>NC_138311.1:8670000-9870000 GCF_965601325.2 Salmo salar
GCGGTAATTAGTAATATAACGTAATACTGTTCCAATTTGTGTAATAATATTACAGTTACTGATCAAAGATAGGGCATCGTTACTTCGTTACTTTTGTTATCATTCCCTTCCTATTACAGATTCAAAAGAAATTTGTCCTGAGTCTGACGTCCTCTCACCAAGTTCCTGTTTACGCACGCACTACTACTAACTGCTTTAGTAAGGGAGATGAAAAATATCAGAAGCGTCTAAAACATTGAGTTTCTCAGCGTGGAGGTAGTAGTAGTTAAATAAAGGTTAAATAAAAAATGTAATAAAAAGTACTCCCATTACTTTGATTTGGTAGGAGAACAAAATGACGAGAATAACTGTAAAATGTAAGCTGTGTCCAGGCAAGAAACACCTCTCCACTGCTAGAAATACAAATTCCAATCACTTGAAGCACCTGCAAAAGCAACATGTCAACACAAAACTCATAGAAAAAGAGCCCCGAGGCCTGACTACTGCTGCTAAAGATGACTGTAGGCCTACCTCATCGAAAAACAACCTAGGCTACATTTTAATCATTCAGGAAGACAGCCTGTAACCCAGGGAAAGCTGAACAAGCTTGTAGCTGGGTATGTAGTGGAGGAAACGCTGCCCTTATCCACAGTAATGTAATGTAACGTTGACATTGTTTACATTGGGTGAGGACGCACAACATTTTGGGATGTAACGCAAAAGTAATATAACGAATAGTATATCTAATTACAAGTAAATAAAGAAGTTGAAAGAAGTAACGAGTAATAGGTATTGTAGAACAGGTTGATTGCATCCTGGATGCTGATTGGTTGATAGAAGGGAGTTTATTTATTTTTATTTAACCTTTATTTTATCAGGGAATCATACTGAGACCAAGGCCTCTTTCACAGGTGAACCTTGAATTACATAAATGACAGAAAATACACACATCAATATGAATACAAAATACAAGCTTTGCAGGCGCCCGGCCCGCCACAAGGAGTCGCTAGAGAGCATTGAGCCAAGTAAAGCCCCCCCGGCCAAACCCTCACCTAAGACACGTGGCCAATTGTGTGCTGCCCTATGGGTCTCCTGGTCACGGCCGGTTGTGACACAGCCTGGGTTCGAACCCCAGGCTTTCAATATGCTTTTTAAAAGACTGCTTTTCATCTATTCAGATGCCCAAATATTTGTCAGCAGGGACACAATCAATATGGACACCAACCAAAGAACATAATTAAATCATCAGTTATTTTTATGCACTCTCGAGAACAAAATATACTTAGTTTTACCTGTATTCAATACAAATTTCAGGTCAATAAAGTTTTTCTGTAATACAATGAAGGTAACTGTGGCGCAGCATACACAACAGTACCTGGCATATAAGTGCAGGTTACAGTTTTTTACAGACAAGTCGATTTGTCATTGTAAACAGTAAAAAGTACAGGACCCAAAATCGACCCCTGCAGGACACCTTTCGTAATATCCAGGAAACATGATTTAACAACATCAGTACATACACATTGAGTTCTATCTGTCAAGTAATTTTTCAACCATTTACATGCAGCCTAGACCAATTGAGGAAAGGCTCTGAATTAGCAATGAGTGATCAACAGTATCAAATGTCTTTGACAGGTCAATGAAGAGGGCAGCACAATGTTGCCTTTTATCCATACAGTTAACCACATCATTTATAACTAGGAATGCAGCAGTGAGTGCTATGACCTGGACTAAAACCAGACTGATGTATATTTAGAGTACATACATAGGGCCACCACCTTTGTCAAGGGGGAGTACATGGGCCGAGTACCAGATGTAACTGTAAAAAAATGTGTATTAATGATTCAGCAGTCAGGGGGGCAGAAAGCTGCAGCAAAAATGGATAAAGCATATCAGCCCCAGTGGATTTGTTTTACATCAAGGCATCTAGCACATCACAGATAGTAAATTGTTAATATTAAAACAAAGATTCACTAGAAGTTGACGGGTTAACCGTCGAGTCAGCTAGAGGCTGGCAGAGGGAAGAGCAGTCAATTGACTAACCAGGGTCAATTAAACCACTGTTTTCCTCAAATAAAAAGCCTGCCGAGATAAAATGATGATTAAAAGCATCACTTATTCCATTCTTCTCAGTTATGATGCCAGAGTCAGACAGAACTTGCTTAGCCAGGGAAGAAGAGGAATTTGTACGCTTCACTGCATTTACTGTTTTAAAACATTTGGAAGGATCACCAGCAGAGTCATAGATAGAGCTTAAAAATTTGCTTGATTTAGCTTTCTTAATCGAGATAGTACATCTGTTTCTCAATTGTCCGAAAGATTGCCAGTCCACTACAGTCAGTTTTCCTTGCTTTGGCCCAGGCCTGATTTCTCATCTGAATGAGCTCAGATAGCTCAAAAGAAAACCAAGGGTTAGATCTATCTTTGTCTCTGAATTGTTTAAAAGGAGCGTGTTTATCTGCCAGAGAAATATATATGGAGGAGAAATGTTCTAGAGCCAACTCAGGGTCAGGAATACAGGAGATAGTGGCTAAATCAGAGTCGAACATGTCATGTAAAAACCCTTGAGAAGAAAGCTTTTTAAAATGTCTCTTCTTAACTTAATTAAACAAGGATTAGTATTTTGCTGTTTCCTATCTCTAATACATACTATGGGACAGTGATCACTGAGATATATGCAAACACTCCACTAGACAAATATTGATGAGGGTTATTAGCAGTGGTGTAAAATAATTACGTACAAATACTTTAACCCTCCTGTTGTGGTCGTTTCATGTTTTTTAATTCTGTGTTCCCGGTCCAAAATGACCACCCCATTATAGCTGATTATAAATCCATAATAATACATATATTATCACCTAATGTTGTGTTAGATATTTTTATCAACTTAAGTTCTTATGAACATTACAAGTTTTGAACTTCTATTTGCTATTTATGGCCTGTAGGCCTCATTGACCTGAGCTCATACAACTCGTCTTTGAGTAAAAAGAAAGCATAATGTATGGATTATTTTGACTATAACAAATACTCAGATGAAACATATTGTGTTATTTATCACAGACTACTTTGTGTCAAAGTTTAACAAGGACTCTCCTCACCAGTGTCATGATCAAAGATATGATCAAGAGCCTCACATACAGTATATCGTTTGGTCATTGTGCTGCCACAGAATGAATTGTGAGCAAGGCCTTAAAAAAGCTTTATATACCAGAGCTGCGAGAAAAATTCTACATATTATTGAAACAATGTTGCGATTGTTTGTGAGAATGCCAACAGGTGTGGTTCTATTGGTGAAAGGTTCCTGTGGGGGTTGCTGTGGGGGTTGCCATAGAAGCCAAGAAGGGGAGTGAGGTGTGTGTGTGTGTGTGTGTGTGTGTGTGTGTGTGTGTGTGTGTGTGTGTGTGTGTGTGTGTGTGTGCTCAAACACACATGCATGTGGGGATCTGGGAGAGGAAGTGTGTCCATCTGATGAACGGGCATGTGCCTGAACTCAATTTTATACACTAATTGTAGTCTCACCCATTCATTTCTAATGACCGGTAATTTTGTACACAGGTGTACAAAAGTTAAATAAAACACCCAAAATGTAATGAAAATCATCAAAATGTATTTTGTGTGTTCAGAAGCCCTGTGTGGACAAAGTCATGGAACCTTATGACAATCAGATTAAAATAACTACATTTTTCAGAGAGAAAACGTTCAATTCGTCCAATTCGACCAGAACACAGCAGGAGGGTGAAAGTACTACTTAAGTGAGGACAACTCTGAGCACAAAAAAGGTGTTAAACACTCGGATATAGCACCAATAGCATCAACCGTGGCAGCAGAGGGGCGGTAAATCCCAGTAACAAATACATGTTTATTCTGGTTTATGGACACATCTACAACCAGGAGCTCAAATTTCTTGGGAACAGAAATATTTAAAGTTTGGGACGCCATGAAATTATATTTTACATACCGTAAATTCCGGACTATAAGCTGCAACTTTTTTCCCACGCTTTGAACCTCGCGGCTTAAACAATGACGCGGCTAATATATGGATTTTTCCCGCTTTCAATTTTTTTTTTCCAAAAAAACACATTCTGTTTTTTCAGTTTTTTGCCGGCATGAAGCTTTCATTAGACCAATGAAATTGCTGAACGGGTTAAGGTCAAACAGTGACGAGAGCGACAATGAAAACGATCCAATATCGGATGAAGCAATTCTGAGGCTATTCAACTCCGACACCGAAGGAGATGACTTCAGTGGTTTCAGTGCACAGGAGGAGGAAGATAGTGACCAATTACTTTCTTGGTAGGCTACTGTTTATTGCTATTTTTTGATTTTTGTTACAAGCCGTGTTTTGTTAAAGCCTATTTATTTTTGTTACAAGCCGTGCTTCATTAAAGCCTATTTATTTTTGTTACAAGCCATGTTTCGTTAAAGCCTATTTATTTTTGTTACAAGCCGTGTTTCGTTAAAGCCTGTGTAAAGTTCATTTGTTTCATTGTACCGGTAGGCACCTGTGGCTTATAGACATGTGTGGCTTATTTATGTTCAAAATAAAATACAAAAATGTAATTCAGTGGGTGCGGCTTATATTCAGGTGCGCTCAATAGTCCGGAAATTACGGTATATGGCCACTCCTCCGCCTTTCTGTAATCTGTCACATCTAACTACATTATAATAATTTACTTCAATGTCTTTATCAGATACAGGACCATTTAACCATGTTTCCCGGGGGACCAGAATGTCAGGACACAAGTTCTGTACCCAAATATCAATTGTGTCCATTTTTTAAATCATACTTCGCACATTTAGGTACATTAGCCCAAGCCCCCTACGAGATTTTAAATCAGGTATTCACGATAATCCCTGCAAACTGCCATGATGACATAATGCCATAATTCCATTTCAACAAATGTACTCACTAAATTAATGTTTTCAATGAAAACATGTTGTTAATCTTTTCTAATATGTTGGCAACCATTTAAAAAAAAGCTTAGCCTTGGGCCTAAGATCAGCCCTAAGTAGGGAGTTATCACACGATAATCTCCGGGTTCTCATGCCTTATTGCTTAAATATCTAACTTTTTTTGAGTAACGACTCCAACACTGGTCACTATGTACTGGTATGTGTGTCCACACATATGCGTCCGTGTGTAGGCCTGTGTGTGCATACCTGCAGGACGGCACAGACAGTATGTTGGGATATTCACACTCTCCGTGGACACAGTAGTTCTTGTAGTGCTCAGGACAGGGGATGTACAAGCCTATGGCCACCTCTCCTCTCTGGTCCGGCTTCTCTTCTACACACACACAAACGCACACAGCACAGAGCACAGAAGAACTGAAGGTTAGGGATAAAAATGATAGGATTGAAAGGGTAAAGGTGAGTGTCAGTAATTTAGTATAATAGCGTAACTGCTGTTCATCCGATTAAAAGCTGTGTAAATTACATTTATCCACCACTGACATCCCTGATGCTAATAGTCGGCATGTTATTCAATTTGGCCTGCATCCCAAATGGCACCTTTTTCCCTATATAATGCATTACTTTGACCAGAGTGATATTTGCCCTTGTCAAAAGTGCCATTTGGGACACACAATAAACTGTCTGCCATTGTTCACGTCTTTCATGGATTTGACACACACACACACACTTTACCACCTACCTGAGTAATCTTTCCTGGCATAGTGTTCGTCTCCGGCTTTGGTCCCTGTCATGATGTCACCTGAGAAGGCACAATCATAATACAGTCTAAGTAGGATTGCTGATCTAGGATCAGGTCCCTGCTGTCTATTTTTATTCATTGTGATCTAACAGGCCAGACTGATCCTAGTTCAGCACTCTGTGAGTCTTGCTATGGACAAAATTACAGGTCAAAACACAAAACTGACCTTGAACCAGTAGCTAGGGTAGGACAGTACCTCACTTAGGAATTAAATTATCTCATCTTTGAGAGTATCATGTGGATTACAATATTTAGGACAACGTTTAAGGATTAAAAGACAAATTATTATAATAATAAATATCCTCTGAGCACTCTATTAAACAAAATAAAAGGAATAACAAACAATTATAAGATAACAAAACATTTATTTATAGTATATATGTTATAGGGATCATGATTTATCTTATTCAAATGATCCAAACCATTTAATGGTCAGTTGATTATTGCAATACAAACTTCAATACAATATAATTATACCTTTATTGATCCATTTGATGGGTTTCATTCCAAAATGCAATATTTGCAATTTGGAAATGTTGGTGAATTGACATTGATTAAAGACACATCTTGTGAAAGTGATAGAGCTATTATTTTTTCATCTTACGATTACTTGAAATATACTAAATGACCAAAAAGTATGTGAACACCTGCTTGTCGAACATCTCATTCCAAAACCTGAGCATTGATATGGAGTTGGTCCCGCCATTGCTGCTATAACAGCCTCCACTCTTCTAGGAAGGCTTGCCACTAGATGTTGAAACATTGCTTGGACTTGCTTCCATTCAGGCATAAGAGCATTAGTGAGGTCGGGCACTGATGTTGGGCGATTAGGCCTGGCTCGCAGTCGGTCTTCCAATTCATCCCAAAGGAGTTTGGTGGGGTTGAGGTCAGGGCTCTGTGCAGGCCAGTCAAGTTCTTCCACACCAATCTAGACAAACCATTTTTGTATGGACCTCATTTTGTACACTGAAGCATTGTCATGCTGAAACAGGAAAGGGCCTTCCCCAAAATGTTGCCACAAAGTTGGAAGCACAGAATTGTCTAGAATGTTATTGTATGCTGTAATGTTAAGATTTCCCTTCACTGGAACTAAGGGGCTTAGCCCGAACCATGAAAAAAAGCCCCAGACCATTATTCCTCCACCACCAAACTTTACAGTTGGCACTATGCCTTAGGGCAGGTAGCGTTCTCCTGGCATCCGCCAAATGCAGATTCGTCCGTTGGACTGCTAGATGGTGAAGCGTGATTCATCACTCCAGAGAACGCATTTCGACTGCTCCAGAGTCCAATGTCTTTACACTACTACATCCGACACTTGGCATTGCGCATGGTGATCTTAGGCTTGTGTGCAGCTGTTCGGCCATGGAAACCCATTTCATGAAGCTCCTGACGCACAGTTCTTGTGCTGACGTTGCTTCCAGAGGCAGTTTGGAACTCGGTAGCGAGTGTTGCAACCGAGGACTGATGATTTTTAAGCGCTACGAGCTTCAGCACTCGGTGGTCCCGTTCTGTGAGCATGTGTGGCCTACCACTTCGTGGCTGAGCCGTTGTTGCTCCTAGATGTTTCCACTTCACAATAACAGCTCTTAAAGTTGACCGGGACAGCTGTAGCAGGGCAGATTTTTACGAACTGACTTTTTAGAAAGATGGCATCCTATGACAGTGCCACTTTGAAAGTCACTGAGTTCTTCAGTAAGGCTTTTTTAAAACCTTTATTTAACTAGGCAAGTCAGTTATGAACAAATTCTTATTTACAACCCATTCTACTGCCAATGTTTGTCTATGGCGATTGCATGGCTGTGTGCTCGATTTTATACACCTGTCAGCAACGGTTCTGGCTGAAATAGCCAAATCCACTCATTTGAAGGGGTGCCAACATACTTTTGTATATACAGTGTATATTGCAAAGTCATTTTATTTTAGAGAGACAAATAATCATGTTTTGTGACAAAACGCTATACAGTATATTCACCCCAAACAACAGAAACCCAATAGAAAAAGTATCCCAATTGTGTTTTAAACAGTAACGCTACATGCAATTAAGTATCAATACATAAATAAATAAATATAAAAATAATCTATTAGTTTCAACTATATTGTGCAAATATCACATAGACAATTTATTGTATCCAGAGGGTGAACAGTGTATACAATGTGGGTTTTATTTTTGGGACATTTAACATTTAAAGACATGCTCCGGAACTTTGGCGTCTACTAAGTCTTTTTTTTAAACTCATTTTGGGCTGGATGTGTCAATGTGTAGTTCATACATGCATAATCTATGAGCAGAATTACTGTTTTACCTCAATTAGACACGAAATCCCTAGTTTGAAAGCGATTGTTTTCCTGGAAGCTATGCTCTGCCATTTTCCCTACATTTTCCCCCATGTGGGCCAGTTCCCTAGCAATTCGATTTCCAGCCAATGAGCTTCAGCCCCTCGCCATTTGCGTGACAGCTAGCAAGATGCACACACAGCAGAGCGAGAGAGACAGAGAGCAATGAGGTGGTGCACATATCTGCACATATGGGACGTAGTAGGCAATGTTCATGGGCCACTTTTGGCTTGTGAGTGCTACTTTCATAACTACTGGCTAAAAGGTATACAACATTACCGGAGAATGTCTTGAAGCAACTTTTGAAACATTTTATGGTGGTTTTACAGATTTTTTCGATAGGTTAAATCAAGGGAAGATTTTTGAGTTTGACTATATACACGTTAGGGAAGGATATAACGTACAATAAGGGCATTGAAAGTCTGTCACAATTAATTTCCCGGCCAAGGATGGATTGATTCTCATTGTCGTAGTGACACAGCCCACTGTTTGCAGCCTCCCTATGTTTGCAGGCAGTAGCCTATTAAGGTAGCCTATTAATGTTACATTATTTGGGAAAACATTTAGAGAAACTAACTTATGACTGAACAGACAAATATAATGGAAATTATTTGCTAAATGACTCAAAAACCATATAGGACGTTCCATCCATCTGGACAGTAAATATAGCCAGCCATATATTTAGAATTTTGAATATTGTTGTAGATCTAGATATTCAGTTACATAGTATTTTTTTAATATTCCCCATGTATATGAATGTTTAAGTGCCATGTAAATGGATCACAATGTTCATTCTGTTAATCAGAGCTATCATGGCTGCCATTGAATGTTGTAGTGTCATGTTAATGCATCAATATGTAGAAGCCTCAAAAAGTATGAGAACAGCCATAACTCATAGACATAGAATAGGACCCATGAGCCTTCATTTCAGATGAAAAAATGCAAATGTAAAAAATATGGAATCAAACCCTTCATTTGCAATGAAAATCTAACAAATGTTGCTGTCACAGAACCCAACCACAGTGCCCATGCTTCATTATATGAATTGCTGGGCTCCATTTGCTGGGCTCCACATTTATGCTTGGTGAATAGGTTGGGTTCTAAGACATAATGATGGTGTTTTGTTGATGTGGTTGTGTGGTATTGCTTTGCACTGGATCAATTGTTGGACAAAAGAAAATTACAAAGGCCCCAATTGCTGATAAAGAATATTAACATTGTATTCAAGGACAGGCATGTTTCCACGTCAATATTCTGCAAGAGGAGGTTTTGATGGTTGTAAGGAGTTTGAAACTTCCAATATAGCACACATTTTATATTTGCAATTGATTGGTCTCCTAAATTACCAAATATTAATGTAATTTAAAATTAATTTAATATTAATGGGGCATATATTACTAAATATTAACGTAGAAAGAGGAGAAGGGAGAAGAAGAAGCAGAAGAAAGAGATACAGAAATACGTTTCGTATACCGTAGTAGCATATCTCACCTTGACAGTGGCCCAGGTATTTGACCTCGATCCGCTCCTGCTTCTGACATGACTCCTCCTTCACCTGGCAGGGGTTGTCATAGGAATGGCCATCCGAGGCGCAAACCGGGTTGAAGCTGATGTGGGAGCAGTCGATGTTACACACGCACCTGTCGCAAAGGATGGTGGAACACATCAGTAGTGGTCACACCAAAAAAAGAATAGAGTGATGGAGAACTGGAGTTCTTCAGGATTTGTCATTCAGTGAATCAGCGCCTGTGTCGAGTGTAGTCTATTGTGTTTCTTTTATCACATGTATGTGTGTCAGAGGGAGTGTTTGTGTGTGTGGGTGGGTGGGTGTATGTGTGTAGGTGTTTGTGTTTTTACTTTATGTGCACGATTCAACTTGTTTCTTTGTGGTGGATACTGCCTGTTCTGTTAACCATTTAGTCCATGAATTTCACTTTATATCTCAGTCGGAAAGTCTCTATGTGCATCTGAGCGTGTAGTGGGTGTGTGTATGTGGGTACGCACAGTACCAGTCTAAAGTTTGAACACACCTACTCATTCCAGGGTTTTTCTTTATTTTTACTATTTTCTACATTGTAGAATAATAGTCAAGACATCAAAACTATTAAATAACACATATGGAATTCTTGAGAGAATGCCAAGAGTGTGCAAAGCTGTTATCAAGGCAAAGGGTGGCTACTTTGAAGAATCTAAAATATAAATATAAACATTTCTTTAACACTTTTTTGGTTACTACATGATTCCATATGTGTTCTTTCATAGTTTTCATGTCTTCACTATTATTCTACAGAGTAGAAAATAGTACAAATAAAGAAAAACCCTGGAATGAGTAGGTGTGTTCAAACTTTTGACTGGTACTGTATGTATGTACGTGAATGTGTATATGTGCATAACTGACTGACTTACTGACTGTCTAACTGACTGTGTGTGCGGTCTTCATTGAAACGACAGTGTGTGAGAATGTGCGTGCATGAGTTAGCTTGTGTGTGTGTGTGTGACCCAAAGCGCTCAGTGAGCATGTTCAGCAGAAATTACACCAAAATTGCAGTCCCTAGACAGTTCTTGCTGAGTAGCTCTGAACGTTAGACACTGTAATTATAAATCTGTCATTATACTCTGCTCCTTTTTTATTTTCCCCTGGCCCAGAGCTGTCTATGAGGAAAGCACTGGCCTTGCTTCATACCCGCTCTCTGCCCAATTTGCATACTGCAAACACACACATTATCACACACACACAAACACTCTCGTACATAGAAATATAAATGTACATACTGTGAAATGGTATGCATGACCTATACGCACACACACACTCGCACTCACAAACAAACAAATAACACATACACAATCCCCCACCTGTTATTACCACATATACATGAATGCACATACAAAGACCCAGAAGTGACAATGCTTTCAGAGGCTTGCCATCCCGAGTGGCCATCTGTGGCGGTCATCAAGGATAATGTCTGTAGGCCATGCATTTTTAATAGAGCTTCTCACTTTCTCCACAATAGGCACTACCACTGCAATACTGCACTGCGTCAGCACATCCTCACACACACACACACACACACACACACACACACACACACACACACACACACACACACACACACACACACACACACACACACACACACACACACACACACACACACACACACACACACACATACACACACACCCACGCATGGGCGCACATTCTCTGGCCTACATATGCACACACACATAATATACAAAGGTGATAAGAATGTCGGTCTGTGTTTGTGTTTTAACCTTGCTTTTGTTGTTGTTAAACATTTCTGTAAGTTTTTACATTTCTTCATGGCTTCTGGAGGACTTATCCTTGGTGGGCTAAAAAAGACCCTAATAAAATAAAATAAAATCACACACACAAACGTACACTGAGTGCACCCCCTTTTGCCCTCAGAACAGCCTCAATTTGTCGGGGCATGGACTCCACAAGGTGTCGAAAGCGTTCCACAGGGATGTCGGCCCATGTTGACTTCAATGCTTCCCTCAGTTGTGTCAAGTTGGCTGGATGTCCTTTGGGTGGTGGACAATTGTTGATACACACGGGAAACTGTTGACTGTGAAAAACCCAGCAGCGTTGTAGTTCTTGACACACTCAACCGGTGCGCCTGGCCTACTACCATACCCCGTTCAAAGGCCCTTAAATATTTTGTCTTGCCAATTCACCCTCTGAACGGCCCACATACACAATCCATGTCTTAATTGTCTCAAGGCTTTAAAAACATTATTTACCTGTATCCTCCCTTTCATCTACACTGATTGAAATGGATTTAACAAGTGATATCAATAAGGGATAAAAGCTTTCACCTGGATTCACCTGGTCAGTCAGTTATGGAAAGAGCAGGTGTTCCTAATGCTTTGTAAACTCTGCGTATATCGAGACGGAGAGAGAGGGAGCAGAGATGAACAATAAGAGCGTGTATTGGTGTGCCTGTGTGTGAGGAGCACTTCTTAGTAGGATGTGTCTTATTGATTTGCACAGTGCCATGTGGTTTACACTCTATCTAAACTCAATGATTGCCTGCAGGCTTCCTGTGTACCTGTCCTCTAACGGCCACTTCCAGTCATGCACACACACATGCACACACATACACACACATGAAAATACACACACAAAAACATGCACATACAAATGCACACGGATACACGAATGCACACACACACGAACGCAGACAGAGGTACGCACACAGGCAGGCACACACTCTATCATAAAAACACACACACAAATATACATTTACATGCACACACAAACACACACACTTGCAAACACACACAGACTTTGATCTTATATGCACGCAAGCAGACACACACCACACAAACACACCTCATCACGTGCATGCACACACAGTCAGTGGCTAGACCACTCGGCACCCTTCCCTAGCCTCTTCCATGTCGTGCAAAACCACAGCTATAAACCCTATTGCTGCCGAATATAACATTGATTTTTTATAATCCCCAGCCTCATATTTCAGAGTAATCCTTCTAAAGGACTGATGGACAGAAAGAGGAAGGGAGGGAAGGAGAGAGAGGGATAGAGAGAGTAGGGGGAGAGAGACAGATAAAGAAAGAGAGAGGGAAATAAAAAGAGAATGATAGTAAGAGACGGAGAGAGAACGATGGGAACAGAGGCAGTGAAGCATGTTTGGGGCACTGAAGTGGGACTGAAGCAGGACACACACACAAACAAACAGATTGGAATGGGGAGTGTGTGTGTGTGTGTGTGTGTGTGTGTGTGTGTGTGTGTGTGTGTGTGTGTGTGTGTGTGTGTGTGTGTGTGTGTGTGTGTGTGTGTGTGTGTGTATGTTGGGGGATAAGGTGTGGGGGCCATTAAGCCTGATAAAGACCTTTTCCACCTTCCCTCTCTTGGTCTGTGGCACTCAGTCCATCCACCCTTTAAAGCCTATCCTCCCATGGGGCTGAAGAAGTCAATGGAGTTGAATTAGGGTTAAAAGAGGTGCACTGATGTGGCACTAAAGTGTTGGAAATGTAAACGGTGTACCATAAGGGAATTAAGGGTTGCATAAATGTGGTAAGACACAAAAATACACTCAGTCATTAATTTGTTCTTTCATTCGTCATTTGCTCATTTGTTTATTCATTTGTTCATTCTTTCATTCATTTAACCCCAATCAATTTGCTTATTGCTGAGTGCTGTGCAGAAATGAGTCGGGTACATGGTTGCTCATGTACTTGTAATGAGGTAGCCCTGCATGCCACTTCAACATCAGGGAAAGGGAATTTCCTCTTGGTTTAATGGTCAAGACATTGATTTCTCCCATGGGAGACCAGGATTCAGACCCCTCCCATGACATTTAGTATGACCCGCCTGGGGATTGAACCCCCAGCCTCCTAACTCAGGGTGGACACTAACTACAAGCCTACTGAGTTGGTACTACTGTTGCTGTTAACTTCCTGAATGAGTTGGCCAGCTGTGCACTAACCCTGAGGTTTACTTACCATACATCCTCAGCGTCCACATCACACTCCGCCCCAAACTGGCATATGTCACAGGTGGACGTCTCCTTCTGCCCAGTCTCTGCCGACCCCTCACCTCCTGAATGAGAGAGAGAGAGAGAGAGAGAGAGAGAGAGAGAGAGATATAAGTCTAACTAATTCATTTATTCGATGTTCTGAATTTGATTCATTCTCGCTGTTATAAAAATATGTCAGCATGCAGCCAGGCAATTCCTCTTGTTTCAGAGCGTGTGTTCACTACATGACAGGAGCAAGTGCACAGATCTCTCATGCACTAAATTATGTCATGTTAGAATGTAAGGATTTTTCTCCGCTGGGAGAGGACTGCAGATATTAGCATGTATGAGCCATACATTGACAAGTCGAGTCCACACAGAAGGTTTAAAGGACATTTGAAGGTCCACATTTGCATCACTTATTTAAAATGGTCAACTGGCCACTCACAACAACATGTGACATAACAATATGGTTATTTAATAAGCATATTAGTGGCCCATGCAGGTTCCATGGTCCAATCCACTAAGCCTTTGGTACCACAACTATCACAGACCCCTATTAGGCCCCTATAGACACCCATATAAACCCTGAGGTTCAATAAGATCCACACTACTTCTGCCAAAAAAAACTGTAAAACCCATTTGGCGAAAATCTCACAAGTCCTCAATCCCACAATGTTACCATGACCCCTAGCAACCGGAGCAAGGCGTCTCAAGTGCCTCTACATCCACCGTATCCAACAATCAGCCCATACTGTCTCTCTGATTCCTACTTTCCCTAACCTCCTTCCTTCCCTCTTTCCCTTCCTCCATCTCTCCCTGTCTCTCTCTCTGTCACCTGAAATCCCTGCTGATCTTTCTGGAGTCTCTCCTTTATTTCATCGTGATGATTTCTTTTCTGCAGTGCGCCGGCGGCTGGAGGGCTTAGCCCCCCACTGGTGCATAGCCACGACTCATCAGTACCGGGCGGGGGAAAAAGCAATCTGCCCAAACTCAAATTGCGTATCCCTCCTCTGAGGATCCCTGGTCCCCTTTCCCTCTTCCATCCCGGCCCTCTATTACTGAGTGCTATTTTTAAAAAGGTAGGGCCCGTGAGGAAGAGAAAGAAGAAGCAGGGAGAGAAGTATCATCTCCCAGTATCACATCCTTCATTTTTCCCCCAACTTGGGTTGTTGGAGTGTGTTCCCTTGTGGTGTTTGGAAATAACTTTTGGACTGGATTATCCTGGTTTATAGTCTAGCTTTCATCTGGTTTAGTGCCTGTTTGACCTGGTTTGTCCTGGTTTGTCCTGGGTTGACCTGGTTAGTCTGTTTTATTGTGTTTATTACATCAAGTTTTGTCCTTGTTTTGGTCTGTTCGCTGTTTGTTTTGTCTACTCTCTTACATACATGTAACTGCCAAAACATTGAAAACACAAGTAAATGAAGGATATAAAGTATCTGCTTCCACACAGGTGTGGTTCCTGGGTTAATTAAGCAATTAACATCCTATCATCCTTAGGGTCATGTATAAAAATGCAGGACAGTTCAATATTGTGGCCATTCATTTAGCTACCATGCTAAGCTCTCATAGGATGACAATGCCGCATTCCACAGGGCATGAGTGGTCACGGAATGGTTTGATGAGCATGAAAACGATGTAAGCCATATACCATTGCTTTCTCAGTCACCAGACCTCAACCCAATTGAATACTTATGGGAGATTCTGGAGCAACGCTTGAGACAGCGTTTTCCACCACCATCAACAAAACACCAAATTATGGAATTTCTCGTGGAAGAATGGTGTCGCATCCCTCCAAGAGTTCCAGACACTTGTAGAATCTGTTTGGTCTGGTTAGTGCTTTGGTTTGTGACCATTTTCTGACTGTTTCGGTGCCTATTTGGCCTGATATTTTCTGGTTTTGTCTGGATAGCACTTTCTCGAGGTTAAGTTTTCTCTGCTTCAGCAATCATTCTTACCATGCACATGCATTTGCCACGAAGTCCTTACACACCAGTAGAAAGGATAGAAAGGTAGAGAAAAACAAGAAAGGAGAAAGTTTCCTTGCAGTGAGAGTTTGAACATTTCTCCCCATTCCTCAATTTTAGTTTGAACCTGTGTCTGTGCCCTCAGGTCTTGGCAGAACATACATACCCACACACCCACCCACCCCTCCTGAATGCTTAAGATGCTCTCTCTTTTCCTGTCTCTGTGAAGACAGAACCCAGTCAGGCGAGAAATGTGTATATTCTGTATTCATGGGACTACTCTATAACTTAGATCTCTCCAGAAGGTAAGGTGAGCCTCAATTATCTTTGTCTGCAAAGCAGTAACAACACAACGATACCAACTGCAACTCAAACCAGAGAAAATATGCAAAAACGTTGTATTCACACTCTATCCCTCGAAAGCAATTTAGACATTTAACTTTATTTCAAAATATATCATACAAATTATACAAAAGTCTGTGTTGTGTTCAAATAAGGGTTCAACAGACTTGAGGTTGACAGTTCAATTATGTTGTTAATTTTCCTATCCAGGTTGAATTGATATGATTGACGGCTACTGATTGGATTAGCATACACAGATGTCTTCTACTTTCTCTGTTCTATAAAACTTTCAATCGTTTTATACTGAAACTGCATTTCAAACTGCATCCTTTGCCTCTCTATACTGTGTCAAACGCTACGTACACTTCACACAAATATTCTCACACACACACACACACACACACACACACACACACACACACACACACACACACACACACACACACACACACACACACACACACACACACACACACACACACACACACACACACACACACACACACACACACACACACACACACACACACCTCTCTCCCCACCCACCCTACATTGTCAGTACAATTATGAAGTGACTTAGAACAACAGGCAGTGCTTTACCCTCTTTCCCTCATTCTCTTTTTCCTCCCAATCCCCACATCCCAGACTACAGTAGATCTGTGTCTTGGTAGCAACATTACACAACATCTCCCCTGTTCCTGTCTACTATCCCAAGTGTCAGAAGACACAAGCAGACAATGACTGTAACAATTAGCCATGTTTGTGCTCTTCACATCTCCCGGTATCGATCGGAAACAGAGGCAGACCAGCCCCCCCACTTGGAACCATTAGTAGGGAGGAGAGTGGAAGATACTACGCAGCACTGGGTTATAGTAATAACACCCCTGCCACACACAATGGCACGCATGTGTGTATGCACACACACTCATATACAAGCACACACGTATACACATGCACACACACACACACACACACACACACACACACACACACACACACACACACACACACACACACACACACACACACACACACACACACACACACACACACACACACACACACACACACACACAAAGAGAGAGAGACATACAATCAATCTTTACAAAGGGGATGACAAAGAGAGAGAGAGAGAGAGAGAGATAAATGACATGCCAGAAAAGACATGTATAGTACAGTTAGATTTTGTTCTCAATAATAGAGCTCCCCACACTGACCAAGAGCCCTCTCTCAAACGAGAGAGAGAGAGAGAGAAAGAGAGAGAGAGAGACCGATGAAGAGAAAAGTCGAGCGAGAGACCGATGAAGAGAGGCAGAGCGCGAGATTTAGTGCACTACAGCACCACCTATCACAGGGATGATGAATGAAGCCCACACACCTCTGAAAAAAACACAGCGGTTCAAGAGCAACCTTGGTTACAAACACAGAGAGAGGGGAAAGGCATACACACTCTCAAACACACACAAAAGGGTGCATCCACAGATGATGAGGACTGTTGCTGGTGTGTGGTCACTAGGACAATGCAGCTTCAGAATGGAGTAAACCATATGGTTCCCTGTTATAACTGGTTGATCTCCATTACATTTCGACTCAGTAGAGCGTGATGATCGTAGTGTCAAAAGACACCATGCTACTTTTAATACTTGAACTGGCAATTAGCCAGTGTGCATAAGCAATGTGCAAGACCTCAATTCAAACAAACCTTCATTGCAGTATGTTTTTCTATTCAATTGATATAGCAGAATATGATCGGCTACTGCAGAAATAGCAAGTAGACTCCTGAAATGTAAATTTTACAAGTTTTCAGGAAAAAGGGATGTTGATATTATAACAGCAAGAACTGTGCTGGGTGAGCCATTCTTTTCTGTGGCAATTCCTTAGTATGGTGCACCACATCAACTCCAGTGTGGCACTGCTGCACTCAACAAGTTCAAAGAATTCAACTTTGAAATGATTTGAATTTAAAAGTTCAACCACTGACACTGTCAAGACATGCTTGATGGAATCTTGCCGTTTGGTGTAGGCTACTTCCAGGTCGAGGTCATTGATAGGGACTACGCAATCATGAACTACATAGAGTAAAGGACTATACACCATCTGAACCATAATCTGTCTGTACTGAGAGACCATCCATTATTAGAAGACTTGTACTGAATTAAACGATTAAAACAATCAATCAAAATGACATTATCAACAGCCGGATGCCCCTAAGCATTGAATCTACGAATCTGATACACAGGTCCCACGTACCAAGGAATAGAGGCAGCAGCCAAACAATCCATAAACATAATGGACATTGATATTGAAAAAGGTGAAAGATGATACCACTGAAGCATAGATTACATTTTTCCATTTATTTTCTTTTTTATTTATTGTTTATAGCACTTTTTACAAAGCCATTTGTCACCAGCAGCCTAACAAAAAGTCCCTGCCTGAATCCCCAAAAGCAAGCCAAGGGCGACAGAAGAAATGACAGGGATGACAAAATGACAAAGAATATGAGACATGGCGATAATGACTGCGATGTAAATAATGATACTATTAAGGGATTTGATGAGAAGCAACGGCAAAACACAAAACTTGCAAATATCCTGCAGGGGAGGATGAGGAAAGTAGAATTTCTATGAAAAAGAACCATCAACCATCTCAAGCTTCAATTTTCATAAAAGGACACATGCATATATTACCTATACTTTGTATACTGTATATTACAGCGACATGTTCAATTGGTTTGTATGCCATTGGTAAAGTATCTAAAAAGGTTGCAAATCATTTCAAAGGTAGAAAACAACAATAAAATAGAGGTTTAAAAACGAAAAGATTAAGGGCAAGTGCAAATGTCTAAATTGGTGATGACATGTTTAAGCTTCGTTGTTTTATTTAATCTGAAACAGTGACAAATATCATACAGCTCTAAACTATGTGTGGCCTTTGAAGATTTCACCATTATATTTATATATAAGGTTATTGAAAATGTGGGTGAGCTATAGGCTTGCCTACACACTATAGTGCAACGGATTGGATGACTGATCGGTCTATCCTAAACCATTAAATGACAAAGAAATCCTTTGAGGGACCCCAGGATCCTAATGTTGACAGTGCTAGATGATTTAATGGGTAATTCTCATGCTTTAGCACGACCCAATCATGTGCTGACACCTATCACTCCACAATGAGGCGTGCTCTGGAATACTGATGAAATGATTAAATATTGTTAGAACAAATACTTTTTCATGGCTTAGTAGACAGTGACACCTTTTACAACAACATTCTACTGTATTTTCACTACATTTTTCAACTGAGGAAATGCAGGGACATTATCACTTTCCCGTACCCAGAATTTAATCCTGTTCCTGGACTAAAAAGCACTATCAATGGACATTTTCCATAGACCCAATGAAAATCATGATAGGTCTAAATCTAACTTCAAACATGGTCTGGAACACATACGGTATGTCAGGCTCAAGAATGACTTCGGAATTGGACGTCTATCCATGTCCTGAGGACTTCTGGAAATGCCTATATAACCGGCCACTAAGGGAAACAGTAAATCAAATCTAATGTAGTTATTAACATCAAGTAGGCTTGGGTCTTGCTAGGGTGCTGTGGATGGGGGTGGTGGATGAGCGTAATCCCATGACTCTAGATCCTATGACTCTGGATCCCATGATTCTGGATCCCATGACTCTGGATCCCATGACTCTGGATCCCGTGACTCTGGATCCCGTGATTCTGGATCCCGTGACTCTGGATCCCGTGACTCTGGATCCCGTGATTCTGGATCCCGTGACTCTGGATCCCGTGACTCTGGATGCCATGACTCTGGATCCCATGATTCTGGAACCCATGATTCTGGATCCCATGATTCTGGAACCCATGATTCTGGATCCCATGATTCTGGATCAGAAGGTTGCGTGTTTGATCCCAGTGGTGGACACTCGTTATTATGATTTTTTTTTTAACCCTATCCCAAACCTTAACCCTTACCTTAAAAATGTGGAATAAGTGCCTAGTTGTTATGTTTTAACCAAATCGAAAACCTTAACCTTCTAAATTTGACGTTTGGAGCAACTTCGAAATTTGACAAGAAACAGAACGATATTTGAGCAGGAGGACTCAACCCAGGGTGTCAAAAACACTTCAAATTTGACATTAGGACCAACTTCAAAATGTTACATTTGGAGGAATGAGTATAAATGTCTAATTCTGCAGTTAAATCCATACATAATAGTTACAGACTACCAATGTGGAACAACATATATCAGAAAAACTACTTGGTTTACTGTAGTAAAATAATTGTTATTTTCTATATTTGCAATAGGCTAGTTGTCCAATTGCTCACCCAGCGAGGCTTTACATTTTCCAAATATCACAAAGTCAAATATCCTCAAACAATGTTTAATCATCTATTTCAGTCTTCGATCTCTCTTTAGTAATTACTAGTGCTGAGTGCTTTTTGAGGTCGGTTCAGTTTCAGTTCGATTATTTAAAAAATAATCACGATTTTTGACTTGGGTTTCGATAATTTTATTAAACATTAAATGCACTATGCATTATGTGGGTTGAATGCCATAACACAGAATAAAACAATTAATAAAAGTCCCATGATGGTAGTGACTGCCCATCACTGCTTATTTATTCACATTACTTTAATAAAATATTACATTTGTTTTCTTTAATTATTATTATTATTATTATTATTATTATTTCATTCCAAGTCCTCATTTCAACAGAGCTGCTGCCTATGCTGTCTGACAAAATCACTATTTTAGTAGCTCTTCAAAGTAAATAAGGCATACTTTTACTACTTCTGAATACCAATTTCACTGAAAAAACTGGACAAGGTGGGCTGTCACATTTATGAAAACATTATTTGTGATTTATTCAAACATGTTTTGTTTCCCCTCTCAAAGCGATTTCATTGCTTGCAATCAATGCAGCATGAATAAAAATCAGGTCTACTAGTTTGAATCATGTAGGGGAATGTGAACCAATAAAGCAAATTCATGATGAGTAATGAGGAACAATTCAAACCTCGTGAGAAAAGACTACCTAGGATCTTGGTCACGGTAAGCATTGTGATTGATTTTATTCAACGTTTGTCTGTGTGGTTGTAGTCAGAATTTGATTTTATTCAACGTTTGTCTGTGTGGTTGTAGTCAGAATTGTAAGCAGTAACGTTATTAGTGATTGCTCCATATCCACATTTTGTGCTCTTGAGTCTGAAACATTTTGGCATGGCATTCTAAGGTAAAAGACAATGTTGCTAGCTAGCTTCTATGAACAGTGAAACAGGACTAGGTCAAGATTAACATTTTGCAAGGAGGTAATGTTAGTTGGCGAAACACCATGATATTTACCAATTGGTCAAGAACTTTGAATTCACCAAGCCAAGAACTAATTAATGTTTGCTGAGGAGTGCACACCGCTTGAGCTAGCTAACTAATGCTTTGGTGCTTGTGCACGACATCATCTGCAATCACTTTGCAGCAGCATTTAGTGTGCCATTTAAAAAATATATTTTGTGAGGTAAAAGTAATAAAAAAAAAAAGTTTATGTATTTGCATCAAAACAGACATTTTGCCCATGGCTACAGTTTGCCCATTGCTGCCTTCATGTTGTAAATGTGGTGCAAAGGTGACATACAGACTTATTGAAATGGGATGTGGAGTTCATTTTAGCACTTGAACAGTGTTACTTTACATTATGGGGGTCCATTTATCAATACATTAAAAATGATTTGACAAAAATAAAAATCATTCAACGTATGTGCATATGACTGGATGCATGCATAAATCAATAGATCATTGAATCAAACATTTCATAATGAAAAAAATTATAATTTCATGAACAAAATTTTTATTTAAGGTCCATGATGCTTGCCTACTACATTTGTGCTGCTTTGTCTACCCATTCTAAGGCTATACAGTGTTGATGATTACTGTTGTCACGTCCTGGCCAGTATAAGGGTTAATTGTCATTGTAGTTTGGTCAGGACGTGGCAGAGGGTATTTGGTTTATGTGGTTCGGGGTGGTGTTTTTGTAGTAAGGGCATTTGATTTAAGTATTCCAGTGTTTTTGGGCACTGTTTGAGATTCATGTAATTCTATGTTTAGTCTAGGTAGTCTGGTCCTATGTTTAGTTAATTGGGGTGGAGACTCTCAATTGAAGGCAGGTGTGGTCTATTTGCCTTTGATTGAGAGTCCCATATATTAGGGTGTATTTGTGTTTGTCATTTGTGGGAGATTGTATGAGCCTGAGAAGACTGTTCGGTGATTGTGAGTTTGTTTTGTTGTGTTCATTTTGAGTTAATAAATGTTCAAAATGAACAAACACAGTCCTGCTGCATTTTGGTCCTCCTTTACCGACGATAACCGTGACAACTGTTATTAGACGTTGTTTTAATACCAATAGAAAAATTGCTCCGAATGTCAGTCTTTAGGTTTTATGGTATTTCTATTCTCTTTTTTTCAGTGTTGTGTGAATATGGAAATGTAAGGGGTGTTCAGAATTGGTGTCAAGTACGTCCCAACTTTTGCATCATTACAAGTTAAAGCACCCACATTACGGCCGTACTGTCCGTTACCCATGTACATACATTGACTGTCCATGTGCATTTAAGACCTGGAATGCCTTAATTGTGCATCAAAGTAAAGTCCACTCAACGAAGGTTACTCCAAATCTGACTGAGAAGTGGTCCTTCACTGGATGTGGCGGATGGAAAACCAGTCTGAAATACAAACTGGCAAACTACCGCACTCGCCTGAGAAGACTGAGATGTCCAGAGGTGACGATAAACTCCTTGAAGCACAAACCTGCAGGGAAGTCAAGTGCAGCATATGGCGTTAAAAAGACAAAGAGAGCAGAAGTGAACTTTTGCCCCACATATCCCTCAGGAGAAACAGAAGAGAGCCTCGAGGACATGTGGAAAGCTCTACTTTCCAATGTGAAGAAAAGGAACAACAGAGACAGTGAAGTTCAAAATGGAGAAGATGTTTGCATACAGGAGACATGAAGTTGTCCGTGACGCACACCTTGGTAGAGGACTTCACTGCAGATGGCCTGCGCTCTTTGAAGTCATTCAGGTAAGTTAACCATGCTTGTCTTATTGTTGATCTATTGGGTATGTTATCTGAAGGTAGAAGATTATTGTCCCTCAGCTTGCCACATAAGTGAGCCTTATTCAGAGTTAACACAATTTGTTCTGACTGCCTAGTTATTTCTCTCCCTATAGAGAACCCTATAGTTTGATGCTTGTGTGATCATCTCCAGTCTATTTTCCTTTCTGCAGTTTTTTATCTAATTTGTTTAATTACTATGTTCAGGTCAATGCTGAGTTTAAGAGAATCACCACAACCCCACCCCACACCAGTCCAAATGTCTTTCTCAACTTGAAATACACTCAGATAACCTGCTGAAGTTGTTCCAAAGAAGAGGAGGACAGCTGGGCAGAAGACTCATATCAATCATGGCACCTATGGCTGATGTAATAATTCCTTATGCTTCAAAAGACACATTCATATGTAGTTCTACACCAAAAGTTTATTCAAAAATCGTTCTCTTTTCTTAGAATAGCAACATAGATGTTGGACGAGAGTGCATCATAAAGGGAGTGTGTGTCTATGGGTGAAGACCCAGAAAACCTTGTTCAGGAATATGTGGTTTGTTAATAGATTGAAGTGTTTCCTTCTTCCTTCTTCTTTCTCTTCCTCTCCTCCTCTCCTGTTCCGTGCCACCATCATATTCTATCACTAGCTATTCTATTACTGTGTCATCTCCTCTGTCTTCCATCTTGTTTCATTAGCTGCGGTTAGATGCACCATTTTTTTCTTCTGAATGTTATTATTCAGATTTGTCTTTTTTTATTTGCATGAATGCTGAATACAGTGATCAAATTGGCTATGTCTCAAATGTAATCTGAATGGAAATCTTGGTTAGAACCACTTTTAATTTTAGCCTTGTAATAGGCGGAGTTCAAATATTACCAGCAGTTCTTGATTTAGTTGACACTTAAAAGGACTCCAGTCTTGATTTATTTCCGTCTGTTTCAAGCTCTTGTGCTTCATGAGCTATACTTTTTGCAATCTAGAGTCCCTAACTGTAAACACTTTATTGATGAATGATTAATCTTGTATGATTGACAAGTTTTGCCTTTCTGTCTTGTTCAGGGCATGGATGAAGAGTCCACCAAGGCAGCCATTGAGGACACAACTGTGGGGATCTACATTATCAAAGACCATGCTTTGAGTGAGGAACCAGAGGACACTGGGATTGTCCTTGAAGGCGTCAAGGTGCTGTAGGATCTGGGCAATGTAGCATTTGCTGTTGCAATGCTGTTCGGCCTCATGCATGACATGAACCTCAGTTACCCTACTGAGCTCCGCTATACCTTTGAAGTCTTTCTGAAGGTTTTTTTGGAACTGAATGGGGACAAACTTTCTAACAAAGCTGTTGCATTTAAAAACAGGCTGTTTCAGTGAGCTGTTTTGTTGTGTTTAAGACTATATGTTTGACTTATGTTGAACTTGTTAGATTGTTCACAAAAACTCAAAACAGAATGAGCATGTCCAAAGATGGAGCTATTGTGATTTTGTTAGATATTTTGTATGGTGTTTTGAGTAGATGCTCTTAATTTCTTTGCTGCTTATGGAAAAAGTTCAGTTTCTCTTTGTAGTGACTTTTAGTCAATAAAATTAACATGCACAAATATGTACGCATACCTACCTCATTCTTTGTCTATGTTACTCCTTATGAAAAATAACTACCTAATTTTGTAACAAAATGCATTAGAGAGAGTGCCCAATCATTGTGAACACAACACTTCTTATTGTTTTTATACAGATATATAGCCTACAGCACTGTGATTTAGACCTGTGCCATTCATTGAACACTGAATGTCAGTGAATGGACACTGATACACATGGTCTCTTGCTCCTTGGTTCCACATCTTTTTATTTCCCTATTCATTTGTGTAAATTCAAACACTAAAGTAGGAAATGGCAGCATTTAATCTTGTGCTCACATTAATAATTATGTAGAACCTTCTACATAATTATGAGCAATATCATCAATAAAATAATGTTCATTATTAAGTAGTGATCAGGTTTAGGGAACATGATCAAATCCATTTGAAGCTACACATTTACTTCAAATAAAATGAGCTTTACCAAATCATGTTAAATGTATTCTATTACATTACAATATATTTACTTGAACAAATTATATTTGCTTGACAATAAAAAAAGTAAACTGAAAAATAAAATGTGTTTGTCTAACATCATTCATGTGGAACCGATATGTAAAGTAAGTAAATTCAAAGCACCATTTCTTTCAGTTAGATCATGTATTTTCAGGTAGAGATACCTCTCCAAGCAACTTCTCTCTATCCCTCTCGATCGTACATTCTTCTCTCCCTCCCCGTGTCTGCCCCACACAGGCCGGACAAGTAGTAATGCAATGGATTATAGTCATTGTAGTTAATTACCATGTTTTCTGTACTAAACTATGTAGAACATTTGTCTCCCTAATACATTGAACATTTCGGGCTTGATTCAATTTATCTCCAGAGAAACAGCATTGAGCTCAAAGAAAAAAACAGAACGAAATGGAACGCTGGGCCACGATGGGTAGCGATGCTTTGTGGGGTGTCAGTTGTTGTGTGCAAGGGTCCCTGGTTCGAGCCCAGGTTGGGGTGAAGAGAGGGACGGAACCTACACTGTTACATTGATGCTGTTGACCTGGATCATTGGTTGCTGCGGAAAAGGAGGAGGTCAAAGGGGGGGGTGAGTGTAACTGATGTGAAATGTCTAGTTAGTTAGCGGTGGTGCGTGCTAAATAGCATTTCAATCAGTGACGTCACTCGCTCTGAGACTTGAAGTAGGGTTTCCCCTTGCGTTGCAAGGGCTTTTGTGGCGCGATGGGTAAAGATGCTTCGTGGGTGTCAGTTGTTGATGTGTGCAAGGGTCCCTGGTTCGAGCCCAGGTTGGGGCGAAGAGAGGGACGGAACCTACACTGTTACACTTGGCACACCTGTATTTGGGGAGTTTGTCCCATTCTTCACTGCATTCTTCACTCCTCTCAAGCTCTGTCAGGTTGGATGGGGAGCGTCGCTGCACAGCTATTTTCAGATCTCTCCAGAGATGTTAGATCGGGTTCAAGTCCAGGCTCTGGCTGGGTCACTCAACAACATTCAGGTACTTTTCCCGAAGCCACTCCTGCGTTGTCTTGGCTGTGAGCTTAGGGTCATTGTCCTGTTGGAAGGTGAACCTTCGCCCAAGTCTTATGTCCTGAGCACTTTGGAGCAGGTTTTCATCAAGGATCTCTCTGTACTTTGCTCCTTTCATCTTTCCCTCGATCCTGACTAGTCTCCCAGTCCCTGCGGCTGAAAAACATCCCCACAGCAAGATGCTGCCACCACCATGCTTCACCATAGGGATGGTGCCAGGTTTCCTCCAGATGTGACGCTTGGCATTCAGGCCAAAGAGTTCAATCTTGGTTTCACCAGACCAGAGAATCTTGTTTGTCATGGTCAGAGTCCTTTAGGTGCCTTTGGCAAACTCCAAGTGGGCTGTCATGCACCTTTTACTGAGAAGTGGCTTCTGTCTGGCCACTCTACCATAAAGGCCAGATTGGTGGAGTGCTGCAGATATGGTTGTCCTTCTGGAAGATTCTCCCATTTTCACAGAAACTCTAGAACTCTGTCAGAGTGACCATGGGATTGTTGGTCACCTCCCTGACCAAGGCCATTCTCCCCCGATTGCTCAGTTTGGTCGGCCGGCCAGCTCTAGGAAGAGTCTTGGTGGTTCCAAACTTCTTCCATTTAAGAATGATGGAGGCCACTGTGTTCTTGGGGAACTTCAATGCTGCAGACATTTTTGGTACCGTTCCCCAGATCTGTGCTTCGACACAATCCTGTCTCGGAGCTCTATGGACAATTCCTTCAACCTAATGGCTTGGTTTCTGCTCTGACATGTACTGTCAACTGTGGGACCTTATATAGACAGGTGTGTGCCTTTCCAAATCATGTCCAATCAATTTAATTTACCATAGGTGGACTCCAATCAAGTTGTAGAAACATTTCAAGGATTATCAATGGAAACAGAATGTACCTGAGCTCAATTTCGGGTCTCATAGCAGAGTCTGAATACTTATGTAAATAAGGCAAACTTATTTTCTTTGTCATTATGGGGTATTGTGTGTAGATTAATGAGAAAAATACATTATTAAATCAATTTTAGAATAAGGCTGTAATGTAACAAAATGTGGGAAAATTCAAGGGGTCTGAAAACTTTCTGAATGTACTGTATATTCTCTCAACTCCCTTTCTTTCCTTTCCCCTCCAAAATAACCCAAAATGGCCATGAGTCCGTGACAGGTAGCTAGTAACAGTACAGTGGGAACAAGTTTGATTTATAAGGTCCCAAACTGGGTCATTCATTTTGAATGGATTAAGGGGGTTTAGAATTATTGGAGGAATTAAAGCTTGAAACTTCCTTTTTCACAGCTTTGAGAGGATTAGACCCTGTTCTCTCTCTGGCTCGCTGTTTGGCTGCTACTGCTGTGGTGGCAGAGAGTGGTTCTACTGTACTCAGGTCTGCTTCCCAAATGCACCCTTTTCCCTTTATAATGCACTACTTTTGAACAAGGCCCATAGAACTCTGTTAAAAAGTAGTGCACTATATAGGGAAAGGGGTGCCATTTGGGAAGAATCCCACGTCTGGGAAGGCTGCTCTGTGTACCACTGTGTACAACTGCTCTTCTCTCTTGCCCACTGGGCACAAGGTCAACTGCAGAAGAGCATTCTTCTCTCCACTCTGTATGCACGCAGATGGACAGAGAGCAAAATATGTCCGGCACAAACATATACATACTGGTTCACGTGGACGTACACACACAGCCAAGCACGCTCATCCTCGACAATGACATAACGCGTCTACACACACATGACCATACACATTCAAAGTAGATACATGTTTACGTATAAACAAAAGCATGTATGCACACACATGCAAAAACATGCACACACATGCATATACGATATACCCATAAGCATAGTATTTTGAACACAAACATGCAAGCACGCACCCACACACCCACCCACAGAAGTGCACACGCACACATAATCCATATAGTTCTCATCACATCTTGCATCAGCATGTTCATTGCAAATTCAATTAATTCCCCTCTACAACCTGCAACATACTTGCTCTCTAAGCCCCATGTTGTGCTTGATACACAGCAGTAAGACAGGGAAGAACAAATAGCCTCTCTCTCCCCCTATCTCTCTCTCACACACACATCCACACTCTCTCTCTCTCTCTCTCTCTCTCTCTCTCTCTCACTCTCTCTCCATCCATCTCCATCTCTCTCTTTCTACCTCTCTCCGTCTCTGGTGTCTGTGTCTCTCTCTGTCTCTCTCTCACCCCTTCCATCACCCCTCCCCCCTCTCTCTCGCTCTCCATCCATTTCCCTCCAGAGCACTCAGTGCAGCACGCATCAAGTGCACTCTCAGTGGAGAATAAACTCCTAGTAGCAGCTATGAGGAGCAGCTTTACATACGGTATGCTCCAGAATAGGTCTGCACCAGGGACAAGAGCTGTAGAGGCTAGAGGGGCTAGAGGGATACTTATTTCTGTCTAAGGAAAGAGGGGAGGAGGTTGAGACAAGGTAAGGTAAAAGAGAGGGTTGGCCTGGAGAGGACATTTGTGTGAGTGTGTTTGTGCATACGTGGAAAGAGAGACAAAGCTACAGGGTTGAAAACATAGGATGTCTGAGAATGATGTATGACAATACACATTAGTTATAATGTGAGAGAGTTTCAGATGAGAGCAATGAGGATGATATATAAGTCTGAGTCTGGTGTTGGGTTGAAACAGGTGTACCAAAGCACACAAACGACTGAAATGTCCTTTCATGAAGATGAATATTTAAATATATGAAGTCAGATAAGACAGCATAGGACACTAATTATTCAGCCTTAGCCTATCTCCTCAATGCACCCTTTGTGATACTACAAAATACCCTGTCATTCTCCAGAAATGCTATTCAAAACAACTTAGTCAAAACACCTTACACCTATACACACAGTATGGAATCAAACCCACAGCTCTGGTGTTGCCAGCACCACTCCAACCCACTGAGCCATGGGAATAGATTCTTGGCTGTATTTTCCTGTTGACTGTGCTATGTGCTGCAGAGTGTGAAACAGAAGTGTTTTAGTTCCCCATCAGCCCATCTGCTCACTGATACGGAAGATATGGAGATAAGACGCTGTTATGGCCAGGCGCCAATACAGTACTAGAGATTAACACCGGTAACAGGGATCCCGGGACTGTCCCCGGACCACTCTTCACATTTCCCGAAAAAATAAAATGACAAGATCCGGGAAATTACAACATTTTCTCCCAATGTCGCACTAATGCAATTCCGCAAAATACAGAACATGCGCAGCGGCAGATTGGCAAAAAATGTAATGGCACATTATCCAAACAGGTATTGCATGGAAGCCTTTAGACTAGCGTATTTACTTCACAAAAAGTCGCCTTAAATTCAAAGCACACCCATATTTGACACTGCCAGACTGCACATGAGACCAGAATGCAATTTAGAGTTATCATCAGAACAGAACATTCGTTCCAGGTCTGACGAATTGAATGCATGTATCAAATTCTTGTTTATATTAAAATTCCCAAAGTCATATCCAAACATTATACTAATTTAAAGCAATAGTCATGTGGTCACCAAGATTATAATTTCAGCACCGTTTTGATTGTGACAGCGTCATAGCGCGGCTTTGGAACAAGAGTGGGGAGTCGTCTAGATAGAAATGTCAGATTTTTGTTCTCACTGAATCTCTTGTTGGATATTTGGTAACAATTAGGCTGGGGAAATGTTAGCTAAATTGAGGTGAGTGCTAAAGATAATCTTTATTCTAGTTTGCTCATATACAATATTAGTTGATCAGAACATTTTGCTAGCATGTTATACAAGTGGATTTTGCACTTCACTCACGTAGTAGCCTGTCCTACTCCTGACCAAAAGCCGGTGACTTGTCTGATAATCAATCAATGTGATTTTGTTTTACAAAATCTCTGTCTGTATATTTGTTTAATTGATTGCTGGCTGGACAAGTGGAAATGGTAGCTCATTATTTATTTTACTAATCTATCACTGATCAAAAACATTTAAATTGCAATAATGTAGCCTAAATCGAGTGTATTATTTATCTGTTGACTCACGTCAATAGAGGCTATTTTCCTATAGCGCCAATCCCACTGAAACCCTGTCTAGTTTGAGAATTCCTAACCTTAATCTGTAATCCATAGGTAGCATTACCACAGCGCTATAACATTTTCCCCGCTTCTCTGCGCTGTCTTGTATTGCTTCCCATATGAGAGCTTCGGTAGAGAATGTGCGATCAACAAACAGTATAAGAGTAGATATAGATATTTTTTTTAAACAGAGTTGATCTCAGTTAAGATACCTTGATATTTAAACAATTTTCTCTCTTCATCTCCCTGTTATTCATGAGCTGATCTGATATCTGCATAATCGTCAACTCAATGTTAGGAGACATTCTGTTACTCGTTTGAAGTTATCTAGCAAGTTTAGCAACTTCAGTCATTTGACTTTTGTTTGACTGCCGTTACAAAGTTTGTATGATTCGACAATGCTATAGCCAACTTGGGGTGCTCTCTGAGACCTGAGCATGCGCTGTGTCGAGATAGCCTAAGCCTACTGCTGTAATGCACTGAATTATTTGAGGCACATGATAACGCTTTGAAATTATGAACGGCCTATTTCCAATTCACAACAATGTCATTGGCGATCAAAGTAACACTATCATTACTAACAGTTTCACTTTCTGTGAAATCTTTACACTCACATCTACAGTTGAAGTCAGAAGTTTACATACGCCTCAGCCAAATACATTTAACCTGTTAGGGCTAGGGGGCAGTATTGACACGGCTGGATAAAAAACATACCCGATTTAATCTGGTTACCACTCCTACCCAGTAACTAGAATATGCATTTACTTATTACATATGGATAGAAAACACCCTAAATTTTCTAAAACTGTTTGAATGGTGTCTGTGAGTATAATAGAACTCAAATGGCAGGTCAAAACCTGAGAGATTCCTTTACAGGAAGTGGCCTGTCTGACCATTTCTTGAACTTCTTTTCCATCTCTATCATTTACTAAGGATCTCTGCTCTAACGTGACACTTCCCACGTCGTCCATAGGCGCTCAGAGCCCGGGAAAAAACAGAATGTCGTCATTCCAGCCCCAGGCTGAAACACATTATCGCCTTTCTCAAGTGGCCGATCAAGGGACACTGGGCTTATGCGCATGACCCGACCGCCCCCGCCTTTGGGATTTTTTCCTCTGTTTGCCGAAAAGGAGATTCCCTGTCGGAATATTATCGCTTTTCTACGAGAAAAATGTCGTAAAAATTGATTTTAAACAGCGGTTGACATGCTTCGAAGTACGGTAATGGAATATTTAGAATTTTATTGTCACGAATTGCGCCATGCGCGCGACACTTCTTTACTATTTCGGATAGTGTCTGGAACGCACGAACAAAACGCCGCTATTCGGATATAACGATGGATTATTTTGGACCAAACCAACATTTGTTATTGAAGTAGCAGTCCTGGGTGTGCATTCTGACGAAGACAACAAAAGGTAATCAAACTTTTATAATAGTAAATATGATTATGGTGAGTGCTAAACTTGCCGGGTGTCTAAATAGCGAGCCCGTGATGCCTGGGCTATCTACTTAGAATATTGCAAAATGTGCTTTCACCAAAAAGCTATTTTAAAATCGGACATATCGAGTGCATAGAGGAGGTCTGTATCTATAATTCTTAAAATAATTGTTATGCTTTTTGTGAACGTTTATCGTGAGTAATTTAGTAAAATGTTAGCGAATTCCCCGGAAGTTTGCGGGGGGTATGCTAGTTCTGAACGTCACATGCTAATGTAAAAAGCTGGTTTTTGATATAAATATGAACTTGATTGAACAAAACATGCATGTATTGTATAACATAATGTCCTAGGGTTGTCATCTGATGAAGATCATCAAAGGTGAGTGCTGCATTTAGCTGTCTTCTGGGTTTTGGTGACATTATATGCTGGCTTGAAAAATGGGTGTCTGATTATTTCTGGCTTGGTACTCTGCTGACATAATCTAATGTTTTGCTTTCGTTGTAAAGCCTTTTTGAAATCGGACAGTGTGGTTAGATTAACGAGAGTCTTGTCTTTAAATAGCTGTAAAATAGTCATATGTTTGAGAAATTGAAGTAATAGGATTTTTAAGGTTTTGAAAATCGCGCCACAGGCTGCCAGTGGCTGTTACGTAGGTGGGACGCAAGCGTCCCACCTAGCCCATAGAGGTTAAACTCAGTTTCACAATTCCTGACATTTAATCCTAGTACAAATTCCCTATTTTAGGTCAGTTAGGATCACCACTTTATTTTAAGAATGTGAAATGTCAAAATAATAGTGGAGAGAATGGTTTATTTCAGCTTTTATTTCTTTCATCACATTCCCAGTGGGTCAGAAGTTTACATACAATCAATTAGTATTTGGTAGCATTGCCTTTAAATTGTTTAACTTGGGTCAAACGTTTTGGATAGCCTTCCACAAGCTTCCCACAATAAGTTGGGTACATTCTGGCCCATTCTGCTGACAGAGCTGGTGTAACTGAGTCGGGTTTGTAGGCCTCCGTGCTCGCACACACTTTTTCAGTTCTTCGCACAGATTTTCTATAGGATTGAGGTCAGGGCTTTGCGATGGCCACTCCAATACCTTAACTTGGTTGTCCTTAAACCATTTTGCCACAACTTTGGAAGTATGCTTGTGGTCATTGTCCATTTGGAAGACCCATTTGCGACCACACTTTAACTTCCTGACTGACATCTTGAGATGTTGCTTCAATATATCCACATCATTTTCCCCCTCATGATGCCATCTATTTTGTGAAGTGCACCAGTCCTTCCTGCAGCAATGCACCCCCACAACATGATGCTGCCTGCCAACCCCGTGCTTCACGGTTAGGATGGTGTTCTTCGGCTTGCAAGCCTCCCCCTTTTTCCTCCAAACATAAGGGTGGTCATTATGGCCAAACGGTTCTATTTTTGTTTCCTCAGACCAGAGGACATTTCTCCAAAAAGTACGATCTTTGTCCCCATGTGCAGTTGCAAACCGTAGTCTGGCTTTATTTATGGTGGTTTTAGAGCAGTGGCTTCTTCCTTGTTGAGCTGCCTTTCAGGTTATGTCGATATAGGACTCGTTTTACTGTGGATATAGATACTTTTGTACCCGTTTCCTCCAGCATCTTCACAAGGTCCTTTGCTGTTGTTCTGGGATTGATTTGCACTTTTCGCACCAAAGTACATTCATCTCTAGGAGACAGAACGCGTCTCCTTCCTGAGCGGTATGACGGCTGCGTGGTCCCATGGTGTTTATACTTGCATACTATTGTTTGTACAGATGAACGTGGTACCTTCAGGCGTTTGGAAAGGATGAACCAGACTTGTGGAGGTCTACAATTATTTTTCTGAGGTCTTGGCTGATTCCTTTTGATTTTCCCATGATGTCAAGCAAAGACGCACTGAGTTTGAAGGTAGGCCTTGAAATACATCCACAAATTATGTCAATTAGCCTATCAGAAGCTTCTAAAGCCATGACATGACTGTTTAAAGGCACAGTCAACTTAGTGTATGTAAACTTCTGACCCACTGGAATTGTGATATAGTGAATTATATGTGAAATAATCTGTCTGTAAACAGTTGTTGGAAAAATTACTTGTGTCATGCACAAAGTAGATGTCCTAGCCGACTTGCCAAAACTATAGTTTGTCAACAAGAAATTTGTGGAGTGGTTGAAAAATGAGTTTTGATGACTCCAACCTAAGTGTATGTAAACTTCTGACTTCAACTGTATATAAAGTGCATCAACCTGAGTTGTCCATTTTCTTCCCATCCTGCAGTGAACAGACACTGGCACTGTAGATTGAGGGGTTGCAGTATATTCTGTAAGAAATAATCAACAGATAATAGACTAAAGACAGAAACGCTCTAAGACACACACACTCACTCTCCCCTACCCCTCTTCCCTACTTGCGTGATACTTAGCACAGCGGTACCCCTCCCGTCTTCTTGTTGCCCCTCCTTGTTTCTGCAACCAAGGCAGAAAAGGAAATCTTCCAGCCCACGCCCATCCCTGTGCCAGGCTATAACACCCCAGCTGGTGCCAGCCAGTACCCCACTGACTCCTTGACTAATCCTATCATTGTCCAATCTCTGTCTCCCCACACTGTTGGTCTTTAGAGAAGGGTCTTGGTCAGCACTGTAGCACTGTAGCTAACTGAATGGGGCTCACGGGGCTGAGAGCAGTAACGGCTAATCGCTAATCCCCTATGCAGAGGAGAAAGGTACAGTAGGACACCGGTGCCAGGTCCCGATACGGAGCTAGGGCACTAAAGAGGGAGAGGGGAGAGATGAAGGGAGGGAGGGAAGCACACAGACACTGAAATAAAGAGAGGAAGAGACAGACAGGTGCATTGAGTGAGAGTATGATCAGCACAAACAGAGACATAGATAGAGACAAAGAGAGGGAGTAACCGGACAGAGGGAGTGACCGGACAGAAGGCAAACCTAAACAGTAATTTCACACTCCACCGTTTTGCTTTGTGGCTCTCTATACTTCCCTAATGCAGCCCAGACAAGCGGTAGATCAGTGTCTCCTAAAATGAACATAATCTTATAAGTAATAAATTGTCTGAAAGTTAACACATACAGTGCATTCGGAATGTATTCAGACCCCTTGACTTTTTCCACAGTTTGTTATTCTGCCTTATTCTAAAATATATATATTTTGAAATGATCATCAGTCTACACACAATACCCATAATGACAAAGCAAAAACATGTTTTTAGACATTTTTGCTAATGTATTAAAAATAAAATACTGAAATATCACATTTACATAAGTATTCAGATCCTTTACTACTTTGTTGAAGCACCTTTGGCAGCGATTACAGCCTCGAGTCTTCTTTGGTATGACGCTACAAGCTTGGCACACCTGTATTTGGGGAGTTTCTCCCATTCTTCTCTGCAGATCCTCTCAAGCTTTGTCAGGTTGGATTGGGAGCGTCGCTACACAGCTATTTTCAGGTCTCTCCGGAGATATTCGATCGGGTTCAAGTCCGGGCTCTGGCTGGGCCACTCAAGGACATTCAGAGACTTGTCCCAAAGCTACTCCTGTCACCCTAGACACACTTTGATTTGCTTACCGCCCCAATAGGTCCACAGACGATAAAACCACCATCACACTGCACACTGCCCTATCCCATCTGGACAGGCAGAATACCTAGGTAAGAATGCTGTTCATTGACTATAGCTCAGCATTCAACACCATAGTACCCTCCAAGCTCATCACTAAGCTTGAGGCACTGGGTCTCAACCCCACCCTGTGCAATTGGGTCCTGGACTTCCTGATGGGCCATACCCAGGTGGTGATGGTAGGAAACAACACCTCCACTTTGCTGATCTTCAACACTGGGGCCCCACAAGGGTGTGTGCTCAGCCCCCTTCCTGTATTCCCTGTTCACCCATGACTGCGTGGCCATGCACACCTCCAACTCAATCATCAAGTCTGCAGACGACAAAACAGTAGTGGGCTTGATTACCAACAACGACGAGACAGCCTACAGGGAGGAGGTGAGTGCACTCGGAGTGTGGTGTCAGCAAAACAACCTCTCACTCAATGTCAACAAAACAAATGAGATGATCGTGGACTTCAGGAAACAGCAGAGGGAGCACCCCTATCCACATTGACAGGACAGCAGTGGAGAAGGTGGAAAGCTTGGAGTACACATCACGGACAAACTGAAATGGTCCACCCACACAGACAGTGTGGTGAAGAAGGAGCAATAGCGCCTATTCAACCTCAGGAGGCACTGCCCACAACCATAAGGCTCTCCAGAGGGTGGTGAGGTCTGCACAACGTATCACCGGGGCAAACTACACACCCTCCAGGACACCTCAAGCACCCAATGTCACAGGAAGGCCAAAAATATCATCAAGGACAACAACCACCCAAGCCACTGCCTCTTCACCCCACTACCATCCAGAAGGCGAGGTCAGTACAGATGCATAAAAGCTGGGACCGAGAGACTGAAAAACAGCTTCTATCTCAGGCCATCAGACTGTTAAACAGCCATCACTAACACAGAGAGGCTGCTGCCTACATACAGACTTGAAATAATTGGCCACTTGAAAAAATGGATCACTAGTCACTTTAATAATGCCACTTTAATAATGTTTACATATCTTGCATCACTCATCTCTTATGTATATACTGTATTTTATACCATCTATTGCATCTTGCCTATGCCACTTCTGTGATTGCTCATCCATACATTTATATACATATATTGTTATGCCATTCCTTTACTTAGATTTGTGTGTATTAGGTAGCTGTTTAGGAATGTTAGACTACATGTTAGATATTGCTGCACTGTTGGATCTAGAAGCACAAGCATTTCGCTACACTCGCAATAACATCTGCTAACCATGTGTATGTGACCAAAAACATTTGATTTGACTTGATTTGTATTGGCTGTCTGCTTAGGGTCGGTGTCCTGTTGGAAGGTGAACCTTCGCCCTAGTCTGAGGTCCTGAGCACTCTGGAGCAGGTTTTCGTCAAGGATCTCTCTGTACATTGCTCCGTTCATCTTTCCCTCGATCCTGACTAGTCTTCCAGTCCCTGCCGCAGAAAAACATCCCCACAGCCTGATGCTGCCACCACCATGCTTCACCATAGGGATGGTGCCAGGATTCCTCCAGACATGACGCTTGGCATTCAGGACAAAGAGTTCCTTCTTGGTTTCAACAGACCAGAGAATCTTGTTTTTCAAGGTCAGAGTCTTTAGGTGCCTTTTGGCAAACTCCAAGCAGGCTTTCATGTGCATATTACTGAGTGGCTTCCGTCTATCCACTCTCCCCCGATTGCTCAGTTTGACCGGGCGGCCAGCTTTAGGAATAGTCTTGGTTCTTCCAAAATTCTTCCATTTAAGAATGATGGAGGATAAGCCAAAGAGGGACAAGGAACCAACCCCGACAAGGCCACTGTGGGACCTTGGGGACCTTCAATGTTTTGGTACCCTTCCCCAGATCTATGCCTCGACACAATCCTGTCTCGGAGCTCTACGGTCAATTCCTTTGACCTCATGGCCTGGTTTCTGCTCTGACATGGACTGTCAACTGTGGGACCGTATATACACTGGTGTGTGCCTATCCAAATCATGTCCAATCAATTTCATTTACCACAGGTGGACTCCAATCAAGTTGTAGAAACATCTCAAGGATGATCTATGGAAACAAGATGCACCTGAGCTGAATTTCTAGTCTCATAGCAAAGGGTCTGACTACTTATGTAAATAAGGTTTTAATGTTTTACATTTTTTATAAATTTGAAAACAATGTAAAAAATCTGTTTTTGCTTTGTCATTATGGGCTTCTTCAGGATAGGGCCTATTTTTCTCAATTTCCGCCTGACTGATGTGCCCAAAGTAAACTGCCTGTTGCTCAGGCCCTGAAGCCAGGATATGCATATAATTGGTACCATTGGAAAGAAACACTCTGACGTTTTTAGAAATGTTAAATTAATGTAGGAGACTATAACACAATAGATATATGGTAGCAGAAAATCCAAAGAAAAAACATCCGGAAATGTTTGTTTTTTTGAGAGCGCATGCTCTTCCAATGGAACGTATAATGAAAAATGTTAATCTTGCTCCCAGTATGCAATTCCCATGGCTTCCACTGGGTGTCAGTAGTCTTTGTTCAAGGTTTCAGGCTTGTTTCTTCCCAACAGAGGAAGAATTATGAGTTTTGATACATGGACTCAGACTTGGAAACCAGTGGATGCGCTCACGAACAAGAGGGCATGCACCCGCTAATATCGTTTTCCTATTGAACATACTTCTTTCGGTATGAAATATTATAGTTAAATTACATTTTATCTGAGGATTAAACAGAAACATATTTTGACTTGACAGTATCTTTTTGGATTCCTTTCTCTGCATGTTGAACAAGTGGTTTACTCAAATCGATGGCGCCAACTAAACAGACTTTTGGGATATAAAGAAGGATTTTATCTAACAAAACGAGACTACATGTTGTAGCTGGGACCCTTTGGATGACAAATCAGAGGAAGATTTAAAAAAAGTAAGTGAATATTTAATTGCTATTTGTGAATTTATGAAACCTGTCCTGGTGGAAAAATATTTTGATGTGGGGCGCCGTCCTCAAATAATCGCATGGCATGCTTTCGCTGTAAAGCCTATTGTAAATCGGACAGCGCAGTTAGATTAACAAGAATTTAAGCTTTTAACCGATATAAAACACTTGTATGTTCCTAAATGTTTAACATCCATAATTTCCATGATTATTTATTTGAATTGCGCACCCTCCAGTTTCACCGGAAGTTGTCCCACTAGCGGGACATCTAGCCTTAATTATGGGGTGTTGTGTGTAGATTGATGAGGAAAACAGGTCATTTAATCAATTTCAGAATAAGGCTGTAACGTAACAAAATGTGGAAAAAGTCAAGGGGTCTGAATACTCTCCGAATGCACTGTACAAAACTAAAACATGCGTGAAAGTAGTGAAATGTTAATTCTTTATGCCAAGTTTTGCATCTTATAAACAACCAACAAGTCACTGAGGACATGGTGATTGACTTTCAAAGGAACACCATGCACACACCATCACTGATAAAAGGTGAGCACATCGAAATTGTGGAGGAGTACAAATACCTTGGGCTAGTCATTGACAACAAGCTCTCCTGGGATCAATGTACTGATGCTATTTTTAAGAAAGGGCAACGAAGACTGTATTTCCTACGGAAACTGCACTTTTTAATGTTGATCTATCCATCATGGTTCTCTTTTATAAATCATTAATTGAGAGAATTATGTCCTACTGCTTCACCTGCTGGTTTGGGAATATCAAGGTTGCACAGAAAAATAGGTTGGGCAAGATCGTCAGGACTTGCGGAAAAATCACGGGGCAGCAACAGCAAGAACTGTCATCGCTCTACCTGGGCAGAGCCCTCCAGAAGGCGAATAAAATAGCGGTTGACTCTTCCCACCCACTCCACTCCGAATTCCAGCTCCTTACCTAAGGTCAACAAAAATAGGGTGTCGTGGAAAATTACATATTTAGTCATGCTATCCTGTGTTTTACTGCTTAAAGAATAGTCTCTTGTTAAATGCTTGTGTTTTTGTAACCTGATACAAACTTGTCTTTGTGGGACTTAGTCATAAGACTGGGCGTATAGCTATGGTCTGTTTGGGTGTGACTGCAGCATGTGACATCCCATTAGGTTTACTATCTATAGAAAGTGACATGTATGGAAACTAACATAAAGGAGCACATTATAGTATTTGTTGTTTGTGAATGCAGTTAGACGGTTGAGCCCTCTGGCTATCAACCTCGTGCTATCTTTAAATCTGCACAGACAACTAATTGCATTTTACACACTATCTGCTGACTGCCACATCTACAAAAAAATGTGTTTCTCTATAGAAGCTGAGAACTGACACTGTTCGTTGAGCTTTCAACTATGCACTGTTGAGTTGATAGTTGATTCTCCATTTTTGCAAATTTTATAATAAAGTGTTGTTTTAAAGAATCTGCAGTCTCTCTCCCCTTTCATTAGAATTACCATGACATCTTGCTAATTTCTCCCTGGAGACTGAGGTTAAACTGCGTGCAGGGGCTCCGTTAGACGTGGCTCAGGGTACCCCACACTCTGACTAAAGCAGAGCAGAGAGTGACCTGCTGGGAGTGTCAGTGAGTGGATACGTCATTCCGGACAGATAAGATAAATTAAGGCTGAGATTGATTTTCTTAAACAATTGGTGAAAGTTAACTTTTAGAAAGTCCTGTTCTAGCAACAGGTCACGCGTGTTATAGATACCAGGACAGAGTCCTGATGAAAGTGTTTCAGGATAAAATCCTGAAGAAATAAGAAAATATTCCTGCAGGTTAGAAAAAATACAATTATTCGTGCAGGTAAAAAAAATTGACGGCCTTGGACAGCATTTTAATATTTTTTTTTCAAATCCCTGTGAGGAGCCGATGGTTTATCTCTTTGGCAATGGTGAGTCAATAGATTTTCTAGTAGATACTGGCGCTGCAATATCTATCATAAATTCACATCCATGTCCCATGCCAAATGAATCAGTCAGCAATGTGGAGTGACCATGAAAGAGTTGCTCACGATGCCCCTACCTGTTAAAATTGATAAGACATGCATGAAACATCAATTCATTTTCTGCATTTCTGTTGTCCTTTAAATTTGTCAGGAATAGATCTCTGTAAATGTGGGATTACATGTGATTGGTACTATGTATGTAATGTACAGGATATCTTCTCAACTGCTCGCAGTTGTTGGAATCAGAAAGACAGTTTTGTGTCACAGACTGGCTTACACTGCACTGCAAATTTCTCACCATTGACAAGACATTTATATTACGGACAGATGAAGGACACTAATTTTGATTAATTCATGTGTTGTCAACAACAGTGATATTTGAAGTGTGAGACTGGTATTAGGTCTCCCATATTCTCCAGTAGTAAATTGGCAGATCTTCAGTATTGGTTCTAATACAAGGTATCAGGTTCTGTTACCAATTAAAAGGCACAAATACCATAACTATTCTCCAGGGAAGTGGGTATCACTACCTTCGAAAATAGTTAAATTGGCATATATTAGAGCGATGAGTCAGTAAATCTAAACACTCTGGCAACGGTCAGGAAGAGGTAAACTATAGCAAAACCATAGATGCACGAAAAGAAGCGCATAGGCATTCCACCAATTCGGCTCGAATATTGGGAGCAAAAGAAAAATCGAATTATGGATAAAATTCCGTAGCATTTCCCTGCTGGTGGAAAATTCAAATCTAATAAAGAATTCAGATGCTACTGTGAGTTGGCAAAATGACATAAAATAAAAATCTAAAGCTCAATACATCAGCGTTTTGATGTCACTGTTCTATCAACAGAAAAGAAAAACAATAAAACCAAGATTTACATTTACATTTAAGTCATTTAGCAGACGCTCTTATCCAGAGCGACTTACAAATTGGTGCATTCACCTTATAATATCCAGTGGAACAACCACTTTACAATAGTGCATCTAAATCTTTTAAGGGGGGGTTAGAAGGATTACTTTATCCTATCCCAGGTATTCCTTGAAGAGGTGGGGTTTCAGGTGTCTCCGGAAGGTGGTGATTGACTCCGCTGTCCTGGCGTCGTGAGGGAGCTTGTTCCACCATTGGGGTGCCAGAGCAGCGAACAGTTTTGACTGGGCTGAGCGGGAACTGTGCTTCCTCAGAGGTAGGGAGGCGAGCAGGCCAGAGGTGGATGAACGGAGTGCCCTTGTTTGGGTGTAGATGTACTCAGCATAACCGGACTAACAGTACTATACTGCTCAAAAAAATAAAGGGAACACTTAAACAACACATCCTAGATCTGAATGAAAGAAATAATCTTATTAAATACTTTTTTCTTTACATAGTTGAATGTGCTGACAACAAAATCGCACAAAAATAATCAATGGAAATCCAATTTATCAACCCATGAAGGTCTGGATTTGGAGTCACACTCAAAATTAAAGTGGAAAACCACGCTACAGGCTGATCCAACTTTGATGTAATGTCCTTAAAACAAGTCAAAATGAAGCTCAGTAGTGTGTGTGGCCTCCACGTGCCTGTATGACCTCCCTACAATGCCTGGGCATGCTCCTGATGAGGTGGCGGATGGTCTCCTGAGGGATCTCCTCCCAGACCTGGACTAAAGCATCCGCTAACTCCTGGACAGTCTGTGGTGCAACGTGGCGTTGGTGGATGGAGCGAGACATGATGTCCCAGATGTGCTCAATTGGATTCAGGTCTGGGGAATGGGCGGGCCAGTCCGTAGCATCAATGCCTTCCTCTTGCAGGAACTGCTGACACACTCCAGCCACATGAGGTCTAGCATTGTCTTGCATTAGGAGGAACCCAGGGCCAACCGCACCAGCATATGGTCTCACAAGGGGTCTGAGGATCTCATCTCGGTACCTAATGGCAGTCAGGCTGGCGAGCACATGGAGGGCTGTGCAGCCCCCCAAAGAAATGCCACCCCACACCATGACTAACCCACCGCCAAACCGGTCATGCTGGAGGATGTTGCAGGCAGCAGAATGTTCTCCATGGCGTCTCCAGACTCTGTCATGTCTGTCACGTGCTCAGTGTGAACCTGCTTTCATCTGTGAAGAGCACAGGGCACCAGTGGCGAATTTGCCAATCTAGCTGTTCTCTGGCAAATGCCAAACGTCATGCACGGTGTTGGGCTGTAAGCACAACCCCCACCTGTGGACGTCGGGCCCTCATACCACCCTCATGGTGTCTGTTTCTGACCGTTTGAGCAGACACATGCACATTTGTGGCCTGCTGGAGGTCATTTTGCAGGTCTCTGGCAGTGCTCCTCCTTGCACAAAGGCGGAGGTAGCGGTCCTGCTGCTGGGTTGTTGCCCTCCTACGGCCTCCTCCATGTCTCCTGATGTACTGGCCTGTCTCCTGGTAGCGCCTCCATGCTCTGGACACTACGCTGACAGACACAGCAAACCTTCTTGCCACAGCTCGCATTGATGTGCCATCCTGGATGAGCTGCACTACCTGAGCCACTTGTGTGGTTTGTAGACTCCGTCTCATGCTACCACTAGAGTGAAAGCACCGCCGGCATTCAAAAGTGACCAAAACATCAGCCAGGAAGCATAGGAACTGAGAAGTGGTCTGTGGTCCCCACCTGTAGAACCACTCCTTTATTGGGGGTGTCTTGCTAATTGCCTATAATTTCCACCTGTTGTCTATTCCATTTGCACAACAGCATGTGAAATTTATTGTCAATCAGTGTTGCTTCCTAAGTGGACAGTTTGATTTCACAGAAGTGTGATTGACTTGGAGTTCCATTGTGTTGTTTAAGTGTTCCCTTTATTTTTTTGAGCAGTGTATTTGTGAAGTATGCTTATTGGTCATAAATACAAATTCATTGATTTAAACTAGTTATAACAAATGTTAAGAAAATGTTGAGACAATCCGGCTGAGGCATGACTTGGGATGGGAGCCTGCCGAGCCAACCAGGGCAAGGAAAGCTCTCGAGCCAGATAGGGTGTAGAAGCCAGACGAGCCAGTGGCGGCACCGGACCCGACGTCACCACCAAGACCAAAAACCAGCACTCCCTGATACTTCAAATGGTGGCTTCAGCATTCTGTAAGAACCGACGCTGATGATGAGAAGCAGGTACAGGGAGTGAACATTTAATTAAGAACGGACATGGAACAGGACAGGAACAGCGTCAGAACAAGATAACAAAACGACATACAACAATAATGCTGAAGCAGGGAAACAACCTAGGGAACAGACAGATATAGGGGAGGTAATAAAACAGATGATTGAGTCCAGGTGAGTCCAATGAATCGCTGATGCGCGTGATGAGGGAAACAGGTGTGCGTAATGATGGTGGCAGGAGTGAGTAGTGCTGGGCAACCCGGCGCCCTCGAGCGCCAGGGAGGGAGAGCGGGAGCAGGTGTGACAATTCCGTCTTATTCTAAAATAGATTTCTAGAATTGACAAAAGGGAGGATGATGCACGAGTAATTAAAGTGGCATCCCTGTGAACAGAACTTATCATGTTTGTTTTGACTGTAATTTAAAACTTTTTGTTCACCTGGTAAAGTAAATGTTAGACGGAAAGACGGAGGTAGAGTAAAATAGAGATTGTAGAGGGAAACAAGTGTTTGAGTGGAAGAGAAATGTACTGGGTGATAGTGATTGAGAGGGCTTCTGAGTTAAAGGAAACAGAGATGTAGATTAATTGGGAAGTAAATTGGTTTAAGATTTAGCAAAGTGAAAACTAACTAAATGTTTATTTATTTTCTATTTTAGGAGAGAATGGGTGTCCCTATCTCTCTCTTTGAAATGTTGCCTTGGGAGAACAGTTTGTGAAATTTTGCAGTTTTATAAAAGTATAAAGGTATCAGATCCGGACGTAAAGGGTGCAAACAAATAAGTAAGGCCTGGCCATTGGTTTCTTTGTTTTTGCCCTAAGTTTTAACACACACACCAGCACGCACACACAACTCACCTGTTATGAATATTTCTAAGTGGTGTTAATACCTTGTTTGACTTATTGTAAACCAGGTAAGCAGAATGATGGAAATATTTTTAATGGTTTTGGAAGAACAGGGAAAGAAAAGGGAAAGAAAATACTTAATAGGGCTGACTGACCTATGACCTCTGTTCTGACTTCCCGGTGAGGCATGATCACCCTCACTAGAAAGACTGAAGACATTGGGTGAGATTTAAATGGTCTATGTAAACACTAATAATTAGGAAGAAGTTTATAATTCAGCAATAGTCCTATGAAGGATTCGGAACACAAGAAGGAGAGAGTGCTGCCCTGAATATGGGACACCTGTCTCTAGTCTATTTTACCATTACCTTATGGGATACAATTATTTCTTCATGGAGTTATCAAGAGTTGTCATTCTAATTTGATTTGTTATTCTAATTTGGTTATTTTTGATTTAACAGGCAGTGTTGTTTTTAATTACTGGTCCTCTGGGCCTTTGGTAAATATGCAAATTACTTTCTTCACATGTTTGCCTATGAAAGGAAGAAACGTTTTTCCCACCTCTAGTTTATATGAACAAGTGTATTGCTGTTGTTGTGTTGTTTGTTTTGTCTTGTTTTGATACAAATGTCACCATATTGGGTCTGCTGTATGGTCGGGATTTCTCGCTAAGGGATAACTCTGCAGGGAGGTCGTCAGTATGATAAGGGTGTATAAGCAAATTTGCAAAATGGTTTCAACAAGTATGCTGTTATTCATTTGTTTTAAGAATGTTATACTAAGAAAATTGGGAAGGTAATAATTTGTCATAAGATAAATAGTTTTCTGAATCAAAAATGCCTTAACCTCTCTGGGGTAGTCCCACCTGGCTAACATCCGGTGAAAATGCATAGCTCTAAAATTCTAAATACACTATTCATAATATTAAACATTTATGTGAATACATGTATCTAACATCATTTAAAAGATTAACTTCTTGTTTATCCAGCCGCTGTGTCAGATTTCAAAAAGGCTTTATGGCAAAAGCATACCATGCGATTTTCTGGGGACATCGCCCCGCACACACAAGTATTACTAGCATTTTCCAATCAAGCATTAGCGTCACAAAAGTCAGAAATAACAATAAAATACATCGCTTACCTTTGAAGATCTTCCTCTGGTGGCAATGCCAAGTGTCCTAACTACTTAGTGAATGTTCGTTTTGTTTGATAAAATCAATTTTTATAGCCTAACACGAAACATATGTAAACCGCTTGCGTCATGATTTCCGTCTCATTCAACTTTGGACGAAACATTTGTGGTAATTACACACACAAAACAAACGTTTATCCAGTCATGGTTGGTTTCATTGCAATCCTCTGGTTGTTACTAACACAACTATACTTGATGGTTCTTTTCCCGGGACGTATTGACCGAAACAAACCGATTTCAAGACAGCAATCAATGACCTCATTGTGCACCAATGGTAGGACCGGTCTATCGTTGATTGATCTAGCTTGGAAGATAACCAATGAGCTAAGGTAAATGACAATATGTAATGGTTATACGTTCGAAGACCAGCCTTTGTCATAAACTCTGGCGTAAAAGAGGTTCATTCGCCATTGCAAATCCTACTTGACGGAGCCACGAGTGTTATGCATAGCAGTACATAGTCAATAGCATTTTCAGCAAATTTATATATTTAAATTATGGCTAATAAATCAGGAAAAGCTAAAACAAAGTCTAGGTATACAGATTTAACCCAAATTATAGAGGAAATTGATAGAGAAAGCGAGACCAAGTTGCTTGAGGAAGATCAATCTTTCAGCGAAGCTAGTTTTGACTCCCAGGCGGAAGACATGTTTCTGCATGGAGAGGATGCCATGCTGGACTGATGAGTTCTAATGCTAATGTCAGTGTTTGAAATTAATAATATCAAATATTATTAATTTGAGATTTTTTTGTTGTTGATTTTCTTATTTTATTTGCAATATATAAAAATATAATCAGTAATGAAATGTGTAAAGTACACATTGGCTATACTGTGTGTGTTATATATTTTTTACATTTAATTTACATAAACGTGGAATGGAACAGCACTTCACCATAGTGATTATGTTCCCTGTACTCTATATAATACATATCTGTTTATTTTACGTGTTGATACAGGGCTCATACGTGAAAGTATTCTTACTGATTTTTGTCTTTCATTCACAGTGGCAGTGATTCTGATTATGAGCCACCAATGTCTAGGTGTCCATCCCCCTCTGAAGCTGGTTCATCCAGCCGGACCCCTGCTGTCTCCAGCTCCACACCTACCCGGCCATCTAGAGGTGTGAAGTCAGTTACAAAGAAGCGGAGGTGGGGAAGAGAGAAACCTGCAGACAGCGGGCCAGAGGGTCATTGGCACTCTGTGTTAGAAGAGGATGTGGAACCAATTCCACCAGTTTTTAGACGAAAAAGGCAGCCAGGACCTCAACTCGACATGACCGCAAAGTACAGCCCCCTTCAACTTTTTCAACTGTTTTTCACCTCGTCAGTTGTTGATTCCCTGGTGTCGAACACCAATAAGTATGGGGCTAAGAAGCAGGCAGGAAAGAAAGAGGCATGGAAGCCCCTTTCCATGTCAGACCTTTTCTGCTACCTTTCACTGGTCATTTACATGGGGCTGGTGAAGTTGAAAACTCTAAGGGACTACTGGAAAACAGCTCTCTATCAACTGCCTTTCCCTATGACTGTCATGTCTTGTAAAAGGTTTCTGATTATCTCACGGGCGCTTCACATCAGTGACCCAGAAGTTGATGGGGAGAATGACAAGAAGAGGCACACCAAGGTTTGATAGGCTCTGCAAAATCAAACCTCTCTACCTCAACATCGTTGAGGCATGCAAGACCTATTTTCAGCCTGCCCAGAACCTGTCCATCGATGAGAGGATGGTAGCCTCAAAGGACAGAATTAGCCTCAAACAATACATGCGTAACAAACCAACTAAATGGGGTTACAAACTGTTTGTTTTGGCTGATTCTGTGTGTGCCTACACTTGTAATGTTTTTGTTTATGAGGGGAAAAACAGTTTTGCTACCGGTAATGGACTGAGTTATGATTCCGTTATGGAGTCATTCGATTTTCAACTGCTGGGGAAGGGCTACAAACTGTTTATGGACATTCGGGACCAACAGAGTGGGCTTCCCATCCGAAAACAAAGGTGAACGACATGCGGGCTGAGTGGGGTACGATGCGATGGATTCGTGAAGATGGCCTGCTCTTTGTGAAGTGGATGGATACCAGAGAGGTGGTCATGTGCAGTACTATCCACAAGTCCATCAGTGGCGATCACGACTTCAGGCGTGTGAAGGACGATCGCGGGCATGGACCACAAAAAATGTCCCCATTCCAGCTGCTGTGAATGACTACAACAAGGGCATGGGAGGTGTGGACCTGTCAGACACACGGATAGGATACTACAATGTTGTCCACAAGACCATGAAATGGTACAAGACATTTTTCTATCATTTCATTGACATTGCTATGGTGAATGCCTTCATCCTCCAGAAGGAAATGGCCAAGAGCTGTGGACATCCCCCCGATCTCACAGCTAGCCTTCAGGGAGCTGCTCATCCAGGAGCTTGCTAGCTACAGCATGTCCACTGCATCACCTTCTGTCCCCTCTACCCCTGTCCCTTCTGCTCCTTCAACCAGTGGTGTTCACCTGCCCAAATTCATCTCTGCAGGCATGAATGTGCCTCAGGGCAAAAAGGGCACAGTAGGGAGGCGTCGTTGTGCCCTTTGTCACAGGAAATGCCCCATCACCTGCACCAACTGCTCAGTAAGCCTCTGCTTTACAGCAGAAAGAGACTGCTATGGGCCATGGCATTAGCAGCACAGTTTTGTGTAGAGGACTGAGGTTCTTCACAATATTGTAAATAGAAAATGTGTAAATAGTTACCCTTGTTATTTTAGATTTGTCTTTTATTTTATTTTTTTTATTTTTTTTGTGGGGGGGATGTGTTAGAATAGCATTTATGTATTTTGTATATAGGTCTTTCCTTCAAAATGTATCACTGTACCAATTCGGCTACTTGGGTACATTTGGGTACATTTAATTTCAGGGTGACTTCATGCTCAATGTCATGTAGCTCACTCATTTTTGAAGTTATGTCTAAAACTTTGCTCAGCTATTGTTGCCAGCTTATGTTCTTCATTCAAATCATCCCCAGCATCCTATCTGTATGTTTGGCTGTTCTTGTTCATTTGAAAGATGATGCAGCAAAAAGAAAGAAAATGTATGTTTATGTCCTTGTATTTTCTTCTACCAGATCTATTGTGTTATATTCTCCTACATTCAATTCACATTTCCACAAAGGTCAGAGTGTTTCCTTTCAAATGATACCAAGAATATGCATATCCTTGCTTCTGGGCCTGAGCTACAGGCAGTTAGATTAGGGTATGTCTTTAGGTGGAAATTGAGAAGAAGTTAAACTGTTGTTTTGGTCTGTCCTCTTCGAGGTTATGGCAAAGTTGACCACAGATGTTGTCTAGATGCATGACAGGGATAATTTGTCCAAGAACAGTGTGAACCTCAACCACCCTAACTGGCTGAAGAAATGCCATTCACTACGATCTTGTCCTTCACCACTTCTACAGTGACACCTGAGTCCGAGCCAGCAACCTGTACACAGCATCCAGTAGAAGCTATCAACTGTTTTTTATCTCATGCCTTTTCTCTCAGGAGTGTGACATGAGTCCACATGGAGTGAGCATGGAGAGAGATCCTGTCAACTTCTGTCATGCTGCTGGTGTACTGGTAGGAAAATGGACAAGACATAATGGACTGTAAAGGACAATGACGGCTCAGGAGAGAGCCATTACCAAGGGCCATCCACTTTGAACATATGCCATTGGAAGAACGAAGTGAAACACTATCTAAAGAAGAACATGAAGACACACCAGAAGAATGAGTGCCGGGAAACAGGGGGTGGACAACCAGCTCAGTGGTGATCTCGCAAATGAACACCAACCAGACAACAATTGGAATCCGTTTGGATGGTTTCAGTCATTGTTTGGTGTTATAGGAGATACAATATTTTATTGGTTGATTTATGGCTTAGTTATATGTTTTACAATAATGCTTATTATAACTTGTGTTAAGAAATTGTGCAGCAAATCTTTTGAGTCTATTCTTGTCATGCCATTACTGACCCCGGAAGGAGATAACCCTATTTACCTGATTTATTTCCTATGTCTGATGAAGATGATGATAATCCATAACACCAAGGTATAAAACATTGAGTTAATGGTGCAGCATGTCCATATGCCATGCTCACGGTGGGGGTTATGTGAATATTGCTCCCAAGGTAGGGTTAAGGGCCTACCAACATGGTGACCCTGTGGCAATATGGACAGTCTCAACAAAGCGTGTGTGGTGATAAAGTATGTACTGATGTTTAACCTGTTAGGGCTAGGGGGCAGTATTGACACGGCTGGATAAAAAACATACCCGATTTAATCTGGTTACCACTCCTACCCAGTAACTAGAATATGCATATACTTATTACATATGGATAGAAAACACCCTAAATTTTCTAAAACTGTTTGAATGGTGTCTGTGAGTATAACAGAACTCAAATGGCAGGTCAAAACCTGAGAGATTCCTTTACAGGAAGTGGCCTGTCTGACCATTTCTTGAACTTCTTTTCCATCTCTATCATTTACTAAGGATCTCTGCTCTAACGTGACACTTCCCACGTCGTCCATAGGCGCTCAGAGCCCGGGAAAAAACAGAATGTCGTCATTCCAGCCCCAGGCTGAAACACATTATCGCCTTTCTCAAGTGGCCGATCAAGGGACACTGGCTTATGCGCATGACCCCGACCGCCCCCGCCTTTGGGATTTTTTCCTCTGTTTGCCGAAAAGGAGATTCCCTGTCGGAATATTATCGCTTTTCTACGAGAAAAATGTCGTAAAAATTGATTTTAAACAGCGGTTGACATGCTTCGAAGTACGGTAATGGAATATTTACAATTTTATTGTCACGAATTGCGCCATGCGCGCGACACTTCTTTACTATTTCGGATAGTGTCTGGAACGCACGAACAAAACGCCGCTATTCGGATATAACGATGGATTATTTTGGACCAAACCAACATTTGTTATTGAAGTAGCAGTCCTGGGTGTGCATTCTGACGAAGACAACAAAAGGTAATCAAACTTTTATAATAGTAAATATGATTATGGTGAGTGCTAAACTTGCCGGGTGTCTAAATAGCGAGCCCGTGATGCCTGGGCTATGTACTTAGAATATTGCAAAATGTGCTTTCACCAAAAAGCTATTTTAACCTGTTAGGGCTAGGGGGCAGCATTTGCACGTCTGGATAAAAAAAATGTACCCGATTTAATCTGGTTACTAATCCTACCCAGTAACTAGAATATGCATATACTTATTATATATGGATAGAAAACACTCTAAAGTTTCTAAAACTGTTTGAATGGTGTCTGTGAGTATAACAGAACTCATTTGGCAGGCAAAACCCTGAGACATTTTCTGACAGGAAGTGGATACCTGATGTGTTGTATTGACTTTAAACCTATCCCATTGAAAAACACAGGGGTTTAGGAATATTTTGGCACTTCCTATTGCTTCCACTAGATGTCACCAGCCTTTACAAAGTGTTTTGAGTCTTCTGGAGGGAGATCTGACCGAACAAGAGCCATGGAACGATGATGTCCCATTAGACACCTGGCGCGCGAGTTCATGTTGGGTACCCTCGTTCCAATACGTTATAAAAGAGTATGCATTCGTCCACCTTGAATATTATTCATGTTCTGGTTAAAAAAGGCCCTAATGATTTATGCTATACAACGTTTGACATGTTTGAACGAACGGAAATATATTTTTTCCCCTCGTTCATGACGAGAAGTCCGGCTGGCTTAGATCATGTGCGAACAAGACGGAGATTTTTGGACATAAATGATGAGCTTTTTTGAACAAAACTACATTCGTTATGGACCTGTGATACCTGGAAGTGACATCTGATGAAGAGAATCAAAGGTAATGGATTATTTACATAGTATTTTCGATTTTAGATCTCCCCAACATGACGTCTAGTCTGTATCGCAACGCGTATTTTTCTGGGCGCAGTGCTCAGATTATTGCAAAGTGTGATTTCCCAGTAAGGTTATTTTTAAATCTGGCAAGTTGATTGCGTTCAAGAGATGTAAATCTATAATTCTTTAAATGACAATATAATATTTTACCAATGTTTTCTAATTTTAATTATTTAATTTGTGACGCTGACTTGACTGCCGGTTATTGGAGGGAAACGATTTCCTCAACATCAATGCCATAGTAAAACGCTGTTTTTGGATATAAATATGAACTTGATAGAACTAAAAATGCATGCATTGTCTAACATAATGTCCTAGGAGTGTCATCTGATGGAGATTGTAAAAGGTTAGTGCATCATTTTAGCTGGTTTTATGGTTTTGGTGACCCTGTCTTTGACTTGACAAAACATTACACACAACTCTTGTAAATGTACTGTCCTAACATACTCTAAATTTATGCTTTCGCCGTAAAACCTTTTTGTAATCGTAAAACGTGGTTAGATTAAGGAGATGTTTATGTTTCAAATGGTGTAAAATAGTTGTATTTTTGAAAAATTTGAATTTTGACATTTATTTGGATTCAAATTTGCCGCTCTTGAAATGCACCTGCTGTTGATGGAGTGCACCACGGGTGGCACGCTAGCGTCCCACCTAGCCCATAGAGGTTAAAATCGGACATATCGAGTGCATAGAGGAGGTCTGTATCTATAATTCTTAAAATAATTGTTATGCTTTTTGTGAACGTTTATCGTGAGTAATTTAGTAAAATGTTAGCGAAATCCCCGGAAGTTTGCAGGGGGTATGCTAGTTCTGAACGTCACATGCTAATGTAAAAAGCTGGTTTTTGATATAAATATGAACTTGATTGAACAAAACATGCATGTATTGTATAACATAATGTCCTAGGGTTGTCATCTGATGAAGATCATCAAAGGTGAGTGCTGCATTTAGCTGTCTTCTGGGTTTTGGTGACATTATATGCTGGCTTGAAAAATGGGTGTCTGATTATTTCTGGCTTGGTACTCTGCTGACATAATCTAATGTTTTGCTTTCGTTGTAAAGCCTTTTTGAAATCGGACAGTGTGGTTAGATTAACGAGAGTCTTGTCTTTAAATGGCTGTAAAGTAGTCATATGTTTGAGAAATTGAAGTAATAGTATTTCAAACGATTCAAAAATCGCGCCACTGAATTCAGGTGGCTGTTACGTAGGTGGGACGAATTCGTCCCGCCTTGCCCATAGAGGTTAAAGACAAGACTCTTGTTAATCTAACCACATTGTCCGATTTCAAAAAGGATTTACAGCGAAAGCAAAATATTAGATTATGTCAGGAGAGTACCCTGCCAAAAATAATCACACAGCCATTTACAAAGCAAGCATATATGTCACATAAACCCAAACCACAGCTAAATGCAGCACTAACCTTTGATGATCTTCATCAAATGACACTTCTAGGACATTATGTTATACAATACATGCATGTTTTGTTCAATCAAGTTCCTATTTATATCAATAAACAACTTTTTACATTAGCATGTGATGTTCAGAAATAGCATACCCACCGCAAACTTCCGGTGAATTTACTAAATTACTCATAATTAACATTCACAAAATACATAACAAATATTTTAAGAATTATAGATACAGAACTCCTTTATGCAATCGCTAAGTCCGATTTTAAAATAGCTTTTCGGCGAAAGCACATTTTGCAATATTCTGAGTACATAGCTCGGCCATCACGGCTAGCTAATTTGACACCCACCAAGTTCGGGGCTCACTAAACTCAGAATTAATATTAGAAAAATTGGATTACCTTTGCTGTTCTTCGTCAGAATGCACTCCCAGGACTTCTACTTCAACAACAAATGTTATTTTGGTTCCAAATAATCCATAGTTATATCCAAATGCCGCCGTTTTGTTCATGCATTCAGGTAACTATCCAAACGGTGATGCGGGAGCGCATTTCATGACAAAAAATGTCAAAATATTCCATTACCGTCCTTAGAAGCATGTCAAACGCTGTTTAAAATCAATTTTTATGCTACTTTTCTCGTAAAATAGCGATAATATTCCAACCGGGCAATGTTGTATTCATTCAAAGGCTGAAAGAAAAAAAATGGAGAAGTCTCGTGAACGCGCATCTCAGTCTCACTGTCCCCAGGCTGACCACTTACAAACAGAGCTGTTGTACTTTTCCCAGAGACAGCAGACACCCCATTCCACTTTCTGGCGGCTTTAGAGAGCCAATGGAAGCCTTAGAAAGTGTCACGTTACAGCACAGATGCTGTATTTTCGATAGAGATGCAACAGAAGGACAACAAATTGTCAGACAGGGCACTTTCTGTATGGAATCTTCTCAGGTTTTGGCCTGCCATATGAGTTCTGTTATACTCACAGACACCATTCAAACAGTTTTAGAAACGTTAGAGTGTTTTCTATCCAGATCTACTAATTATATACATATTGTAGTTTCTGGGCAGGAGTAGCAACCAGATTAAATCGGGAACGTTTTTTTATCCGGCCGTGAAAATACTGCCCCCTATACCACAACAGGTTAACACAATGTTGGACTAATTACACTTAGCACTTACCCTATGTAACTGCCCTTACCCTGCCTATTTGCTTGTAAATATCCATTGCTATTTTTTTCTTTTTTATAGATGTGATATATTTTATGACTGCTGCAAATTTAATTGCCCCCCCGAGGACATTAACATTTTCTATAATGGAGAGAATGATATTCACCTAAGGTACATATGCATACCTCCAAAGTGAAGCCCACAATGAGCTGATGCTAAACTTGTGAAGAATTACCCATTGAGAGTTCCCTTCGCTCCTAAATTCTTCATCAAACCATATTTAACCTGTTAGGGCTAGGGGGCAGTATTTACACGGCCGGATAAAAAATGTACCCGATTTAATCTGGTTATTACTACTGCCCAGAAACTAGAATATGCATATAATTATTGGCTTTGGATAGAAAACACCCTAAAGTTTCTAAAACTGTTTGAATGGTGTCTGTGAGTATAACAGAACTCATATGGCAGGCAAAAACCTGAGAAGATTCTGTACAGGAAGTGCCCTCTCTGACCATTCCTTGAGCTTCTTGACTCTTTTTATTGAAAACTTAGGATCTTTGCTGTAACGTGACACTTCCTACGGCTCCCATAGGCTCTCAGAACCCGGGAAAAAGCGGAATGATGTCGAGGCAGCCCCTGGCTGAAAAACATTAGCGCGTTTGGATAGTGGTCGGTCAGAGTACTATGAGACTGAGGCGCGTGCACGAGGCGACCCCATGTTTTTATTTTCTCTCTCTTTGTACTAAAACACAGATTCCCGGTTGGAATATTATCGCTTTTTTACGAGAAAAATTGCATAAAAATTGATTTTAAACAGCGGTTGACATGCTTCGAAGTACGGTAATGGAATATTTATATATTTTTTGTCACGAAACGCGTCGTGCGCGTCACCCTTCTTTACGCTTCAGATAGTGTCTTGAACGCACGAACAAAACAGAGGACATTTGAACATAACTATGGATTATTTTGAACCAAACCAACATTTGTTATTGAAGTAGAAGTCCTGGGAGTGCATTCTGATGAAGAACAGCAAAGGTAATAACATTTTTCTTATAGTAAATCTGACTTTGGTGAGGGCTAAACTTGGTGGGTGTCTAAATAGCTAGCCCTGTGATGCCGGGCTATCTACTTAGAATATTGCAAAATGTGCTTTCACCGAAAAGCTATTTTAAAATCGGACATAGCGAGTGCATAGAGGAGTTCTGTATCTATAATTCTTAAAATAATTGTTATGTTTTTTGTGAACGTTTATCGTGAGTAATTTAGTAAATTCACCGGAAGTTTGCGGGGGGTATGCTCGTTCTGAACGTCACATGCTAATGTAAAAAGCTGGTTTTTGATATAAATATGAACTTGATTGAACAAAATATGCATGTATTGTATAACATAATGTCCTAGGTGTGTCATCTGATGAAGATCATCAAAGGTTAGTGCTGCATTTAGCTGTGGTTTGGGTTTATGTGACATTATATGCTAGCTTGAAAAATGGGTGTCTGATTATTTCTGGCTGGGTACTCTGCTGACATAATCTAATGTTTTGCTTTCGTTGTAAAGCCTTTTTGAAATCGGACAGTGTGGTTAGATTAACGAGAGTCTTGTCTTTAAAATGGTGTAAAATAGTCATATGTTTGAGAAATTGAAGTAATAGCATTTCTAAGGTATTTGAATAACGCGCTACAGGATTCCACTGGCTGTTATGTAGGTGGGACGATTTCGTCCCACCGACCCTAGAGAAGTTAAAGAACAACTGCCCCTAAAAGAAACATCTCATTTTGAAAATGGCTTATGTGGCATCAATATGAGTTAAGATGGACTACAAAGTGTAAATAGGATAATTGTGGTCATAAGGTAAGTCTCGTCCCAAAACTGAGATTTGCGAGAAAAAATTGAAAAAATGGTATGTCAAGGAATGAAGGGTACCGTGGGTTGGGGTTTATTTTAATACTGCCCACATGCCCACAGCTGGCAGTACCCAAGTAATTATCAATTCGGAGAGCAGCTGCACGGGACCCAATCGTAATGCGACCCAATCATAATGGTCAATTTGGTTTGACATTCAATATCCCTATGGGGCTAGATAGCGACCATCAGTAAATTACACAATGTACATGTGACAATATTTTCAAGGTCAATAGCTCCAAATTTCAATGACTTAAAAACCTAAAATCAACTATAAATTGTAGAAATCCAAATACAAATATTGAAAGATTTAACTAAAAGATGTGCAACATGAAAATATTGTCCCATTTACATTGTGTAATTTGTTGACGGTACCTAACTATCCCCAGAGATAGGCTATCCAAAGTCAAAACCAACTTTGCCACAGTAGCACACCAGCCGGCTGAAGCAAATTGGCTAAATAATTTGTCTAACTCTTCCCACCTGCGAACACACACAAGAGACATCCACATCAAACCACACCCCAAAACCAACTCACGTTTGAATTCAAGCATGGCCGCTAGCCTTTCTTAAAGCTGCAATCTGCAGAAATCGTTCTGCCATTTCCTGGTTGCAAAAATTCTAATAGTTCGCCTAATTTCAGTTTATGTGACAAAACAAGCAGTTATTGTGTAGAGAATCATTGTACCATCTAAATCACTGTGAAATATATTTTCCATAACCAAAAATATTGTATTTTCTGTTGTTTGAAGCTGGTGTATAAAACAGAAAGCAAGACACAAAAATGAAACTTTAGAACGGAAAGCATAGAAATAGCACTCATAGAACATATCTACCTCTTCTAAGACTTGTTTTCAATGAGAATGACAAATCTATAACTCACACATCTAGGGTCGCCCAAAAAGTTACATTTTGCTGCTTTAATGAACCAAATCTAAAACGAGGCCAAATCAGGAGCTGTAGCCGCCCTTTAAACACAAACAACCATCTTAACTTCCTAAAGACAGTACACAGAACAAAAATATAAACGAACATGTTTCATAGGCTGAAATAAAAAATTCCAGAAATGTTTCTTATGCACAGAAAGCTTATTTCTCTCAAATTTTGTGCACAAATGTGTTCATATCCCTGTTAGTGAGCATTTCTCCTTTGCTAAGATAATCCATCCTCCTGACAGGTGTGGCATATCAAGACGCTGATTAAACAGCATGATTATTACACAGGTGCACCTTGTGCTGGGGACAATAAAAAGCATTTTAAAATGTGCGCACCCGTTTTGTCACACAACACAATGACAAAGGACCTCTAAATCCAGCTTCTTCGCCTATGGGATTGTCTGAGTGCCGGTGGGGGGTGCTGATGAGCATTTCTGTCTTTAATCAAGCACTTTTGTGTGGGAAAACTCATTCTGATTGTCTGGGCCTGGCTGCACCCTTGCCCAATCATGTGAAATCCATAGATTAGGGCCTAATGAGATTATTTGAATTTACAAATTTCCTTGTACTGCAACTCAGTAAAATCTTTGACCTTTTTTTATGTTGCAATTTTATTTTTGTTCAGTATAAGTATCCATAACACATTGAATTAAGTGTCCAAATTACCTTCTATTCGAATACAAAGCATCAGCTCCCCAAAACGTTAATTGAAACTCTGCACTGGAACAGAGTCCACTGGAACAGAGTCCATTCAAATAAAAAACGCTTTATTGGCATGAATGTCAAGGTCAAACAAAAGTTTACCACTACACTCAAAACACCTCAATTGAACCAGGAACTCCTTCATTATCCCAAACACCACTCTGCTCGAACCCATACACCAAAGTAGACTCCCTTTCACTTCTACTTTAATCCTCACTTTGCAATGCAAATAAACACTTTTCATCGTCGCCACCCATCCCCTCTCCACCCGTCCCATCACACGCTATTTTCAGATATAAACAAACAACTCACAACATGGGTATTCCCTAAGCACTACCACTCTTCCTACTTCCTACCCTTTCAAATAACAACCAGCCCTCAACATATCACGGTGGAGTTCTCCCCTTCGTACCTCCAGGGATGCACTAGTTTCTCCAGAGATAGCGGCTAAACCGGTAAATAAACAGCCTTTAGATGTTTACATATGGAACACAGAGATGCATGGCGTTTCCAGGGAGTGGGTGGGTGGGTGCGGTGAGCAATTTACACTACCTACTATTGATAAGCCAAAGAAGTTAGGGGGAGAAGCTGGGTGTGGAGTATGATGAGTCACAGCTGTGAACCTACAATAAATAGAAAAAGATGGGTTTGTTGCCTACAACACTCATAACACTACTGTTGTTTTGCATACAGACACTTGTTCAAAATGAATTGTGATATTGAACATGTTATCTGATGGCTGTTTGTAATTGGCCACACTATATTGCCTTAAATCAGAGTAACTACAGTGTGATAGGCATTTTTTCTTTCACCCAGTTCCATTCCATTCCATTTTTTCTTACATTCATCTGTCATTTATTTATTGAATTAATTGTTTATTTCTCTCCTTACTGACATCAACACAGGCAGTCATAGGTACTTATTAGGAAGCATCAATTATTACAAGATTGCTGCTTAAATAGCTGCAGCTGCATCATCCTGAGACACCGAATGAGCCCCAGATGGAACACTATTCCCTATATAGTGCATTCATTTTGACAAGAGCCCCATATAGCGAATAGGATGCCATTTCAGACACAACCTGTGTTTCTAATGAGCTAACCTTGCTCCATGGTGACAGAAGTGAAAGGAAGTGGAAGATCAGAGAGATCAGAGAGTGTTGGCTCTATAATGGGACTAAACACGGACCTGTGGAAACAAATGGGAGGGGGTACTTTTAGGGTCATCAATCGAGAGCACATAGGCACATTACACTGTATTAAACCAGAAATCGCCCAGTAGCCCAGTCACCATGGTTACGTAGGCTATTAGGCTGGAACAAACACATGGAAATTAACACATTTAATTTATTCGATTTATTTTTGCAACAAAGATGTTTCATTACGGGAGTGGTAAAATGTGTTGTTTTGTTCAGCCGGATGAAGTTGGAATAGGGTTTACATGGTGGTATTGCAGGAGATGGTCTTATCAAGAGTACATAAGGTTACATTACCATTCAAGTCCTGTTAAAGTGCAGGGTCTCAAGCCTGGCTATTACTGTTAGCCATACTTTTTAGCCATATTGCTAGCAAGCATATCACTAAATAGTCTGGATACGGTCCTTTGAAGTTGTCCGCTTGATGATGAAAGGATTGGGATTCGTGCTGATTGAATTACCTCTTTTCGATTCGAATCAATCAGTCTCTGTTTTTGTTATTAATGCTGAACCAGAGATCAACCTATCAGAAGGAAAAAGCTAAATAGGTAACTTAACTGACAACATGCTACATAAAAAATAATATAATTAAAACATGTTTAACATAACATTCTATAAGAGTATGAGTCATCCCAGCAAACAATTTCCAGTTACCTCTCTATTCCCAGAACGTAAGTAGGGTGTTCTGAGAAGCGAGTCTGAGAGAAGAAATACCAATTCATGGGTTGAACCTCAATCACTCAGTTGCGTCACGCCATTGTTATGAGCATTCTAAAGCCGCCATTTCCCCATCCCTGATCTAAATTCAATCAGGCAACATCACAATGATAACAAAAGGTTTTCCTACTAATTATTTGCCTCCATTAGAAATGTCATTGTATTTCCAAGCAACTATAATGCACTTTTGACAAAATCTCTATTAGCACCAATTGAGAATGCATTGAGTAGAATGTTCAGTCGGGCACCAGTCTTCAAGAGAATCTTCAAAACAGTATTATGATGCAACGTGCAACCTATGAGTTGCATTCTGAGAAGCAATAGCAAGTCCGAATATAAACAGTTCAAGTCGGAGGATTACATACACCTTAGCCAAATACATTTAAACTCTGTTTTTCACAATTCCTGACATTTAACAGTAAAAATTCCCTGTCTTATGTCAGTTAGGATCACCACTTTATTTTAAGAATGTGAAATGTCAGAATAATAGTAGAGAGAATGGTTTATTTCAGCTTTTATTTCTTTCATCACATTCCCAGTGGGTCAGAAGTTTACATACACTCAATTAGTATTTGGTAGCATAGAATTTTCATTGTTCAACTTAGGTCAAACGTTTCAGGTAGCCTTCCACAAGCTTCCCACAATAAGCTGGGTGAATTGTGGCCCATTCCTCCTGACAGAGCTGGTGTAACTGAGTCAGGTTTGTAGGCCTCCTTGCTCGCACACACTTTTTCAGGTCTGCCCACACATTTTTTATAGGCTTGAGGTCAGGGCTTTGTGATGGCCACTCCAATACCTTGACTTTGATGTCCTTAAGCCATTTTGCCACAACTTTGGAAGTATGCTTGGGGTCATTGTCCATTTGGAAGACCCATTTGCGACAAAAGCTTTAACTTCCTGACTGATGTCTTGAGATGTTGCTTCAATATATCCACATAATTTTCCTCCTCATGATGCCATCTATTTTGTGAAGTGCACCAGTCCTTCCTGCAACAAAGAACCCCCACAACATGATGCTGCCACCCCCGTGCTTCACAATTGGGATGGTGTTCTTCAGCTTGCAAGTCTACCCCTTTTTCCTCCAAACATATCGATGCTCATTATAGCCAAAGAGTTCTATTTTGGTTTCATCAGACCAGAGGACATTTCTCCAAAAAGTACAATCTTTGTCCCCATGTGCAGTTGCAAACCGTAGTCTGGATTTTTTATGGCAGTTTTGGAGCAGTGGCTTCTTCCTTGCTGAGCAACCTTTCAGGTTGTCGATGTAGGACTCATTTTACATTTACATTACATTTTACATTTTAGTCATTTAGCAGACGCTCTTATCCAGAGCGACTTACAGTAGTGAATGCATACATTTCATACAATTTCTTAATTTTTTTTGCTGGCCCCCCGTGGGAATCAAACCCACAACCCTGGTGTTGCAAACACCACGCTCTACCAACTGAGCTACAGGGAAGGCTATTTTACTGTGGATATAGATACTTTTGTACCTGTTTCCTCCAGCATCTTCACAAGGTCCTTTGCTGATGTTCTGGGATTGATTTGCACTTTTCACACCAAAGTACATTAATCTCTAGGAGACAGAACGCGTCTCCTTCCTGAGCGGTATGACGGCTGCGTGGTCCCATGGTGTTTATACTTGCCTACTATTGATTGTACAGTTGAACGTGGTACCTTCAGGCGTTTGGAAATTGGAAACCAGACTTGTGGAGGTCTACAATTTTTTTTCTGAGGTCTTGGCTGATTTCTTTAGATTTTGCCATGATGTCAAGCAAAGATGCACTGAGTTTGAAGGTAGGCCTTGAAATACATCCACAGGTACACCTCCAATTGAGTCAAATTATGTCAGAAGCTTCTAAAGCCATGCCATCATTTTCTGGAATTTTACAAGCTGTTTAAAGGCACAGTCAACTTAATGTATGTAAACTTCTGACCCACTGGAATTGTGACACAGTGAATTATATGTGAAATAATCTGTCTGTAAACAATTGTTGGAAAAATGACTTTTGTCATGCACAAAGTAGATGTCCTAACCGACTTGCCAAAACTATAATTTGTTAACAAGAAATTTGTGGAGTGGTTGAAAAACGAGTTTTAATGACTCCAACCTAAGTATATGTAAACTTCCGATTTCAACTGTATACTCGCGTCCTAAATAGTAGGCCATTTGAGTATGAAGAAAAATACAATTTTATAGTACGTGAAATGTAAAAAACCTAGTATACTTTAAATGTCCGGATGTCATTTAATCTAGTAGAATTCGCAGATACATGTGTCTTACACACACACACACACACACACACACACACACACACACACACACACACACACACACACACACACACACACACACACACACACACACACACACACACACACACACACACACACAGAGACCTAACCATCCACCCACACGTCACCCTGTTTGCTAAAATTCCTCTCAACCGGTATGCTAGCCCACCTGTCTCTCCCTATTCTCCGCTAAACCCACCTAATCCCACCATTATAGAGACAGGTTCAATCCCTTCATCCCTCTATCTTCATCCCTCCATATCCTTCACTTCCCGGGCGGGCTCGGTTCCACGTCAGCCCAATTTCATTATTTCATACACAGGGAAAAAATTATAAAAGCCAGAGATGGCCCAGAGGTGACCCCCTTCCTAATACAGCAGATGCCTTTTCTGTCCCACAGACTGAGCTCACACATCACACGCACGCACGCATGCGCACACACACACACACACACACACACACACACACACACACACACTTGTTTTACTATCCTTGTGGAGAACAAACAATTGATTCCAATTCAAAATTTCCCTAAACCCTAAACTTATCCCTTAACCGTAACTAATAACCCTAACCTTAATTCTAACCATAACCCAAATTGTAACCCTAAACCTAACCGCTAAGCCTAAAATTGCATATTTCCTTGTGGGGACCGGCAAAATGTCCCTATTTGTCCAAATTTGTATTGTTTTATTATACTTGTGAGGACTTCTGGTCCCCACAAAGATAGTAAAACCAAAAACACAGACAGACACACGCAGATATGCATGCACACACACTGCACATACCTTAAACTCACACACACACCCATACCCTTTAGTGTTTGCCTGAGATTTACTGTTCATCAATAATAATTCCAGAGCTATTTGATTTGAAGAACCACCACAGGGAGACAGGGAGACAGAGACAGAGGACTCATGAAAAATTGCTGCAGTTTACTGTAGTATACTACAGTACTTACTATAGAGTTCTATAGAATGTTGTAGTATACTGTAGAATACAGTGTTATCCGAATAAACACTACAGTCCGCAAAAACAGTACTTTTTTTAACCTGTTAGGGCTAGGGGGCAGTATTGACACGGCTGGATAAAAAAACATACCCGATTTAAACTGGTTACCACTCCTACCCAGTAACTAGAATATGCATATACTTATTACATATGGATAGAAAACACCCTAAATTTTCTAAAACTGTTTGAATGGTGTCTGTGAGTATAACAGAACTCATTTGGCAGGCAAAACCCTGAGATATTTCTGACAGGAAGTGGATACCTGATGTGTTGTATTGCCTTTAAACCTATCCCATTGAAAAACACAGGGGCTGAGGAATATTTTGGCACTTCCTATTGCTTCCACTAGATGTCACCAGCCTTTACAAAGTGTTTTGAGTCTTCTGGAGGGAGATCTGACCGAACAAGAGCCATGGAACGATGATGTCCCATTAGACACCTGGCGCGCGAGTTCATGTTGGGTACCCTCGTTCCAATACGTTATAAAAGAGTATGCATTCGTCCACCTTGAATATTATTCATGTTCTGGTTAAAAAAGGCCCTAATGATTTATGCTATACAACGTTTGACATGTTTGAACGAACGTAAATATATTTTTTCCCCTCGTTCATGACGAGAAGTCCGGCTGGCTTAGATCATGTGCTGACAAGACGGAGATTTTTGGACATAAATGATGAGCTTTTTTGAACAAAACTACATTCGTTATGGACCTGTGATACCTGGAAGTGACATCTGATGAAGAGAATCAAAAGGTAATGGATTATTTACATAGTATTTTCGATTTTAGATCTCCCCAACATGACGTCTAGTCTGTATCGCAACGCGTATTTTTCTGGGCGCAGTGCTCAGATTATTGCAAAGTGTGATTTCCCAGTAAGGTTATTTTTAAATCTGGCAAGTTGATTGCGTTCAAGAGATGTAAATCTATAATTCTTTAAATGACAATATAATATTTTACCAATGTTTTCTAATTTTAATTATTTAATTTGTGACGCTGACTTGACTGCCGGTTATTGGAGGGAAACGATTTCCTCAACATCAATGCCATAGTAAAACGCTGTTTTTGGATATAAATATGAACTTGATAGAACTAAAAATGCATGCATTGTCTAACATAATGTCCTAGGAGTGTCATCTGATGGAGATTGTAAAAGGTTAGTGCATCATTTTAGCTGGTTTTATGGTTTTGGTGACCCTGTCTTTGAATTGACAAAACATTACACACAACTCTTGTAAATGTACTGTCCTAACATACTCTAAATTTATGCTTTCGCCGTAAAACCTTTTTGAAATCGTAAAACGTGGTTAGATTAAGGAGCTGTTTATCTTTCAAAGGGTGTAAAATAGTTGTATGTTTGAAAAATTAGAATTTTGACATTTATTTGGATTCAAATTTGCCGCTCTTGAAATGCACCTGCTGTTGATGGAGTGCACCACGGGTGGCACGCTAGCGTCCAACCTAGCCCATAGAGGTTAACTAAAGTAAATATTAGTATTCAATTTGCATATAACCTGACCATTCCCCTCTGCCATATCGCAATTTGTGCCACCCGTAAGTGAGCAACCTACATGCCAAGTATAGACCATTTGTTCCCTACAGGTTATAGAAAGAAGCAAAAGCTCTGAACTATCCAGTCAGACCCCAGTCCTACCTGCCTACAGGTTATTGAAAATTTGGCCTTTTAGTATTTGTCAAGCAGGTTTCCTGAAGGAGAAAGCTTCCACTTCTATGTCCAAGATAATACAATAAAAACACAAAAGTAAATATTACAGTATATCCACAAAAACACTACAGTAAATAATATAGTATACTACAGTCCGCAAAAACACTACAGTAAATATAGTATTTATATACCGGATGCTGGAGTGAGTAGTCGTGCTGTACTTCGCACCGCGGGTAATATTACATTTCATTACATTACAACGGAACGATTTGATTTGATTAGCTAGCTAGCTAGCTACATGGTTGTCTTTGCTGTCTTTGTATCAAGGATAAAGGTGTAGCTTTGAGAAACTAACAAGGTTAGCTAGCTATCTGTATTCGTTCGCAGCGACGCAGCGACAACACCACAACACTACAGCCACTGCTAGCTAGCCAACTTTACCAACTAGCAGTACTGTAGAAACTAAATACATTACAATGGAACGTTTTGATTAGTGTAATGTTAGCTAGCTACATAGTTGTCTTTGTATCAAAGATAAAGGTAAACGCAGCCATTGCTAGCTAGCCAACTCTACCAGCTAGCAGTACTGAATCATTTTTAGTCAATAAGATTTTTGCAACATAAGCTTAACTTTCGAGATGTGTAGTCCACTTGTGTAGCTAGCAGGACTGACTTTGTGTTAGCTAGCCAACGTTTAATTACTTCTGCGTTATGAATGGAACTAGACACGGACACGGATGATCCATTGGTAGTTTATTGTAACTAAGTATTGGTGCTAACCGTGTGTTATTGGATGCTAGCATGCTAGTTAGCAACTGCGTCATAGGATACGGTGCACTGGGTGGGTTTCACGGAAGAATACTGTACCAAGTTATCTAGCTGAATAAACTAAGTTTGAGCGTATTCCTGGAAACATTGAACCACTGTAGTTTACATCAATTATAATTTCTAAAGTGGAAGTTGGAAAAGTTATATTTGAGTGTTTCAGTGAATGGTTGGTGAGGGAGGCCCTGCTCTCTCGCTTCCCCAGTTGTTTAGTTAATTTTCATTCCAATCTCCTTTGCATTAGCGTAACCTCTCCTGTAGCCTGTCAACTATGTGTCTGTCTATCCCTGTTCTCTCCTCTCTGCACAGGCCACACAAACGCTTCACACCGCGTGGCCGCCACCACTCTAACGTGGTGGTCCCAGCGCGCACGACCCACGTGGAGTTCCAGGTCTCAGGCAGTCTCTGGAACTGCCGGTCTGCGGCCAACAAGGCAGAGTTCATTTCAGCCTATGCTACCCTCCAGTCCCTCGACTTCTTGGCGCTGACGGAAACATGGATTACCACAGAAAACACTGCTACTCCTACTGCTCTCTCCTTGTCTGACCACGTGTTCTCGCATACCCCGAGAGCATCTGGCCAGCGGGCTGGTGGCACTGGAATCCTCATCTCTCCCAAGTGGACATTCTCTCTTTCTACCATGACCCATCTGTCACTAGCCCATTCAAGCGTAACATCCTTATCATTTATCGCCCTCCAGGTTCCCTTGGAGAGTTCATCAATGAGCTTGACGCCTTGATAAGTTCCTTTCCTGAGGATGGCTCACCCCTCAAAGTTCTGGGTGACTTTAACCTCTCTGGGCTAGGTGGGACGTTTGCATCCCACCCTAGTCAACAGCCAGTGGAATCCCGTGGCGCGATATTCAAATACCTTAGAAATGCTATTACTTCAATTTCTCAATCATATGACTATTTTACACAATTTTAGAGACAAGACTCTCGTTAATCTAACCACACTGTCCGATTTCAAAAAGGCTTTACAACGAAAGCAAAACATTAGATTATGTCAGCAGAGTACGCAGCCAGAAATAATCAGACACCCATTTTCTAAAACTGTTTGAATGGTGTCTGTGAGTATAACAGAACTCATATGGCAGGCCAAAACCTGAGAAGATTCCAAACAGGAAGCGCCCTCTCTGACCATTTCTTGGCCTTCTTTGTCATCTCTTTCCAAAACAGAGGATCTCTGCTGTAATGTGACACTTTCTAAGGCTCCCATAGGCTCTCAGAAGGCGCCAGAACGTTGAATGATGACTCTGCAGTTACTGGCTGAAAAACAGTAGCGCATTTGGTAAGTGGTCGATCTGAGAACAATGAGACGGGTGCACGTGAAGAGTCCATGTTACTTTTTCAGTCTTTGAACGAAAACAACGTCACCCGGTTGGAATATTATCGCTATTTTACGAGAAAAATAGCATAACAATTTATTTTAAACAGCGTTTGACATGCTTCGAAGTATGGTAATGGAATATTTAGAATTTTTTTGTCACGAAATGCGCTCGCGCGTTACCCTTCGGATAGTGACCTGAACGCACGAACAAAACAGCGGTAATTGGATATAACTATGGATTATTTGGAACCAAAACAACATTTGTTGTTGAAGTAGAAGTCCTGGAAGTGCATTCTGACGAAGAACAGCAAAGGTAATCCAATTTTTCTAATAGTAATTCTGAGTTTAGTGAGCCCCAAACTTGGTGGGTGTCAAATTAGCTAGCCTGTGATGGCCGTGCTAAGTACTCAGAATATTTCAAAATGTGCTTTCGCCGAAAAGCTATTTTAAAATCGGACATAGCGATTGCATAAAGGAGTTCTGTATCTATAATTCTTAAAATAATTGTTATGTATTTTGTCAACGTTTATCATGAGTAATTTAGTAAATTCACCGGAATTTTCGGTGGGTATGCTAGTTCTGAACATCACATGCTAATGTAAAAAGCTGTTTTTTTATATAAATATGAACTTGATTGAACAAAACATGCATGTATTGTATAACATAATGTCCTAGGAGTGTCATCTGATGAAGATCATCAATGGTTAGTGCTGCATTTAGCTGTGATTTGGGTTTATGTGACATATACGCTTGCTTGGAAAATGGCTGTGTGATTATTTGTGTCTATGTACCCTCTTAACATAATCTATTGTTTTGCTTTCGCTGTACAGCCTTTTTGAAATCGGACAATGTGGTTAGATTAACGAGAGTCTTATCTTTAAAATGGTGTAAAATAGTTGATTGTTTGAGAAAAGTGAATTGTGGTATTTTAGTTGGTTTTGTATTTCGCGCCGTGCGATGCCATTGGCTGTTGACTAGGGGTTCCGCTAGCGGAACGTCTGTCCTCAACAGGTTAAGGAATACCTGGGATAGGATAAAGTAATCCTTCTACCCCCCCCCCCAAAAAAAATATATATATAGATGTACTATTGTAAAGTGGTTGTTCCACTGGATATCATAAGGTGAATGCACCAATTTGTAAGTCGCTCTGGATAAGAGCGTCTGCTAAATGACGTAAATGTAAATGTAACTGTAAATACTACAGTATACTACAGTTAATGCTACAATAAATACTGTAGTGCTTTTCCAGACTTTAGTATTCTGTATTTATTTAGTATTTCCATAGTATATTATAGCATTTTTTATGTGGGTGTAACGGCTGTCTTCAGAAATGGACCAAAATGCGGCGGAGTTAGTGTTCAACATAATTTAATTCAACCGAACACTTTACAACTACACAAAAACAAGGAAACTGACAGCCAACACAGTCCTGTCAGGTGCAACCCCTGTGACAAGAACAATTACCCACGAAACACAAAGGAAACGTAGGCAACTTATGTGTGACTCCCAATCAACCACAACCCTCTACAGCTGTGCCTGATTGGAAGTCACATGGGCAAAATCAATGAAACAATAAAAAAGACACACTCCATTCTACCACGTCCTGACCCAACTACACTCTCTACTGGTCAGGACGTGACAGTACCCCCCCCCCCCCCCCCCCCTCAAAGGTGCATACCCCGAAATGCACCTACACAAAACACAGAAAAAAAAGAAAAAAAACGACTAAAAAAATAAAAATCCCCTAAACAAAAAGGGAGGGAAGAGAGGGTGGCTGCCGTCAACGACGGCACAGTGCTACACCCTCCCTCCCCCAACCCACCTATCCTGGAGGTGGCTCAGGTGCGGGACGTAAACCTTGCTCCACCTTCGGCGTCGTCCACTTTGGTGGCGCCGATGGCTGCGCCGGGCAGACGGGCCACTCGGGCTGGGCCGGAGGACAGGCGGGCCACTCGGGCTGGGCCGGAGGACAGGCGGGCCACTCGGGCTGGGCCGGAGGACAGGCGGGCCACTCTGGCAGATCCGGCACGGCGGGCCACTCTGGCAGATCCGGCACGGCGGGCCACTCTGGCATATCCGGCACGGCGGGCCACTCTGGCAGATCCGGCACGACGGGCCACTCTGGCAGATCCGGCACGACGGGCCACTCTGGCAGATCCGGCTCAGGATTCACCAGGCTGGGGAGACATGAAGGAGGCCTGGCTCTGGGGCAGGCCCTGGACTCACCAGTCTGGGAAGACCCGCTGGAGGCCTGGTTTGAGGAGGTGGCACAGGAGAGACCAGGATAGAGAGACCCACTGGAGGACTGGTCTGTGGAGGAGGCACGGGTTTGACCAGGATGGGGAGACACACTGGAGGACTGGTCCGTGGAGGAGGCACGGGTTTGACCAGGATGGGAAGACATGCAGGAGGCCTGGTTCTGGGCGTAGGCACAGGACGTGCAGGGCTGGGAAGACATGCAGGAGGCCTGTTTCTGGGCGCAGGCACAGTCTTTACCAGACAACCAGCACGCACCTCAGGACGAGTATGGAGAGCTGCCTCAGGTGACATCATTCCCACGACACGCTCATTAGGGCGAATGCCGTACTTTATGCACCACACTAGCAGCTCTCTCATCTCTCTCTCTCTTAATTTCCCCATTAACCCTGTCACAGTCTCTGCCTCGTACCCCTTGCTCACCTCCAATGTCATCCCGACTGGCTCTGGTTCCGACCTTGACTCCACCGACTGTCCCGTGTGCCCCCCCCCCAAAAAAAATTGGGGCTGCCTCTCGCGCTCGTTGCGCTCTCTCTCCTCGTAATAGCGCCTCTCCGCTTCAATCTCACACTGCGGGAGGCGATAATCCCCAGCCTGAGTCCATGGTCCCTCTCCGTCCAGGATTTGTTCCCAAGTCCATTGGTCCATCACGCTGTACTCCTGCTGCTCCTTCCTCCTCCGCCGCTTGGTCCTGGTTTGGTGGGTAATTCTGTAACGGCTGTCTTCAGAAATGGACCAAAATGCGGCGGAGTTAGTGTTCAACATAATTTAATTCAACCGAACACTTTACAACTATACAAAAACAAGGAAACTGACAGCCAACACAGTCCTGTCAGGTGCAACCCCTGTGACAAGAACAATTACCCACGAAACACAAAGGAAACGTAGGCAACTTATGTGTGACTCCCAATCAACCACAACCCTCTACAGCTGTGCCTGATTGGAAGTCACACGGCCAAAATCAATGAAACAATAAAAAAGACACACTCTCTTCTGCCACGTCCTGACCCAACTACACCCTCTACTGGTCAGGACGTGACAGTGGGGAGGATGAGGGCATGAGAGCAAAAAATGTGATCTGAGGACTTTTGCTTTTGTCCCTTTACAGATCCTATCCGGAACCCACGCTGTGTAACATGACACAATCTTATCAATGCACAGGTTTTGAAAACACACTTTGAGTGATGGAAAAGTTGTGGGCTATTATCAGGATAGTGATTTGACATATTGTGGTACATTATGCAACCGACTTCTCCATAGCCATTGCTAATGCATGGTGAACAGTCTAGTGTAAAATGGTTGCTTGCATCACCAAGGTGGTATCCAATGGGGTGAGTGAATGTACATGAAATGTAGAATGTATAGCATGAAGAATATAGAATGTAAGTCAAGGGTGGCCAACACTACTCCTGGAGAGTTACTAGATGTGCAGTCTTTTTCTCCAGCCCTGATCTAACACCCCTGATTCGAATAATCAACTGCTCCGCAGGACCCTGACAAGCTGAATCAGTTTTGATAAAACAGGGCTGGAACAAAAACCTGCACAACCAGTAAGTCTCCAAGAGGGTTCGTCACTGCTGATGTACACAATACACCTAGTAAAAAGTACAATGAAATACCATCCATTATCCTCATGACCAGTCTCTTTTCAACTTTTTGTAATTTTTTGTAATTTTATGTATTTCACCTTTATTTAACCAGGAAGGCCAGTTGAGAACAAGTTCTCATTTACAACTGCGACCTGGCCAAGAGCAAAGCAGTGCGACACAAACAACACAAAGTTACACATGGGATAAAGAAACGTACAGTCAATAACACAATAGAAAAGTGTATATACAGTGTGTGCAAATGTAGTAAGATTAGGGAGGTAAGGCCATAGTGGCGAAATAATTGTGCAGAAGATGAATGTGCTAGTAGAGATATGGGGGCGCAAAAGAGCAAAAAAATAAATAACAATATGGGGATGTGGTAGTTGGGTGGGCTATTTACAGATGGGCTATGCACAGGTGCAATGATCGGTAAGCTGCTCTGACAGCTGATGCTTAAAGTTATTGAGGGAGATATAAATCTCCAGTTTCAGTCATTTTTGCAATTCGTTCCAGTCATTGGCAGCAGAGAACTGGAAGGAGGAGTTGGCTTTGGGGGTGACCAGTGAAATATACCTGCTGGAGCGCGTGCTACAGGTGGGTGCTGCTATGGTGACCAGTGAGCTGAGATAAGGCGGGACTTTACCTAGCAAAGACTTATAGATGACTTGGAGCCAGTGGGTTTGGCGACGAATATGAAGCGAGGGCCAGCCAATGAGAGCATATAGGTCGCAGTGGTGGGTAGTATATGGGGCTTTGGTGACAAAACAGATGGCACTGTGATAGACAACATCCAATTCGCTGAGTAGAGTGTTGGAGGCTATTTTGTAAATGACATCATCATAGTCAGTTTTACGAGGGTATGTTTGGCAGCATGAGTGAAGGATGCTTTGTTGCGAAATAGGAAGCCGATTCTAGATTTAATAATGAGTTAAGGATGCCATCTGAACACAGACCTAAAAGTACTAATTAAAACCGATCTTTGTTTTCACTTTTAAGTGCCAGCAATATAGGATCAATTTCACAATCTCCCTTCCCTCTGGTTAGAAAAGTATGGCAAATGGCATATGATAAGGGATGGTTCGAAATGTACAGAATGGGAACCTGAAGGAAAATGGGGGAGGGTCATGCTTTTTCAATTTCAGTCAGGGGGAGGGTTTAGTTTAATGACGTAAATCTAATTATTATTTTTTATTAAAATATATATATATATATATATATTTAGTCCAGGGGAGGGTTATGGAATTTGTAATTTGTGACATTCAATATTTCTCAGTGTTTTAGAATTAGTTGCTTATTAGGTTATATATTGATGTGGGCCCGATGCCACCCCTCACCTCTGATTCTCCACTAGCGTGCAATATCAAGTGCGCCTATAGGCTATTTAGTGTTGCCTCGATCAAATGATCCATAGCCTAGGCTATAGGAAGTGCATGCTCAGAGAAGCACCAAGAAAAAGTTATATTTATAAGAAAATGTACTTCTTTCCCAGAGTCTTTTACTTTTCAAAGGCTTCTTCCGAAAATAATGCTAAGTTAGTTTAAAAAAATGTACTATCATAAGCATGGAACAACCTTTGTTCTGTTCAGTTTGAGAGGGAGAGCGCAAAGATGAGAAGGAGGACCAGAGATCAACTTTGATAGCTTGCTATGTTTCTGAAACTTGAAGAGGCAGCCGTGCCATACAGGGTTCTTCAATTCTTCCGCATAGGAGAACCGTTTTCCGGAGACACCTGAAACCCCACCTCTTTAAGGAATACCTGGGATAGGATAAAGTAATCCTTCTAACCCCCCCCTACCCTCCCCCCCAAAAAAGATGTACTCTTGTAAAGTGGTTGTTCCACTGGATATCATAAGGTGAATGCACCAATTTGTAAGTCGCTCTGGATAAGAGCGTCTGCTAAATGACGTAAATGTAATGTAAATGAGCCAAAATAAATCGGAAATGGACAGCTCATTGTGCTGAAAGTAGATATATTTGAGTAGGCCTAATTCATTTCAACAGTCTTCACTTTAATTACACTTTACAAAAAACATGAGGGCTTTGTGTTGGAGCCTACTTCATCCTATTTAATATTTAAGAAGTAATAGATAAGTCTACCTGTTTGACAGAGGAAATTAGGCTAGGCTGCTATCCATAGATCTTTCTGCCAATTCCTCCACCCACCACGTACTCTTTAAATAGCCTACCTCTGTGTCAGGGAAGTCAAAACCAGGACTCAAATTGAGGCGGTATGAGAGGTTATGCGTATGCCATAGGCCTATCTTTTGTTAAAGAAAATGGCAAAAAGCAGTTTCTTGGCAATTTCTCACATGAATAGCCTTCATTTCTCAGAACAAGAATAGACTGACGAGTTTCAGAAGAAAGTTATTTGTTTCTGGCTATTTTGAGCATGTAATCGAATCTAAAATGCCGATGCTCCAGATACTCAACTAGGCTAAAGAAGGCCAGTTTTATTGCTTCTTTATTCAGAACAACAGTTTTCAGCTGTGCTAACATAATTACAAAAGGGTTTTCTAATGATCAATTAGCCTTTTAAAATGATAAACTTGGATTAGCTAACACAATGTGCCATTGGAACACAGGAGTGATGGTTGCTGATAATTGGCCTCTGTACACCTATGTAGATATTCCATAAAAAATTCTAGCTACAATAGTCATTTACAACATTAACAATGTCTACACTGTATTTCTGATCAATTTTATGTTACTTTAATGGACAAAAAAATTGCTTTTCTTTCAAAAACAAGGACATTTCTAAGTGACCCCAAACTTTTGAACGGTAGTGTATGGGGATATCTTTGTTTCGTTTCTATGACATTCATCGGCTGAGCTACAACATTCCACACTCAGAAAAAAAGGTGCTAAATTGAACCATACAGGGTTCTTCAATTCGTCTGCATAGGAGAACCATTTTTGGTGCTGGGTAGAACCCTTTGCAGAGGGTTCCATCTAGAACCCTCTATGTACGGTTCTTCAAAGAACCCCCTGTTCTAGGTCCCAAGAAACAAAGAGATCTTCTGTTGAATCTGACAATTAATTTTGATGGTTGTACAGTCGTCTCAAATAAAACTGTGAAGGACCTCGGCGTTACTCTGGACCCTGATCTCTCTTTTGACGAACATATCAAGATTGTTTCAAGGACAGCTTTTTTCCATCTACGTAACATTGCAAAAATCAGAAATGTTCTGTCCAAAATTGATGCAGAAAAATGTATCCATGCTTTTATTACTTCTATGTTAGACTACTGCAATGCTCTACTTTACAGCTACCCGGATAAAGCACTAAATAAACTTCAGTTAGGCTGTTAGGCTGCTAGAATCCTGACTAGAACCCAAAAATGTGATCATATTACTCCAGTGCTAGCCTCCCTACACTGGCTTCCTGTTAAGGCAAGGGCTGATTTCAAGGTTTTACTGCTAACCTACAAAGCATTACATGGGCTTGTTCCTACCTATCTTTCCGATTTGGTCCTGCCTAACATACCTACACGTACGCTATGGTCGCAAGACGCAGGCCTCCTAATTGTCCCTAGAATTTCTAAGCAAACAGCTGGAGGCAGGGCTTTCTCCTATAGAGCTCCATTTTTAAGGAATGGTCTGCCTACCCATGTGAGAGACGCAGACTCAGTCTCAACCTTTAACCTCTTGGGGCTATGTGGGACGCTAGCGTGCCACCCGTGGTGCACCCTATCAACAGCAGGTGCATTTCAAGAGCGGCAAATTTGAAACCAAATAAATGTCAAAATTCAAATTTTTCAAACATACAACTATCTTACACCCTTTGAAAGATAAACATCTCCTTAATCTAACCACGTTGTCCGATTTCAAAAAGGTTTTACGGCAAAAGCATAAAGTTAGATTATGTTAGGAGAGTACATTGACAATAGCTGTGTGTAATGTTTTGTCAATTCAAAGACAGGCGTCACCAAAACCATAAAACCAGCTAAAATGATGCACTAACATTTGACAATCTCCATCAGATGACACTCCTAGGACATTATGTTAGACAATACATGCATTTGTAGTTCTATCAAGTTCATATTTATATCCAAAAACAGCGTTTTACTATGGCGTTGATGTTCAGGAAATCGTTTCTCTCCAATAACCGGCAGTCAAGTCAGCACAACAAATTAAATAATTAATATTAGAAAACATTGGTAAAATATTATATTGTCATTTAAAGAATTATAGATTTACCTCTCTTGAACGCAATCGACTTGCCAGATTTAAAAATAACCTTACTGGGAAATCACACTTTGCAATAATCTGAGCACTGCGCCCAGAGAAATACGCTTTGCGATACAGACAAACGGCCATGTTGGAGAGATCTAAAATCGAAAATACTATGTAAATAATCCATTACCTTTGATTCTCTTCATCAGATGTCACTTCCAGGAATCCCAGGTCCATAACGAATGTAGTTTTGTTCAAAAAAGCTCATCATTTATGTCCAAAAAGCTCCGTGTTGTTAGCACATGATCTAAGCCCGCCGGACTTCACTTCATGAACGAGGGGAAAAAATATATTTACGTTCGTTCAAACATGTCAAACGTTGTATAGCATAAATCATTAGTGCCTTTTTTAACCAGAACATGAATAATATTCAAGGTGGACGAATGCATTCTCTTTTAAAACGTATTGGAACAAGGGTACCCAACATGACCTCGCGCGCCAGAGTCTAATTGGCCATCACCGTTCCAAGGCTCTTGTTCGGTCAGATCTCACAGTAGAAGACTCAAAACACTTTGTAAAGGCTGGTGACATCTAGTGGAAGCAATAGGAAGTGCCAAAACATTAATAAGCCCCTGTGTGTTTCAATGGCATAGGCTTAATAACCTCTTACATCTAGACGTTCCGCTAGCGGAACACCTGCTCCAATATCCAATGATAGGCGTGGCGCGAATTACAAATTCCTCAAAAATACAAAAACTTCAATTTTTCAAACATATGACTATTTCACAGCATTTTAAAGACAAGACTCTCCTTTATCTAACCACACTGTCCGATTTCAAAAAGGCTTTACAGCGAAAGCAAAACATTAGATTATGTCAGCAGAGTACCAAGCCAGAAATAATCAGACACCCATTTTTCAAGCTAGCATATAATGTCACAAAAAACAAAACCACAGCTAAATGCAGCACTAACCTTTGATGATCTTCATCAGATGACAACCCTAGGACATTATGTTATACAATGCATGCATGTTTTGTTCAATCAAGTTCATATTTATATCAAAAACCAGCTTTTTAGATTAGCATGTGACGTTCAGAACTAGCATACCCCCCGCAAACATCCGGTGAATTTACTAAATTACTCACGATAAACGTTCACAAAAAACATAACAATTATTTTAAGAATTATAGATACAGAACTCCTCTATGCACTCGATATGTCCGATTTTAAAATAGCTTTTCGGTGAAAGCACATTTTGCAATATTCTCAGTAGATAGCCCAGCCATCACGGCTAGCCATTTAGATACCGACCAAGTTTAGCCCTGATCAAACTCCGATTTACTATTACAAAAGTTTCATTACCTTTGTTGTCTTCGTCAGAATGCACTCTCAGGACTGCAACTTCAATAACAAATGTTGGTTTGGTCCAAAATAATCCATCGTTATATCCGAATAGCGGCGTTTTGTTCGTGCGTTCCAGACACTATCCGAAATGGTAAAGAAGGGTCGTGCGCATGGCGCAATTCGTGACAAAAAAATTCTAAATATTCCATTACCGTACTTCGAAGCATGTCAACCGCTGTTTAAAATCAATTTTTATGCCATTTTTCTCATAGAAAAGCGATAATATTCCGACCGGGAATCTCCTTTTCGGCAAACAGAGGAAAAAATCACAAAGACGGGGGCGGTCAGGTCACGCGCCTAAGCCCACAGTCCCTTGATCGGCCACTTGAGAAAGGCGATAATGTGTTTCAGCCTGGGGCTGGGATGACGACATTCAGGTTTTTCCCGGGCTCTGAGCGCCTATGGACGACGTAGGAAGTGTCACGTTAGAGCAGAGATCCTTAGTAAAAGATAGAGATGGCAAAGAAGTTCCAGAAATGGTCAGACAGGCCACTTCCTGTAAAGGAATCTCTCAGGTTTTGACCTGCCATTTGAGTTCTGTTATACTCACAGACACCATTCAAACAGTTTTAGAAACGTTAGGGTGTTTTCTATCCATATATAATAAGTATATGCATATTCTAGTTACTGGGTAGGATTAGTAACCAGATTAAATCGGGTAAGTTTTTTATCCAGCCGTGAAAATACTGCCCCCTAGCCATAAGAGGTTAAAGGTAATTCAACACATCAGGTATCCACTTCCTGTCAGAATCTGTCTCAGGGTTTTGCCTGCCAAATGAGTTCTGTTATACTCACAGACACCATTCAAACAGTTCTAGAAACTTTAGGGTGTTTTCTATCCATATATAATAAGTATATGCATATTCTAGTTACTGGGTAGGATTAGTAACCAGATTAAATCGGGTACGTTTTTTTATCCAGCCGTGAAAATACTGCCCCCTAGCCCCAACAGGTTAAGTCTTTATTGAAGACTCATCTCTTCAGTAGGTCCTATGATTGAGTGTAGTCTGGCCCAGGAGTGTGAAGGTGAACGGAAAGGCACTGGAGCAATGAACCACCCTTGCTGTCTCTGCCTAGCTGGTTCCATCTCTCCACTGGGATTCTCTGCCTCTAACCCTATTACAGGGGCTGAGTCACTGGCTTACTGGTGCTCTTCCATGCCGTCCCTAGGAGGGGTGCGTCACTTGAGTGGGTTGAGTAACTGACGTGGTTTTCCTGTCTGGGTTGGCGCCCCCCCTTGGGTTGTGCCGTGGCGGAGATCTTTGTGGGCTATACTCAACCTTGTCTCATTGAAGATATCCCTCTAATGGTGTGGGGGCTGTGTTTTGGCAAAGTGGGTGGGGTTATATCCTGCCTGTTTGGCCCTGTCTGGGGGTATCATCGGATGGGGCCACAGTGTCTCCTGACCCCCCTGTCTCAGCCTCCAGTATTTATGCTTCAGTAGTTTATGTGTCGGGGGGCTAGGGTCAGTCTGTTATATCTGGAGTATTTCTCCTGTCTTATCTGGTGTCCTTGTGTGAATTTAAGTATGCTCTCTCTAATTCTCTCTTTCTTTCTTTCTTTCTTTCTTTCTTTCTTTCTTTCTTTCTTTCTTTCTTTCTTTCTTTCTTTCTTTCTTTCTTTCTTTCTTTCTTTCTTTCTTTCTTTCTTTCTTTCTTTCTCTCTCTCTCTCTCTCTCTCTCTCTCGGAGGACCTGAGCCCTAGGACCATGCCTCAGGACTACCTGGCATGATGACTCCTTGTTGTCCCCAGTCCACCTGGCCGTGCTGCTGCGGCTATGGAACCTTGACCTGTTCACTGTGATTACTATTATTTGACCATGCTGGTCATTTATGAACATTTGAACATTATGGTCATGTTCTGTTATAATGTCCACCCAGCACAGCCAGAAGAGGACTGGCCACCCCTCATAGCCTGGTTCCTCTCTAGGTTTCTTCCTAGTTTTTCCAAGTCACCGTGCTTCTACACCTGCATTGCTTGCTGTTTGGGGTTTTAGGCTGGGTTTCTGTACAGCAATTTGATATATCAGCTGATGTAAGAAGGGCTATATAAATACATTTGATTTGATTTGATCTGTATACTGTACGGTTCTACCTTGAAGCCTCTATGAAGGGTTCTGCCTAAAACCCTATATGAAGAGTTCTACCAATAACCCTTTTATCTTCTGAGGTTTTTTCCTAGAACCAACCTTAGCCTTTAAAAATGTATTATTTATGACAATACATTATATATATACAGTACCAGTCAAAAGTTTGGACACACCTACTCATTCAAGGGTTTTTCTTTATTTGGACTATTTTCTACATTGTAGAATAATAGTGTCGTGTCTTTGGCTATGCCGGATTAAGTAATATGACATGTTAACCTATAAAATTCTTTCTCTAATTAATATTACCTGATTAAGCTAATCATGTAAATGTAATTAACTAGAAAGTCGGGGCACCACGGAAGAACGTTTATAGAGCCGTTATCTTCCGAATAAACTCTTAAAATACTTAGTAATACTTTACATCGGTAGCAGTCAATATAAGAACCTTGGCGTGATCCTGGACAACACCCTGTCCTTCTCCACTAACATCAAGGCGGTGACCCGATCCTGTAGGTTCATGCTCTACAACATTCGCAGAGTACGACCCTGCCTCACACACGCAGGTCCTAATCCAGGCACTTGTCATCTCCCGTCTGGATTACTGCAACTCGCTGTTGGCTGGGCTCCCTGCCTGTGCCATTAAACCCCTACAACTCATCCAGAACGCCGCAGCCCGTCTGGTGTTCAACCTTCCCAAGTTCTCTCACGTCACCCCGCTCCTCCGCTCTCTCCACTGGCTTCCAGTTGAAGCTCGCATCCGCTACAAGACCATGGTGATTGCCTACGGAGCTGTGAAGGGAACGGCACCTCCATACCTTCAGGCTCTGATCAGGCCCTACACCCAAACAAGGGCACTGCGTTCATCCACCTCTGGCCTGCTGGCCCCCCTACCTCTGAGGAAGCACAGTTCCCGCTCAGCCCAGTCAAAACTGTTCGCTGCTCTGGCACCCCAATGGTGGAACATGCTCCCTCACGACGCCAGGACAGCGGAGTCAATCACCACCTTCCGGAGACACCTGAAACCCCACCTCTTTAAGGAATACCTAGGATAGGATAAAGTAATCCTTCTAACCCCCCCCCCCCCCCCCCCCTTAAAAGATTTAGATGCACTATTGTAAAGTGGTTGTTCCACTGGATATCATAAGGTGAATGCACCAATTTGTAAGTCGCTCTGGTTAAGAGCGTCTACTAAATGACTTAAATGTAAATGTAAAATGTAAATATTAACCCTTATCTTATTTTCAGTCTCATAATGAAAGTTGTAAATTCTTGGCTATCTTCACGAACCCTTGCTAACAAGTTGAATCAGCAATACCAAATTGGGTTTAATTATTTATTTACTAAATACCTAAACTAATCACACAGAATTACATATACACAAAATACAAATGATGTCCTACAGAAAACGTCCTGGTGGACGGAACCTGTATGATGTCTGGTTACACAAAGGAAAGGGGGTTGGGCTTGAATGAAGGAGCGGGAAGACTTAGGAACGAAGAAACAGCAGCTATGCTAACGTAAATACATTATCTTATGCATTACTAAATTACCGCCCATTTGGAAAAGGAAAATGCAATAAATATTTACTCTGAGCTGCGCTTCGGTATATTGGTCGTAGATGCTGGCCGGGTTGGCCAACAGATCTTCCTGTCCTCGGAAGAATGTCTCTGGTGGTAAATTGGATACGTGGTGGTATCTTTGTCCGTCTGTTAGACTGGATCCGTCGTCCGTCCTTTCCTAGCCCCCGTCTACAGCGGCCGCTGCTAACTCAACGGCTAGGAAGTATCACTTCTGTAGTGAATAAGCTCAAAGTTCATACCATTCGCCACCAAAGCTCACGCCGAGGTTGGCTTAGTTCTGTACTTGACGTGTGTCCTTCTAACGTAGAGGCTGCAGACCTCACGTACTGGAACCACCGTGGTTACCTTTTCGTCAAAGGCTTATATAGTGGAGAGGGGGGATGGATGTGTTTCATCGTTTATAACCCCTCCTCTTCACAGGGGTGGGCCACTGATCAAGCAGGGCACTTTCCTTATGAAAACCCAAATCTCTCATTTGGAAGCTAAAATTACATTTAACCTCTATGGGCTAGGTGGGACGCTTCGTCCCACCTACGTAACAGCCACTGCCAGCCTGTGGCGCGATTTTCAAAACCTTAAAAATCCTATTACTTCAATTTCTCAAACATATGACTATTTTAGAGCCATTTAAAGACAAGACTCTCGTTAATCTAACCACACTGTCCGATTTCAAAAAGGCTTTACAACGAAAGCAAAACATTAGATTATGTCAGCAGAGTACCAAGCCAGAAATAATCAGACACCCATTTTTCAAGCCAGCATATAATGTCACCAAAACCCAGAAGACAGCTAAATGCAGCACTCACCTTTGATGATCTTCATCAGATGACAACCCTAGGACATTATGTTATACAATACATGCATGTTTTGTTCAATCAAGTTCATATTTATATCAAAAAACAGCTTTTTACATTAGCATGTGACGTTCAGAACTAGCATACCCCCCGCAAACTTCCGGGGAATTCGCTAACATTTTACTAAATTACTCACGATAAACGTTCACAAAAAGCATAACAATTATTTTAAGAATTATAGATACAGACCTCCTCTATGCACTCGATATGTCCGATTTTAAAATAGCTTTTTGGTGAAAGCACATTTTGCAATATTCTAAGTACATAGCCCAGGCATCACGGGCTCGCTATTTAGACACCCGGCAAGTTTAGCACTCACCATAATCATATTTACTATTATAAAAGTTTGATTACCTTTTGTTGTCTTCGTCAGAATGCACACCCAGGACTGCTACTTCAATAACAAATGTTGGTTTGGTCCAAAATAATCCATCGTTATATCCGAATAGCGGCGTTTTGTTCGTGCGTTCCAGACACTATCCGAAATAGTAAAGAAGTGTCGCGCGCATGGCGCAATTCGTGACAATAAAATTCTAAATATTCCATTACCGTACTTCGAAGCATGTCAACCGCTGTTTAAAATCAATTTTTACGACATTTTTCTCGTAGAAAAGCGATAATATTCCGACAGGGAATCTCCTTTTCGGCAAACAGAGGAAAAAAATCCCAAATCCGGGGGCGGTCGGGGTCACGCGCATAAGCCCAGTGTCCCTTGATCGGCCACTTGAGAAAGGCGATAATGTGTTTCAGCCTGGGGCTGGAATGACGACATTCTGTTTTTTCCCGGGCTCTGAGCGCCTATGGACGACGTGGGAAGTGTCACGTTAGAGCAGAGATCCTTAGTAAATGATAGAGATGGAAAAGAAGTTCAAGAAATGGTCAGACAGGCCACTTCCTGTAAAGGAATCTCTCAGGTTTTGACCTGCCATTTGAGTTCTGTTATACTCACAGACACCATTCAAACAGTTTTAGAAAATTTAGGGTGTTTTCTATCTATATGTAATAAGTATATGCATATTCTAGTTACTGGGTAGGAGTGGTAACCAGATTAAATCGGGTATGTTTTTTATCCAGCCGTGTCAATACTGCCCCCTAGCCCTAACAGGTTAATCTCCTAACAAACAATTTCAATATCAAACATTTCAATTGCATAACAATTCCATGTTACTCTGATAACTAGAGGGTGTATACTTTCTCAGGTACAGTTTATGTCGTCCTGTCATCAGTCATAATGTCTCAGATGACAACCGAACTGACATACATACTCATTACGTTCCCAAGCATATTTCCAACTGGTTTTATTACCAAAATATGGTTCCTTTTCCCCATTTGTTTGATGTTCCCAGACTCTCTATATTTAACACAGGCTATTCAAGTCCTTCAGTAGGGTCAGAGAGGGGAAGGGAGAAAGGTATTTATGGGGGGGGGGGGGGGTCATGAACCTTACCCACAGGCCAACGTCATGACAATAGTGAAGACATCAAAACTAAGAAATAACACATCTGGAATGATGTAGTAAAAAAAATAGTTAAACAAATCAAAATATATTTAAGATTTTAGATTCTTGAAAGTAGCCACCCTTTGCCTTGATGACAGCTGTGCACACTCTTGGCATTCTCTCAACCAGCTTCATGAGGTAGTCACCTGGATTGCATTTCCATTAACAGGTGTGCCTTGTTAATTTGTGGAACTTCTTTCCTTAACCTGTTGGGTCTAGGGGGCAGCATTTGCACGTCTGGATAAAAAAAATGTACCCGATTTAATCTGGTTACTAATCCTACCCAGTAACTAGAATATGCATATACTTATTATATATGGATAGAAAACACTCTAAAGTTTCTAAAACTGTTTGAATGGTGTCTGTGAGTATAACAGAACTCATTTGGCAGGCAAAACCCTGAGAAATTTTCTGACAGGAAGTGGATACCTGATGTGTTGTATTGACTTTAAACCTATCCCATTGAAAAACACAGGGGCTTAGGAATATTTTGGCACTTCCTATTGCTTCCACTAGATGTCACCAGCCTTTACAAAGTGTTTTGAGTCTTCTGGAGGGAGATCTGACCGAACAAGAGCCATGGAACGATGATGTCCCATTAGACACCTGGCGCGCGAGTTCATGTTGGGTACCCTCGTTCCAATACGTTATAAAAGAGTATGCATTCGTCCACCTTGAATATTATTCATGTTCTGGTTAAAAAAGGCCCTAATGATTTATGCTATACAACGTTTGACATGTTTGAATGAACGGAAATATATTTTTTCCCCTCGTTCATGACGAGAAGTCCGGCTGGCTTACATCATGTGCTAACGAGACGGAGATTTTTGGACATAAATGATGAGCTTTTTTGAACAAAACTACATTCGTTATGGACCTGTGATACCTGGAAGTGACATCTGATGAAGAGAATCAAAGGTAATGGATTATTTACATAGTATTTTCGATTTTAGATCTCCCCAACATGACGTCTAGTCTGTATCGCAACGCGTATTTTTCTGGGCGCAGTGCTCAGATTATTGCAAAGTGTGATTTCCCAGTAAGGTTATTTTTAAATCTGGCAAGTTGATTGAGTTCAAGAGATGTAAATCTATAATTCTTTAAATGACAATATAATATTTTACCAATGTTTTCTAATTTTAATTATTTAATTTGTGACGCTGACTTGACTGCCGGTTATTGGAGGGAAACGATTTCCTCAACATCAATGCCATAGTAAAACGCTGCTTTTGGATATAAATATGAACTTGATAGAACTAAAAATGCATGCATTGTCTAACATAATGTCCTAGGAGTGTCATCTGATGGAGATTGTAAAAGGTTAGTGCATCATTTTAGCTGGTTTTATGGTTTTGGTGACCCTGTCTTTGACTTGACAAAACATTACACACAACTCTTGTAAATGTACTGTCCTAACATACTCTAAATTTATGCTTTCGCCGTAAAACCTTTTTGAAATCGTAAAACGTGGTTAGATTAAGGAGATGTTTATCTTTCAAATGGTGTAAAATAGTTGTATTTTTGAAAAATTTGAATTTTGACATTTATTTGGATTCAAATTTGCCGCTCTTGAAATGCACCTGCTGTTGATGGAGTGCACCACGGGTGGCACGCTAGCGTCCCACCTAGCCCCAAGAGGTTAATGGGTTTGAGCTAATCAGTTGTGTTGTAACAAGGTAAGAAAGTAAAGGGAAATGGGGATACATCATTGTTGCTGTTCCATGTTGGTGCGCTGTTTGTGTTTCTTGTTTTGTTCATTTATTTATTATATGTATTCACTCCCTGAACTTGCTTCCCGACTCTCAGCGTACATCGTTACAAAAATAAACAATTCTGAAAATCTCACTGCAATAGAGCATGCTGGGAAATATTATATTTGGTTCTTTGTAGAACCCTTTTTGCCTTCCAAAGAAACCCTCTTGCCTTCCAAAGAATGATCAAAGAACCCTTTCTTACAAAAACAGTTATTAGGATGTTAAAGGTTCTAGGTAGAAGCCTATGCCTTACAAATAACCCTTGTCTTCCAAAAAGGGTTCTTGATAGAAACCTATCTCTACGCAAAGAACCCTTTTGGAACCCTTTTTTCTAAGAGTGGATAGCCAAGGTGACAAAACTATTACTTTGCTTGGAAAGTAGTCTAATTCTGCAGGTGGCCATTTATTGTCATGAGTCCTGGAAGCAGAACTGAGCGATTTCCCATTAGATAGGCAAGATGCAAAGTCAAAATTGGCTATACAATATTATTGTAAAACTGTATGAAAACTAAAATTATCTTATTGGTCTTAATTTAAGGTTAGGATTAGGCATTGGGGTTAGCAGTGTGGTTTAGGTTAGGGTTAAGGTTAGGATTAGGTTTAAAATCCGATTTAATGACTTCATGGCTGTGCCAGCTAGTGACCACTGCATAAAATGTTTTGGACCTTAACAGTTCAGTTTCTAAATGTATCAGCTTGAAATGTGTCAAATTCTACGTCAGATTCTGATACATCGTGGCAGTGTTTGACACAATGAATCCAGGTATTTGAATACATCCTGACACATATGATACAGTGTGTCTGACAGTTTAGAGTATTGTCAGTATTCCCTCCAAGTAATGTAATTGGCTGTTGAGAAGGAGGCTCTGTCCGAGGGTTCATCCAATGAAATCATATAACATTTCTAACAGTCAATGTTGACTCTGGTATTTTTCAAGTGCTGTCTTTAAAAAGATTCCAAGCCTATTCACAAGCTGTGACTTGATTTCAACAAGAAGACTTTAACCTGTTAGGGCTAGGGGGCAGTATTTACACGGCCGGATAAAAAACGTACCCGATTTAATCTGGTTATTACTACTGCCCAGAAACTAGAATATGCATATAATTATTGGCTTTGGATAGAAAACACCCTAAAGTTTCTAAAACTGTTTGAATGGTGTCTGTGAGTATAACAGAACTCATATGGCAGGCAAAAACCTGAGAAGATTCTGTACAGGAAGTGCCCTCTCTGACCATTCCTTGAGCTTCTTGACTCTTTTTATTGAAAAGTTAGGATCTTTGCTGTAACGTGACACTTCCTACGGCTCCCATAGGCTCTCAGAACCCGGGAAAAAGCTGAATGATGTCGAGGCAGCCCCTGGCTGAAAAACATAAGCGCGTTTGGATAGTGGTCGGTCAGAGTACTATGAGACTGAGGCGTGTGCACGAGGCGACCCCATGTTTTTATTTTCTCTCTCTTTGTACTAAAACACAGATTCCCGATCGAAATATTATCGCTTTTTTACGAGAAAAATGGCATAAAAATTGATTTTAAACAGCGGTTGACATGCTTCGAAGTACGGTAATGGAATATTTCGAATTTTTTTGTCAAGAAACGCGTCGTGCGCGTCACCCTTCTTTACACTTCGGATAGTGTCTTGAACGCACGAACTAAACAGAGGATATTTGAACATAACTATGGATTATTTTGAACCAAACCAACATTTGTTATTGAAGTAGAAGTCCTGGGAGTGCATTCTGACGAAGAACAGCAAAGGTAATAACATTTTTCTTATAGTAAATCTGACTTTGGTGAGGGCTAAACTTGGTGGGTGTCTAAATAGCTAGCCTTGTGATGCCGGGCTATCTACTCAGAATATTGCAAAATGTGCTTTCACCGAAAAGCTATTTTAAAATCGGACATAGCGAGTGCATAGAGGAGTTCTGTATCTATAATTCTTAAAATAATTGTTATGTTTTTTGTGAACGTTTATCGTGAGTAATTTAGTAAATTCACCGGAAGTTTGCGGGGGGTATGCTAGTTCTGAACGTCACATGCTAATGTAAAAAGCTGGTTTTTGATATAAATATGAACTTGATTGAACAAAACATGCATGTATTGTATAACATAATGTCCTAGGTGTGTCATCTGATGAAGATCATCAAAGGTTAGTGCTGCATTTAGCTGTGGTTTGGGTTTATGTGACATTATATGCTAGCTTGAAAAATGGGTGTCTGATTATTTCTGGCTGGGTACTCTGCTGACATAATCTAATGTTTTGCTTTCGTTGTAAAGCCTTTTTGAAATCGGACAGTGTGGTTAGATTAACGAGAGTCTTGTCTTTAAAATGGTGTAAAATAGTCATATGTTTGAGAAATTGAAGTAATAGGATTTTTAAGGTTTTGAAAATCGCGCCACAGGCTTCAAGTGGCTGTTACGTAGGTGGGACGAATTCATCCCGCCTAGCCCATAGAGGTTAACTAAGGCTGGCTAGTGTTCGTCTGTAAGCTCCATTTGTTGAGGAAGCATGCTAAGTTAGCTAGCTGGCTGGCTAGCTGGCTGGTCTACATAAGACCGAATCAAGTAATGTAGCACTCCAGTTAAGAGTCCCCAATCACAGCCACTGTATTTTTCTTCAAGGAACATGTAAGGAATAACCAGCTCCTTTCTGCTGGTGGAGGCTTGTTCTATGCTGTCTAGTTAGCTAGCTAACTAGCTGGCTAAAGTTCGTTAGGCAGCTGTATGGTAGCCAGCCTGGAGTAGGCAAGCCAATACCAGCAGAGGAGGCCTTATTTATAATACAGCCAACTGCAGTTGCTAGCTAGCTAGCTACATACATCAAATTGTTCTACTCCATTTAATTGGCACAGGGCTTCTGTCTTTTGACCCAGTGTAACAGAGTTTGCCAGCATGGGTTTCATACATAGGTAGCTAGGTTCAGAGCTCTTGACTACGAAATGTATTTTGCTCTGTAAATAACCTCTCTAGGGGAGGTGGGACAAAATCGTCCCACACTATTCAACAGCCAGTGAAAAATCAGAGCGCCAGATTAAAAACCACAAAATGTCATAATTCAAAGTTCTCAAACATAGGACTATTATACACCATTTTATAGATACACTTCTCCTGAATCGAACCACGTTGTCCCATTTCCAAAAGGCTTTACAGCGAAAGCAAAACATTAGATTATGTTAGGAGAGTACATCGACACAATAACCACACAGCCATTTTCTAAGCAAAGAGCATGCATCACAAATACCCAAAACACAGCTAAATGCAGCACTAATCTTTGACGATCTTCATCAGATGACACTCCTAGGACATTATGTTATACAATACATGCATTTTTTGGTTCGATAAAGTTCATATTTATATATAAAAACAGCATTTTACATTGGCGCGTGATGTTCAGAAAATATTTTGCCTCCAATACTGCCGGTGAATCAGCACCACAATCTACAAACATACTCGTCAATAACATTGATAAAATATTAAACTGTCATTCAAAGAATTATAGATTAACATCTCCTGAATGCAACCGCATTGCCAGATTTCAAAATAACATTACTGGGAAATCACACTTTGCAATAATCTGAGTACTGTGCTCAGAAAAATACACTAGGCGATACAGATAGCCGCCATGTTGGAGTCATCTAAATTAATAAATAGTATTAGAAATATTCACTTACCTTTGATGATCTTCATCAGAAGGCACTTCCAGGAATCCCAGGTACTCAACATATGTTGTTTTGTTCGATAAAATCCATAATTTATGTGCAATAGCTTATTGTTGTTCGTGCGTTCAGTTCAGCTACTCCAAATGTTACGACGACGAAAAGTTAAAAGAAATTGTATTTACGTTCGTTCAAACATGTCAAACGTTGTAAAACATCAATCTTTAGGGCCTTTAGAATGTGAAGATTCAGTAACATTTCAACCGGACGGTTCCTGTGTCTTGAAAAACGTTTTGGAACGGAGGATCCACCCTCGTGAACGCGCACCAATGAAGTGATGTCATTCCCTGGCTGACCACGTTCCCAGCCTTCTCATTCGGTCTCTGTTCATCGTAGACGCTTCAAACAACTTCCTAAAGACTGTTGACATCTAGTGGAAGCCTTAGGAAGTGCAAAATGAACCCTAACTCACCGTGTGTTCGATTGGCAATGACTTGAAAGGACTACAAGCACCAGAATTCTCACTTCCTGTTTCGATTTTTCTCAGATTTTTGCCTGCCATATGAGTTCTGTTATACTCACAGACATCATTCAAACAGTTTTAGAAACTTCAGAGTGGTTTCTATCCAAATCTACTAATAATATGCATATTCCAGTTCCTGGGCCCGAGTAGTAGGCCGTTTAATTTGGTTACGTTTTTCATCCGGCCGTGAAAATACTGCCCCCTACCCTAGAGAGGATAATGTTTCCTTCTTTATTTAGTATGTTGGAGGTGTAAATTGTGATTTGTGTAACATGTTTGTGTAGTTTTTGTTATTGTAAACAAATTCAATATAAGTCAACATACCGGTAAGGCAATTGCTGTCTTTAAATTCGTATTTGTAGTATTAACTGCATCAATTACAGTAGGCAGGGTTCGCACAAAGTCCTTGAGGTGCTTAACCTCTTACATCCAGACGTTCCGCTAGCGGACCACCTGCTCCAATATCCAATGATAGGCGTGGCGCGAATTACAAATTCCTCAAAAATACAAAAACTTCCATTTATCAAACATATGACTATTTCACAGCATTTTAAAGACAAGACTCTCCTTTATCTAACCACACTGTCCGATTTCAAAAAGGCTTTACAGCAAAAGCAAAACATTAGATTATGTCAGCAGAGTACCCAGCCAGAAATAATCAGACACCCATTTTTCAAGCTAGCATATAATGTCACAAAAAACAAAACCACAGCTAAATGCAGCACTAACCTTTGATGATCTTCATCAGATGACACACCTAGGACATTATGTTATACAATACATGCATGTTTTGTTCAATCAAGTTCATATTTATATCAAAAACCAGCTTTTTACATTAGCATGTGACGTTCAGAACTAGCATACCCCCCGCAAACCTCCGGTGAATTTACTAAATTACTCACGATAAACGTTCACAAAAAACATAACAATTATTTTAAGAATTATAGATACAGAACTCCTTTGTGCAATCGAGGTGTCCGATTTTAAAATAGCTTTTCGGTGAAAGCACATTTTGCAATATTCTGAGTAGATAGCCCAGCCATCACGGCTAGCTATTTAGACACCCAGCAAATGTAGCACTCATCAAAGTCAGATTTACTATAAGAAAAATGTTATTACCTTTGCTGTCTTCGTCAGAATGCACTCCCAGGACTGCTACTTCAATAACAAATGTTGGTTTGGTTCAAAATAATCCATAGTTATATCCAAACAGCGACGTTTTGTTCGTGCGTTCAAGACACTATCCGAAGTGTAAATAAGGGTCACGAGCATGGCGCATTTCGTGACAAAAGATTTCTAAATATTCCATTACTGTACTTCGAAGCATGTCAACCAATCATTTTTTATGCCATTTTTCTCATAAAAAAGCGATAATATTCCGACCGGGAATCTGCGTTTAGGTAAACAGACGAAAGAAAACAAAGCATGGGGTCGACGCGGGCACGAGCCTGAGTCTCACAGTACTGTAACCAGCCACTATCCAAACGCGCTACTTTTTTTCAGCCAGAGCCTGCAAAGCCACGATTCAGCTTTTTGCCGCCTTCTGAGATACCATGGGAGCCGTAGGAAGTGTCACGTAACAGCAGAGATCCTCTGTAATGGATAGAGATAATCAAGAAGGGCAAGAAATTGTCAGACAGGGCACTTCCTGCATGGAATCTTGTCAGGTTTTGGCCTGCCAAATGAGTTCTGTTATACTCACAGACACCATTCAAACAGTTTTAGAAACTTTGGAGTGTTTTCTATCCAAAGCTAATAATTATATGCATATTCTAGTTTCTGGGCAGGAGTAATAATCAGATTAAATCGGGTACATTTTTTATCCGGCTGTGAAAATACTGCCCCCTAGCCATAACAGGTTAACCAACAGTAAAGTTCAAGAAATAGAGTTAAGAAAATATTTACTAAAGTATTTATTTTTATTTTTTAAATGACAAAATTACATAACAATATCGAGGCTATGTACAGGGGGTACCGGTAACTTTAAATTAAGACCGAAAGCTAATTTGTACAATATAGCTAATAAAACAAATGCCTCCAGTACAAGACTAATCACAATAAATGTCAACCTGTGGGGTGGATGGGGCTATATTTCGCTGGATATCTGGGAGCAGAACGTATTTGGCCGGATGGGAGGTGTCTGTATTTGGTCATTCTGCCCCCCCACATAAAGTGGATAGCAGAGAACATGCCTACTATTTACCCTCACTTCTAGGACAGACTAGAGACTTAGATATGCAGTTTTAGAAACTTCTTCGTCCTGTAAGGGATTTTTGTAGCACAAAAGGCTGCGGGCCAGAAGGTTGTGGGTTCGCAGACCACCATTGACAACAGTAGTGGTGGAAATACGGTATAGACACTTTATATTAAAAGCATCTGCGACGTCATTATGAATCTAAGCATGGTACTTTCAAAATGTAGGCCTACTTTTCCAATCCAGACAGAGTAGGCCTAACCGATGCAGAAAAGTGTTTGCTTTAACTGCTGGAAACTCATCTTCCGTGGCTTAACCCAACTAGAGGACACAAGTGTTTCCCTAAAAGCTGTCTGGGTTTAAACATCTTCTATTTTACATTAAGTGAATAGCTCAATCAATTGATAGCGACAGAATAAGAGCAGGTTAGCGTTTTTCAACATGAATCTTGTTCTGGAGGCAGCTCTGCAGAGTGGCACTGTGCAAAATACCCCTGTATCAAGATCAGACAGGTCTTGATGCACATTCCAACACAGCATTATGTTCATGAGTATCCAAATGTGTCCAGGTCCGATACAGACCGTATCAACACTTCAACACACAGTTGGACACACCGAGAAACGCACCCACTTGTGTCAGAATCCATGAACACATTTGGACACATACATGTGTCAAATGTTTCAAACCACCTTGATACAGTCCATCCTAACATCTCAAAAGTAAGCATTTAATCCCTTTTTGAATAAATGTATTATACATTTTAATGTACCTTTTAAATTAAGGGTGCTCATCGCCATGAACCCAGACCTTCAGAGTTACAGACCGGGACTTTTATTATTGATTCACAATGTGCTCTTTAAAAAGAGAAAAAAGATATATGTTCATACCTCATATCAAGTCTGTCAAACAAATTACTACTTTTAAGTCCTAGGCCAGAGAGTGGCAAGTCAAATTCAAGTACTTTCAAATACTTTTTCAAGCACTAATATTTATTTTGAAGGACCATCCATTTGTAATAGTTCATATTATGCAATTGTTTCTAGGCGCCACCAGATGACAGTATATCGCCACAACCTCATGAAAAAAAACAACTAACTTAGTATTCATCACCACCTGACAACTTGTAATCAATAATACATTGTTCCACTACTTATTTACTACATACATGAGTGGTAAATCAGTACTGATGATGTTGTAATTTGAGTAGTGAGGAGCAGAGTTTTGGGACATACCTACTGGTGAACACACATTTCCTATTTGCATTACTACACAATTCCAGCTTAATTACTGTTTTATTGGGCATTTGGGAATCTACTACTCAATAGCTATGAAAAAGCGTCTTGCTTCCGACTGGCAGCTTTAGTGTCGCCAGTCCAGGAGAAGGGTGGGCTGTATGAGGAAAACGGCCCGTGAACGGCTACCAGAACAGCCGAAGCACAGCTGCCGCTTGATAAAGTGGAATATCGCGGGCGCCTCGTGAATGAGGCGATTGGCAAAAAGCTCTGGAGGTTGTTGCAGAGAAAAAGTCACATAATGTAGAACTGGCGCCAGTGTAGGATGCAGCGTTGTGTCTTTCCCCTTTCATGTGGCTCTTCAGGGCCGATTCACCCATGCTCGCAATGTCAAAGTCCGACACATTTTTTGCACATTACACGGGGTCAGTTGGTTGGGTCCAGTGGTGCAGTTGTAAAAAAGTGGGTAAACTACACTTAACGAAAATATTAAATGCAACATGTAAAGTGTTGGTCCCATGTTTCATGAGCTGAAATAAAATATCCTAGAAATGTTCCATACACACAAAAGGCAGGGTTTAACCTACATTTTCCTGGAATTTTAGCTATTGATGTGACGTTTGGCGGCGCCTAATCAGTCAGTTCTGTACCTGCCTGGCTGAGTGGCAGTGTGGGTGTAATGAGCGAGCTCGCCTGACAACCACAGAGCGAAACACGTAAGGAAATGAAACTTGGTAGTCTGTCTGAAAACTTATTTGCAAGACCAATACATTTTTCAAATATTTTTCATAAACTTAATTGATCATTATCTGTTCTCTCATTTTACTTCAGAAAATGTCAGATTTTCAAGGTATTCCTGTACTTGAATTTCAGAGTGCCAAATTCAAGTACTTTAACCTGTTATGGCTAGGGGGCAGCCTTGTGTGCTACAAAAATCCCTTACAGGACGAAGAAGTTTCTAAAACTGCATATCTAAGTCTCTAGTCTGTCCTAGAAGTGAGGGTAAATAGTAGGCATGTTCTCTGCTATCCACTTTATGTGGGGGGGCAGAATGACCAAATACAGACACCTCCCATCCGGCCAAATACGTTCTGCTCCCAGATATCCAGCGAAATATAGCCCCATCCACCCCACAGGTTGACATTTATTGTGATTAGTCTTGTACTGGAGGCATTTGTTTTATTAGCTATATTGTACAAATTAGCTTTCGGTCTTAATTTAAAGTTACCGGTACCCCCTGTACATAGCCTCGATATTGTTATGTAATTTTGTCATTTAAAAAATAAAAATAAATACTTTAGTAAATATTTTCTTAACTCTATTTCTTGAACTTTACTGTTGGTTAAGGGCTTGTAAGTAAACATTTCAAGGTAAGGTCTACTACACCTGTTGTTACTTGGCGCATGTGACATATAAAATTTGATTTGATTTTGAGTGTGATCCTGTATACAGCAGTGAGTAACTTGTTAAGCCCATGGCGTGTCATTACAGTATGTATTGACTATGGGAGATCAATTGAAATTGAATTCATATTTGGGTATCACACTTAATTCAAATGAATGGAGTGGAGGCGAATCCATATCGCTGTGGTTTCTGAATGATCATTTTATAAATCTTTCAGTTCAGCTATGGTATTTCAATGAAGTTAAATGCATTGTTTGTCCCGCAATTATTCAACCCACACATCAGACACAATACTCATGTGGCCACATGCGCACATACACAAGTGCATTTACACACAAGCACGTGGCAGTACACACACACACACACACACACACACACACACACACACACACACACACACACACACACACACACACACACACACACACACACACACACACACACACACACACAGCATAAAGATTGGGCCACAAGAGGCCATAATATGAACTATACATTACAAGTACTATTTTACAAAAAAAAGTTCACTAAGCTTCTTACAAAGGCCGAAAGATAGGAAGAATTATAAGAGAATAGAGTGAAATAGGAGAGGAAAGGTAAAGAGAAAGACAAAGAAAAAGAGAGAGAGACATGGAGAATACCTTATAAATACTGATAACTAGGCAATAGACCGCTGCATTTGTCCCTACCAACCAGTGTTCTGAAAGGGCATCTGTAGTAATGAAGGAGTTTTTCACCGTTTAAATAGTTTCTCAATGAACCTAATAAGTTGTAAGATGCTCTTTCCCAGCACGATTAAGTACCTTTGGCTATGTGGACAGAGGTGGTTGGAAAATTTGGTAACAATAATATCACTATAACACAAAGTTGAAAGGTTCTTCATCCTAGACCTGGGTGTATGTTTTTGTTCTAGCCCACAACTAACGTGAATACCCCAAAGCTTTATGTGTCATAGCTCTACATGTAGCCTTCATTGTACTGCGGCCCAATCCCAAACCGATCCCTTTGCCTAATGCCTAGGCCATTGTTGAACTAGGATCCTTGAGGATATGATAAGACAGCCACTTTTTGTCTTCAGTCTTTTTAGAGGACTCTATCAAATGTCTTGAGGCTTGAGAAGCCCCTGATAATATTGTAGTGTATTTTTTTCACCATCTCTACATTTATGTGCTATCAGACTGGTACGGAAGAGTCTTAGGGCTAAATTAAGAGAAAAAATAAATAAACGGTGATGGCTGGTGGTAGTTGGATTAAAAAAAAGGCACAGATAGCACTTTAAAAAAGTGGCAATATTTCTAGAATAAAGTGCCAATATTTCCAGAATAAACTCAACATTTTTATAATAAAGTCGACATTTTGAGAATAAATGTATAGTTATATTTCAAGATTAAAGTATAAGATTTGGTTATTAATTGCGTCTTCCTGGCTCCCTGTTGCTGTGCGTGCCACCATTGAAATTCCGGAGTTAGATGACAGGTGAAACTATACTATAGAATTGGCTTTAGTAACAAGGAAATCCTTGCTCTTTTAGCACATAATAACCATATGATAATAAGTATTACTGTAGGACCTGGAAGAGGTTGTGTTGCAGATTGGAGGAACCACAGAAGGAGGAACCACACGGACTTGGATGAGGTATTTCATGCAAATCTGTGTGGTTACATATAGGGAACAAAAATAAAAATGCAACACGCAACAATTTAAACGATTTTACTGTTACAGTTCCTATAAGGAAATCAGTCAATTGAAATAAATAAATTAGGCCTTATTTCACAAGTGGGCAAGGGCCCACCCACTTGAGATCCATGCCCAGCCAATCAGAATGAGTTTTCCCCTACAAAAGGGCTTTATTACAGCCAGAAGTACTCCTCAGTTTCATCAGGTGTCTGGTTGGCTAGTCTCAGATGATCCCACTGGTGAAGAAGCCTGATGTGGAGGTCCTGGGCTGGCGTGGTTACACGTGGTCTGCGGTTGTGAGGTAGGTTGGACGTACTGCCATATTCTCTAAAACAACGTTGAAGGGGGCTTATGGTAGAGAAATTAACATTCAATTATGATCTGGCAACAGCTCTGGTGGACAATCCTGCAGTCAGCCTGCCAATTGCATGCTCCCTTAAAACTTGACACATCTGTGGAACTTGAGACATTTCAGTGGCCTTTTATTGTCCCCATCACAAGGTGCACCTGTGTAATGATCATGCTGTTTAATCACAGATATGCCACATCTGTCAGGTGGATGGATTATCTTGGCAAAGGTGAAATGTTCACTAACAGGGATGTAAACAAATTTGTGCACAAAATTTGAGAAATAAGATTTTTGTGCATATGTAAAAATTCGGGATCTTTTATTTCAGCTCATGAAACATGGGACCAACACTTTACATGTTTCATTTATATTTTTGTTCAGTATACATAGGTAGAAACAGGTGGGTTGTATGTGTATGCAGCTGTGTGTGTGTTGGGTGGCGGAGATCTAATACATTTGTCCAAACACACGCATGCTCACACACACACACACACACACACACACACACACACACACACACACACACACACACACACACACACACACACACACACACACACACACACACACACACACACACACATACACATACACATACTCATACACATACTCATACACATACTCATACACGCAAACACAAACGGTATCCCCAAAGCAATACCATTCTAACAGCCATGGTACGTTGTCAGAATACAAAGAGACATGAGTTGCGTGCATCAGTCCCTGTCATGGTGCCCTTCAAATTTGCTACAATGTTATCCTCAGTCCCTTGTGTATGCCAACACTTTGCATAGTATCTTGGAGAGTAACAGCTATCCCAGAAGACTATATGTCGAAACCGAAAGGGTAAATTACAAATGTGTGTGTAATTGCATGGTGTTTTATGTACACTTCCAATAAAGTAGTCTCATAGGCCATGCTTATAATCTTGTGAATGTAAGTCACGGATTGCGTGGAAAAGGATGTGGCGCGTCCCTGTTGGGCTCAAGGGCTGCCCCCAAACCCCTGTCATGGACCTTGCACTTGCATAGCCACAGGGCAGGGGGGTAGGGGTTTGGTTAAAGCCCCATCTGAAACAGTAATTTAACCTAACATGTCTAAACACTACCCTCTGTAAGGTGAACAAGTGGTAGCCTAAGTTAGCGGGAGAGCTGAGACAAATAGCCTTTAACAGAGACGATGCCCCTGTTTTGGGATAACCTATGCATCCTTTGGTCCTCCCATTCTTGAAGACATCCCTGATAGATGGATAGTGAAAGGAGATATTATGCTAGGCTACCAACAGAGTCATGTCATGTCAGTGATTATTTCTTCATAGCCTAAATAGCCTATTATTGATTTAATAGGTCTATATTTAAATAAATGATTATTTCAATAAAGGGAGAATCCATCCATGAATATATTCAAACAGTGCCTAAGATTAGCTGCTTTGCGCATGCAGGAGTTGTCCTTGGGTTGCCTCTCCTCCCACAGACACGTTTGCATAAAATCCCTGCTTCATTGTTTATTCCTCCCACATAAGTTGGATAGGCCTATAATTTACTTTCACTTGCCCACTGTATGATATATTTTTTGCCTTAGCACTACACAGCTGATTCAAATAATCAACGCTTGATGATGAGTTGGTTATTTGAAGGAACTCCCCTCATCTGGTTGTCTTGGTCTTAATTGAAAGGCAAAACCAAAAACCCACAGACACTCGGCCCTCCGTAGAATGAGTTTTACACCCCTGCCCTACAGGGTCACAGATTAGTCATGGTTTGAGAAATGACTACAAGATATATTTTGTGCAATAGGTTTCCTCAAAAGTTTTGAGTAATGACAGTACATTGGGGTTTACAGTGTGTGTGTGTCCAAATCTCCTTATCTATATTTCAATCGGGACCTACCAGACTACCATAAACAGCTCTGAGATTCATCGTCGGCCATTAATAGACATTAGATTTTTATTGGGGGCTGTACTTGTGTTAGTGCCTCTGTACTACTCTAACCCCATTTTATAACTGTCTTTACCTTCTTTTTACCCATACACTGCCATATTTTCTCTATCCCTTCTTCCTGCCATCCTCACCTTTCTATTATTTCTCCATCTATCTCTACCTCCCTCCATCTTTTTCTATCACTCTACCTCCATTCTCGCTCTCTGCCTCCTGCTTCCTCCCTTTCTTTATCTCTCTTCCTCATCTCTATGGTAATTTCTGTCTTATTTCACTGGTTGACCTCCCACCCTCTTCATTTCCGCTTCTCTCTGTCTGTCTCTCATTTGGAGGTCCATAGGCAGAGTGCAATCTGTTTATCATATCTGGCTCCGGGATACTTGTTATTCCTCCATCCACATGCACTAATGAACACACTTGCATGGACAAACCCACATACACACACAGGAACACACACATGTGAGCACATACGAACGAGAGCGCATACACATGCACGCACGCAAACACACAAATCAACATACATGAGCTAAACAAACACATGTATATACAGAAAATCCAGCTAAAAGAATTACATCTCTTTAGCACAGATACACACAAGCGTGTATGCTCGTACCTACACCTTTCCTGTCACCTACTCCAAAGCTTCCCATTCCTTTCTACTTTTATCCCAGATCTGCCACCATACAGGTTATAACAGCAACATTAGGAGGAGGGGGAGTGTGAAGAGAGGGGTAAAGAGAGAGAGAGGGTGATGGAGAGAGAGAGGGTTATGGAGAGAAAGAGAGTTAGGTGGATGAGAGAGAGATTGAGAGAGAGATGGAGAGGAAGAGGAAGCAAGCAACACACTCCAGAGAAGGGACTCATTTCCTGTTTCTCTCACCAGGCTCTGTGACCATAGCTGCATCCCAAATGGCAACATGTTCCACTTCTTATGGGCCCTGGTCAAATGTAGTGCACTATATTGTGAATAAGGTGTCATTTGCATGGTACTGGGGTTTGCTAAGCATCTTAGAGTGCTCTTACTGTTTACATGCATGATTATTTAGTTATTGCATGGTGTGTGTGTCAGGATGTGTCTGCATGTCTGAGAGAATACAAACAAGTGTGTGTGTTTGTGTGTGTGTGTTTATGTTCTAGAGCGCGTTTGTTTGTTCATTTGTCCATGCAGTGTGTTTATTGTGCGCGTGTGCGTGCATGTTTGTGAATATGCATTCGTTCCCCATCTGAATATGTTATGTGAAAGCTCACTTCCAAGTAGTGTGTCATGGCCAGTCTTGTTTCTAAGCAAGGAGAATGAGTACAGAAACAACAGTAAATGAAAATGAAAATGAATGAAGAGAAAAGAGTAGAGCGATCTTACCGTCATCTCCCGAGCCTGACCCCGCATCTGTGAGAGAGAGTGAGAAAGAGGGGTTGAGAGAGAAGGAGAGTGAGAGAATTAAAGACAACATCTGAGAATGGTTTGTGACAACAGATGAACCAAGCCTCCTGCTAAACACCTATTGTAATCACAACCTCACAATCACAAAATTATATCTTCCAATCTATCATCGTCTTTGTATACGCTTTCTCAATATGGTTGTGTGGTATATCATTCCATCTGTATGCCCATTCGAATCCTGCTGCATCCTTGTACAGCGTCCTCCAAGACATCTAGCATACACTGTTGTTTAGTGATATGCCTCTGAAAGGGATACTGATGGCCACTTATTGGAGCTGCTGCAGTGGTAACATGAGAAGCAGCAGACCACTATGCTAAACCGACTAGAGGAGAAGCAGACATTCACTCCCACCATGTTCATTATGCACCAAACAGGAGAAAATGGTCTGAAACAGGGAAGCAGTACATGGACTTATCCAATAAGAAACGTTCATTTTCATTTAATGTTGCAAATTGTTAAATAACGTTTGTTACAGTGTGCCTTAATGAACACGACCCAGGTATCCGTTGTAAAGCTAGAAGCAAACCTGATAAGCCTAAAAACGAGGACCCCTAGTTAACCATCTTCATTCTTTACCGTAAACCTTACGACATACTGTCTGTCAATGAGAGAAAACAAATAAGACAATACTTTGGAGAATCATTATTGTTTTATTTTTTTAATTTCACCTTTATTTTTAACAAGGAGACCCTATTTCGATAAAGACACCATTTTACTGGGGAGGAGAGGTACACCAGGGGAAAGTTATTAACCTTGCTGTGCCTCACTGTACCTCAGACACCTAAGGTTATGTTGCATTACTCTCACTCTATCACACACACTCACAGACTGACACACTAAAACACACACTTAAAATGTACTATTTAAGAATGCATATATACTGATAAAAACAGAAAATGTGAGATGGAGAAAGAGCAGAGTGACTCGCTGTGTCCGAATATCCAAACTTGCATTCAGATTACTAATCCGTTAGATGTAACCGATTACAGAGAAAATGTAACTGTAATCACTTACTAGTGCTGAGCGATTAACCGAAATTTCGGTTATTTTTTGTTTTTTTACCAACTAATTGACCGATGTCTGTTCAATTATTTGAATTCCATTTCTTTCCATTTTTTTCTGTGAGCTCAATGCGCATTTTCTCTAGAAATACTGTAAATCAGATCAAACCCGAACTGTGCGATCTATTAGGGAGCTGTAGTTTCCATCAGGCCAATATCCGACATAGATTTGCGCAGAAAATGTGGTTAACCCACACTGCCCTCAAACCAAGGCACGCTGTCTGCTAATTATCTATATGCTTGTCAATTTCAAATGATTTTCTAAAAAGTTATATTTCGGAAAGTATTTAGACACCTTAACTTTTTCCACATTTTGTTATGTTACAGCCTTTTTCTAAAATATATTTTTTTATTATTTTTATTATGAAATATCACATTTACATAAGTATTCAGACCCTTTACTCAGTACTTGTTGAAGCACCTTTGGCAGTGATTACAGCCTCGAGTCTTCTAGGGTATGATGCTACAAGCTTGGCACACCTGTATTTGAGGAGTTTCTCCCATTCTTCTCTGCAGGCCCTCTCAAGCTCTGTCCGGTTGGATGGGGAGGATCTCTATACAGCTATTTTCAGGTCTCCTCAGATATGTTCTTTTGGTTTTAAGTCTGGCTGGGCCACTCAAGGACATTCAGAGACTTGTTCCGAAGCCAATCCGACGCTGTCTTGACTGTGTGCTTAGGGTCGTTGTCCTGTTGGAAGGTGAACCTTTGCCCCAGTCTGAGGCCCTGAGCGCTCTGGAGCAGGTTTTTGTAAAGGATCTCTCTGTACTTTGCTCTGTTCATCTTTCTCTCAATCCTGTCTCATCTCCCAGTCACTCCTGCTGAAAAACATCCCCACATCACGATGCTACCACCACCATGCTTCACCATAGGGATGGTGCCAGGTTTCCTCCAAATGTGACACTTGGCATTCAGGTGACAGAGTTCAATCTGGGTTTCATCAGACCAGAGAATCTTGATTTTCATGGTCTGAGAGTCCTTTAGATGCCTTTTGCAAACTCCAAGCGGGCTGTCATGTGCATTTTACTGAGGAGTGGATTCTGTCTGGCCACTCTACCATAAAGGCCTGATTGGTGGAATGCTGCAAAGATGGTTGTCTTTCTGGAAGGTTCTCCCATCTCCACAGAGGAACACTGGAGCTCGGGTTCTTGGTCACCTCTGTGACCAAGGCCCTTCTCCCCCGATTGCTCAGTTCGGCAGGGCGGTCTGCTCTAGGAAGAGTCTTGGTGGTTCCAAACGTCTTCCTTTTAAGAATGATGGAAGCCACTGTGTTCTTGGGGACCGTCAATGCTGCAGAAATGTTTAGGTCCCCTTCCCCAGATCTGTGCCTCAACAAAATCCTGGGACGGAGCTCTACGGACAATTCCTTTGACCTCATGGCTTGGTTTTTGCTGTGACATGCACTGTCAACTGTGGGACTTTATATAGACAGGTGTGTGCCTTTCCAAATCATGTTACAATCAATTGAATTTACCAGAGACGGACTCCAATGAAGTTGTAGAAACATCAAGGATGATCAATGGAAACAGGATGCATCTGAGCTCAGTTTTGAGTCTCATAGCAAAGGGTCTGAATACTTATGTGAATAAGGTATTTCTGTTTTTATATTTAAATCATTTGCAAACATTTCTAAAAACCTGGATTTGCTTTGTCATTATGGGGTATTGTGTGTAGATTGATGAAGAATTTATTTTATTTAATCCATTTTATAATAAGGATGTAATGGGGAAAAAGTGAAGGGGTTACAATCCTTTCCGAATACACTGTATATTTCCATATTTCTAAGTCCTATTCTTGAAGATCAACGGGTATGTAATTCATTGGAATGACTACAAATCTGTCTGACTTTGGTGTTTTATATAAATATATAGCCTAATCGTTTTATTACCTGTAATGAAGTAGAAAGTAATGGGTTAGAAGTCTACATAACCCATAAAGTAAAATGCAACATCCATTTTTTGTTATCTACAGTATGTAAACTCTAACATTGATTTATATTGCAATAGATGTCATTTAATTGTGACCGACTGGCTCGATTCAGACTTATTTAGCAAAATTTGAAATGGTGTTTTTTACATTGGATAAAAGTAGAGACTAGAAAAGTGAAATTCATACACTACAGTTGAGGAACAATGGGAAAGTAATTTTTATTGGAAAGTTGATAAACTTCTAACATTGAATGTTTTGGTACACATGCAGGAGAGTACTTCTTTGTCTATGCCCATTTAGCATCGTTCACACCCTCTTAAGCATTAGCCCCACCCATCTCTTTAAGGATTCACATGTGAGGCCATGTGTTAAACAGTGAGTACAGTTGTGTACTAAACAACCAAAGATTTCAAGACTAAAGTCTGGTTTATACTGCGTCTACTGACATGTCAGTATACAGTTGTCATTCATTATTACATGAAAATAAACTCACAAGAAGATCATTATTTACAAGTTAATGGCGAGCTAATTACAGAAAATAACTTACGGTTGTGAGTGTGATGAAATAAAAGCAGTGCATTCTACCGGAGAATTTTAGAATTAGGACACTGTCTCGTTGGCCTAACGTTAACCTGTTAGGGCTAGGGGGCAGCATTTGCACGTCTGGATAAAAAAATATACCCGATTTAATCTGGTTACTAATCCTACCCAGTAACTAGAATATGCATATACTTATTATATATGGATAGAAAACACTCTAAAGTTTCTAAAACTGTTTGAATGGTGTCTGTGAGTATAACAGAACTCATTTGGCAGGCAAAACCCTGAGACATTTTCTGACAGGAAGTGGATACCTGATGTGTTGTATTGACTTTAAACCTATCCCATTGAAAAACACAGGGGCTGAGGAATATTTTGCCACTTCCTATTGCTTCCACTAGATGTCACCAGCCTTTACAAAGTGTTTTGAGTCTTCTGGAGGGAGATCTGACCGAACAAGAGCCATGGAACGATGATGTCCCATTAGACACCTGGCGCGCGAGTTCATGTTGGGTACCCTCGTTCCAATACGTTATAAAAGAGTATGCATTCGTCCACCTTGAATATTATTCATGTTCTGGTTAAAAAAGGCCCTAATGATTTATGCTATACAACGTTTGACATGTTTGAACGAACGTAAATATATTTTTTCCCCTCGTTCATGACGAGAAGTCCGGCTGGCTTACATCATGTGCTAACAAGACGGAGATTTTTGGACATAAATGATGAGCTTTTTTGAACAAAACTACATTCGTTATGGACCTGTGATACCTGGAAGTGACATCTGATGAAGAGAATCAAAGGTAATGGATTATTTACATAGTATTTTCGATTTTAGATCTCCCCAACATGACGTCTAGTCTGTATCGCAACGCGTATTTTTCTGGGCGCAGTGCTCAGATTATTGCAAAGTGTGATTTCCCAGTAAGGTTATTTTTAAATCTGGCAAGTTGATTGCGTTCAAGAGATGTACATCTATAATTCTTTAAATGACAATATAATATTTTACCAATGTTTTCTAATTTTAATTATTTAATTTGTGACGCTGACTTGACTGCCGGTTATTGGAGGGAAACGATTTCCTCAACATCAATGCCATAGTAAAATGCTGTTTTTGGATATAAATATGAACTTGATAGAACTAAAAATGCATGCATTGTCTAACATAATGTCCTAGGAGTGTCATCTGATGGAGATTGTAAAAGGTTAGTGCATCATTTTAGCTGGTTTTATGGTTTTGGTGACCCTGTCTTTGACTTGACAAAACATTACACACAACTCTTGTAAATGTACTGTCCTAACATACTCTAAATTTATGCTTTCGCCGTAAAACCTTTTTGAAATCGTAAAACGTGGTTAGATTAAGGAGATGTTTATCTTTCAAATGGTGTAAAATAGTTGTATTTTTGAAAAATTTGAATTTTGACATTTATTTGGATTCAAATTTGCCGCTCTTGAAATGCACCTGCTGTTGATGGAGTGCACCACGGGTGGCACGCTAGCGTCCCACCTAGCCCATAGAGGTTAAATCCTAATTTGAACTTGGTGCAGGTCATGTTGTTCTTCACAGAAACGTCTCTGGTAAACAAACACTAAATCAAATAAAATGGTACCGTGAAATGGTTACTTGCATAGTAGAGTCTTTTGTTTAAACATGTAGCTAGATAGCTAGATAAACAATGAGCCATAATTCCAACTCATAACGTTACTACCCTGCATGAATCTACAGGTAGCTAAACACTAACCAACTAGGTTCAAAATAAGAAGCGTTTAATTTCCGAAAATGTAGCTAGCTACAGTGTCTTGCAAAAGTATTAATCCCCCTTGGCGTTTTTCCTATTTTGTTGTAATTCAACCTGTCAATGAAATTGATTTTTATTTGGTCTTCATGTAATGGACATATACAAAATAGTCCAAAATGGTGAAGTGAAAATGAAAAAATTAAACACCCTTTGCTATGAAGTCCCTAAATAAGATCTGGTGCAACCAATTACCTTCAGAAGTCACATACTGTAATTAGTTAGATTGCACACAGGTGGACTTTATTTAAGTGTCACATGATCTGTCACATGATCTCAGTATATATACACCTGTTCTGAAAGGCCCCAGAGTCTGCAACACCACTAAGCAAGGGGCACAACCAAGCGGGCGGCACTATGAAGACCAAGGAGCTCTCCAAACAGGTCAGGGACAGTTGTGGAGAAGTACCGATCAGGGTTGGGTTATAAAAAAATATCCGAAACTTTGAACATCCCACGGAGCACCATTAAATCCATTATTAAAATGTTTTAAAGAATATCGCATCACAACAAACCTGCCAAGAGAGGGCCGCCCACCAAAACTCACAGACCAGGCAAGGAGGGCATTAATCAGAGAGGAAACAAAGGGACCAAAGATAACCCTGAAGGAGCTGCAAAGCTCCACAGCGGAGTTTGGAGTATCTGTCCATAGGACCACTTTAAGACGAACACTCCACAGAGCTGGGATTTACGGAAGAGTGGCCCAAAAAAAATAAGCAAACACTTTGGTGTTCACCAAAAGGCATGTGGGAGACTCCCCAAAGATATGGAAGAAGGTACTCTGGTCAGATGAGACTAAAATTGAGCTTTTTGGCCATCAAGGAAAATGCTATGTCTGTTGCAAACCCAACAGCTCCCATCACCCCATGAATACCATCCCCACAGTGAAGCATGGTGGTGGCAGCATCATGCTGTGGGGATGTTTTTCATCGGCAGGGACTGGGAAACTGGTCAGAATTGAAGGAATGATGGATGGTGCTAAATACAGGGAAATTCTTGAGGGAACCTTGTTTCAGTCTTCCAGAGATTTAAGACTGGGACAGAGGTTCACCTTCCAGCAGGACAATGACATTAAGCATACTGCTAAAGCAACACTCGAGTGGTTTAACAGGAAACATTAAAAAATCTTGGAATGGTGTAGTCAAAGCCCAGACCTCAATCCAATTGAGAATCTGTGGTATGACTTAAAGATTGCTGTACACCAGCGGAACCCATCCAACTTGAAGGAGATGGAGCAGTTTTGCCTTGAAGAATGGGCAAAAATCCCAATGGCTAGATGTGCCAAGCTTATAGAGACATACCCCAAGAGACATGCAACTATAATTGCTGCAAAATGTGGCTCTACAAAGTTTTGACTTTGGGGGGGTGAATAGTTATGCACGCTCAAGTTCTGTTTTTTAATCTTATTTGTTGTTTGTTTCAAAATAAAAAATATTTTTGCATCTTCAAAGTAGTAGGCATGTTATGTAAATCAAATGACACAAACCCCCCAAAAATACATTTTAATTCCAGGTTGTAAGGCAACAAAATAGGAAAAATGCCAAGGGGGGTGAATACTTTCACAAGCCACTGTAGACTCGCTTACCCATTGATGAACGCTTCTCTCTCTGTCACGGATGCCCTGGTTGCCCTTTGTTTGAAGATGTAATCCGGAAAGAGGTGTATATACAAAAGCCTTCTGTGTTCTGTTTGACTCCCTCAGCATTTAAAATCAAACACCTGAATTTACCCCTTCTCCTTAGCTATCATACTCTGCTTCCACCGTGCATTCCACTGATTTCAAAACTCGGTCCTCCAGAAAGTTTTGAGCTATCTTTAAAACAAATCTGCGTTCGAAAAGGATTACCTACACATACTGAGAAGCTCATTATAGACAGAATCGTGCTACATGGCAGACCAATCTAAACTCATCTCTCAGCATGTCCAGCCCACCCATTATCTCAGCCAATCATGCCTTTTTCTGTGGCTAAACCAACTAGGCTCGTAATTTAACAATTTTATTTTTATTTACAGATCAAAAAATTCCATTACTGATTACAATTTTAGATTATAACATTTTGAATGTAACCTAATCTGAGAGAGAGAGAGAGAGAGAGAGAGAGAGAGAGAGAGAGAGAGAAGAGAGAGAGAGAGAGAGAGAGAGAGAGAGAGAGAGAGAGAGAGGAGAGAGAGAGAGAGAGAGAGAGAGAGGAGAGAGAGATATGCATGGGGCTGAGGGATTGATATTGGCCACATTTCAAGCAACCAAGTGTATTAAACCACTTCTCATTCCATGTAAAAGCAAAGTATGTGTTTCAATGGGCTATTTCTGCGGCCCACAGTTCTCATTATTATTTCTGTCTGAGACCAGATGGATAGCCCAGGACATGAACCAGAAGCAAAGATATAATGGCTTGTGTCACACACCTACACGCATGCACAAACAAATCAAATCACCCTCATCCATATGCATGCATGGCATGCACTTGAATGAATGACATTTTTACAGAAATGTGTGTGAGCACACATATATACGAATGCATTCAAGCACACACAGGAACCTACACACGCATGTAAGCCCACACACATGCACACACCTGTACAAGCACACACATACACACACACAAACACACACACTGGTTTTGCAATCTGTTTTCTTTTCACATTCCTGTCCATTTCTGTGGATCAACAATCTTCATCTCCAAAACTATCACTCATGCCATTACACCTTGCAGCATAATAAATTATTATTGATTAAAAAGAAGGGTAAAACTTTACAATTCACGCAGGTCAACTATATGGTCACAGACTCCTGTCTTTCACCAGACAGATGGGACTACTGAAGAGAGGTTACAGTGACTCCACACATTTTCCTTCGATATCTGGGATTGTGCATCTTCCCAGTCAACCAATGAGTTGTGACTGCCTAAGCAGCCCTAAAAGGAGCGCTTTATTTGAGCCACTGGAACAGGATCCATAACCTCTCAATTTTGGATGCTTGCGTTACAGAAACTATTTGGCATGAAACATAATTTTTATTGTTTACAATGGAAAAATTCTAATAAGAACGGAGATAAATGAAGTTGACTCCTCATTAATTATCCTACCCTTCAAAAAATCTTAGAAGAAAAATAGAAATACCTTATAACACAGTACCAGTCAAAAGTTTGGACACACATACTCATTTAAGGGTTTTTATTTATTTTTACTATTTTCTACATTGTAGAATAATAGTGAAGACATCAGCACTATGAAATAACACATATGGAATCAGGTAGTAACCAAAAAAAGTGTTAAACAAATCAATAAATATTTTATATTTCAGAATCCGTTTTTTTATGTTTAACACATTTGCAAAATGTTTCTAAAAACCTGTTTTCGCTTTGTCATTATGGAGTATTGTGTGTAGACTGATGATGAAAATGTTTTATTTAATCCATTTTAGAATAAGGCTGTAACGTAACAAAATGTGGAAAAAGTCAAGGAGTCTGAATACTTGGCGGTGGCCTGTCTACCTGAATGCTGGCCTAGAGCACAGGCGGAAACACATCTGCAGTTTGATAGGAACAGACAGACTGTAGCCCACTTAAGTCACAAAATGGAAAACCAACTGAAATCAGGTTAGAAACATCGATATTGATCTGTTTTCACAACAAAACTAATTTCATTAAACTGATGAGAGCCCCTCTCTCTGCATGCTTGAGAAAGGAATAAAGGAGAGAGGAAGGAGGCGATGGAAACGCTCATGGTGAGATATTCAGTAAGGTAAATATTGAATAAACATTGTAACAATGTTGTCACTTTCCCTCAATAGCACCAGCCTTCGGCCATGTTGGAAAAAAAACTTGTTGTTCACCTATGGGGAAATGGACTCAGTTTTCACTGTTCCACGTGGCTATGCTAATGGTTAACTGCACTCCACAGTGCAGCACCACCACTCAATCTGATGGAGTAACAGTAGCATCCCATGCCTATCAACTACCATTAACTCTCTGTTAGCTCACTTTTAGCCTAGCAATAGCTTGGTAAATACCAGTTCATCCGTAACCTAGAGGTAAACAAACACAACCTTTACCTCAATTCTAAAAGTATACAAAAAATGACCATCTCTTCTTGAAAAACATGTTGAAAACATTATTTCACCTTCAATTAATATTACTAACAACTCAAAGAACTTCCAATAATTTGTTTTCCAACTTTGTTTAATTTGGAAATTACAGCGCTCTACCAGGCGGTTGAGAAGTCAAGGGACTGATGTCGATTTTGAGCAAATTATGGTCATTTTGTGTCCAAACATGAATAGCATAGACACCATTTCAATGTCTAGTTTTGATTTACATTTGGTTGAGTTGTCAACTAACGTGAATTCAGTGTGAAATCAACAAAAAATGTCACCATGTCATTGGATTTAGTTTAAAAGTTGGGTGAAAAAAAGACGACATGCCCTTACGTTGATGACTTTTAGCAAACCCAATCAGTTTTTTTTGGGGGGGGGGGGGTGGGGGGGGGGGGTGAAATGACATGTAAACAATGTTGATTCCATCAGTTTTTGCCCAGTGGGATTTACCCCAAATGTTTTTCTTGAATTTAAAATGATCTAGGTTCTTCCATCATATTTCTCACATGTTCAGACAACATTTTGACATAATAAATCAAAAAGTGCAGTTTTTTATTACTATTATAACATTAAACTGCAGAAACCCAAAAGGATACAAATGATGTAAATTGATGCAGGAGGGCTGTCAAAACATGCTATACCAGCCTGTTGAAAATAGGGTTAAAAGGTTAAGAAATAAAAGATGATACAACTTGAAGGCATAATTATAGATAAGTGTTGTGTTGTGAGTCATAAAAACTGCAAAGCCAGGGCTGGAACATTTAAGCAACTTTTATACATGGTCTTCTTCCTTACAGAAACTCTCTACAGAGTCACCCAAATGTGACTCTTGGTGAAACAGTACTTAAAAATTACAAAAATAACAATCAAATATCAGAAGTACACAGTGGTACCCTAAAGAAATGCATTTGAGTACATGCCTCAGTAGCATGACTACAAACCTTGGCGCTGTGTCCTTGATTGCCATTTGGCAGAGACATCAGATCCTGACGTCTGGCCTATCGGCCTTGGCTCTGGTCACACAGGGCTGCTGGGAGGACAGAGCCCTGCTGTCACACGGCTGTCAGACGTGTTTACTGAGGTAAACAACAACAAGGAGCCTGGCTGTGTTGTCAACATGTAGGCTAGTGTACTGATGGAGACCAGACCTGTTTACACGTAAACACAGGTGTTCATGGAGATAGCGTAGCCTATCAGAGAACAGAGATGCCTGGATACTAGACAGCCAATTAGAAGTTTGGTGTGGATAGACGGGGTGTGAACCATCCAATCAGATGCTGTTAAGATATGCCTGGACATACAGTATCACGTTTGTCCAGGCATATCTTAAACATACAAACATATCACATTCACTGACAGTCCATTCCAGAGTTTAACATGAGTCCTACTTTAACATGAACAATTTAAGCACAAAGGAAACCATATGGGGGGACATATCGGCATGGTATCCATATACATCCATCACACCGTGTGATGTTTTCTCTAGAGGTAGTGAAGAAGATGGAGAGAGTGAGTAGGCAGATGAAGGATGGAGTGACAGCTCTTATTTAAGCCATGAAAGGAACTACCCACTGTGCACAGCACATCATTTCAAAGTGGAGAATTTGGAAATATTTGGTTGATATGTTGATCAATGAGATTATAAACTATTTTCACCCACTCAAAAATACAGTCAAAAATGTGTTGAATTCCCAATGTCATATCACTGTGCTGTCAACCATTTAAAAGAACAACAAAGTTCAAATGGGAATACAATTTAGATATTTTACTTAATATGTTATCACTGTACTTCATCTACTAGCACAAACAAAATGACCTGGACTGCAATTAAGAATATTTAAATACATGGTTCAAGTGGTCATTGCCGTTTCAGATCATGTGCAGATTATTAATCCAATTGTGAAGATCTCCACAGACCTGCAACATTTGCATGCTACTTTAACATTTATTGTTACAGTAACCTCAAAATGTGGCCAAGGATGTGTTACTCATTTTAAAGTGGAATAAATACTGTTACATTAGTTTGTAAAATAGCCTTAACTTAAGGCTATTTACATATTACAAGGGTAATATTCAAATGTGTTTAGTTGACAACACAACCAAATATCAACATTTAAGGAAATGTATACACTGCATGAATAGTTTCATTCTTTAACTTTTATTTTTGGTTGAGATCGAGACCTGAATGCAACATATCATTTGTTAACTAATCATAAGTTAATTAATAGGACTAAATCAAACCAAATCAAACTTTAACTTGAACTTTAAATACAATTAGATTTGATTTAGTCATATTCTTTAACTTAGATATTTGGTTGGGCTGGAGATGTGAATCCAACATCTACATTTTGATAGCAACAGTGAATCTATTAAGTGGAGATTTGTCAACAATCATTCTCACAATAGCACATTGGTGACAAATATCAAAGCTAAGCAGTGCTGGGTTTGCAACCCTGGAAAGAAGACAAACTGGTACCTCTAGATAGATCAGTAGGAGATGCTGCTCAGCCTATTGTTTTTTCTTATAGAGGATATTACGTTGAAGATCTGACGTTATTTCAAAGATACAAAATCAACATATACTGCTCAAAAAAAATAAAGGGAACACTTAAACAACACATCCTAGATCTGAATTAAAGAAATAATCTTATTAAATACTTTTTTCTTTACATAGTTGAATGTGCTGACAACAAAATCACACAAAAATAATCAATGGAAATCCAATTTATCAACCCATGGAGGTCTGGATTTGGAGTCACACTCAAAATTAAAGTGGAAAACCACACTAGAGGCTGATCCAACTTTGATGTAATGTCCTTAAAACAAGTCAAAATGAGGCTCAGTAGTGTGTGTGGCCTCCACGTGCCTGTATGACCTCCCTACAACGCCTGGGCATGCTCCTGATGAGGTGGCGGATGGTATCCTGAGGGATATCCTCCCAGACCTGGACTAAAGCATCCGCCAACTCCTGGACAGTCTGTGGTGCAACGTGGCGTTGGTGGATGGAGCGAGACATGATGTCCCAGATGTGCTCAATTGGATTCAGGTCTGGGGAACGGGCAGGCCAGTCCATAGCATCAATGCCTTCCTCTTGCAGGAACTGCTGACACACTCCAGCCACATGAGGTCTAGCATTGTCTTGCATTAGGAGGAACCCAGGGCCAACCGCACCAGTATATGGTCTCACAAGGGGTCTGACGATCTCATCTCGGTACCTAATGGCAGTCAGGCTACCTCTGGCGAGCACATGGAGGGCTGTGCGGCCCCCCAAAGAAATGCCACCCCACACCATGACTGACCCACCGCCAAACCGGTCATGCTGGATGATGTTGCAGGCAGCAGAACGTTCTCCACGGCGTCTCCAGACTCTGTCACGTCTGTCACATGTGCTCAGTGTGAACCTGCTTTCATCTGTGAAGAGCACAGGGTGCCAGTGGCGAATTTGCCAATCTTGGTGTTCTCTGGCAAATGCCAAACGTCCTGCACGGTGTTGGGCTTTAAGCAAAACCCCCACCTGTGGACGTCGGGCCCTCATACCACCCTCATGGAGTCTGTTTCTGACCGTTTGAGCAGACACATGCACATTTGTGGCCTGCTGGAGGTCATTTTGTAGGGCTCTGGCAGTGCTCCTCCTGCTCCTCCTTGCACAAAGGTCGGAGGTAGCGGTCCTGCTGCTGGGTTGTTGCCCTCCTACGGCCTCCTCCACGTCTCCGGATGTACTAGCCTGTCTTCTGGTAGCGCCTCCATGCTCTGGACACTACGCTGACAGACACAACAAGCCTTCTTGCCACAGCTCGCATTGATGTGCCAACCTGGATGAGCTGCACTACCTGAGCCACTTGTGTGGGTTGTAGACTCCATCTCATGCTACCACTAGAGTGAAAGCACCGACAGCATTCAAAAGTGACCAAAGCATCAGCCAGGAAGCATAGGAACTGAGAAGTGGTCTGTGGTCTCCACCTGCAGAACCACTCCTTTAGTGGGGGTGTCTTGCTTATTGCCTATAATTTCCACCTGTTGTCTATTCCATTTGCACAACAGCATGTGAAATGTATTGTCAATCAGTGTTGCTTCCTAAGTGGACAGTTTGATTTCACAGAAGTGTGATTGACTTGGAGTTACATTGTGTTGTTTAAGTGTTCCCTTTATTTTTTTGAGCAGTATATATATATATAATTTTTTTGACTGCTTAATTTCAAACAGGGATGTCCAACACCAGTCCGTGAAAGGTACTGTGTGCAGGCTTTTGCTCCAGCCCAACACTCGGGGTGACAGGTAGCCTAGTGGTTAGAGCGTTACCCAGTAACCGAAAGGTTGCTAGAATGAATACCCGAGCTGAGAAGGTAAAAACCTGTCATTCTGCCCCTGAACAAGACAGTTAACCCACTGTTCATAGGCCATCATTGTAAATAAGAATTTGTTCATAACTGACTTGCCTAGTTAAATATAGAGTTGAAGTCGGAAGTTTACATACACTTAGGTTGGAGTCATTAAAACTCGTTTTTCAACCACTCCACAAATTTCTTGTTAACAAACTATAGTTTTGACAAGTCGGTTAGGACATCTACTTTGTGCATGACACAAGTAATTTTTCCAACAGTGCCTCTTTGCTTGACATAATGGGAAAATCAAAAGAAATCAGCCAAGACCTCAGAAAAAAAATTGAAGACCTCCACAAGTCTGGTTCTTCCTTGGGAGCAATTTCTAAATGCCTGAAGGTACCACGTTCATCTGTACAAACAATAGTCCGCAAGTATAAACACCATGGGACAACGCAGCCATCAAAGCGCTCAGGAAGGAGACGTGTTCATCCACCTCTGGCCTGCTCGCCTCCCTACCTCTGCGGAAGCACAGTTGCCGCTCAGCCCAGTCAAAACTGCTGGCTGCTCTGGCAAAGCTTGTTCAATGGTGGAACAAGCTCCCTCACGATGCCAGAACAGCGGAGTCAATCACCACCTTCCGGAGACACCTGAAACCCCACCTCTTTAAGGAATACCTGGGATAGGATAAAGTAATCCTTCTAACCCTCCCACCCCCTACCCTCCCCCCCAAAAAGATACAGATGTACTATTGTAAAGTTGTTCCACTGGATATCATAAGGTGAATGCACCAATTTGTAAGTCGCTCTGGATAAGAGTGTCTGCTAGATGATGTAAATGTAAAAATGTAAATGTAAAATGTAAATGTGTTCTGTCTCCTAGAGATGAATATACTTTGGTGCGAAAAGTGCAAATCAATCCCAGAACAACAGCAAAGGACCTTGTGATGATGCTGGAGGAAACAGGTACAAAAGTATCTATATCCACAGTAAAACGAGTTCTACATCGACATAACCTGAAAGGCTGCTCAGCAAGGAAGAAGCCACTGCTCTAAAACTGCCATACAAAATCCAGACTACGGTTTGCAACTGCACATGGTGACATAGATCGTACTTTTTGGAGAAATGTCCACTTGTCTGATGAAAAAAAATAGAACTATTTGGCCATAATGACCACCGTTTGGAGGAAAAGGTGGGAGGCTTGCAAGCCAAAGAACACCATCCCAACCGTTAAGCACAGGGGTGGCAGCATCATGTTGTGGGGATGCTTTGCTGTAGGAGGGACTGGTGCACTTCACAAAATAGATGGCATTATGAGAAAGGAAAATTACGTGGATATCTTGAAGCAACTTCTCAAGACATCAGTCAGGAAGTTAAAGCTTGGTCGCAAATGGGTCTTCCAAATGGACAAAGACCTCAAGCATACTTCCAAAGGTGTGGCAAAATGGCTTAAGGACAACAAAGTCAAGGTATTGGAGCGGCCATCACACAGCCCTGACCTCAATCCTATAGAAAATTAGTGTTTAGAACTGAAAAAGCGTGTGCGAGCTAGGAGGCATACAAACCTAACTCAGTTACATCAGTCTGTCAGGAAGAATGGGCCAAAATTCACCTAACTTATTGTGGGAAGCTTGTGGAAGGTTACCTGAAACGTTTGACCCAAGTTAAACAATTTAAAGGCAATGCTACCAAATACTAATTGAGTGTATGTAAACTTCTGATCCACTGGGAATGTGATGAAATAAATCAAATCTGAAATAAATCATTCTCTCTCTCTTACTATTATTCTGACATTTCACATTCTTAAAATAAAGTGGTGATCCTAACTGACCTAAGACAGGGAATGTTTTAGGAGAATTAAATGTCAGGAATTGTGAAAAACTGAGTTTAAATGTATTTGGCTAAGCTGTATGTAAAATTCTGACTTCAACTGTATATATATTTTTTTTTAAACACTAACGCACCATGACCATGTCATCACATGTTCATAAAAGCATTTTGTTGATCTTATGGGGTGTCAAGTAAATTGTAACTTTTTAGGTATGTTGACTTACATTGAATGCAGAAAAAAAGTAGAGGCGAGGTGTTGAATTCAAGAGAGTAACAGGTGAAATGTCTGTCAACCTGAGTTTAGCACTTCACATCTTTCTTAAAACACATGACCCATGTCAATCGAGATATCAGTGTGTGAACACATTCAATCGCCCCTCGATTATTTATCTGACGTGTAGTTATGTAGGTAAAGGGTGAGGAAGAACCAACAAAGAAAATAAAGAGAGAGGGAGAAAAAGGTGGATGGAACAGGCAAGATGGAGGTGTCATGACTGGCCTGTGAGGATCAGGTTACAGTGGATCATGGCTCTACAGAGATATCTCTCCCTCCCGCAGAGGGGGGTGGGGGGTTGGGGGGGGGGTTATGACATCTGACACCCATTGTAAATCTTAAGGCAGCAGACAAATCCTTTTTACCTTTCGTGTTTGGGACTGGAATGTCTGTGTGGGCCTTATGGAGAATCTACCTCAGAACTGTAACATGCAATAAATGGACTTTGGGACATTATATTTCATCAGCCAAAATGGTGGTAACAATAATAGATGGAATATGAAAATGAAGGTCGATTTTGTGATGTCATTAAGAGTTAAATGATGACGTTATAATGAAAACGTTGTAACTTTAAGAGTTTTCATAATATGTACATAATATGTACATGTACATAATATGAACATGTACAATATGTACAATATCCAGATCAAAGAGAATGTTTTTGTAACAAACTGTGATTCAAGTTGTCTAAACAAGATCATAGTAAGTTCTGATACCTTGCCTTGTAACTACCTACACCACAGGGAACCCAGAGAGTGTGTCATAAAGATGGGAACACCCCTTTCTACCCTGGGGTATAAAACATGTGAGTTAAGAATTTACATAGCAGACTAAGTTGACCGCACGCTGCAGCCGAGCCGAAACGCAACGTGAGGAAGAGGACAAAGGAACCTCTTAACAATCAATGCTACGATTGAGTACTGAATCTAAGAAAGTTAATTCAAGAAGGACCAACCGGCTATTCTCTTCAAGTCATCGGTTGTCTACACGGCCCTCCTACCCAAGCTGGGAGCGTCGACACGGCTGATTAGCCTCCTAAGAAGACCACTCTCACAGAATGAGTCAAAGGAAACATAACTAAGAGAAAGGACATTGTGACATCGTGTGGACAATCAGAGACTTACACCCGATAACGAAGGAGACGCACGCAGCCATCGAAAGAATAGGGCTTCGACCAATCCTATCCCACTAAGCGGAACTCGGCCCACGAAGAGATACCCAATGGAGAACTTCAACACATAAATACATGCATTATAATTCTGACCCATAAGTGTTGCAGTTCGGGGCAAGGTGTTTGGGTTAAACTAAGCATAGTTTACAAATGTATGCAAGTGTGCTTTTCTCTCGTGCACTTTCTCTCTCTCTCTCTCTCTCTCTCTCTCTCTCTCTCTCTCTCTCTCTCTCTCTCTCTCTCTCTCTCTCTCTCTCTCTCTCTCTCTCTCGCTTTCTTTAAATATCCATCTTGTGTAACACGTGTCATATTGTGTTGGTGAGCTAGGGACCTGTTGCCATTGTATTAAGTTCTAACCAATAACCTAGACTGTGTGTGTATCTTATGTTATCATTTAGCTTGTTAAATAATAAATAATCAACTAAATTTGTGTGGTACAGAATGATTTAATGAGACCCGGGTTTGTGCAGATTTACGAATTATGCGATGTTCAGAATGAGACTGATGAGGAAATTAATTAATTAGTGACTGTTATGAAATCGATATTCTGATATTTTTTTTGTGAAATTCGGGAAACGGTAACTCAATAAACAAACTTTTCCCGTGGTGCCCCAGGTTACTGAGTTAACCTGTTAGGGCTAGGGGGCAGTATTTACACGGCCGGATAAAAAACGTACCCGATTTAATCTGGTTATTACTACTGCCCAGAAACTAGAATATGCATATAATTATTGGCTTTGGATAGAAAACACCCGTAAGTTTCTAAAAATGTTTGAATGGTGTCTGTGAGTATAACAGAACTCATATGGCAGGCAAAAACCTGAGAAGATTCTGTACAGGAAGTACCCTCTCTGACCATTCCTTGGGCTTCTTGGCTCTGTTTATTGAAAACTTAGGATCTTTGCTGTAACGTGACACTTCCTACGGCTCCCATAGGCTCTCAGAACCCGGGAAAAAGCTGAATGATGTAATTCCAGCCCCTGGCTGAAAAACATTAGCGCCTTTGGTAAGTGGTCTATCAGAGGACCATCAGACTGAGGCGCGTGCACGGGGCGACACCAGGTTTTTATTTTCTCTCTCTTTGTACTAAAACACAATTTCCCGGTCGGAATATTATCGCTTTTTTATGAGAAAAATGGCATAAAAATAGATTTTAAACAGCGGTTGACATGCTTCGAAGTACGGTAATGGAATATTTAGAATTTTTTTGTCACGAAACGCGTCGGGCGCGTCATCCTTCTTTACCCTTTCGGATAGTGTCTTGAACGCACGAACAAAACGCCGCTATTTGGATATAACTATGGATTATTTTGAACCAAACCAACATTTGTTATTGAAGTAGAAGTCCTGGGAGTGCATTCTGACGAAGAACAGCAAAGGTAATAACATTTTTCTTATAGTAAATCTGACTTTGGTGAGGGCTAAACTTTTGTGGGTGTCTAAATAGCTAGCCTTGTGATGCCGGGCTATCTACTTAGAATATTGCAAAATGTGCTTTCACCGAAAAGCTATTTTAAAATCGGATATAGTGAGTGCATAGAGGAGTTCTGTATCTATAATTCTTAAAATAATTGTTATGTTTTTTTGAACGTTTATCGTGAGTAATTTAGTAAATTCACCGGAAGTTTGCGGGGGGTATGCTAGTTCTGAACGTCACATGCTAATGTAAAAAGCTGTTTTTTGATATAAATATGTACTTGATTGAACAAAACATGCATGTATTGTATAACATAATGTCCTAAGATTGTCATCTGATGAAGATCATCAAAGGTTAGTGCTGCATTTAGCTGTGATTTGGGTTTATGTGACATTATATGCTAGCTTGAAAAATGGGTGTCTGATTATTTCTGGCTGGGTACTCTGCTGACATAATCTAATGTTTTGCTTTCGTTGTAAAGCCTTTTTGAAATCGGACAGTGTGGTTAGATTAACGAGAGTCTTGTCTTTAAAATGGTGTAAAATAGTCATATGTTTGAGAAATTGAAGTAATAGCATTTCTAAGGTATTTGAATAACGCGCCACGGGATTCCACTGGCTGTTACGAAATCGTCCCACTGGCCCTAGAGAAGTTAATGGTTACAGGATTAATTTAATCACGTAATTATAAACATAGTTAATATTTAGATAAATAGCATGTCATCATATTAACGATAACAACGTCACGACAGAGGGTAATAACTTTCTTGTGCTCTGTACTCCCTTTTTTGTTCCTGTCATTTGTTTGTAAGACCACTTCCAAGAGTCACCGGCCGGTACATAAATCGTGTCTAATTTGATTTTTACCACACACGCTTTTGACGTGACAGTGAAGAATGGAGTGAAATAAAGGGAAAGAAAGACAGAGGGGATGAGGGGGCTGGGTCTGAAGGAGGGGAGTGAGCTGTCAGCCTATTCTCATCACTATCACGCCCGTTCTGCCGAAGTACGACCACATTCCATTTGTTTTCTAAAGCTTGTTTCTTGAAATTAGCTCTTATCACGTGGAAAAGGCCATTCTCTCATACAAAAAGACACACAAACACGCACGCATGTACACACACACACACACACACACACACACACAGACACAGAAATCACAAACACACAAGCAATTTACAGAGAGTTAAGAGCTTCCATGTGAGTCAGGCGAGAAGGTGAAGTTTTTTCTTGCGAAACAAATCACAACCACCCACACACACACACTCCCACTCCCACTCCAATTCTGACTGTGTTCCCTGTGAGTGTGGTGTGGACTGCTGAGCTATATGAGTGTTTAAAGTCCCTTAAGTGGAGTTGACCAGGCTGGCAGTGAGGTTAACTGAGTCAGCGACACCCCAAGTGTGCTACTCTACCCCACCAGTGAAACTTTGAGTGAAGCCAACATGTTCCCCTTGCCAAAGATTCACTTTGGTCAGACACCAAACGGAAGAAAACGGACTGAAAAAGGGAGGGACTACCTGGACTTGTCCAATCATTGTTAAATTTTCGTTTCCCACTCAAAATGTTTTAGAACGTTTTCTGTTGCATATCCTAATGAACACGACTCTTACTAGATGTTAAACGCTAGACTTTTTCGACATGCTAGGTTCTTTTCTTGAATAAAGGAATCGTGGGATAATACTAGATTACTGTAGCGGTGAACATGGCACGTAAAGTCTAATACCCTTTTCACACAAAAGTGCTGTCCTAAACCATGCTGTGCTAGCTCTGATATGTTCTTCTCTACAGTCTTTTCCAGCACAGTTCCAGCAACCTTAGTGGATGCTGAACCCGGCCAACAAAGTGCAGATTGACTCGGCTTGGCTGCGTCTCCAAGTTTCATGCTCTAATAGTAACTTTGATGGACTAAAGTACTGTGGATGAAGTCAGTTTGGCTTTATATTTTGACAATGGAATGCAGGCGAATGTATTGGCTTCAAACAGTTTTTCCAACTTTCTATAGGCACTTCCTTCAGACAACTTTACAGAGAGTTTTTGGTTCAAATGTAACATTGGGCACACAAGAACTCTTGAGCGAGGCATTTAACGAAGCCCTTATAAGTAATATGCATGTGTGACCATGCTTTAGGAAAGTCCCTTTCGCTGAACTCTATTGTGCCTTGAAAAGTGGCTGAGTGGCTAGCCTTGCAGGTGGCAATAATTCTCCCTAGCTTTTAGTGTGTTTGTCAGAGAGAGAGAGAGAGAGAGAGAGAGAGAGAGAGAGAGAGAGAGAGAGAGAGAGAGAGAGAGAGAGAGAGAGAGAGAGAGAGAGAGAGAGAGAGAGAGAGAGAGAGAGAGAGAGAGAGAGAGAGAGAGAGAGAGAGAGAGAGAGAGAGAGAGAGATTGTGTGTCTGCATGCATGCAAATGAACATGTGCAGTATAAGTCCATCCTTGAGATGCTACATAGGCTACGTACCGACAGGACAAGAGCCCTCTGACACCACCAGCACTTCAGACTGCTGCTTGCAGGCGTCCCTGCGTAGATAACACTCGTTCTGGTAGTTCTCATTGTTGGAGCCACACACTGGGACGTAGTCATTGTTGCACTGCAGAGAGAGCAAAGGTTAAGGTTATGGTCAGATTACTAAAATAATCATCCATCTCGACTCTCCACATAATACATTATGATTTCCTAAATACAAGCTTATGCATCCATAACGTATTTCTTTATGTGTCTCTATATGTATTTCATACTAGTGCAACGTTTATACATAGGAGAGGTAGCTCTTGTACAATGCACATAACTATACCACCATCTCTAGGCCTACGGCACTATAGAACATGTAAACTGTAGGCTACTGTATATACAATACAGTATCTCTATTGTCATGATGATTCAACTGCAAATACTGTATAGGCTTGTAGCTCAGGAACACATAGACTGGAAATGCAAACCACGAAACAATATGTCACCGCCATGTGTGACATCACAAGGATCCCACAGGACAGGAGCTAGACTGTCTCTTACAGGCCCCTGGTGGCCCCTAATAGATGAACAATGTGCAGGTCTACACAACGGTATAATGTTGGGTTATATTTTATTAAACTAGATGTGGTGCATAGCTTATGAATACATTAATGTTAAACATAACAGGTTTGTGCTGTGCTGACATAGATTGATCACCATATAATAAGATGTGACTAATGGGGGGGTTACTAGGGTGTAGGCTGAGTAGACTCGTGACACACACACACAATGCCTGGTTGTGAAGCCGCTCAAGGACAGGTGTACGTGAGGAACTGATAGAGGGGAGAATAACTGTAGCATAAAAACAGGCACTGTCTTTGGGTGTCTGACTCTCGGGTACACACACGAAGATAAGCTGGAAGACAACTACGCCTGGCAACAGTGATGCGCCAAGAGGCTGGGACCAGCCTGTGCGCCTGCGATAGGCTGAGCAAGTCTAAACCACGCTCAGCCTCTACTCTGACAGGCCCGCTCTGAGCGGGAACTATCTCTGTCAGAGTATTAAAAAATAACTTTGTGTTCGAACAGTTAGTTCTCTGTTTGCCCTGCGAGGTGTTACAGTGAACCCGTATATACGAAGATTGCATTTACCATTTATTGCTTGACTAATTATATTGAATAAAAAAGCTGAGAATATGACTTAGTGACTTAGTGTTAAATTCTGTTCTGATACCAGATTCGATTGACGCAACCTAACAATTGGTGACCCCGACGTGATCTGGTAGAAGGACTTCGCTGGAACTTGTCCGGCAGATTGGCCATTGCTGTCGTCGGACGGTGTGCCTCACAAATCCTGACCGGTCAAACAAAAAGGTAAGCAGACACCTTTTGTGAATAACTAAAGTTCTGCATAGTGGCATTATCCAAATTTATTTTGTGAGGCACCTATTTGATGTAAGTGACTAAATTCTATAATGGAATGTGGATACTAAAGTATATGAAATTCTGTGTGACGGCGTGCATTGTGGTGAATGCAAATATTGGGAATGATCGATCTTGAATGATACAACAAGTGAATGCATTGTACTAGGTACAGGGTACCGAGTGATTGTGTGGTTATTTGAGTTAAGGCGGCGCACTGATACCAAGTTTGACTGACCTCCGGGTAATACTGAGTTATACTGATGTAACAATCGAGTGAATGTAGTACATAAGAGGTTGTGAACCTAGGGTTATATCATTTAGCGCTGGGGAAAAGAGATTTATAGACACGTTTTACTAACAACGTACACTAGGTACACAGATTTAATAATGATTGTTAAGTATACGATGGCCAACCAGGAGAGTGAGAGGGTGCTAAAAGCTTTGAAGTCTGTACAAGAAATCAATGGGGGCCGCGATGGAAATGAGTGGAAAAGGAAGGGGCAAAAATTATATAAGGGATGGATAAAAGAAGGTAGTATTAATGCACCCAACAGACTCCCAGTCGACGTGGAGCCCGGTAGAATATTGAAAATGCTAAAATGAAAAAACAGATCAAACCTGTTCCGAATGGAAGCAGGAGGGGGAAACGCGTAGAGGCAAATTTAAAGAAGCAGTGGAGAAGGCTAAATTAACCTGTTTGGGATAGGGGGCAGTATTTTCACGGCCGGATAAAAAACGTACCCGATTTAATCCGGTTACTACTCCTGCCCAGAAACTACAATATGCATATAATTAGTAGATTTGGATAGAAAACAGTCTAAAGTTTCTAAAACTGTTTGAATGGTGTCTGTGAGTATAACAGAACTCATATGGCAGGCCAAAACCTGAGAAGATTCCATACAGGAAGTGCCCTGTCTGACAATTTGTTGTCCTTCTGTTGCATCTCTATCGAAAATACAGCATCTGTGCTGTAACGTGACATTTTCTAAGGCTTCCATTGGCTCTCAGAAGGTGCCAGAAAGTGGAATGGGGTGTCTCCTGTCTCTGGGCGAAGAACAGCAGGAGAATTTGTAAGTGGTCAGCCTGGGGACAGTGACACTGGAGATGCGCGGTCACGAGACTACTCCATTTTTTTCTTTCAGCCTTTGAATGAATACAACGTTGCCCGGTTGGAATATTATCACTATTTTACGAGAAAAATAGCATAAAATTGATTTTAAACAGCATTTGACATGCTTCGAAGTACGGTAATGGAATATTTTGAATTTTTTTGTCACGAAATGCGCTCGCGCGTCACCCTTCGGATAGTGACCTGAACACATGAACAAAATGGAGCTATTTGAATATAACTATGGATTATTTGGAACCAAAACAACATTTGTTGTTGAAGTAGAATGTCACGTCCTGGCCAGTATAAGGGTTAATTATCATTGTAGTTTGGTCAGGACGTGGCAGAGGGTATTTGTTTTATGTGGTTCGGGGTGGTGTTTTGGTAAAAGGGCGTTTGATTTAGTATTTCCGGGTTTTTGGTTTATGGTCTATGTTTATGTATTTCTATGTTTAGTCTAGTGAGTCTGTTTCAATGTTTGGTTAATTGGGGTTGGGACTCTCAGTTGAAGGCAGGTATTGTCTATTTGCCTTTCATTGAGAGTCCCATATATTAGGGTGTGTTTGTGTTTGTCATTTGTGGGAGATTGTTCTGTGTTTAGCCTTGTGCCTTACCAGAAGGTTTTGTTGATAGTTCGTTCTTTTGTTATTTTTGTGTTGATTTTGAATTTATTAAAACGTCAGGATGAGCATACACATACCTGCTGCGTTTTGGTCCTCCTTTACCAATGACAACTGTGACATAGAAGTCCTGGGAGTGCATTCTGACGAAGAACAGCAAAGGTAATCCAATTTTTCTAATAGTAATTCTGAGTTTAGGTTGTCTCAAACTTGGTGGGTGTCAAAATAGCTAGCCCGTGATGGCCGAGCTATGTACTCAGAATATTGCAAAATGTGCTTTCGCCGAAAAGCTATTTTAAAATCTGACACCGCGATTGCATAAAGGAGTTCTGTATCTATAATTCTTAAAATAATTGTTATGTTTTTTGTGAACGTTTATCATGAGTAATTTTGTAAATTCACCGGAAGTTTGCGGTGGGTATGCTAGTTCTGACCATCACATGCTAATGTAAAAAGCTGGTTTTTGATATAAATATGAACTTGATTGAACAAAACATGCATGTATTGTATAACATAATGTCCTAGAAGTGTCATCTGATGAAGATCATCAAAGGTTAGTGCTGAATTTAACTGTGGTTTTGGGTTTTGTGACATATATGCTTGCTTTGAAAATGGCTGTGTGATTATTTTTGTCTGGGTACTCTCCTGACATAATCGAATGTTTTGCTTTCGCTGTAAAGCCTTTTTGAAATCAGACAATGTGGTTAGATTAACGAGAGTCTTGTCTTTAAAATGGTGTAAAATAGTCATATGCTTGAGAAATTGAAGTTATAGCATTTTTGAGGTATTTGTATTTCGCGCCACGCTCTACCATTGGATATTGGTCCTCAACAGGTTAAAGGAGCGGATAGGTAATTGCGATAGAATTGTAACCACCGACAGGTGTTTATTTTTATGCTAAAAGAGTTAAAGAAGTATTTTATAAATTTGGAGATATACATGATATTTAAAAAAAAGTCTTGGACATTTCATAAGAGTGAAGCCGAAAGAGAGATAAAGTTGTAAAATTGGTTTTAATCTTACGATAGAGGTAAGGCAGAACGCTGTTTGAAAAGAGGTAAAAATAAAATAACATTTAAAAAATCCTAGGGGTAAAACGAGGAGAGTTGGTTGTGAGCGCTGGACTATATGTGGCTGGAAGCGATTCTGGTCTGAATAATGGAATCGTAAAAGTTTTGTGATAAATTCTGGTTATTGATTCGTGGTTTGATTATTTAGTAACACCAGTGGATTGAGAAGGAAGTGAATGTATTCTAGCCTTATAAACTTTTTCAATTAATCACAGTTGTACGTGTGCCTGGCCGGCGTGCATGTTCCTGTTGGACGTAGAGTCGCAAGCTATTGCGAGGATGCGCTCTTTGTAAGGGGGGTGAGTGTAACCGCGGTGGTGCGCGCTAATAGCGTTTCAATCGGTGACGTCACTCGCTCTGAGCCCTTGAAGTATAGTTTTGCTTGGAAATTAGCTAGGTTGCATTTGGTTATTTGAATTACCTTTTTCATTTGCTTTTTAAATGTTGAAAGATTGGAATCAATGGTCAAACAAATAAATTGGTACCAGGACATGGTGATTTGATAGTAGTGCCCTGGGCGATAGATGGACAATATGTCGAGAAAATCACACAGCTGTGTAATAATCTGAGGGACCACCATTACCGACATGCAGATTTCTCTAAGGTTCACGAGTGTAAACAAGAAGACAGTGAGAATATAAGCCAATACCTAGAGAGATTGAAGGACGTGTTCAATGTAAATAGTGGGTTAATAGAACCCCCGGTAGTGGATGGATTTGATGCCCCGTATTATCAGCAATTAAAAATTGCTTTCCTCAGTGGAATGCGTCCCGAGATAAGTCGTGCCATCAAACAGAACCTCGTGGGGTGGGGTGGGGGGGAGGGCTAAGGTGAAAGAAAAGAACGTAAAAGCAGGACAGGAGAGGAAGAGGAATACAAATGTTTAAATTGTCACATGATAGGACATTTTGCTAGAAATTGTAAAGCACCGTGTACCCACTGCAAGGAGGGAGGCCATTCTCGTAAAGATTGTAACAATAACAGAGGCAAGAGAGGCAAGAGAGGGGGTCGAGACAAATACAGAGAGAAGAAGGACAGGCGCCCACAGCCATACTCAGAGGAGGAGGAAGGAAAGGCATGTTCAATCACATAAACCATTGAGGAAGTTTAAAACTAATGATTGGGGAGAGTACAATGGAATTATAAGTATTATTAGGTTTTGTTTGTAGCTAACGTTTGGGTTTCTGAATCGGTGTAGTATAAGGAATGATGACCAAATGTCCGTGGTTATTAAATGGAAAAAGGAGCGCTTAGCTCTCTTTGGGAAAAATTCCTAGGGACAGGATATCTTAAAGGGGTATACACACATGGCATTTTGGAAGTTTTGTTTTCTGAGTTTTAATTAAGCACATTAAATTCTTTTGATAGGTAATGTTCTGGGAACCTGGGATACAAAATGTAGATAAAGTTCTTAGCCTTCATTTGTCTAATGTAGTAAGAAACACGGTTCTGAAAGGGTGGTATGACTTTTGACCCCTCTGGTGACTTTTCCTTTGTGGTCTGATCAGCCGCAATGAAAAGCCATTTGGATGGTGAATTTAAGGTCATTGATGATATTGATTTTAAGGAAATTTGTAGAACTGATAATTATGATGGAGATAAAGTTCTTAGACACAATTGATCATTTGAACCAATGAGAAGACAGAATGACGATAAGGGTACAATGATTTTTTTTTGTGGAATTGTTCAGATTAGTCATTTTGATCGATTATGTTATTTGAATATCTTTTGACCAGTAGTAGTATTCTTGTACATTATCTAGCCAAGTTTATTTCCCCCTAGGTAGTCAGCTGTTGTTGAATTCAGTGGAAGAGATTTAACACAACAAGGCTGTGGAATTGATATAATAAGTATTATTATATTTGGCTATTGAACAAGGTCATTGAGTTAGCAAGAAAAGTTTAATAATGGTAGAATTAGGTTAAGAATTTAGGACATGTTCTAAGCCAACAAGACAGTGAGACATTTAGTCAATATTTGGAAACAACCCATATTTGATACTGACTGTTATGAGAAAGAGCGACAGACAGATAGAAGGAAGGGCGGACAGAGAAATCCTCCCCCGCACTGCTGAAACCTTGAGGGTTGGGAAGTAGCAGGAAGAAAGGAGGGGGGCCAGCAGGAGAAGAGAGTAACAGAATTTGGGTTGCTTAACTTAATTCATGGAGAGACTATCGGCTCCATTGGCATGTATTTTAGTTTTGATTTTAAGTTATGTTTGGTAATTTTGTTGAAAGTAGTTGTTAAATCTTAAAGACAATAAGACACTTGACAGAGAATTGTTACAGGATAGCCAAGGATGAAGGCCCCAGCGTGAATTGGACATGTGAGGTCTGACATAAGGATAATTTACTAATCTTACCAAAGACATTGTTTAGATATTCAGCAATATTGATACATGGCTTGAGAGGATAGTAGAGCAGTTAGGAAAGAGTGGTAGCCTAGAGGATAATTAATTAACACATTTTTTGTAGAATATCCATTCCAACAGTTGGAAATGAACTTATTGAACTATTCCGAAGTGAGGGGAAGAAGGGGTGTTTAACAATAACAGATAAGTATAGCAAATGGGTAGAAGAGTTACCAACTTACTTGGTGGATATGATTATGGTAGTTAAAATGTTAGGTCAAGATATTATCCCTAGAGTTGGTTTACTAGGATCTATCTCTTTAAATGATGGATGACATTTTAGCTAATCAGGTAGAGCCTATAGAATGCCAGAGTTAGGGAGTTATAGATACCAGAACAGGTAGACATAGAAGTTGAAGAAATACTAGCAGAGCACATGAGAAGACTGTTTGTTTGTTAACCAAACCCGTATGTCCAAGATTTTGTGTCCAACAGGTGAATTATAGGAGAAGGTGATTCACTCAATCCAACCAGGAGACTGGGTGTGGATCCAGTCCCTGAGGAGAAAAAACTGGAAGCAGTCCCGTTGGGAAGGCCCATACCAGGTGCTGTTAAACCATTGCCTTTGCCATTTGAAAAGCTGAGAGAGTCACTTGGGTCCACGTTATCCACTGCAAGAAGGTATGTACACATATGAGCACTGCTGATCACACACAGAGTTAGGAGAAGAACCGAGTACCAACAGGGTCCGGGGGTTACCTCCTTAACAAAGATTCCCTATCCCGACCGTTCATCACTGTGTGTGCTCCTAGAGGTGTGAGTATGGGGCAGTAACTAGCAGATCGACTAAGGGCGGAAGAGGGTTGGCGGTTTTTGGGACTCTGAGCTGCATCATAGTCTAATCTTTCTGATACATTCAGATCCACCACCTTCCGGTACTAATCATACGACACTATTGTCATTTATAAGGATGAAAAGATAAACTATATAATACACTGATGAGTGACATACAGAATAAGGAATCAAAGAAGATCAAGATGTAGAATTTAACCTGTTATGGATAGGGAGCAGAATTTTCACGGCCGGATAAAAAACATACCCGATTTAATCTGTTTATTACTCCTGCCCAGAAACTAGAATATGCAAATAATTGTTTGATTTGGATAGAAAACACCCTAAAGTTTCGAAAACTGTATGAATGGTGTATGAGTATAACAGAACTCATATGGCAGGCCAAAACTTGAGAAGATTCCAAACAGGAAGTGCCCTCTCTGGCCATTTCTTGGCCTTCTTTAGCCTCTTTATTGAAAACAGAGGATCTCTGCTGTAACGTGACACTTTCTAAGGCTCCCATAGGCTCTCAGAAGGCGCCAGAACGTTGAATGATGACTCTGCAGTCCCTGGCTGAAAAACAGTAGCGCATTTGGATAGTGGTCGATCTGAGAACAATGATACGGTTGTGCGCATGCACGTGAAGAGTCCATTTTACATTTTCAGTCTTTGAACGAAAACGACATCTCCCGGTCGTTTTTACGAGAAGAATTGCATAAAAATTGATTTTAAACAGCGTTTGACATGCTTCGAAGTACGGTAATGGAATATTTTGATTTTTTTTTGTCACGATACGTGCCGGCGCGTCACCCTTCGTTACCCTTCGGATAGTGTCTTGAACGCACAAACAAAACGCCGCTATTTGGATATAACTATGGATTATTTGGAACCAAACCAACATTTGTTGTTGAAGTAGAAGTCCTGGGAGTGCATTCTGACGAAGAACATCAAAGGTAATCCAATTTTTCTTATAGTAAATCTGAGTTTGGTGAGTACCAAACTTGGTGGGTGTCAAAATAGCTAGCCTGTGATGGCCGGGCTATCTACTCAGAATATTGCAAAATGTGCTTTCACCGAAAAGCTATTTTAAAATCGGACACCGCGATTGCATAAAGGAGTTATGTATCTATAATTCTTAAAATAATTGTTATGTTTTTTGTGAACGTTTATCATGAGTAATTTAGTAAATTCACCGGAAGTGTTCGGTGGGAATGCTAGTTCTGAACGTCACATGCTAATGTAAAAAGCTGTTTTTTGATATAAATATGAACTTGATTGAACAAAACACGCATGTATTGTATAACATAATGTCCTAGGAGTGTCATCTGATGAAGATCATCAAAGGTTAGTGCTGCATTTAGCTGTGGTTTTGTTTTTTGTGACATTATATGCTAGCTTGAAAAATGGGTGTCTGATTATTTCTGGCTGGATACTCTCCTGACATAATCTAATGTTTTGCTTTCGTTGTAAAGCCTTTTTGAAATCGGACAGTGTGGTTAGATAAAGGAGAGTCTTGTCTTTAAAATGGTGTAAAATAGTCATGTTTGAAAAATTGAAGTTTTCGGATTTTCGAGGAATTTGTCATTCGCGCCACGCCCTATCATTGGATATTGGAGCGAGAACATCTAGATGTAAGAGGTTAAGGTAAACATTAAACAATTTCCTGGGGAAGCAGAAAACTGTACAGGAATTGGGGTTGGCCAGATAGAAGTGCTTAGCCAACCCACCTCGGTTCACCTTAACCTGTTATGGCTAGGGGGCAGTATTTTCACGGCCGGATAAAAAACGAACCCGATTTAATTTGATTATTACTCCTGCCCAGAAACTAGAATATGCATATAATTATTAGCTTTGGATAGAAAACACTCCAAAGTTTCTAAAACTGTTTGAATGGTGTCTGTGAGTATAACAGAACTCATTTGGGAGGCCAAAACCTGAGAAGATTCCATGCAGGAAGTGCCCTGTCTGACAATTTCTTGGCCTTCTTGATTATCTCTATCCATTACAGGGGATCTCTGCTGTTACGTGACACTTCCTACGGCTCCCATGGGCTCTCAGAAGGCGGCAAAAAGCTGAATCGTGGCTTTGCAGGCTCTGGCTCAAAAAAAGTAGCGCGTTTGGATAGTGGCTGGTCACAGTACTGTGAGACTCAGGCGCGTGCCCGAGTCGACCCCATGCTTTGTTTTCTTTCGTCTGTTTACCTAAACACAGATTCCCGGTCGGGAAAATTATCGCTTTTTACGAGAAAAATGGCATAAAAATTGATTTTAAACAGCGGTTGACATGCTTCGAAGTACGGTAATGGAATATTTTGAAATCTTTTGTCACGAAATGCGCCATGCTCGTGACCCTTATTTACACTTCGGATAGTGTCTTGAACGCACGAACAAAACGCCGCTATTTGGATATAACAATGGATTATTTTGAACCAAACAAACATTTGTTATTGAAGTAGCAGTTCTGGGAGTGGATTCTGACGAAGAACACCAAAGGTAATCAAACTTTTCTAATAGTAAATCTGACTTTGGTCAGGGCTAAACTTGGTGGGTGTCTAAATAGCTAGCCGTGATGGCTGGGCTATCTACTCAGAATATTGCAAAATGTGCTTTCACCGAAAAGCTATTTTAAAATCGGACACCTCGATTGCACAAAGGAGTTCTGTATCTATAATTCTTAAAATAATTGTTATGTTTTTTTGTGAACGTTTATCGTGAGTAATTTAGTAAATTCACCGGAGGTTTGCGGGGGGTATGCTAGTTCTGAACGTCACATGCTAATGTAAAAAGCTGGTTTTTGATATAAATATGAACTTGATTGAACAAAACATGCATGTATTGTATAACATAATGTCCTAGGTGTGTCATCTGATGAAGATCATCAAAGGTTAGTGCTGCATTTAGCTGTGGTTTTGTTTTTTGTGACATTATATGCTAGCTTGAAAAATGGGTGTCTGATTATTTCTGGCTGGGTACTCTGCTGACATAATCTAATGTTTTGCTTTCGCTGTAAAGCCTTTTTGAAATCGGACAGTGTGGTTAGATAAAGGAGAGTCTTGTCTTTAAAATGCTGTGAAATAGTTATATGTTTAAAAAATTGAAGTTTTTGTATTTTTGAGGAATTTGTAATTCGCGCCACGCCTATCATTGGATATTGGAGCAGGTGTTCCGCTAGCGGAACGTCTAGATGTATGAGGTTAACTCCTGATGAATACCAGTGTTATAGATACAAGAATGGCACAGAGAACTTAGACGATTTTAATGGCTGAAAGGTAATGGTTAATGTGACTGACTTAGGTTTGAAAGCACAGGAGAAAATTCTTAACCTCATAGCACCTATAACTGATATAGGGTGGGCTAGTACCAGTAAAGGACGCATACAACAGAAGATTCCACAAAGGGTGGTTAGGAACTTGCGCCCGGGGTTGTTGGTCCAACCAGTTCGAGTTAGTCATCAGAGGCCAGTTATAGGAGGCTAAAGTAGGCACAGGAGGAGTTTTGACCAGGATGGGAGTAGCTTTGTCTAGATGGATGCTATTGCCATCCTCAGGGAAGTTCCAGATGAATACAAAGCTATGAATCAAATAGATGAAGACTTTACCACTACGTTCTTTTGGTAGTTGACAATAAATAAAATGTGGATTGGATTAATGACATCATTGGGTTAATGCAACAGAGATTCATGAATGAAACCGGGGATGTAGTAAAGGGGTTCTCTGACCAATTATCCGCCACCTCCCTCATGACCTGGTAAAATAGACTGACTCTCGATATGTTATTGGTAAAAGAGGGCGTTGGGGGTAGAATGATTAGGTTCATTGCTGCACGTACATTCCTGATAACACAGCTCATGTTTGGGAAATGGAAAAGTGTTGTAAGAACTGTATTATGGGCTGCTTTCACCTGTATGAGTGTGTTTGTGTTGTGTGGTTGTTGTTTGGTCCCGTGTGCGAGAGGTCTCATTTCCAGGGTTCTGGAGAGATCGATAATGGTGCAGATGGTGAGATACGGACCGAGTCCAAGTTCAGACCAGTGGGACGACAAATACCTACCGCCGAGCCTGGTGGAGGATTCATTCAATTATGAGGAGCCCATGTTAGATGAGACCATCTTTAGAGTTTCCTGAATTACAACGGTATAATGCACAGTAGGCTTTCATTTCATCTGTTCACATTCTGGCAGAATACTGCACACATACACACATGCACACATGCACACACAACACACGCACGCACAGACTCAAACACACACAAGCACACGCACACGCACAGAGACAGTCGACTGCCAGGAGCAGCACAAAAATAACCATGTTATCGATTCTAGAGCCTGGAAGCGGTGCAGGGCTACAGAGCGGCAATCATTTTTAACTGGCTGAGAGAGTAAGGGAGGGCGCCATAATGCAGGAGGGGAGGAACAGAGGGTTGGCTCCTGATCAAAGAGAGAGAAAGAAAGGGAAGGAGAACGAGAGAGAGTGAGGGGGCGTAGAGGAAAGAAGGGAGTTAGAGATAGAAAGCAACAGAGGGAAAAAAGGAAGATAGAGAGGGAGGGAGGGTGAGTAGTGAGGAGGAGGGGTAGAGAAAATAAGAGACTCGGAGATAGAAAGCAAGGGATGGGGGAATAAGGAAGTTAGAGAGGGAGGAGGGTGAGGACAAGTGAAGGGGAGAGGAGTGGAAAAAACAGGATTGGAAAAAAGGAGAACGGGAGTAAATTAGAGACAGAAAAAAGAAAGAAAGGGGTAAATACAGTGAGGGAAAAAGTATTTGATCCCTGCTGATTTTGTTCGTTTGCCCACTGACAAAGAAATGATCAGTCTATAATGTTAATGGTAGATTTCTTTGAACAGTGGAGACAGAATAACAACAAAAAAATCCTGAAAAACACATGTCAAAAAGGTTATAAATTGATTTGCATTTTAATGAGGGAAATAAGTATTTGACCCCCTCTCGATCAGAAAGATTTCTGGCTCCCAGGTGTCTTTTATACAGGTAACGAGCTGAGATTAGGAGCACACTCTTAAAGGGAGTGCTCCTAATCTCAGCTTGTTACCTGTATAAAACACACCTGTCCACAGAAGCAATCAATCAACCAGATTCCAAACTCTCCACCATGGCCAAGACCAAAGAGCTCTCCAAGGATGTCAGGGACAAGATTGTAGACCTACAGAAGGCTGGAATGGGCTACAAGACCATTGCCAAGCAGCTTGGTGAGAAGGTGACAACAGTTGGTGCGATTATTCGCAAATGGAAGAAACACAAAAGAACTGTCAATCTCCCTCTGCCTTGGGCTCCATGCAAGATCTCACCTCGTGGAGTTGCAAATGATCATGAGAACGGTGAGGAATCAGCCCAGAACTACACGAGAGGATCTGGTCAATGATCTCAAGGCAGCTGGGACCATAGTCACCAAGAAAACAATTGGTAACACACTACGACGTGAAGGACTGAAATCCTGCAGCGCCCGCAATGTCCCACTGCTCAAGAAAGCACATATACATACCCGTCTGTAGTTTGCCAATGAACATCTGAATGATTCAGAGGACAACTGGGTAAAAGTGTTGTGGTCAGATGAGACCAAAATGGAGCTCTTTGGAATCAACTCAACTCACCGTGTTTGGAGGAGGAGGAACGCTGCCTATGACCCCAAGACACCATCCCCACCGTCAAACACGGAGGTGGAAACATTATGCTTTGGGGGTGTTTTTCTGCTAAGGGGACAGGACAACTTCACCGCATCAAAGGGATGATGGACAGGGCCCATGTACCGCCAAATCTTGGGTGAGAACCTCCTTCCCTCAGCCAGGGCACTGAAAATGGGTCGTGGATGGGTGTTCCAGCATGACAACGACCCAAAACACACGGCCAAGGCAACAAAGGAGTGGCTCAAGAAGAAGCACATTAAGGTCCTGGAGTAGCCTAGCCAGTCTCCAGACCTTAATCCCATAAAAAATATGTGGAAGGAGCTGAAGGTTCGAGTTGCCAAAAGTCAGCCTCGAAACCTTAATGACTTGGAGAAGATCTGCAAAGAGGAGTGGGACAAAATCCCTCCTAAGATGTGTGCAAACCTGGTGGCCAACTACAAGAAATGTCTGACCTCTGTGATTGCCAACAAGGGTTTTTCCATCAAGTACTAAGTCATGTTTTGCAGAGGGGTCAAAAACTTATTTCCCTCATTAACCTGTTTAGGATAGGGGGCAGTATTTTCACGGCCGGATAAAAAACGTAACCGATTTAATCTGGTTATTACTCCTGCCCAGAAACTAGAATATGCATAAAACTGTTTGAATGGTGTCTGTGAGTATAACAGAACTCATATGGCAGGCCAAAACCTGAGAAGATTGCATACAGGAAGTGCCATCTCTGACCATTTCTTGGCCTTCTATAGACTCTTTATGGAAAATAGAGGATCTCTGCTGTAACGTGACATTTTCTAAGGCTCCCATAGGCTCTCAGAAGGCGCCAGAACGGGGAATGATGACTCTGCAGTCCCTGGCTGAAAAACAGTAGCGCATTTGGATAGTGGTCGATCTGAGAACAATGAAACAGGCGCGAGCGTGCACGTGAAGAGTCCATTTTACATTTTACGTCTTTGAACGAAAACGACGTCTCCCGGTCGGAATATTATCGCTATTTTACGAGAAAAATCGCATAAAAATTGATTTTAAACAGCGTTTGACATGCTTCGAAGTACGGTAATGGAATATTTTGAAATTTATTGTCACGATACGCGCCGGCGCGTCACCCTTCGGATAGTGTCTTGAATGCAAGAACAAAACACCGCTATTTGGATATAACTATGGATTATTTGGAACCAAAACAACATTGGGTGTAAATTAGAAGTCCTGGGAGTGCATTCTGACGAAGAACAGCAAAGGTAATCCAATTTTTCTTATAGAAAATCTGAGTTTGGTGAGTGCCAAACTTGGTGGGTGTCAAAATAGCTAGCCATGATGGCCGGGCTATCTACTCAGAATGTTGCAATATGTGCTTTCACCGAAAAGCTATTTTAAAATCTCACACCGCGATTGCATAAAGGAGTTCTGTATCTATAATTCTTAAAATAATTGTTATGTTTTTTGTGAACGTTTATCGTGAGTAATTTAGTAAATTCACCGGAAGTGTTCGGTGGGAATGCTAGTTCTGAACGTCACATGCTAATGTAAAAAGCTGGTTTTTGATATAAATATGAACTTGATTGAACAAAACATGCATGTATTGTATAACATAATGTCCTAGGAGTGTCATCTGATGAAGATCATCAAAGGTTAGTGCTGCATTTAGCTGTTGTTTTGGTTTTTGTGACATTATATGTTAGCTTGAAAAATGGGTGTGTGATTATTTCTGGCTGGGTACTCTCCTGACATAATCTAATGTTTTGCTTTCGTTGTAAAGCCTTTTTGAAATCGGACAATGCGGTTAGATAAAGGAGAGTCTTGTCTTTAAAATGGTGTAAAATAGTCATATGTTTGAAAAATGGAAGTTTTTGGATTTCTGAGGTGTTTGTAATTCGCGCCACGCCCTATCATTGGATATTGGAGCGGTGTTCCGCTAGCGGAACATCTAGATGTAAGAGGTTAAAATGCAAATCAATTTATAACATTTTTGACGTGCGTTTTTCTGGATTTTTTGTTGTTGTTGTTATTCTGTCTCTCACTGTTCAAATAAACCTACCATTAAAATTATAGACTGATCATTTCTTTGTCAGTGGGCAAACGTACAAAATCAGCAAGGGATCAAATACTTTTTTCCCTCACTGTAAGTAACAGAGTTGTTCGAAAAAGAGCGGGGATCACAGTAAAAGAGAAATAATTTGAGAGCTCAAGGATGGAGGGAAGAACTCTCCCCTTCTCACTCCCTCCCCCTTTTCAAGAGAAAGAAAGTACGGCCAATTCTACAGATACGGCCTGGATGGCTTATACTGTACGTTTTCATCCTCCTCTCCATCTGGCTCAGCGTTTTTTAACACCAGGGACGTCTTTTGCCAGTCATGATGCAACTGAGGGAAAGATTCCCGGCAAGAACCTGCGGGTGTCTTGGAGTGTGCCTGTTTCTCTTTGTAAAGCCTCCCCTAGTCTGATCATATCCCTGTCTCTCTCTCCCCTAAGGGGAGTCAGGGGGTTTAAATATCCCTCTCTTAGGGAGGCAGGCATGGGAGGAGGAGGAACCGTGTGAATTCGGCCCCCGTCTCGGAGCACAGCTATGCAGGCACAAAGATGCCGCTGAGCCTCAATGTCTCACAGTTCTCAGTTGCCCAGTCTGGCTTTCATCCTTTTCGATAAGGCGGGATGGTGGAGAGGAGAAAGAGAGGAGGAGTGGAGAGAGAAAGAAAGCATGCAGGGAGATAAACAGGCAATGGTGGTGAGAGGAATCAGAGAGACAGACAGAAAACTGAAGGATGAGAGAAAAATACATGAGGGATGAAGTTAGAGGGATATGAGGAAGTGGGGATCGAGGGAGAGGGGTGAATGAGAAGTGATGGAGAGAGGAACAGACAGAAGGTGAGAGAATTTGATCCCCCGCTATTCTCTACAGTGAGCAAAAGCGATGGGCTAAGGCCATATGGCATGGCCTTCTGCGCCCGCACTGGGCCTTACAAAACGGACCACACCTCTGAACAGAACTTCAGCCCTCCACTGTGACAAAACATGGAGCACAGGGTAGAATTTCAACTCCCTACATGGTAGTCCGCACAAGAATAGTAAACTAACAAATATTTGACCAACCGGGGATATTTTGTAAGTCCCTACAATGTCAAATGCTATTTCTAGGGTGTTTAAGGTTAGAATTAGTGTTAAGGTTAGAATTAGGTTTAGGGTTAGGAGCTAGGGTTAGTTTTAGGGTTAGGAGCTAGGGTTAGGTTAATGTTTAGGGTTAAGGTTAGGTTTTCGGGTTAGTGTGTGTGCATGTGTGTCTATGGATGTATGTGTCTTTGCCCATCTACATTCATCATCGACATCCCATCCAATTGTATCTACTCCAGGCTGCTGGCTGAGCTGTTGTTCCCAAATACACCTGCAGGGGCTGCTGTGGCTCTGCGTAGTGAGCAACTTCCCCTGCCGCCCCAACCTCCCCTCACTTCCTCTATATTACGGCAGAGAAATAAGGCACGGACATGTAGACCTGTTGTCTACCAGCCTGTGAAACTGTCCTGGCACACAATCATTCAGGGCCAGGGCACTTTGTACACTATGTAGAAAAGGCCTCCTTGACATTGCAGGTGACAACACAAAGCGTTCGCAAATATTGCAAACATTGTCACTCGACACAGACTCCCATGCTGCACACCGAATAACATTGGACATAGCAGTTGCTTGAAAAGGTTGAACATAAAAAGGAGAGCGCAAGAGAGACATGGAGACAGGAAGTAAGGGATGAAGAAGAGAAGTGAAAAGGAGGAGAGAGAAAGAGGAAGAGTAGTGAAAAGGTAGAGATAAGAATAGGTGAAAAGGAGAGAGAGAGTAGGAGCATCACTGTCTGTATACGTATAAGAAAGGGACCAAGCGCAATTTAGTGTGTGTAAATCCGAGAGGTAGAGGAATCCGAAACCCGTACAAACCAAACATGACAACCCATCAGCATCAATAAACAAAAAAGTAAATGAATCAGCTGCCCATCTATTTATCCAACCATCCATTGAAATTGGTATCCATCACTCTACACTCATCTACACATGAATAAAAGCAGAGGGCTAGCTATTCACAGAAGGCTTTGCAGGGCCAGACAATTAAATTCAGCCAGTGGAGACAGATATAAACATGGTGATTAGGGAATGGAACCCAAATGGCACCCCATTCCCTTCATAGTGCACTACTTTTGAACAGGGCCCATACTGTAGGGCTGTGGTTAAAAGTTGTGCACTATGTAGGGAAATGAGTGCCATTGATGCTGATGGGTTGTCATGTTTGGTTTGTACGGGTTTCGGATTCCTCTACCTCTTGGATTCACACACATTAAAATGTGCTTGGTCAGATTCTTATACTTATACAAACAGTTAATCATAAAAATGACCATAATGTCATGAAAGCATGACAATTGCCACTAAAGTTTGTATTTCGATCTTAAAAGTTAAAAGGTAAACCAGCGAACAACAAACGTTCCCACTAGTTTAGAGGAGTTCCCATAACCTCTATGGGCTAGGTGGGACGCAAGCGTCCCACCCGTGGTGCACTCCATCAACAGCAGGTGCATTTCAAGAGCGGCAAATTTGAATCCAAATAAATGTCAAAATTCAAATTTTTCAAACATACAACTATTTTACACCATTTGAAAGATAAACATCTCCTTAATCTAACCACGTTTTACGATTTCAAAAAGGTTTTACGGCGAAAGCATAGATTTAGAGTATGTTAGGACAGTACATTTACAAGAGTTGTGTGTAATGTTGTGCCAATTCAAAGACAGGCGTCACCAAAACCATAAAATCAGCTAAAATTATGCACTAACCTTTTACAATCTCCAACAGATGACACTCCTAGGACATTATGTTAGACAATGCATGCATTTTTAGTTCTATCAAGTTCATATTCAGGTATCCACTTCCTGTCAGAATCTGTCTCAGGGTTTTGCCTGCCAAATGAGTTCTGTTATACTCACAGACACCATTCAAACAGTTTTAGAAACTTTAGGGTGTTTTCTATCCATATATAATAAGTATATGCATATTCTAGTTACTGGGTAGGATTAGTAACCAGATTAAATCGGGTACATTTTTTTATCCAGCCGTGCAAATACTGCCCCCTAGCCCTAACAGGTTATTAAGAGTCTCATTAGGTCTTAACCTGTTAGGGCTAGGGGGCAGCATTGACACGGCTGGATAAAAAACATACCCGATTTAATCTGGTTACCACTCCTACTCAATAACTAGAATATAATATATATATTTCTGACAGGAAGTGGATACCTGATGTGTTGTATTGACTTTAAACCTATCCCATTGAAAAACACAGGGGTTTAGGAATATTTTGGCACTTCCTATTGCTTCCACTAGATGTCACCAGCCTTTACAAAGTGTTTTGAGTCTTCTGGAGGGAGATCTGACCGAACAAGAGCCATGGAACGGTGATGTCCCATTAGACACCTGGCGCGCTAGTTCATGTTGGGTACCCTCGTTCCAATACGTTATAAAAGAGTATGCATTCGTCCACCTTGAATATTATTCATGTTCTGGTTAAAAAAGGCCCTAATGATTTATGCTATACAACGTTTGACATGTTTGAACGAACGGAAATATATTTTTTCCCCTCGTTCATGACGAGAAGTCCGGCTGGCTTACATCATGTGCTAACGAGACGGAGATTTTTGGACATAAATGATGAGCTTTTTTGAACAAAACTACATTCGTTATGGACCTGTGATACCTGGAAGTGACATCTGATGAAGAGAATCAAAGGTAATGGATTATTTACATAGTATTTTCGATTTTAGATCTCCCCAACATGACGTCTAGTCTGTATCGCAACGCGTATTTTTCTGGGCGCAGTGCTCAGATTATTGCAAAGTGTGATTTCCCAGTAAGGTTATTTTTAAATCTGGCAAGTTGATTGCGTTCAAGAGATGTAAATCTATAATTCTTTAAATGACAATATAATATTTTACCAATGTTTTCTAATTTTAATTATTTAATTTCTGACGCTGACTTGACTGCCGGTTATTGGAGGGAAACGATTTCCTCAACATCAATGCCATAGTAAAACGCTGTTTTTGGATATAAATATGAACTTGATAGAACTAAAAATGCATGCATTGTCTATAAACAATGAGCCATAATTCCAACTCATAACGTTACTACCCTGCATGAATCTACAGGTAGCTAAACACTAACCAACTAGGTTCAAAATAAGAAGCGTTTAATTTCCGAAAATGTAGCTAGCTACAGTGTCTTGCAAAAGTATTAATCCCCCTTGGCGTTTTTCCTATTTTGTTGTAATTCAACCTGTCAATGAAATTGATTTTTATTTGGTCTTCATGTAATGGACATATACAAAATAGTCCAAAATGGTGAAGTGAAAATGAAAAAATTAAACACCCTTTGCTATGAAGTCCCTAAATAAGATCTGGTGCAACCAATTACCTTCAGAAGTCACATACTGTAATTAGTTAGATTGCACACAGGTGGACTTTATTTAAGTGTCACATGATCTGTCACATGATCTCAGTATATATACACCTGTTCTGAAAGGCCCCAGAGTCTGCAACACCACTAAGCAAGGGGCACAACCAAGCGGGCGGCACTATGAAGACCAAGGAGCTCTCCAAACAGGTCAGGGACAGTTGTGGAGAAGTACCGATCAGGGTTGGGTTATAAAAAAATATCCGAAACTTTGAACATCCCACGGAGCACCATTAAATCCATTATTAAAATGTTTTAAAGAATATCGCATCACAACAAACCTGCCAAGAGAGGGCCGCCCACCAAAACTCACAGACCAGGCAAGGAGGGCATTAATCAGAGAGGAAACAAAGGGACCAAAGATAACCCTGAAGGAGCTGCAAAGCTCCACAGCGGAGTTTGGAGTATCTGTCCATAGGACCACTTTAAGACGAACACTCCACAGAGCTGGGATTTACGGAAGAGTGGCCCAAAAAAAATAAGCAAACACTTTGGTGTTCACCAAAAGGCATGTGGGAGACTCCCCAAAGATATGGAAGAAGGTACTCTGGTCAGATGAGACTAAAATTGAGCTTTTTGGCCATCAAGGAAAATGCTATGTCTGTTGCAAACCCAACAGCTCCCATCACCCCATGAATACCATCCCCACAGTGAAGCATGGTGGTGGCAGCATCATGCTGTGGGGATGTTTTTCATCGGCAGGGACTGGGAAACTGGTCAGAATTGAAGGAATGATGGATGGTGCTAAATACAGGGAAATTCTTGAGGGAACCTTGTTTCAGTCTTCCAGAGATTTAAGACTGGGACAGAGGTTCACCTTCCAGCAGGACAATGACATTAAGCATACTGCTAAAGCAACACTCGAGTGGTTTAACAGGAAACATTAAAAAATCTTGGAATGGTGTAGTCAAAGCCCAGACCTCAATCCAATTGAGAATCTGTGGTATGACTTAAAGATTGCTGTACACCAGCGGAACCCATCCAACTTGAAGGAGATGGAGCAGTTTTGCCTTGAAGAATGGGCAAAAATCCCAATGGCTAGATGTGCCAAGCTTATAGAGACATACCCCAAGAGACATGCAACTATAATTGCTGCAAAATGTGGCTCTACAAAGTTTTGACTTTGGGGGGGTGAATAGTTATGCACGCTCAAGTTCTGTTTTTTAATCTTATTTGTTGTTTGTTTCAAAATAAAAAATATTTTTGCATCTTCAAAGTAGTAGGCATGTTATGTAAATCAAATGACACAAACCCCCCAAAAATACATTTTAATTCCAGGTTGTAAGGCAACAAAATAGGAAAAATGCCAAGGGGGGTGAATACTTTCACAAGCCACTGTAGACTCGCTTACCCATTGATGAACGCTTCTCTCTCTGTCACGGATGCCCTGGTTGCCCTTTGTTTGAAGATGTAATCCGGAAAGAGGTGTATATACAAAAGCCTTCTGTGTTCTGTTTGACTCCCTCAGCATTTAAAATCAAACACCTGAATTTACCCCTTCTCCTTAGCTATCATACTCTGCTTCCACCGTGCATTCCACTGATTTCAAAACTCGGTCCTCCAGAAAGTTTTGAGCTATCTTTAAAACAAATCTGCGTTCGAAAAGGATTACCTACACATACTGAGAAGCTCATTATAGACAGAATTATATTATAGACATAATGTCCTAGGAGTGTCATCTGATGGAGATTGTAAAAGGTTAGTGCATCATTTTAGCTGGTTTTATGGTTTTGGTGACCCTGTCTTTGACTTGACAAAACATTACACACAACTTTATGCTTTCGCCGTAAAACCTTTTTGAAATCGTAAAACGTGGTTAGATTAAGGAGATGTTTATCTTTCAAATGGTGTAACATAGTTGTATTTTTGAAAAATTTGAATTTTGACATTTATTTGGATTCAAATTTGCCGCTCTTGAAATGCACCTGCTGTTGATGGAGTGCACCACGGGTGGCACGCTAGCGTCCCACCTAGCCCCAAGAGGTTAACGAGAGTCTTATCTTTAAATGGCTGTAAAATAGTCATATGTTTGAGAAATTGAAGTAATAGGATTTTTAAGGTTTTGAAAATCGCGCCACAGGCTGGCAGTGGCTGTTACGTAGGTGGGACGAATTCGTCCCGCCTAGCCTAGAGAGGTTAACCTAACGTTTCAATAGGAATGATCCTGTGACGTGCAAGGACTGTTTCCAAGAGACCAGTCCCTTAATGTCCAACAGAACTACCATGTTCTCATGGCAAGAACATTCATGTGTCCAGTTTTCTCAGGGTTAATAGAATATTCCAACAACGTCCAATCAAAATATAAGTTATTAAATTTCTAGACACATTTCATGAGAACGTTGCATGAACATTAATGTGTCCAGTTTTCTGTGGGTTAGGCAAATATTTCATCAACGTCACACCAAACATACACAGAACATGGTTGGCATGTTCTCAGAATATAAGATAATGTTGTAGACACGTTTTGGCGAACATGCAATCACTGTAGAACAAACTAGATGAGCTTCATTTGAGAATATCCTATCAACGGGACCTGAAAAACTCATATTCTATGTTTCTCAGTGTAGTGGCTGAACGAGGACATGGATAATATCCATCTCGCTGGTTTTTCTATTCATTGTCAAGACCGGACGGCAGTCTCGGATAAGAAGAAGGGAGGAGGAGTGTGTCTCTTTGTTAACAACAGCTGGTGCGCAATCTTTAATGTTAAGGAAGTCTCATGTTTTACTCACCTGAGTAAGAATACCTCATGATAAGCTGCAGACAATGCTATTTACCAAGAGAGTTTTCATCTATATTTTCCGTAGCTGTCTATTTACCACCACAAACCGATGCTGGCACCAAAATCACAATCAACGGGTTGTATAGAGCCATCAGCAAACAAGAAAATACACATCCAGAGGCAACGTTTCCTGTGGCCAGTGATTTTAATGCAGGGAAACTGAAATCCGTTCTACCTCATTTCTACCAGCATGTCACCTAGAAATGAGGCGACAATACTTCTACTCCACACACAGAAACACATACAGACCATAACTATATTCTTCTCCTTCCTACTTACAAGCAAAAACTCAAACAGGAAGTACCAGTAACAGACTCAAAAGGGAAGTGGTCCGATAAAGTGGATGCTAAGATACTGGACTGTTTCGCTAGCACAGACTGGAATAACATTGAGGAGTTTATCACATCAGTCACCGGCTTCATTAACCTATTTTGGGTAGGGGGCAGTATTTTCACGGCCGGATGAAAAACGTACCCAAATTAAATCGGCCTACTACTCGGGCCCAGGAAGTAGAATATGCATATTATTAGTAGATTTGGAAAGAAAAGACTGTGAAGTTTCTAAAACTGTTTGAATGATGTCTGTGAGTATAACAGAACTCATATGGCAGGCAAAAACCTGAGACAAATCCAACCAGGAAGTGGGGAATCTGGTTCTTGTAGTCTTTTCAAGTCATTGCCTATCGAACACAGTGACTTAGGGTTCATTTTGCACTTCCTAAGGCTTCCACTAGATGTCAACAGTCTTTAGAACCTAGTTTCAGGCTTTTGCAGTGAACAGAGAGCGAACAAGAAGGCCGGGAAGTTGGTGACTCAGAAAATGACATGAGTTTTGTGGCGTGCATTCACGTGATGAGGTATGTGTGTTCCAAAACGTTTTTCAAGACATTGGAATCGTCCGGTTGGAATATTATTGAAGTTTCATGTTAAAAAGGCCCTAAAGATTGATGCTATACAACGTTTGACATGTTTCAACGAACGTAAATATAACTTTTTTCAACTTTTCGTCGTGAAATTTTGGGCGCGCTTCCTACATTTGGAGTAGCTTACTGAACGCGCAAACAACAAGGAGGTATTTGGACATAAATTATGGACTTTATCGAACAAAACAACATTTATTGTGGACCTGGGATTCCTGGAAGTGCCTTCTGATGAAGATCATCAAAGGTAAGTGAATATTTATAATGCTTATTTATGATTTTAGATGACTCCAAAATGGCGGGTATCTGTATTGCCTGGTGTATGTTTCTGAGCACCGTACTCAGATTATTGCAAAGTGTGCTTTCCCCGTGAAGCTTTTTTGAAATCTATCACAGCGGTTGCATAAAGGAGATGGTTATCTATAATTCTTTGAATAACAGTTTAATATTTTATCAACGTTTATGATGAGTATTTTCCCCGGCAGTATTTGAGGCAAAATATTTTCTGAACATCACGCGCCAATGTAAAATGCTGTGTTTGGATATAAATATGAACTTTATCGAACAAAACATACATGTATTGTCTAACATTGAGTCCTAGGAGTGTCATCTGATGAAGATCGTCAAAGGTTAGTGCTTCATTTTAGCTGAAATTCTTTTATTTGTGACCCCTCTCCTGCTTGGAAAATGGCTGTGTGGTTTTTCTTGTGTTGTACCTGTCCTAACATAATCTAACTTTATGCTTTCGCCGTAAAGCCTTTTTGAAATCGGACAATGTGGTTACATTAAGGAGAAGTGTACCTTTAAAATGGTGTAAAATAGTCGTATGTTTGAGAACTTTGAATTATGACATTTTGTTGTTTTGAATTTGGCGCTCTGATTTTTCACTGGCTGTTGAATAGTGTGAACCGTGGGTGGTAGCATCCCACGCTAGCGTCCCACCTGCCCAAGAGAGGTTAAAAAGTGCATTGACGACTTCGTCCCCACAGGAGCGGGACACTAATCCAGACACTTTAAAGAAACACCGCCAAGACCTCCGATTAGCCATCAAACAGGCTAAGCATCAATACAGGACTAAGATTGAATCCTACTACGGCAGCTCTGACATTCGACAGATGTTGCAGGGCTTGCAAACTAACACAGATTACAAAGGGATACCCAGCCGCAAGCTGCGAGCCTACCTGATGAGCTAAATGCCTTCTATGCTCGCTTCGAGGCAAGTGAAACTGAACCACGCATGAGAACACCAGCTGTTCCAGACGACTGTGTGATCTTGCTCTCCATAGCTGATGTGAGTTGTTCGTTGTTCATCGGAACAACCTTTAAACAGCTTCACATTCGCAATGCTGTAAGGCCAGACGGAATACCAGGATGCATACTCAGAACATGCACTGACGAGCTGACTAGTGTCTTCACAGACATTTTCAACCTATCCCTGACCCGATCTGTAATAGCAACTAGTTTCAAGCAGACCACGATAGTCCCCATGCTCGAGAATACCAAGGTAACCTGTCTAAATTACTACCGCCCCATAGCACTCACATCTATAGCTATGAAATGCTTTGAAAGGCTGGTCATAGCTCTCATCAATGCTATCATCCCAGACACCCTGGACCCCCTCCAATTCACATACTGCCGTAAAAGATCCACAGATGACGCAATGTCTATAGCGCTCCTCACTGCCCTCAGCCACATGGACAAAAGGAATACCTATGTAAGAATTCTGTTCATTGACTACAGCTCAGCATTCAACACCATAGTCCTCTCCAAGCTCATCACCAAGCTCAGGACCTTGGGACTGAACACCTCCCTCTGCAACTGGATCCTGAACTTCCTGACGGGTCGACCTCAGGTGGTGAGGGTAGATAACGCATCCTCCACGCTGACCATCAACACTGGGGCAGTGTGTGCTTAGTCCCCTCCTGTACTCCCTATTCACCCACGACTGCTTGCATGACTACAACACCATCATCAAGATCGCTGATGTCATGACAGTGGTAGGCCTGATCACCGACGACGAGGCAGCCTATAGAGAAGGTCAGAGACCTGGTAGTGTGTTGCCAGCACAACAACTTCTCCCTCAACATCATCCTCTGAACCTCTGTCAGAGTGTGCAAAGCTGTCATCAAGGCAAAGGGTGGCTAATTTGAAGAATCTGAAATATAAAATATATTTTGATTTGTTTAACAATATTTTGGTTACAACATGATTCCATACATGTTGTTTCATAGTTTTGATGTCTTCACTATTATTGTACAATGTAGAAAACAGTAAAAATAAAGGAAAACCCTTGAATGAGTAGGTGTGTCCAAACATTTGACTGGTACTGTAAGCATTTCACTGTTAGTCTACATCTGTTGTTTACAAAGCATGTGAGAAATATTATTATATAAATTTGATTTGCAAGAATATTCCTGTGTAAGAGTGTTCAGGAACTCACCTGATGGTCCCAAACAAATGTTCTCCAAAAAAACACATTTGTTTCATTATTACACATCACCCCTTGTTACTGTATAACTGTATAATGTTGATGAGTCATATAACCCTATTTTAATGTTACTCCTGAATCACTGAGAGAAAATAGTTTTTCTTGAGTGTACTTAACAGAGCTGAGATTTACAGTGCATTCGGGAAAAGTATTCAGACCACTTTACTTTTTCCACATTTTGTTACATTACAGCCTTATTCTAAAATTGAAAAAAATAATATTATCCTCATCAATCTACACACAATACCACATAATGACAAAGCAACAACAGGTTTGTAGAAATGTTTGCACATTTATTAAAAATATAAAACTGAAATATCACACTTAAATAAGTATTCAGACCCTTTAGCTTGGCACACCTGTATTTGGGTAGTTTCTCCCAGTCTTCTCTGCAGATCCTCTCAAGCTCTGTCAGGTTGAATGGGAAGCATCACTGTACAGCTATTTTCAGGTCCCTCCAGAGATGTTCGATCAAGTTCAAGTCCGGGCTCTGGCTGGGCCACTCAAGAACATTCAGAGACTTGTCCTGAAGCCACTCTTGCATTGTCTTGGCTGTGTAGTTGTTGTCCTGTTGCAAGGTGAACCGTCGCCCCAGTCTGAGGTCCTGAGCACTCTGGAGCAAGTTTTTATCAAGGATCTCTCTGTACTTTGCTCTGTTCATATTTTCCTCAACCCTGATTTGTCTCCCAGTCCCTGCTGTTGAAAAACATCTCCACAGAATGATGCTGCCACTACCATACTTCACCGTAGGGATGGTGCTAGGTTTCCTCCAGATGTGACACTTGGCCTTCAGACCAAAGAGTTCAATCTTGATTTCATCAGACCAGAGAATCTTGTTTCTCATGCTCAGAGTCCTTTAGGTGCCTTTTCGTAAACTCCAAAAAGGGATGTCATGTGCATTTTACTGAGGAGTGGCTTCCGTCTGGCCACTCTACCATAAAGGCCTGATTGGTGGAGTGCTGCAGAGATGGTTGTCCTTCTGGAAGGTTCTCCCATTTCCACAGAGAAACTCAGGAGCTCTGTCAGAGTGACCATCAGGTTCTTGGTCACCTCCCTGACCAAGGCACCTCCCTCCTGATTGCTCAGTTTGGCTCTAGGAAGAGTCTTGGTGGTTCCAAACTTCTTCCTTTTAATAATGATGGAGGCCACTGTGTTCTTGGAGACCTTCAATGCTGCAGAAATGGTTTGGTACCCTTCCCCAGATCTGTGCCTCGACATAATCCTGTCTCGGAGCTCTACGGACAATTCATTTGACCTCACTTTACATAGACAGGTGTGTGCCTTTCCAAATCATGTCCAATTAATTGAATTTACCAAAGGTGGACTCCAATCAAGTTGTAGAACCATCTCAAGGATGATCAATGGAAACAGGATGCACCTGAGCTCAATTTTGAGTATCGTAGCAAAGGGTCTGAATACACATGTAAATAAGGTATTTCTGTAAAAAAAAATCATAAGTAGGCAAACATTTTTAAACAGTTTTTTCGCTTTGTCATTATGGTGTATTGTGTGTAGATTGATGAGGGAAAAAAATATTTAATCAATTTTAGAATAAGGCTGTAACGTAACAAAATATGGAAAAAGTCAAAGGGTTCTGAATATTTTCCCGAATGCACTGTACTTCGAAGTTCACTCACCGTATCGCTTACACCTATCCAGTTGTTTCAAATCTACAAAGGTGCCTAAGGAGAAGGGGTAAGCGTTTGCTTCTGTACAGGGCTTAACTATACTGGCCCAATAAGCACATGCCTGAGGGATATCGCTTACTGTGACAGTGGTTAGGGTGTTCGTCATTGGTGCTGGTGGCCTACGTTCGAGACCTGTTAGGGACCTGCACTACTCTCACATTCTTAGCAATATATACAGTACTGAACAAAAAAAGGGTAACGTGTTGGTTCCATGTTTCATGAGCTGAAATAAAAGATCCCAGAAATTTTCCATATGCACAAAATGCTTAATTATTTTACAGTTTGAGCACAAATTTCTTTACTTCCCTGTCGGTGTTCATTTCTCCTTTGCGAAAAATAATCCATCCAGCTGACAGGTGTGGTATATCAAGAAGCTGATGATTGAATAGCATGATCATTACACATGTGCACCTTGTGCTGGGGACAATAAAAGGCCACTCTAAAATGTGCAGTTTTGTCACACAACACAATGCCACAGATGTCTCAAGTTGAGGGAGCATGCAATTGGCATGCTGATTGCAGGAACGTCTACCATAGCTGTTGCCAGATAATTGAATGTTCATTTCTCTACCATAAGCCACCTCCAACGTTGTTTTAGAGAATTTGGCATTTATTTAAATTGACTGATTTCCATATATGAACTGTAACTAAAAATAAAATGTTGGTTCAGTATATGTTAATGTAATTATTTGGCAACATTTACAACACCCCTAACAGATCTAATTAAAATCAGTTTCTCATTGAAAGATGGGAATCTGTAGGTTTACCGCTTGTTTTTATTTATATATTTTACCTTTGTTTAACCAGGTAGGCAAGTTGAGAACAAGTTCTCATTTACAACTGCGACCTGGCCAAGATAAAGCAAAGCAGTTCGACACATACAACAACACAGAGTTATACATGGAGTAAAACAAACATACAGTCAATAATAAGTAGAAAAATACGTCTATATACAATGTGAGCAAATGAGGTGAGATAAGGGAGGTAAAGGCAATAAAAAGGCCACGGTGGCGAAGTAAATACAATTTAGCAATTAAAAACACTGGAATTGTAGATTTGCAGTAGGTGAATGTGCAAAGTAGAAAGTAGAAATACTGGGGTGCAAGGGAGCTAAATAAATAAATACAGTAGGAGATGAGGTAATTGTTTGGGCTATTTATAGATGGGCTATGTACAGGTGCAGTGATCTGTGAGCTGCTCAAACTAGAGCACAAACTATGACCACATTTCCACTACCTCTCATTAATTATCAGTATTTATTAATTTCATATAGTTGAGCATCTCTCCATCGTCTTCTTGAAATGCACTTTCAAGTAAATCTCAGCTATGTTAGAAGTACACTCAAGAAAAACTATTTAATTGATCTTAGTGATTCAGGAGTAACATTAAAACAGGGTAAAATGTTCCACCAAGATTATACCACTTTCCAAAAAGATATAAAATGTCAATGATGAGAGAGTAGTCAGATTAACTGATAACTGACACAGACATGGTTGCGTAGTAGAAAGATCAGAATGCAGTGAAGTAGAGGTCGACCGATTAATCGGAAAGGCCAATTAATTAGGGCCGATTTCAAGTTTTCATAACAATCGGTAATCGGCATTTTTGGACACCGATTATGGCCGATTACATTGCACTCCACGAGGGGACTGACTGGCAGGCTGACTACCTGTTACGCGGGTGCAGCAAGGAACCAAGGTAAGTTGCTAGCTAGCATTAAACGTATCTTATAAAAAACAATCAATCTTAACATAATCACTAGTTATCTACACATGGTTGATGATATTACTAGTTTATCTAGCTTGTCCTGCGTTGCATATAATCGATGCGGTGCCTGTTAATTTATCATTGATTCACAGCCTACTTCGCCAAACGGGTGATGATTTAACCTGTTATAGATAGGGGGCAGTATTTTCACGGCCGGATAAAAAATGTACCCGATTTAATCTGTTTATTACTCCTGCCCAGAAACTAGAATATGCATATAGTTTGATTTGGATAGAAAACACCCTAAAGTTTCTAAAACTGTTTGAATGGTGTCTGTGAGTATAACAGAACTCATATGGCAGGCCAAAACCTGAGAAGATTCCAAACAGGAAGTGCCCTCTCTGACCATTTCTTGGCCTTCTTTAGCCTCTTTATTGAAAACAGAGGATCTCTACTGTAACGTGACACTTTCTAAGGCTCCCATAGGCTCTCAGAAGGCGCCAGAACGTTGAATGATGACTCTGCAGTCCATGGCTGAAAAACAGTAGCGCATTTGGATAGTGGTCGATCTGAGAACAATGAGACGGGCGCACGCGTGCACGTGAAGAGTCCATTTTACATTTTCAGTCTTTGAACGAAAACAATGACTCCCGGTCGGAATATTATCGCTATTTTACGAGAAAAATCGCATAAAAATTGATTTTAAACAGCATTTGACATGCTTCGAAGTACGGTAATGCAATATTTTGACATTTTTTGTCACGATACACGCCGGCGCATCACCCTTCGTTACCCTTCAGATAGTGTCTTGAACGCACGAACAAAACGCCGCTATTTGGATATAACTATGGATTATTTGGAACCAAACCAACATTTGTTGTTGAAGTAGAAGTCCTGGGAGTGCATTCTGACGAAGAACAGCAAAGGTAATCCAATTTTTCTTATAGTAAATCTGAGTTTGGTGAGTACCAAACTTGGTGGGTGTCAAAATAGCTAGCCTGTGATGGCCGGGCTATCTACTCAGAATATTGCAAAATGTGCTTTCACCGAAAAGCTATTTTAAAATCGGACACCGCGATTGCATAAAGGAGTTCTGTATCGAGAATTCTTAAAATAATTGTTATGTTTTTTGTGAACGTTTATCGTGAGTAATTTAGTAAATTCACCGGAAGTGTTCGGTGGGAATGCTAGTTCTGAACGTCACATGCTAATGTAAAAAGCTGGTTTTTGATATAAATATTAACTTGATTGAATAAAACATGCATGTATTGTATAACATAATGTCCTAGGAGTGTCATCAAAGGTTAGCTTTGCTGCATTTAGCTGTGGTTTTGGTTTTTGTGACATTATATGCTAGCTTGAAAAATGGGTGTCTGATTATTTCTGGCTGGGTACTCTCCTGACATAATCTAATGTTTTGCTTTCGTTGTAAAGTCTTTTTGAAATTGGACAGTGTGGTTAGATAAAGGAGAGTCTTGTCTTTAAAATGGTGTAAAATAGTCATATGTTTGAAAAATTGAAGTTTTGGGATTTTCGAGGAATTTGTAATTCACGCCACGCCCTATCATTGGATATTGGAGCGGTGTTCCGCTAGCGGAACATCTAGATGTAAGATTAACAAGCACATTCGCGAAAAAAGCACTGTCGTTGCACCAATGTGTACCTAACCATAAACATCAATGCCTTTCTTAAAATCAATACACAAGAATATATTTTTAAACCTGCATATTTAGTTAATATTGCCTGCTAACATGAATTTCTTTTAACTAGGGAAATTGTGTCCCTTCTCTTGCGTTCTGTGCAAGCAGAGTCAGGGTATATGCAGCAGTTTGGGCCGCCTGGCTCGTTGCGAACTGTGTGAAGACCATTTCTTCCTAACAAAGACCGTAATTAATTTGCCAGAATTGTACATAATTATGACATAACATTGAGGGTTGTGCAATGTAACAGCAATATTTAGACTTAGGGATTCCACCTGTTAGATAAAATAGGGAACGGTTTTGTATTTCACTGAAAGAATAAACATTTTGTTTTTGAATTGATAGTTTCCGGATTTGACCATATTAATGACCTAAGGCTCGTATTTCTGTGTGTTATTATATTATAATTAAGTCTATGATTTGATATTTGATGGAGCAGTCTGACTGAGCGGTGGTAGACAGCAGCAGGCTCGTAAGCATTCATTCAAAAGGCACTTTCCTGCATTTGCCAGCAGCTCTTCGCTGTGCTTCAAGCATTGCACTGTTTATGACTTCAAGCCTATCAACTCCCGAGATTAGGTTGGCAATACTATAGTGCCTATAAGAACATCCAATGGTATAGAGAGAAATAGTACTATAATAACTACAACCTAAAACTTCTTACCTGGGAATATAGAAGACTCATGTTAAAAGGAACCACCAGCTTTCATATGTTCTTATGTTCTGAGCGAGGAACTTAAACGTTACATTTTTTACATGGCACATATTGCACTTTTACTTTCTTCTCCAACACTTGGTTTTTGCATTATTTAAACCAAATTGAACATGTTTCATTATTTATTTGGGATTAAATAGATTTTATTGATGTATTATATTAAGTTAAAATAAGTGTTCATTCAGTATTGTTGTAATTGTCATTATTACAAATATACATATAAAAAAAATCGGCTGAATAATCGGCATCGGATTTTTTGGTCCTCCAATAATCGGTAACGGCGTTGAAAAATCATAATCGGTCGACATTTACCGCGAACCAAGAGTTTGTGAGTTAAATCCCAGGTGAGTACATGCTGAATAATAATTCATGTATAAATGAACAGGCACAATGTAATAATATATGTCAAGTGTGTCAAATATTTAAATTGAAAACATTGTATTTTAAAAGCACTGTGCATTCAGTATGTGTGTCTCTAACCTTGCCAAAAGACAAAGAGCTGTGAATTAATCAGTTGCCTTGATGGGCTTGGCAACAATAACAAGGCGTGACGTGTAATTAAACAATTTTTGGAGAGGATAACGTTTCTTTGGGACCAAAAGGTGACGTCCTGACAACAGATACACAGAAATATTAATATTTTTTATTCTGAGAACATGGCAACCATGTTCTGTATATGTTTGGTTGGACATTGATGGAATATTGTCCTAACCCTTTGAAAACTGGACACGGGAATGTTAAAGAGCAACTGCCCCAAAAAACCAACTAAAACCAACTTACTCTATGTGGCATCGATTTGAGTCAGAAACATTTATTCTAGTGTCAAAATTTCCCAAAAAGTATAACTAGGATAATTTTGGTCATAAAGTAAGTCCTGTCTAAAACGGAGTTTAAAACCTCAGTGGTCTTCAACAAGTAAATGAAGGTTGGGTTTGGATTACATTTATTTCAACAATTAATGCCCCCTTTTTCCCAAACACGGTATGACAATGCCCCTATAAAGGCCAAGCTCCACGTGCAAATTGTCCTCTTTGAGACTGAGCGAAAAGCCTTCTACAGATTTTTTGTTCATTAGTGTATTCAGTATAGTTATAGTAATAGCATAGTATCCACTAGATTCGAGATTATAATTACAGTTAGTAGTAGTAGCAGTAGCTAGCAGTGTTAGCCATGAGCATGCCTTCGGTTCGAAAATGCATGCTAGGATACATAGCTATCCATGGTTTGCATGCCCTGCCGAAGGACCCTAACGTTACCATATGGAATAGGTGGTTGTAGTTCCCACAATCTTGCTAGATAGCATCCAACGCTACCACTTTTGCTGTCCGTCAATGTCTGTCTGCTGTCATACCCGCGACCAGTGGTAATGAGTATAGCTAGACACTGCTGGTTATGTATATTTTGATAGCTAATCATTATCACTATAATGCTAGCGAGGCAGGCTAGCTGACGTTGGTTGGCTACCTCAATTTTGTGGCTTGGAAACACGGTAACATTTCAAAAGGAGGCAAATAATTAGTAGGAAAATCTTTTGTCATGATTGTGATGTCGCCAGATTGACTTCAGATGCAGTTTAACTTTAGTCAGCTAGCTAACTAAGATGGAAGGAACTAACTAAGATGCTAGCAAATTTGTCGACATCATAATGATGGTAAAGTTGTTTTCCTACTAATTATTTGCCTACTTTAACAATGACATCATATTAGGCTCCATTCAGAATGATAGACCAGTAGCTATGGTGGTAGCTAACTCATGTCTGACTACTACAACAGTGTACTAATTTGCAGCAACAAACCCAAACCAAGCCATGTCACAGTTGGTTGCATAGTGTAACGTCTGCATAGCGTAGATTGACTGGAGCATCTGTCAAGCATAGAATTACCTTCCAAATGAGGTTAAGTATTTTTTTGGAGTTATGTTTATAATTGACAAAATCTTTGACCCTGTTTTTCTGTTAGATAAAGTGCACAGTTGGATGCCAGACTGATCCCCTGGTCATGAACCATGTATGGATGCCAGGACCAACCACAAGGAGCAAGGGTGGGTATTATAACATGTCCAACAATGTGATTGCAATAGTTTAGCCACCTCCAAAAATAATTAATTTCACTGTTGTCAGGCAAGACCTCCGAATAAAAGTGTGTCATGCAACACAAGTACCCTTGTGACATTGACACCTAGTACTTTGTTGCCAGAGTCTCCTCCTGACTCCTATGAAAAGGACAAGTCATCATGAGGCCTCTGATAGTGACCCGAGTTACTGCCCTGTTGGCACAGACAGCTTCATCAACAACGACAGGTAATGTGTGGTATGTGAAAAGTTATATAAAAAAATACCCGCCTAGATAAACGAATAGGCTAATTACCCAGTCAAGCAGACACAAGCAGTAGAGTCATTTTGGTTGTAAAGTGCATTACCAAAAACCTTAATTATTTCGTTAGAACAAAATGCAATGTGTCACTTGGCTGTCTCATATCACCCTGTCACAGGCCCTCCAAGTCAACACCACCTCATAAGATGAGAAAGAACATTGTTTGTGAGGATTGCCTGCTGCAGTTGTTCGAGAGATGTCCAGTTTGCAGCCGACCATGGGGCATAGAGAAGACCAGCAAGGGGACCCTCATCAGCATCATGCAGACATGCCCTCGCTGTGAGTATTTTTATAAATGGAACAGTCAGCCACATGTTGGCAATTATCCTGCCGGCAATCTTCAACTGTCAGCTTTCACAGGCTCATCATTTGAAGAAAAATAATGAAGGTAAACCACTTAATTACTTTGATACATTTGATAACCCAATTGTGAAACATAGTTTATGTAAACTGATATTATTTGTTGCTTATTTTTTAATGTCCAGGGCATACGTCAGAAGACCTACCACAAACACCAGGCTGAATCCCACTATCAACTGGCAGTGGAAATCCAAGCAAACCGCCCTCTTCCAGCTGGCCACTAAAGAGGGAGCTATTTGTCTTGGGGGTGATATGAGGGCTGACACTCTAGGGCACTGTTTAAAATGTGGGAGTTACACTACAATGGATGTGGAGGCCAAGAAAGTGTTGGACATTAAATTTGATAAGGTAGATTTCACATCAATTACAACACAAATCCATACTTGACAAAGTGATGTCAATATAAGATCTGTAAGACTTTAGTTTCCTGCACATAGCAACGAGGTGCCAGCGCATGGAGAAGGAGGGGCTGGTGCAGAGCCTCTCTGCCCTGGAGGCGGCAGGGGTCAAGATTCACAGCATAGTCACAGATCGACACCCTTCCATCCAAAAGTTCCTGAGGGAAGAGAAGCCTGATATTCAACATTTCTACGATACATGGCACATTGCTAAAGGTGTGTAGTTTGTTGGTAATGTTGTATTCACATTCATGTAATTGTTTAGATATTCCCCAGTGTTATGTGCATTACATATTTTGTAAACATTCTCAATGTAATTTAATATTATTAGGGCTTGGAAAGAAAATTAATGCCCTGGCTAAATCAAAGACCTGTGAGCAAGTTGGACCCTGGAGGAGTATAGTGAACCACTTCTACTGCGCAGCCTCAATCTCAACCTCCAGAGAGGAGAAAGTGGCCAAATGTGCATGATGCCCACACACATTTTTTTTATATTTGTTTTTATTTAACCTTTATTTATCTAGGCAAGTCAGTTAAGAACAAATTCTTATTTACAATGTCAGCCTACCCCGGGCAAACCTTAACCCGGACGATGCTGGGTCAATTGTGCGCCATCCTATGGGACTCCCAATAACGGCCGGTTATGCAATGAAACCAGGGTCTGTAGTGACGCCTCTATCACTGAGATGCAGTGCCTTAGACCGCTGCGCCACTCGGGAGCCCCATGATGGTGAGGAGTTCCCCAACTGCCTGCATCCAACCCTCATCGCTGAAGAGACCAGGGATTGGCTGAAGCCAAGAAAGCGGATTTATAATTTCTATTCTTCCTCACTTTGTATATTTGATCCATCACTGAATGTTGAGTAATCACTGTTCATTTTCTATTGTTATAGGCCCTATGCCAGGAGCTTCCTCAGAATGGAAATTACAGGTGCATAAAGTTTGAAAGAAAATAAATCATATTTTCACCTAGACCTGGTTACATACAGTTTAAGTCGGAAGTTTACATACATCTTAGCCAAATACATTTAAACTCAGTTTTTCACAATTCCTGACATTTAATCCTAGTAAAAATTCCCTGTCTTACATCAGTTAGGATCACCACTTTATTTTAGAATGTGAAATGTCAGAATAATAGTAGAGAGTGATTTATTTAAGATTTTATTTCTTCCATCACATTCCCAGTGTGTCAGAAGTTTACATACGCTCAATTAGTATTTGGTAGCATTGCCTTCAAATTGTTTAACTTGGGTCAAATGTTTCGGGTAGCCTTCCACAAGCTTCCCACAATAAGTTGGGTGAATTTTGGCCCATTCCTCCTGACAAGAGCTGGTGTAACTGAGTCAGGTTTGTAGGCCTCCTTGCTCGCACGCGCTTTTTCAGTTCTGCCCAAAAATGTTCTATGGGATTGAGGTCAGGGCTTTGCGATGGACACTCCAATACCTTGACTTTGTTGTCCTAAGCCATAACATGGAAGCATGCTTGGGGTCATTGTCCATTTGGAAGACCCATTGGCGACCAAGCTTTAACTTCCTGATTGATGACATGAGATGTTGCTTCAATATATCCACATAATTTTCCCCCCTCATGATGCCATCTATTTTGTTAAGTCCCTCCTGCAGCAAAGCACCCCCACAACATGATGCTGCCTGCCACCCCCGTGCTTCATGGTTGGGATGGTGTTCTTCGGCTTGCAAGCGTCCCCCTTTTTCCTCCAACCATTACGATGGTCCTTATGGCCAAAGAGTTATATTTTTGTTTCATCAGACCAGAGGACATTTCTCCAAAAAGTACTATCTTTGTCCCCATGTGCAGTTGCAAAACCGTAGTCTGACTTTTTTATGGCGGTTTTGGAGCAGTGGCTCCTTCCTTGCTGAGTGGCCTTTCAGGTTATGTCAATATAGGACTCGTTTTACTGTGGATATAGATACTTTTGTACCTGTTTCCTCCAGCATCTTCACAAGGTCCTTTGCTGTTGTTCTGAGATTGATTTGCACTTTTCGCACCAAAGTACATTAACCTCTAGGAGACAGAACGCGTCTCCTTCCTGAGCGGTATGAAGGCTGTGTGGTCCCATGGTGTTTATACTTGCGTGCTATTGTTTGTACAGATGAACATGATCCATGAGCCATGACATCCTTTTCTGGAATTTCCTAAGCTGTTTAAAGGCACAGTCAACTTAGTGTATGTAAACTTCTGACCCACTGGAATTGTGATACAGTGAATTATAAGTGAAATAATAAGTCTGTAAACAATTGTTGGGAAAATTACTTGTGTCATGCACAAAGTAGATGTCCTAACCGACTTGCCAAAACTATAGTTTGTTAACAAGACATTTGTGGAGTGATTAAAAAATGAGTTTTAATGATTCCAACCTAAGTGTATGTAAACTTCCGACTTCAACTGTACATTACATAGAGACTGACTTGGCTTAGCTGAGAATGTCTTTCTCTGACACTGGAGATAATAGGGAGATGGATAATAGAAACATATGTGCACAAACATGTGTAGCATAGGTATGACACATTGCAGAATGCAATATATTAGATGAGGTTGTGATTGCCAGGGGTTGTGTACTTAAAGATCTCCACAGTTTGACCTCATAGAGCACCATGTCAACCAGCACAAGCTACACCATTGGCGATTAACACTGATATTCTAATCAGCTGCTGCCGAACCCATTATAGCTACATCAATGGCCAATTACTCAGCACTGGCTGACCCGGACAGTCACACAAACTCTTTGAAGTCCGGTCCTGGGTTGCCAAGCAGTAAACCGTCGCCCTGTAAAGAATCCATCCGCTCCCTCTCGATGTTTGTTTCGTGTTGTAATGAATACTTTTTTTCATGGCCACCGTAGTCTCTGTTTACTGTGAGGGATGTTAAAGGTTTAGTTTCCGGCTGTGTGACAACACAAGATCACAAACGTGTACACAGACACACACACACACAAACACACACACAGAAAAACACACACACAGACACATATCGACACAGACCCACACACAAACACCTCCTAGCCTCATGCATTTCCTGTATCCATTAAAGCCAGCTCTCGATTATGCAATACATCCCAAGGCTATCATCCACCCCTATCAATAATAAACATCTCTACAAATCTGGGGCTCACCTCATAAGATGGCAACTATACTGCACGGCATGTTCCGATTCTCATGGAATCAGTTCACCATTCGACCTATATAATACGCGGTATTCACGGTTTCCACTCATAAGACACCGAGGCATAGTCTTTACTTACATCTGCTCATACTAATCAAAGCTAAGTCTCTGTAAGCCTCTGACTGAGATGACTCACTAGTTCCAGCAGTAGGGACACCAGTGGTTCATGACAAAAGACAGATGTTTTTGTCCGAGATCGCGTCTCAGTCTCTGATGCAGTCTCCTCTGTCAGTCGACCTCAGAGCGTGATGAATGTCTCGTGTAGTGTTTCTGACATGGCACAGAGCTCGGGGGACGGAGAGCGGAAAATCAGGGGCTTTTGTCAAATCATGATCTCCACACTGGGGGTAAGCTCTGACCTTCCACCAGGGAAAATAAAACAACTGAGGAAGGCTTTCGTGAAGACGAGCCGCGAAACGGGAGGCGGCATTGGGTAGCTTGATCATGAAGGTCTTTGTCAGAGTTGGGGTCAATTTCCTTTCAGTTCCAATTTAATTAGAATTTGTTTCCTGATCTGACTAGAGTTGTCAAGTCTCCATTCACTTCAAATCATGTACTTTATTTTTCTTATGCTCTCTTTCAAGGGCTCCTTATGTCCAGCCTTCAATCCAAAAGTGGGTGTTAAAGTTCTGTGTTGCCAAAGTAGGTGCCAAATCAGATAGAGTTCCAATACAGTGTAACCCAGTGCCAGAAGCACAGATATCAACTCCCAGTTTCTGTTGGTTTGTTTAGACTCAGACTTCAACAACACTCCACATTTACATGGATAATATCTTGGAGATAATATACAACAATTACTTGAAACAATTGAACATTATGAAACATCAAAGATACCAAGTCTGGTCTTCATAGCAGATTTTGAAAAAGTGTTCGATAAAGTATGACAAAAATGTATATACACTGCCGGTCAAACGTTTTAGAACACCTACTCATTCAAGGGTTTTTCTTACATTTTTTACTATTTTCTACATTGTAGAATAATAAGGAAGACATAAAAACTATAAAATAACACATATGGAATAATGTTGTGACCAAAAAAGTGTTAAACAAATCAAAATATATTTTATATTTGAGATTCTTCAAATAGCCACCCTTTGCCTTGATGACAGCTTTGAACACTCTTGGCATTCTCTCAACCAGCTTCATGAGGTAGTCACCTGGAATGCATTTCAATTAACCTCTTACATCTAGACGTTCCGCTAGCGGAACACCTGCTCCATTATCCAATGATGGGCGTGGCGCGAAATACAAACTCCTCTAAAATACAAAAACTTCAATTTTTCAAACATATGACTATTTCACAGCATTTTAAAGATAAGACTCTCCTTTATCTAACCACACTGTCTGATTTCAAAAAGGCTTTACAACGAAAGCAAAACATTAGATTATGTCAGCAGAGTACCAAGCCAGAAATAATCAGACACCCATTTTTCAAGCTAGCATATAATGTCACAAAAACCTAGAAGACAGCTAAATGCAACACTAACCTTTGATGATCTTCATCAGATGACAACCCTAGGACATTATGTTATACAATACATGCATGTTTTGTTCAATCAAGTTCATATTTATATCAAAAACCAGCTTTTTACATTAGCATGTGACGTTCAGAACTAGCATACCCCCCGCAAACTTCCGGGGAATTCGCTAACATTTTACTAAATTACTCACGATAAACGTTCACAAAAAGCATAACAATTATTTTAAGAATTATAGATACAGACCTCCTCTATGCACTCGATATGTCCGATTTTAAAATAGCTTTTTGGTGAAAGCACATTTTGCAATATTCTAAGTACATAGCCCAGGCATCACGGGCTAGCTATTTAGACACCCGGCAAGTTTAGCACTCACCAATATCAGCTTTACTATTATAAAAGTTTCATTACCTTTTGTTGTCTTCGTCAGAATGCACTCCCAGGACTGCTACTTCAATAACAAATGTTGGTTTGGTCCAAAATAATCCATCGTTATATCCAAATAGCGGCGTTTTGTTCGTGCTTCCCAGACACTATCTGAAATGGTAAATCAGGGTCGCGCGCGTGGCGCAATTCGTGACAAAAAAAAAATCGAAATATTCCATTACCGTACTTCGAAGCATGTCAACCGCTGTTTAAAATCCATTTTTATGCCATTTTTCTCGTAAAAAAGCGATAATATTCCGACCGGGAATCTCCTTTTAGCTAAACAGAGGAAAGAAAACAAAGCATTCGGTCGACGCGGGCACGCGCCTGAGTCTCACAGTACTGTAACCAGCCACTACCCAAACACGCTACTTTGTTTCAGCCAGAGCCTGCAAAGCCACGATTCAGCTTTTTACCGCCTTCTGAGACCCTATGGCAGCCGTAGGAAGTGTCACGGGACAGCTAAGATCCTCACTCTTCAATAAACAGAGACAAGAAGAACGACACCTTGTCAGACAGGCCACTTCCTGCATGAAACCTTGTCAGGTTTTTGCCTGCCAAATGAGTTCTGTTATACTCACAGACACCATTCAAACAGTTTTAGAAACTTTAGGGTGTTTTCTATCCATAGGTAATAAGTATATGCATATTCTAGTTACTGGGTAGGAGTGGTAACCAGATTAAATCGGGCACGTTTTTTATCCAGCCGTGAAAATAATGCCCCCCTAGCCATAACAGCTTAACCTGTTGGGGCTACGGGGCAGTATTTGCACGGCCGGATAAAAAACGTACCCGATTTAAACTGGTTACTACTCTTGCCCAGACATGAGAATATGCATATATTTAGTAGATTTGGATAGAAAACAGTCTAAAGTTTCTAAAACTGTTTGAATGGTGTCTGTGAGTATAACAGAACTCATATGGCAGGCCAAAACCTGAGAAGATTCCATACAGGAAGTGCCCTGTCTGACAATTTGTTCTCCTTCTGTGGCATCTCTATCGAAAATACAGCATTTCTGCTGTAACGTGACATTTTCTAAGGCTTCCATTGGCTCTCAGAAGGCGCCAGAAAGTGTAATGGGGTGTCTGCAGTCTCTGGGCGAAGTACAGCAGCTCTGTTTGTGAGTGGTCAGGCTGGGAACAGTGACACTGGAGATGCGCGTTCATGAGAATTCTCCATTTTTTTCTTTCAGCCTTTGAATGAACACAACGTTGCCCGGTTGGAATATTATCTCTATTTTACGAGAAAAAATTGCATAAAAATTGATTTTAAACAGCGTTTGACATGCTTCGAAGTACGGTAATGGAATATTTTGAATTTGTTTTGTCACGAAATGCACACGCGCGTCACCCTTCGGATACTGACCTGAACGCACAAACAAAACGGAGGTATTTGAATATAACTATGGATTATTTGGAACCAAAACACCATTTGTTGTTGAAGTAGAAGTCCTGGGAGTGCATTCTGACGAAGAACAGCAAAGGTAATCCAATTTTTCTTATAGTAAATCTGAGTTTGGTGAGGGCCAAACTTGGTGGGTGTCAAATTAGCTAGCCGTGATGGCCGGGCTATGTACTCAGAATATTGCAAAATGTGCTTTCACCGAAAAGCTATTTTAAAATCTGACACCGCGATTGCATAAAGGAGTTCTGTATCTATAATTCTTAAAATAATTGTTGTGTATTTTGTGAACGTTATTCATGAGTAATTTAGTAAATTCACCGGAAGTTTGCGGTGGGTATGCCAGTTCTGAACATCACATGCTAATGTAAAAAGCTGTTTTTTGATATAAATATGAACTTGATTGAACAAAACATGCATGTATTGTATAACATAATGTCCTAGGAGTGTCATCTGATGAAGATCAAAGGTTAGTGCTGCATTTAGCTGTGGTTTTGGTTTTTGTGAAATATATGCTTGCTTTGAAAATGGCTGTGTGATTATTTTTGGCAGGGTACTCTCCTAACATAATCTAATGTTTTGCTTTCGCTGTAAAGCCTTTTTGAAATCGGACAATGTGGTTAGATTAACGAGAGTCTTGTCTTTAAAATGGTTTAAAATAGTCATATGTTTGAGAAATTGAAGTTATAGCATTTTTTAGGTATTTGTATTTCGCGCCACGCGATTCCACTGGCTGTTGACTAGGTGGGACACAAACGTCCCACCTTGCCCAGGGAGGTTAACAGGTGTGCCTTCTTAAAAGTTAATTTGTGTAATTTCTTTCTTTCTTAATGCGTTTGAGCCAATCAGTTGTGTTGTGACAAGGTAGGGGGGGTATACAGAAGATAGCCCTATTTGGTAAAAGACCAAGTCCATATTATGGCAAGAACAGCTCAAATAAGCAAAAAGAAATGACAGTCCATCATTACTTTAAGACATGAAGGTCAGTCAATATGGAAAGTTTAAAGAACTTTGAAAGTTTCTTCAAGTGCAGCCACAAAAACCATCAAGCGCTATGATGAAACTGGCCCTCATGAGGACTGCCACAGGAATGGAAGACCCAGAGTTACCTCTGCTGCAGAGGATAAGTTCATTAGAGTTACCAGCCTCAGAAATGGCAGCCCAAATAAATGCTTCACAGAGTTCAAGTATCAGACAGATCAACATCAACTGTTCAGAGGAGACTGTGTGAATCAGGCCTTCATGGTTGAATTGCTGCTAAGAAACCACTACTAAAGGACACCAATAAGAAGAAGAGACTTGCTTGGGCCAAGAAACATGAGCAATGGACATTAGACTGGTGGAAATGTATCCTTTGGTCTGGAGTCCAAATTGGAGATTTTTGGTTCCAACCGCTATGTCTTTGTGGGATGCAGTGTGGGTGAAAAGATGATCTCTGCAAGTGTATTTCCCACCGTAAAGCATTGAGGAGGAGGTGTTATGGTGTGGGGGTGCTTTGCTGGAGTCAGTGATTTATTTAGAATTCAAGGCATACTTAACCAGCATGGCTAACACAGCATTCTGCAGGGATACACCATGCCATCTGGGTTGGGATTAGTGGGACTATAATTTGTTTTTCAACAGGACAATGACCCAACACACCTCCAGGCTGTGTACGGGCTATTTTACCAAGAAGGAGAGTGATGGAGTGCTGCATGAGATGACCTGGCCTCCACATTCCCCCGAACTCAATCAAATTGAGATGGTTTGGGATGAGTCAGACCGCAGAGTGAAGGACAAGCACCCAACAAGTGTTCAGCATATGTGGGAACTCTTTCAAGACTGTTGGAAAAGTATTCCAGATGAAGCTGGTTGAAAGAATGCCAAGAGTGTGCAAAGGTTGTCATCAAGGCAAAGGGTGGCTATCTCAAATATAAAATACATTTTGATTTGTTTAAAATGTTTTGGTTACTACATGATTCCATATGTGTTATTTCATAGTTTTGATGTCTTCACTATTATTCTACAATGTAGAAAATAGTAAAAATAAAGAAAAGCCCTTGGATGAGTAGGTTCTGTAAAACTTATATAAATGCCTGGATTACTTTAATTTTGGTGAATCCCTTATTCAATGGGTTAAAGTTATGTACAGCAACCCCAGATGTAACATAGTAAATAATGGTTACTTCTCAGAAAGTATTGAGCTTCTAAGAGGAGTAAAACAAGGCTGTCCTTTGTCTCCATATCTATTTATTATGTCCATTGAAATGCTAGCTATTAAAAGTAGATCCAACAAGAACATCAAGGGCTTAGAAATCCAGAGGATAAAAATGCAAGTGGCAATGTATGCCAGTGACTCAAGACTCAAGTCCACAATAAGGATCCCTGCACAGTCTCATTGAAGATCTTGATAACTTTTCTAGCCTCTCTGGACTAAAATCTAATTATGACAAGTGTAACATGATGGATCGTTAAAATACAGTGTTTACACTACCTTGCAGTTTCCAAAACCAAGTAGATATACTTGATATTCACATCTCAAAAAATATAAATGGACCTACCACATTCAATTTCAATAGAAGGTTTGCAAAAATAGATACGATTCTGCAAACATGGAGAGGTAAATAGTTATCTATTCATGGAAAAATCACATTGATTAACTCTTTGGACCTATCACAGTTTACTTACTTACTAATGGCGCTGCCTACTCCAGACAACTTGTTTTTAAATCATATGAACAAAAAATATTAGATTTTTTATGGAATGCTAAACCAGACAAAATTAAACATGCCTATTTATATAATGAATATGAGTTTGGGGGGCTAAAATGATTAAATATTAAAGCTTTAAACCTCTCACTAAAAGCTTCACTCATACATAAGTTATATTTAAATCCAAAATGGTTCTCCAGTAGATTATTAAGAAAGGCTTATCCTTTGTTTAAAAATAGCCTTTTTGCCTTCACACAGATTACAACTTCTCATATCCGACTAATTGAAAATGAAATGTTTAAAGTATTGCCCTTTCTTAAACAAGCTATACAAAGCTGGTTACAATCTCAATTTTATCCTCCAGAAAAGGATATAACAAATGTTATTGATCCCTCCCTCAAATATACTGATTAATAAAAAAACAATCATCTTTATGGATAAAAAAAAATGGTATTATATTTATTAATGATTTTAGGAATATAAACGGTTGAGTTATGTATGGCACATATGCTGCTATCACAAATATATGGGAATGTTTGCTCAATCCAAACTTTATCACAAAAATGGAGGAGGCAAGTGGAAAGTGAGAAGGTAGGGAATTTGTTTACCTGCCATATATTAAAGATACAAATTGGCTGAAAGGAATTGGCATGAATACAAAAATATACCAGTTTAATGTGAGGACAAAAATGTTGACAGCTGCGCCATACAGTTTGCAAAATAAATGGGAAGAGATTTTCGATGTACCGATTCCATGGCACATGGTATGAACTGGTACAAAAAACAACACATGATTCAACACTTCGAGTTTTCAATTTAAATGTGTGGCTCAGTTGGTAGAGCATGGTGTTTGCAACACCAGGGTTATGGGTTTGATTCCCACGGGGGACCAGTATGGGAAGAAAAATAATGTATGAAATGTATGCATTCACTACTGTAAGTCGCTCTGGATAAGAGCATCTGCTAAATGACTAAAATGTAAATGTAAAATGTACAAAATTCTTGCCACCAACAGAACGCTATATACAGTTGAAGTCGGAAGTTTTACACATTAGCCAAATACATTTAAACTCAGTTTTTCACAATACTTGACATTTAATCCTAGTAAAAGTTCCCTGTCTTACGTCAGTTAGGATCACCACTTTATTTTAAGAATGTGAAATGTCAGAATAATAGCAGAGAGAATGATTTATTTCAGCATTTTTTTCTTTCACCACAGTCCCAGTGGGTCAGAAGTTTACATACACTCAATTAGTATTTGGTAGCATTGCCTTTAAATTGTTTAACTTGGGTCAAACATTTTGGGTAGCCTTCCACAAGCTTCCCACAATAAGTTGGGTGAATTTTGGCCCATTCCTCGAGACAAAGCTGGTGTAACTGAGTCAGGTTTGTAGGCCTCCTTGCTCGCACACGCTTTTCAGTTCTGCCCAAAAATGTTCTATGGGATTGAGGTCAGGACTTTGTGATGGCCACTCCAATACCTTGACTTTGTTGTCCTTAAGGCATTTTGCCACAACTTTGGAAGTATGCTTGGGGTCATTGTCCATTTGGGAAACCCATTTGCGACCAAGCTTTAACTTCCCAACTGTTGTCTTGAGATGTTGCTTCAAAATATCCACATAATTTTCCTACCTCATGATGCCATCTATTTTGTGAAGTGCACCAGTCCCTCCTGCAGCAAAGCACCCCCACAACATGATGCTGCCACCCCCGTGCTTCACGGTTGGGATGGTGTTCTTCGGCTTGCAAGCCTCCCCCTTTTTCCTCCAAACATAACGATGTTCATTATGGCCAAACAGTTCTATTTTTGTTTCATCAGACCAGAGGACATTTCTCGAAAAAGTACAATATTTGTCCCCATGTGCAGTTTCAAACCATAGTCTGGCTTTTTTATGGCTGTTTTGGAGCAGTGGCTTCTTCCTTGCTGAGCGGCCTTTCAGGTTATGTCGATATAGGACTCGTTTTACTGTGGATATAGATAATTTTGTACCTGTTTCTCCAGCATCTTCACAAAGTCCTTTGCTGTTGTTCGGGGATTGATTTGCATTTTTTACACCAAACTACGTTCATCTCTAGGAGACAGAACGCGTCTCCTTCCTGAGCGGTATGATGGCTGCGTGGTCCCATGGTGTTTATACTTGCGTACTATTGTTTGTACAGATGAACGTGGTACCTTCAGGCCTTTGGAAATTTCTCCCAAGGATGAACCAGACTTGAAGAGGTCTACAATTTTTTTTCTGAGGTCTTGGCTGATTTCTTTTGAATTTCCCATGATATCAAGCAAAGAGGCACTATGTTTGAAGGTAGGCCTTGAAATGATGTCAATTAGCCTATCAGAAGCTTCTAAAGCCATGACATCCTTTTCTTGAATTTTCCAAGCTGTTTGAGGCACAGTCAACTTAGTGTATGTAAACTTCTGACCCACTGAAATTGTGATACAGTGAATTATAAGTGAAATAATCTGTCTGTAAACCATTGATGGAAAAATTACTTGTGTCATGCACAAAGTAGATGTCCTAAACGACTTGCCAAAGCTATAGATTGTTAACAAGAAATGTATGGAGTGGTTGAAAAACTTGTTTTAATGACTCCAACCTAAGAGTATGTAAACTTCCGACTTCAACTGTATATGGGGCATAAAACAATTTCAGCTCTGTAGACTTTGCTGCGAAGAGAGAGAATCACTAGATCATTTATTCTGGTATTGCCCCTATGTAGCTTGTTTCTGGTCACAGGTTCAGGAATGGTTAAAAAAAACATTCACTTAAACTGAACCTTACAAATAACAGTGTTGGGCGATTTGGAAAGCCATAGTCAGTCAATAAATACTATGATATTTACTCGTAGGAAAGGTTTTCATCTTTAGCTCACAATCTGTGGATACTATATGATTAGAAAGGTTCAACATTTATGTAAAACATCGAAAAACACAATCGAAAAATATATGGCACATGGAAACCAAACAAGGGTGGTCTATGGTGATACAGTAGGTGGGATGTGCTGAGAGTGGCTGAGGGGTGGGATTAAAGAATTTATGTTTGGTAATGTATTATTGTTATGTGACTGCTTTATATAAAAGTACCATGTATGTAAAATGTGTATGTAAAATGTATACATAAAATGTATGTATATGTAGCAGAAAAGCTGTAAAAACCAAAAAGATATGTGTCCTCCAAAGAGGGTGGATTGGTTAATAAAAACAAAGTTTAAAAAAAAGTACAAATAAATAACGCTCCACATTACTCAAGACACATCCGAGGGAGCTTATGTCAGTTGGGGTCGATGACAAAAAAGCAATGGACCAACAGCTAATTCCTGAAGAACACCATCCCAGGATAAAATCCATTCCGTGTCTAACCTGATGATGTATTCCTCCCATCCCCCAGACAGAAATGTGTTGCGCATTGTCTGAGTGATTGACAAACTCCCATGATGCCTTGCAATGGTTGAGGATGCTAGTCTGCTCTGACAGTTGGTGGGAAAGACTGGGGGCTGCTTGGCTTGTGCTTCTGCTCTTTAACCGGTTGGCAGTCTCCTCTTGATTAGGCCTCTGCCTGCATGTCCCTGAGGAGTCTCCCCAGTGCAGTCACCGGAGACGGGCTCTCCTGTAATGGTGTCTGACAGGCCAGCTAGAGCTGCTGAGGAGCTGACACAGATGCTAACTTCCGAGGAGAGAGCCCTGCCCCCCCCCCCATACATTCTGATGGTGTTAAATGATTCAATTAGGTTGTTTGGATGACTTGAGATGGGTTGTGTGGGATTTCTACATTGAATGATAAATTTAGGATAATGTCTTCAGATCTCCTCTTAATTACTAACGTCAAATGAGCTAGTTGGGCTATTGCATCACATCAATACCGAACATACTCACCAGTGAGTTTCCCTTATATTTTCCCCTTATTGCTACACTTTCATCTACGGTCCATCTATTACAGTTAGTGTTGCAAGGTATACCAGTAACATGGTAATATCACGGTACCAAAATGTCATGATACTTATGATACCAACATTTTATAATACCATAGTACTGTTTCATACGATACTACCAATATTTTCGGCCCTACCAATCTGAAGAACCCGCTGGCACCAGTTATAAAATGTTTATAAAGTCAGTTATTCATAAATTCAGTAAAAAAAATGTAAGCAACAGCAACTAGTCTCTTGTATGCACCAGTCCAATAAAGTAAATATAATTTAGCAGTGATGGCGAGCGGGGATGGAGAGACCCTGGTCAGGCTTCTGTTGTTACATTTGTACATTTGATACATTGGCGCAGTGCTCAGAGCAAGCAGAGTTGATACATTGTATTTAATTTAATCCCTGAGGTAACCAGGAGCATAGGCCAGTCTCAGTATAGGCTTTGCAAGTTTGCTGTCATGCAGCAGTGCCAGAGATGAAAATCAGCTTTGTGACAGGCATTCACAATTTTTTTGCACCTTTACAGCTAAGAAAACGTCTTGTCTCGAGCTAAAACGGTTACAAAAATATGACTCCTATAACCAGAGCTACATTTTTTTTCTTCCTGTGCAATTTGATAAAATTTCACAAACGATGTTGCAGGCCATTTTAAACTAATCCCTCTATTTATTGGTTTGATATTGTTCAGTCATGTTACCTAGCTAGCTAAAAATCTGGTAACTTGACAGTAGGCATAGGCACATTTTATTGGCACAAGTAGAAAGAAAAAGGGTCTGTTACTCAAGAGATGTGCTTCAAAAGGTAGGATTCACATAAGCCAAACTATATAAAAAATCTTTCTCTTTCTGGTGCTCATTACATTCTGATGGTGCTTCACATTTTTAAAGTTGGGAACAGTGAGTGTATGTTTGAGAGATATTGGTGTGTGTGTGTGTGTGTGTGTGTGTGTGTGTGTGTGTGTGTGTGTGTGTGTGTGTGTGTGTGTGTGTGTGTGTGTTTATTTACGAGAGAGAGGGAGACAGAGAGAGAGAGTGTGAGGGAGGGAGAGTGTGTGTGTGTCTGTGTGTTAACTGAAGAGTAGAAGGTTTCATGCAGTGTTTTCCCCTTACTGCCACAATAACCTGCAGATCATTATGCATGTATATTCCTTCCTCCTGTTCCTCCAGCCAAATCACAGGTAGACCTTTGTAAATATGAGCAGATTAGCCATTCTATGCAGTATTCTATTATACAGAGTGAAGTTAAATTCCGTATGTGTTGTATTGAGTATAAGTGTGAATATCAGTGGCTGGTTTTTTGTGTAGGACATGCACATAACGTTTAGAAAATGGAAACAAGCGTCCAGGGGACGGGGCGAACAGGACACTAGGCCACAGAAGTTTTTCCTCGTGGTACTACTTGGTATCATGATACTTGGCCTGGTATCGTATCGTTAGGAAAATGTTATCGTGACAACACTAATTAAAGTAGCATCACGTTATACACCAACGGACTTCCCTTCTGGCCTTCAGGCTCCATTTCCAGGCCCTAAAACATCATGTGTTGCTGGACACTACAGGAGTGCCCATCTATCGACGTTGCCCTTCACTCAACCTGCATCAGCTCACACAGTCTGCTCACAAAGACAAAGGCACAGCTCAGGGAGCTGCCGCTGGTACTGGACTCTTCTTCACGCTGATTTTAATTGGCACATTCGTCATGCAAAGGTAGAAGTCAGCTTTGCAGCACACTATGACAGTAGAGCCCAAGGGAAGTCTGAGGGCTTGCAGGTCCAGAGACCCACTACTAATGCAATACAGATAAGAGGAACACCACATCTGTGAGAAAGGAGTAGGAGAGTAGAAGCTGCAGGGAGAATAGACAATATATAGATAGAGGCAGACGTAGAGAGAGGGAGAGAGAGGTAAAGAGGTAGGGGGTAGAGAGTCAGTGGAAGGTATAAGGGAGGGAGTGGAGCAACAGATAAGCGGGGTTGGATGGAAAGAAGGAAGGAAAGAGGGGAGATTAAACATATTGTATCATGTATTATCCATCGTCCTGTCATTTCACGTTAGTGACGATACCTACCTCTGCCAATAGGAGGTGTTGGTGTAACAACTCCCAATAAAAGTTGTCTTAGAAAATATTTAGCTATACTTAGCCACTTCCTGACAAACGTACGGCTCTATGGACTGTATGTCTCCTTCCCAGACGGTTCACATGGCCCCAGATTAAAGTATCATAAATGCATACAAATATATGGAACAAGGTCTCCATCAGGAATGCTCTGATAATGGCCTCCCGAATGCCACTTGGGACTGCTCCGTGGCATAGCTACGGTCCTTCAGTGTGTGTGTATTTAAGGTGTGTGTGTGTGTGTGTGTGTGTGTGTGTGTGTGTGTGTGTGTGTGTGTGTGTGTGTGTGTGTGTGTGTGTGTGTGTGTGTGTGTGTGTGTGTGTGTGTGTGTGCATATGCATGTGTATTTGAGTGTGTGTGTACGAGAGTGATATCTGGTAGTTTGCTCTGAGAGCTAAGAAGGAGATGCTCTCCTTTCCCACTCTCACATCCACAGAAGTCTGAATCTCATCACAACCTAACATTGGAAGGAGAATGACATCAAAATGTTGAGTGACCAGTAACAACCTGATATTAGAGGAAATAAAAGCAACATTGTGGACTGATACACAGAATGCCATTAAACTGCTTGAAAGACAGTCATGGGCAGATATTAGAGAAAATTACAGCAACATCATGGCATGACATCCAATGTATTACAGCAGAGAAAATGGCACAACCCCACGTTTTATGGAGTTACAGAACACATTACAGACAGGGTCAAAACTACATCTTGAAGAGCAAGCCGGAGCCGTTATCACAATATAATTTTGGAGAAAATAAATACTGAGGTGCTAGAAAGTGAGTCATAAGCCAATACGGATGGATGACAAATGACCTTCAACCAAAAATCCAAGCATGACTCAAGACAAAATACTACATTACATTCATTCAAGGACATACAAAAAATGTACAGTGAGCACAACAACCCACCAATTAAACACAGATAAGAGAGCCCAGTTCAAGTGTCATTAAACGATAACAAGATATTTCACAGCATGTCCAAGAATCACATGAGCATGAAGCTTTAGCTACACACGCATACACAGAAACGTGTGTACACACACTCACACACGGGCAGCGTGGGTTGACTAGCTATCTAACACAGCTGCTGAATGGGCATCCTGCCGTTGAATAGCATCCATTGATTCTCGCAGATCAAACCCACTTCCTCCTCTCAACTATACTGCACGTAACCCCTCAAGGGCTGAAAGTGTGTGTGTGTGCGTGTGTGTGCCTGCACACTAATGCATGTTTGTGCATGCTAGGACATTAGGGGTTGGGGAGTACACAGCCTCCCTCAGACACAGTCCCCCCATAAGAGGATACATTTTGCTGAATTACTGCGCTTAATGGAATAAAGACATGACGGCTAGTAGGTTTAAGCGCATTGGCGTCAGGTCCCGTCCTGTCCATGAGACACAGGATGCCACGGCAGGCCGTGACCCAAGGCCACACCAGCATTAAGTCAGTATGACATGAAAGCGGTGTTAACCGCCTCTTGCTAAGCTTCACAGAGAGAGCTCTGTCCCGAATGACAGCCACTATCAGTGCGAGATCTCGGGGATGAGAAATGGAGAGGTAATGTCATTTATCTGTGCGCTTCTACTAATGTTCGCTCCCAGGGAAGTACAAAATTGAGATAAAAGCAAGCTTTGGCGCTGGATGTGCTGATAAGCTCGCAGGATTGGACATGAGAGCATCGAGCTGAAACGCATTAGGCATATCCATGTGCTTTATCTCAGTATCTTAATTTATGTAGGTAATATAGAGCATATTTGTTTGAATGAGGTAAAAGCAATACAAAAAAATCAATCAATGGATGGCTGGTTTGTTGCATTTTTGTTATAGATTGGTAATAAACTGAAGCATAAGCCGTAAAGTACAGCATCATTCACTGGATTTATGTTATTAATAAGGGTATTTAAATCTGTGTGTTGTCAATGGCTATACCATCAATGAAGTGGAATGCATAAAACAGCCACCATGATTGAGAGTGACATTCGATTTTATGAGAAGCGGTAAATTATGTCTTCACTATACATCGTAGTCCCCTCCCTCTTGATAGCTAGTGGGTTTTGGTGTCCAGCCACCAATCAGCGAGTTATAAAAGCACATTTCTGAGTCGAAGCACTAAGGATGTTGAAACACTGGTGTAGACTACAAAACACAAATGTTTAAATTAAATTTTTGTTACATTAAAGGCCCACTCCTTCGTTTGAAAAACAACAAACAGGCATCCCCACCATGAAAATAATTCTACAACCAAATGAGGTTGCAATAATAATATGCCATTTTATAACGACCTCTGCATATGAACAGAAGAATATGCAACTTTTTCTCAAAACATTTTTCTGAGAATAAAACATTGAACAGTGTCTTACCTTGAAGTTGCAGATGCACGTCACTGTCTCTCCAATTCTTAGACACTCTCCGTCAAACTTGCAGGTGTTGGTGTCACACAAAAAGAGGTCTGTATCCCGGTCATCAAAACCTGCCATGTAAAAACACAAAACATAAAACTTTAGCTGAATGCATAAACATACTGAAGCAAAAGTTGCAAAAATGGCACCCTATTCTCTAAAAAGTTTCTTCTACTGTCCCATTTACACAGAGGGTTGTACATGGAACCCAAAAGAGTTATTCTACCTTTTTTTGAAGAGTGTACAGTCGCATTGAGATTAAAATATTTTTGGTTGAATAAGACTTCCTAACATTAGAACACCTACTGAATGGCACCAATAACAGCTTTGAAGTTATTATCAATGGCCAGCCTGGAAACTGGCCAAGTGGTAATGATGGTGGACCCTCAGCTGCCTCGAGCCTCCTGGCCTGTGGGCCGTATCACTAAGATCATGCCTGGGACCGATGGTCGTGTTAGATCGGTGGAGATCCAGGTAAAGAACCGGACATATATCCGGCCAGTTGCCCGACTAATTCCTCTCCCTGAGATGACAGAGGACGGGGAGCAATGAGCCTTTTTTGAGGAGTGTGGAAATGAACCAATTTCCGGGGTGGCTGTAGAAAAAGCCCATGGAGTTGGTGGAATAATCCTTTAATTCATTGCCACTTACTCAGCTGGGCCAGGGGCGCTTTAATTAGGTCAGGTGGAAATATCCGACAGATCTCCACTCCATAAAAGGAGGAAATCACCATCGCCTGATCGCGCTGCTTTCTCTTCCTTCACTCTGTCAAATCCAGAAGTTCTGTGCGTCCATGAATCCACGTAAGTCCACCGACTCTGTTACCTTTCATCTGAACTTTCATCTGAACTTTCATCTGAACTATCTGTTGCGATCGGGAGAGTGGGCCATCAGTTGTTGTTTGAAGTTATTATCGCGTGGCTTGGAGCGCACGCTTCAAACATTTTGTTTAATGTGAATGGTCAATGATTCCGGCCCTACGGATCATCATAGGCCAATTATGCAATTGGTATGGTTAATATGTAATGAAATTCCGTGTACACATGAAGACACTTGAAAGGGTGAAATAATAAAGTAATTGTTTGTTGAACTGATCGGCACTGATAATGGCGATTATAGATTGAATAACCGATCAGTGTTTGAATTATTCTTTCATGATTTCTGATAAATAGTTACGAGCCTAAATTACTCACCGATGATTCCTATTGACTTATTAATGAACTGGATTGTTGAATTCCCTAAATGATGTTCATAATGAAAGAATGTTATGATTAGATCTTTGTGATGATGGATTTGATTGGATACACGTTATTCTGTTTCCTTTGTTATGCAACACAGACTACTCAGTAAATATACCACTTTATGGTTAAAGGAATTCCTGCCTCAGTCTCATCCATTCCTCTGTCACCTGACCCGTGACCACCTGTTCACCCTCACTGTCAGTCATCCTACCTGTCCAGCTACCCACACAGATTCCACTAATCTTTCAGTAAGGGATACATTTTGTTATAATCCAATTAAACATATACCATTGCAAAAAAAAGTCCATTGGAAAAACAACCGTACAAATGATCCACACACTGGTTGAATCAACATTGTTTCCACATGTAAATAACGTGGACTAGATGTTGAATTGATGTTTGTGCCCAGTGGGGACTGGAGAAATCAATGTCTTCCATTAGTCATGCTACATTTTATAACAACATAGTCTGTCTTTGTCTTTAGGGAAGGACGTTCTGTCTGTCTTTATACAACAAGGTTGACCCCAGGCATTGTCCCGAGGAGGCAAAAAGGACACTGCCCCACTGGGCACACACTGATTTAATCAATATTGTCTCCACGTCATTTGAATGACATAACGTTGAACCACTGTCGGATAGACGTTGAATTGACGTCAGTGCCCAGTAGGGTGGGTGCATCCCAAATGGCACGCTATTCCCTTTAAATTGCACTACTTTAGACCAGGGCCTATTGGGCTCTTGTCAAAAGTAATGCACTGTATAGGGAATAGGGTGCCATTTGGGACGTAATGTTGGATTTTATACAATTCAGTCTGAATTAGGTATATCAAATGACTCAGACGAAGCATCCCAAATTGAATCAAGCAGTCTCATGGGCATGAAACAGGACAGAAAGCTCCAGGCTATTATTTTACCTGAGCACATTGCTTACAAATAGCACCCGCATGTTAAAGTGGTCTTAAAAGCGTCCATTTGAAACTGAGAAGGCGTAGTCTTTTATACAACACATTGACAAAAAAGGAGCTATTATTTGGGATGAAAACAAAGTTAGGTAGAGTGAAGTGGAGGCTCTTCCAGAGAAAAAGAGGATGATGGTTATCCTCATTATAATACATAAAACCTGCATTAATAGGTAATTAGGCTTGGCCTTCTTTTGTGTTGTGTACACCATTCACTCATTTTTGTCATACAAACTTAGTTCGAGTTAGCTCAGAAATGTTGGACAATTGACATTCATGTCATTCATGTACAGTACCTGCACACTAAATATACATTTTCATCTATGCGTGTGTTTCACGTTTTGAGATTAAAGATAAGAGATTCTCAACATTTTTGAAAGAGGATTCAATGTAGTTATGCATAACCTAAGCTATCACTTTTTGATATGTTTTACTCAAATAGAAGGCCAATTTAGTCATATGAGCAATTTCTGCTTGACATTTCTTCCAAAATAAAATGAAAACAGCAATAATCTGAGTCATGCACTTGGCCTCTAAAAGCTCAGCAATTAATGTGTTGTTGATTGTTAGCCAGCTACATGACAATGTTGTTTTCAAGAGGGGATGGGTAGTAAGGTGATGGATTAAACATTACGACGGCACTTCTGTCCCGAGTGCTGCCCAACTCTCCTGCCATCAGCCTAAAAGCTCTCTTCTCTGGATGGTGCTCATTGCTCAGAGGAAAGGAGTCTAGCATGCTAAAATAGCCAACCTGCTATTCACATGGGTTCTTAATGGGCAGCAAGTGTTAGCTCTTAGCGGCGCCACATAATCATACAGCCAGAAGCAGCAGTATGGACGTCGGAGTGACACTTGGATTATATGGCTGCTGTACTGAAGCACTTATGAGACGAGGGCCCTGGGAAAGTGGCAAGGGGCTGACACATGGGTGACACTCACGCGGAGAGGAATGGTAGCAGTCATGCTACAGGCTAATTCACTTCTTGGAAAGAAACAGAGGTGTTCACGTGTTCCCAGCACACTAACAATAGCCTGTTTAGTCCCGGAAACCTTATTCACCAACAAGTCTTTAGAAATGCCCACTTAAAGGATACAATACTCCAAAATTAAACTTGTCAGCCTTTTCAAACCTTGGGAGTGTTCTAAATTCAGGCGATCCCATGGTATTTTTGCCATATACAGTTGGGGTGATTCCTCACAAAACTAGAACAAAAGAAAAAGGTTGACACATATTTGACATTTGTATCTTAAAGCATAGTTGAGAAATAATTGAAGTTGGAATATTTGTCACTTTTTTGCCTGACCCAGGCCTCCTTTAAGACTCCATAATGTTTCATCTTCGATTGATTTATGAGTATTGAAAATTATAAACATGAATATTGAAAACATATCATTTTTGATTTGTCACATTTTATATATATATATATAATTGAACATTATATACTCTATGGGCATATCAAAGTTCCAGAGTGGGATCTCTTGTTACTTGTAGAATTATGATCCAATTTGTAAGCATTTCCAACAGAGTGAATGTGAAAATGGATTCAAAATGGTCACCCTCTGCTGGTGGTAAAAGGAGGCCTGTGATTGGTTACATTGCCAACTAAGCAAATGTCTCTGTATAAAATGGGCCATAACTTTAAAACTATCATAGATCCCACTCTGAAACTTTGATATTCCTATAGAGTATATTATGTTCAACAATATATACAATAATTTGCCAAATAAAAAAATCTATATTCATGTTTATATTATTACATTTTCATAAATGTAAGAAAATTATTATTGAAAATAAAATACTAATCATATGACACCAATGTTTGCTTTGTAGCACCTACAGATGAAACATTATGAGTCTTAAAGGAGGCCTGGGTATGGCCAAAATGTCATAAATGTTCCAACTTCAATTAATAATTTCTCAATTATGCTTCAAGATACAAATGTCAAATGTATGTCAACAATCCTTCCTCCAAAGGAACCTTCTATTGATTAAATGTTCATGGTCTTTTTTGTTCTAGTTTCGTGGGGAATCACCCATAGGCTATCCAGAATATACGGAAGGAATGGGAAAAATAGCACCAGCCAATTCCAACAAAATTGTCCTAAAATAGCATACATCTCAAAATCTGCTAAGTAATCCAAAATCACCTCAAAAACACGCCTTTGAAACATCAACTTGACCCACCCTCAAAGATAGAGCTGTTTCTCTTCTACCGCTGACAGAAAACAATTAGCCTAAATCACTTCAAGTTGTGTTTCCTTGGGTAATATGCTAGAATACATGGCATGCAAGTTGCATAAGGATTTACTAAGCAGGTGTCAAATGTGGCACATGAGCAGTGCCCCAGGAGTTTAGAGAGGTAATGTATCCTACTTGTCAAAAATAGCTCTTGGAATGCAATAAACTGCCTTTAGAAGTGGCACCACATTAAGATCAATATATGAAATAATATATAACTTAGTGTAGGAGTACTGTACATATGTTTATATACATTATAGGCATATTAAACAGACAATTGTAGAAAAATTCCCTTGAAAAATCCCAACTGTTTGCAGGACAACATTTTGAAAGATAAACATGACAATAAAAATATAAATTTTTCAAATTACAATTAGGGAGCAATTACTACACTTCATTTGTTGACTGTAAATTGATGAAATAGTAAATGTCATATGAAAAGGCACAAAGACAGTAACAATCAATCTCAGATGAATGTAAACGCCACTGTAGGTTTAGTCAGAACGTTTTGCTGTATTTTAAAGCTGAGATCCACCCCAGATCATTTGTTATTGTTTTGTTTTTGAAAAGGAGGAGATGAGCATCCAACAACGTAACAAAAAATAAAATAAAAATCGCACTACATACTCTGTTTTATCACGCGTGCAGTGATGTACAATGATGTTCGAGGGGAAAAAAACATTGTTCGATATTTGAAGAAACGTTTTTGTAATATCGCAAATGGACGTGGCACTTTCACCGAAACAGATTTCAACTTTAAGGACAGGTGTGGTTATGTGTCAACATCTAATGACAATGTCCGTAAGGGTGATGGGACAGCTTGTATGACAAGTAGTTTCTACAGCTTGTGAGGTGTGGTGGTTTTAATGCTCGTGAGTGCAACCGCAATGCAGTCTGCATTTATCTGTGAATGAATGTGGACCAAAGAGTCAAATAGATACCAGATATGAATACAGACTCAATAGCTGTGCTTTGCTGACTGTCAGACACAAAAAGCAAGTCACAGTCATAGCAGTTACATAATCAGATAAATTACTGCACAGTCAGACCCAAAGCCATAGACTCAAAGACACAGTCAGAGCTACAGACTGCCAACATCTAGGACATTCAGTAGTGAAGCCGAAAGTGTCTTGTGTTCTCAGTTCTAGGCTGAAAGTATTGCAATCCACTTATTCTCTGAAAAAACGGAAAGAAAAAAGAGTGGGTGAGAAACACGTTTTTTTTTCAAAAGACATTGAATCTCAGAACTTGCGGTGTTTCTTTTTGAGACATTCTTGGATTTCTGGAAAATCACAAATTAACAAGACTCAAATATATAGGCCAACCTGGAAAACTAAAGGTACAATTCATAAAGTATGTGCAGGCGTGAGGTAGTGTCTCCCTGACAGACATTTATGGGTTGGTCCAGCCTAGAATTTCAGGTACAGTAGCAGTAACAGTTCTCGTTGTTGCTCAGTGTTTTTTGAACCTGTGATACACTACTGCCTTCGGGAACAATATGAATCGGTGAGCTGCTTGTAGCTAACATTTGCTAACTGCAAAAAACACTCAGGTAACAAATGAATTGAAATCAAATGTTTTATTTGTCACGTGCTGAATACAACAAGTGAAGACTTTACCGTGAAATGCTTACTTACGAGCCCTTTCCCAACAATACAGTTAAAAAGTAAGAAGATTAACGAATAGATAAAAAGATCATAGTAACACAATATAATAACAATAGCAAGGCTACATACAGGCTATATACAAGGAGTACCGGTACCGAGTCAGTGTGCTGGGGTACGAGGTAATTGGGGTGATTGATTCATATGTCATATGTACATGTAGGTTTGATTAGGTGATTGACTGAAGTACTATGTACATGTAGGTAGGGGGTGAAAAGCAGAAAATCTAATTAACTGTTCAGCAGTCTTATGAATTTGGGGTAGAAGCTGTTCAGGAACCTTTTGGTCCAAGACTTAGCGCTCCGATACCGCTTGCCATGTGGTGGCAGAGAGAACACCCTGTGACTTGTGTGGATAAAGACTTTAACAATTTTTTGGGCCTTCCTCTGACACCGCCTGGTATAGAAGTCCTGGGTGACAGGAAGCTTGGCCCCAGTGATGTACTGGGCCGTTCGCACTACACTCTGTAGCGCCTTGTGGTCGGATGACGAGCAGTTGCCATACCAAGCGGTGATGCAGCCAGTCAAGATGCACTCAATGGTGCAGCTGTATAACTCTTTGAGGATCTGAGGGCCCAGTGTGCTGAGGGCCCATGCCAAATCTTTTCAGCCTCCTGAGGGGGAGAGGTGTTGGTATACCCTCTTCATGACTGTGTTGGTGTGTTTGGACCGTGATAAGTCCTTAGTGATGTGGACAACGAGGAACTTGAAGCTCCTGACCATCTCCAATACAGCCCTGTCGATGTTAATGGGGGCCTGTTCGGCCCGCCTTTTCCGATAGCCCACGATCAGCTCCTTTGTCTTGCTCACATTGAGGGAAAGGTTGTTGTCCTGGAACCACACTACCAGGTCTCTGACCTTTTCCCTATAGGCTATCTCATCGTTGTTGGTGATCAGGCCTACCACTGTTGTGTCATCAGCAAACTTAATGATGGTGTTGGAATCGTGTTTGGCCACGCAGTCGTGGGTGAATAGGGAGCACAGGAGGGGACTAAGCACACACTCTTGAGGGGCCTCACTGATGAGGATCAGCGTAGCAGACGTGTTGTTGCCTATCCTTATGTGAGCCAAGACCAGCCTTTCAAAGCATTTCTTGGCTACGGGGCGATAGTCATTTAGACAGGTTACCTTGGCGTTCTTGAGCTCGGGAACTATCATGGTCTGCTTGAAACGTGGGTATTACAGACTGGTTCAGGGAGAGGTTGAAAATGTCAGTGAAGACACTTGCTGGCTGGTCAGCGCATGCTCCGAGTACGTGTCCTGGTAATCCGTCTGGCCATGTGAATGTTAACCTGTTTAAAAGGTCTTACATTGGATACAGAAAGCGTGATCACACAGTCGTCCGGAACAGCTGGTGCTTTCATGCATGGTTCAGTGTTGCTTGCCTCGAAGTGAGTCTATGGGAAGGTCAGTTTGTGTGTCTTTAAACATATTGCCATTCTTAGAAAATGCAGCAATAGTCATTACAGGAATTGGTGAGCAGGTTGGTAGGTTGGGGCGGCCGAGCGTTTCACGCACAGGACTTGAAGGCCACAAGTGGTAGTTGGTCGAATGCAGACGTGTTTATATACTAACCCCTACGCTAACCATTACCTTAACCACTCACAAGCATGCCTAAACCAGAATTGTGTGAAAATACCCACCCATATACATACATTTACACATAGTGAGCTGCTAATGCAGTCGTTGAACTATGAACCAATCATGTGAGGGGGTGCTTTGTTTCCATCAGGCCATTATTTACCAGAGCAACACTAGTTGGAGCCCCACCGGCACCTCCACAAGATAAAAAATTGATGTAGGATCTTAATTTGATCACTCTGTTGTTGCTGAGAATTGCAGATGAGCTTCGTGATTTACATAAATTCACTGAAAACCCACACTAACACACAGTTATATTAACAGTATTGCACTTTTCATGCAGCCTCATTTTGGCCAGCTTATAGTTTAACCACCCATCAAACAACATTATGGGCTTAACGTTAAAATCCTGTTGCTGCAGGATTATTTTGCTGTGACAATACTGGTCGAATTAAGATCCTACATCTGTATATTGCTCCAGGCCTAATGTGCTCTTAGCTGCAAAATATGCCATGTCAGAGGCCAAGACTATTTGTACTTCCTATGCCCCACCCACTGTTAAAGGAGGAGATAACAGTGAACTAAATAATTTACCAAAACAAGCTGGCAAACATCAAATATGCAAAAGGTGATGTTTATATGACAACTATTAAGATGGCAAGCAAAGCACTTATGCAACCCAAAGCAATTTCTCCACAGCCCAATGCGTCACCAACATACGTGGAACTGCATCTGTCACATAGAGCCAGATAGCTCTATAGGACATTCCCTGTTTTCAAGCCTTGTGTTGGTCAAAAAAAGAAGGAATAAATTAGAAATGTAGAACAGAACAACAGCAAGGGTGAGACTCTTCTTTGACCTCATTCTTACGTCAAGTATGTCATAGTTCCTGGCTACAGTTTTGAATTGTTTCTCCTGTAAGAGAACCATTGCTTGTTAGTGGTAACAAGCATTGCAAAGAGCGGGGGATTTATGTGTTCAAGAGCACTCTTTCTGATCTCTCATGTGTAAATGAAAGGGGGAACTCAGGTCATGGCCATTAGTTAATCTACGGTGATTTATACATCCAAAAAGGCCTGTTTGAAAGGTTGCTGGAGGCAAGCAGTCAACAATTACAGATCTAGGATCTTAATTTCAGCCTGTTTGCTACAGCATGAAAATAATCCTGTAGCAACAGGAAATGTGAATTATGTGGATTATAATTAACAAACATTTTTGTAAGGGAAAATCAAGTCTAAAATTTCTAAATGGAAACAAAGTTCAGAAGTCCATTTAAACTGCAAATAAACTGCACGTTTTACATTTCCTGCATAGCAGGAAAGTTATCCTGCAACGGGATGATCAAATTAATATCCTACATCTGTAAACCTAGCAATTTTTTATCCTGTTTCGATTAGATGATATTGGGCCTTTCTCGTCACATAATTCCCAATCTCCTGATTTCAGCTATCTTTTTCTGTGTATAATGTATGTGGGGCAGCTTGTGAAGAGAAGGATTTTCCACCTCTATCCAGAGATTCTGTTGACCTTGGGCCACTGATAATTCTATTGGATGTGGTTTCTCGCGTTCAATGATTTTTTAGTTTTTTTTACAACGGTGGTTAATAATGAAGTGCAATATAAACACTGACTGTATAAACTCAAGAGAGTCTCACCAGCTTGTGGAAATATCTGCAAACGTTGCCTCTTATTAAACCAATGACTTCATATTCACAGAGAGTTACGTTTCGTTGGTCAGTTTTAGAGCAACAGTGTTTTACGTCTTTAGGGAAACAGCTCAATTGCTAAAGATGTAACTTCATTTGGATCTAGCTATGAACACAAATTTTAAAAACATATCTGTGAAACGAGGCCCAGGTTGATGGAATTATTCTCCTAATAGGTTTTAGTCCACAATCTCTATTGAAGACTGTGTCATGGGTATTTCAGATAAGATCATCCTAAAATCAGAATTGACATGGTAAAATGGTAATTACACGATAATAACCTGCACCAATAGACACAATGTGTGTTTGACACCAGAGACACACACACCTTTTGGATAAAAGCGTCTGCTAAATGGCATATATTATTATTATTTATATTACCATTAAAGTAGGATATGATGACAAATAATGCATTTCCTGCTTTGCAATCAAAGTATTTTCACTGTCATGTCAAAGCAGCCACGGACATGGTGTTGAAAACATCCATTCATTATATCATTAGTTTATATAGACCATGACGAGGAAGGCGGCTTCCATTGAGTCCAGCTGCTATTTATGTTTCAGTGTTTTGCATCATTGTGGATGACCATTCATGTTCATAATGGACAATGTGTCACTTGTTACATTTTCATGTTGGGAGGGATAAAAGCTCAGACACAGCCCCTAAGAGGATCATGTGGCTTTGAGTGGGGGACACCTACTCTTCATCATCATCAACAACAACGCATTCACCCTCACAATTACCTTCAATGAACTTGACCATGTTGGTTAGGCCTATGAACACACACACACACACACACACACACACACACACACACCACAGTCACAAAGTTTAGACCCTAAAAAACAAAGTGAAACTAGTTATATGAATCCATTAATAAGATAGACATTCAGGATGTGAAAAGGCAATAAGACTAAAATAAGTCTCTTAAGTCTAGTCCAGACCATTAGAGATAAACGAGGGATGCAAACCGGGGTTGATAAATGACAGAGTTTTGACCTAATTATCTACAGCGGTTCAGTAATAGCTTAGCTACCAAGCATATGTCCCAAATGACACCCTATTCCCTATATAGTGCACTACTTTTGACAATAGCCCTAAGGGCCCTGGTCAAACATAGTGTATTACATAGAGAATACGGTGCCATTTGGGACGCACTCAAGTCATTCCTCACTGGCTGAGGAAATGGGACATAAAACGCATTCAGGATAGCATATTTAGTCCCCTGGTCCCAAGATTGCCATCGTAACCTGTTACTCTGGCAATGTTGGCCAAATATTTAATGTTGGCTTTTAAGCATTCAGACCTTGCAGCCTACCATTTTCAGGTAGTGCTCTGCATTCATTTCCACTTAAATGCAAAGTTTGTTAGACACTGTATTTTTTAGCAAGAATGTTCTATTTGCTTATCTACATTTCTTGTGTGATAATAAGCAACCTGATGGGTAATTGGACTGGGGGTTAGTAGAGTGCTTTTCTCAAGTACATGCATATGCTTATGAAGAAAATTAGTTGAAGGCTACAGGTCCAAGTGTATGGATTAACGAAAATAATAAATTGTCATCACAATCATTTTGCATTTTATGTAAGCTACAGGCAAAATAACAGTGATAATTGCACGATGCAAAATCAGTGGGTATTGAATAATGCTCTAGCACTCAGGCCTACTGTTCTCAAATGTGGGGTAAAGGGTTGAGGCTATTTTAGGATTCAAATTTAGAAACGCGACAGAAAATCTACGACGGCACAGTCAGATGATTTACAAAGGCAGGCTGTCGCGCGAACGTGCTTTACAGCCTCGCGACCATGTTTTTATCGGTTTGGCACAGAAAATGGAAAACAAGTTTACATTACACCGGGCTATAAAAAAAATATGTAAGGTTCATATTCCGGGTAGCACTAAATGAAACTCCTGCAGGTAACGGAACAGCCCCAGGTAGATTAAAAGAAAAGGCTATATTTCGCCGTATAGTAGGCTAAAGAACAGACAAATAGGCTAGCTGTATTCTGGTAATCTATAGATTACACAATTGAAATGGTTTGTAGAAGCCTATAGTGAACAAATAAATGCATTGTAGTGCATGCAATGGATTAAATATTGTCTTTGGTGACATTTCCAATTGCTCACAAGTTAAGAAATAATACGTTATCCATGCGTTATTAAAATGAATTAAACATACACTTGGAGACATTGATAGAAGTGTATAGGAGGATTTCAGACCACTGTAGACTCTTGGGGAGTCTAAAATATAAACTAGAATGTGGCACTTGAATTCCTCAAGTGAGGAACCTATGTTGAGAAATAACTGCAATTAAACATTGCACCGCGCAAATTCTTCCGCAACAACAGTGACTAATAATAATAATAAAATAGGCTAGTTATAATAATAACAGGCTCATAATAATAGCCAAATATGGCTAATTAATTGATTTCTAAGCGAAACAATGCAAGAAAGGTAAACATTTAATTTCATGGACATTTACATCAATGTGCCACTTTGGTAAATCAGAAGAAAATTGCGAATAAATGGATGTGTATGTTGTCGATGATAAAGTCATAGCGTATTATAATATAATGGGACCTTTAGGCAACCCTGAAATTCTCGAGGGCTGATGACCATCCTCACTCCTTGGCTATTTGGAATCAGGTTTTACTGTAAAACCCAAACGATGCTACTTGCAGACAATGCCCTCGATAATGTATCAGCCTGTCCACCCCAAATTTCCATATGCATTAGGACTTCTATTACCGTTTACCACAAAAACTATCAGCCGCCCTGCGTACCATTGCGAACATCTGGAACAGGCAGACAGAACAGACAGACGGGAGATAATGTAGCCCAAAGAAATGCCCCCGAGTCCTTGGCTTTCTTACCAGAGCAGTTCCAGCCGGTAGGCGTCTGACAGTCGCTGAGGGATGACGGGAAAGCGCAAAGTTGCTCTACAGGTAAAGTGGCTAAAAACGAAACGACGGTGATCCAGACCCAATCTCCCACTGTCCGGCTCCACTGGTGCGGGCGTCGGGGCTCCTGTAGTGCCGCCGCCGCCACCGATAGACCCATCTCAGTTCAGCGGCGTACCCCGACAACACAAGCGAGCTGGGCAAAAGAGGCAGACACGCACCAACAACTCCGGTCCAGACGTTGGCTGTTTCACCGGGGCGCTCAGTGACCAAGAAAGGGACATCTTCCGTGCAAGAAAGCGTGCCCCATTAAGTGCTGTAGAGTAACCAACGGGTTCCGCCCGATTCGAGGTGGCGCAGCTACAATATGAAGGGGGTTCGACTGAAAAGGTCTGGTGGGGGGAGGGGGCGGGCAATGGAGGGTGTGTGGGATGGTGTCAAGGGGAAAGTTAGTCAGGTAAACCAGTGAAAGAGGACGGGCAGGCAGGTAGAGGAAGGATGCTCAACGATGAGGAGAGAAAATAAAGATGGAAAAAGGGGGTTGGTGGAAGGAATTGAAACAAATAATGTTTATATCACTCGGTTTCGATACGGAGACGTCCTAGTAATATCCAGAAATGCCACGGGCTTCCTTGACAAGCGCTCCCCTCGTAGTTGTGTTCAGACGCGCAGTGAGTTTGTCTGTTGCGCTCGCCTCCTCATCTCTCTGGATTCCGCGTTGCGCCCACCAGCAGCAGGTTACAGGTCTGGTTATGATCACGTGGTGTCGGATGCGAAAGAGAGGGGGGAGGGGGTTCTCGGTAATTATAGAACGCTGATTGGAGGAGAGAGAAGAAGCTATGCGATGGAGAAGGAGAGGAAGGAGGAAGATACGGCTTTGTGGTGGACACAACGGTCAGTGTCTGTTCACTGTTTGGGCTTGGAACGGGCGGGTTTCGGCTCTAGTCACAGCTGAACCATGCAGGAAGGGTGGGAAGAGATGTACTCACAATCTAATTGGCCACTTGCTTTTAAAAAGGTTGCAGAAATCGATTCGTCCAACTGGGGCTTGGATTATTGATTTGCTATGAAATGATGCCGAGTCCGTCACTGAGTTGCCTGTATGCTAAAATCCCTCAATATTCGAAATATTATTCACAGACATATTGTTGCCATAGCTGCTTCGACCCAGTAATTGATATCCTGTCAGACACAAAGGCACTGTTATTTTTACGCCTTAGAACAGGGATGGGCAACTGGCTCCCATTTTGTACCCCCCTCTCAATTAGCCAATGACCCCCCTCTCAATTAGTCCATGGCAGCTAACATTTTTTTGATTGGTAAATATGCCTATGGGTAATTTCCGTCTCACAAGTCGAAGGCGCAGAAAATAATGTTGAGCGCAGTTGGAGAGGGTTGAGATAAAAAAAAATCTCGAGGACGCGGAGGATCATGTTGAGGAGCTGAGAGAGAGTTAAGAGCTCAGACCAAAATGTTGCGTGCCCAGAAAGTGCAATTGAACGCAAGAAATTAGGTGTCGACATGCATCCCCCTGCTCACGGTATACTTGCCAGTGCTCTCTGGAATTGCACCTGTGCTTGCACGATATGAGAGCTTGCAAATCTACAAAGACTTGTTACTCAAATACGATTGGCAGCATTATTGACCAATGAATTACTACAATGACATTGACTGACTACCTAAATGGAAGGCGGGACCCATACAACGTGAGGTTTACATACCCAGGTAGCTAGCTTGTAGCCACATTACAACATGGAGGACTCCCGGCAAGGCACTTCTTCTTTTAGGTAAGAAAGCTAGCTAGCGAATTCAGCCTAATGCTATTTCAACGTGTCTTTAATGATCTCATTGATGTAGGCGGCTCTAAATGCATATATTTATATTATCTATAAAGATTTTTTTTTAATAGGTAGCTAGCTACAGTAGCTAGGCTGAAACTGCTGGGGAAGAGCTACAGTAGATAGCCAGCTAACTCCCACCATCAGCTGAGTTCATCAATGAAGCTAATGATAGGTTTCTAGACAATAAACTATATATTTGCTAGTTATATTTTAAAGACTTAACACCCAGACAGATGTTAAACATTAGGAACCTCGTGAGCACCAGTAAAATCTTGTTCTTGAGGTTTATTCTGGAGTTTATTCAGGAAGGTGCAATTTGTTAGATAAAAATACAGGTAACTGCCAAAATAATAGAAACGCTTGAGTAAATGAGGGATACCAAACATATTGAAAGCATGTTCTTCCACACAGGTGTGGTTCCTAAGTTAATTAAGCAGTTAAAGTACAGTGCATTTGGAAAGTCTTCAGACCCCTTCCCTTTTTCCACACTTTGTTACATTAGTCTTATTCTAAAATTGATTGAATTTAATTCATACCTCAATCTACACACAATACCCCATAATGATGAAGCAAAAACTGTTGTTCTTTTGTGCCCCCAAAAATACAAAAAATAAGAAATACCTTATTTACATAAGTATTCAGACTCTTTGCTATGAGATCATCCTTGAGATGTTTCTTCAACTTGATTGGAGTTCACCTCTGGTAAATTCAACTGATTGGACATGATTTGGAAATGCACACATCTGTCTATATACGTTACCACAGTCGACAGTGCATGTAAGAGCAAAAACCAAGCCATGAGGTCGAATGAATTGTCCGAAGAGCTCCGAGACAGGATTGTGTCGCGGCACAGATCAGGGGAAGGGTACCAAAGCATTTCTGCAGCATTGAAGGTCCCTAAGAACACAGTGGACTCCATCACTCTTAACTTCTATGGGCTAGGTGGGACGGTAGTGTCCCACCTGCGGGACACAGCCAGTGAAATATCAGGGCGGAAAATTCAAAAACAACAAAATGTCATACTTCAACTTTCTCAAACATACGACTATTTTACACCATTTTAAAGATACGCTTCTCGTTAATCTAACCACATTGTCCGATTTCAAAAAGGCTTTACAGCGAAAGCAAAACATTAGATCAGGTTAGGAGAGTACATAGCCCAAAATAATCACACAGCCATTTTCCAAGCAAGGACATGTGTCAATAAAACCCAAAACACAGCGAAATGATGTACTAACCTTTGATGATCTTCATCAGATGACACTCCTATGACATTATGTTACACAATACATGTATGTTTTGTTCGATAAAGTTCATATTTATATCCAAAAACAGCATTTTACATTGGCGCGTGATATTCAGAAAATGTATTCCCACCAAAACGTCCGGTGAATGTGCACATCAATTTACAAAAATACTCATCATAAACGTTGACAAAATACAGAACAATTATTTTAAGAATTATAGATCGACTACTTCTTTATGCAACCGCTGTGTCAGATTTTAAAATAGCTTTACGGAGAAAGTACATTTTTCAATATTCTGAGTACATAGCTCAGCCATCACGGTGAGCTATTCAGACACCCGCCAAGTTCGTGGCAACCTAAACTCAGAACTAGTATTAGAAATATTGTATTACCTTTGCTGACCTTTGTCAGAATGCACTCCCAGGACTGCTACTTCCACAAGAAATGTTGCTTTTGTTCCAAATAATCCATATTTATGTCCAAATACCTCAGTTTTGTTCGTGCGTTCAGAGCACTATCCAAAGGGTAACGCGCAAGCGCAGAATGTCAAAATGTTCCATTACCGTACTTAGAAGCATGTCAAACGCTGTTTAAAATCAATCTTTATGGTATTTTTAATGTAAAATTGTGATAATATTCTAACCGGACAATAGCATATTCATTCAAGAAGAAAAAGGAGGGGCACGCTGTTGGGACTGAGCATAACCAATCCCTTTGTTGCCAGGCAGACCACTCAGTAACTGAGCTCCTATTATCTGCCCAGTGACAGGAGAAGGCTCAATCCACTTTATGAAGGCTTTAGACAGCCAATGGAAGCCTTAGGAAGTGCAACGTCACCCCACAGACACTGGAGCTTCGATAGAGAATCAAAAGAAGAACTACAATTCTCAGACATTTCACTTCCTGCTTGGATTTTTCTCAGGTTTTTGCCTGCCATATGAGTGCTGTTATACTCCCAGACACCATTCAAACAGTTTTAGAAACTTCAGAGTGTTTTCTATCCAAATCTACTACTAATATGCATATTCTAGTTTCTTGGCCAGAGTAGTAACCTGTTCAAATTGGGTACGTTTTTCATCCCGCCGTGAAAATACTGCCCCCTAGCCCAGACAGGTTAATAAATGGAAGAAGTTTCGAACAACCAAGACTCTTCCTAAAGCTGGCCAAACTGAGAAAAGAGTGATCATAAGAACCTGATGGTCACTCTGACAGAGCTCCTCTGTGGAGATGGGAGAAGATTCCAGAAGGACAACCATCTCTGCTGCACTCCACCAATTAGACGGAAGCAACTCCTCAGTAAAAGGCACATGATAGCTCGCTTGGAAAAGGACTCTCACAGACCATGAGAAACAAGATTCTCTGGTCTGATGAAACCAAGATTGAACTCTTTGGCTTGAATGCCAAGCGTCACGTCTGGAGGTAACCTGGCACCATCCCTATAGTGAAGCATGGTGGTAGCAAAGTCATGCTGTGGGGATGTTTTTCAGCCGAGAGATCAGTACAACGAGATCCTTGATAAAAACCTGCTCCAGAGCGCTCAGGACCTCAGACTGGGGTGAAGGTTCCACTTCCAACAGGACAATGACCCTCAGCACACAGCCAAGACAACGCAGGAGTGGCTTCGGGACAGGTATCTGAATGTCCTTGAGTGGCCCAGCCAGAGCATGGACTTGAACCCAATTGAACATCTCTGAAGAGACCTTCAGCAAAGTACTGAGTAAATGGTCTGAATACTTACAGTTGAAGTCGGAAGTTTACATACACCTTAGCCAAATACATTTAAACTCATTTTTTCACAATTCCTGACATTTAATCCTAGTAAAAATTCCCAGTCTTAGGTCAGTTAGGATCACCACTTTATTTTAACAATGTGAAATGTCAGAATAATAGTCGAGAGAATGATTTATTTCAGCTTTAATGTATTTCATCACATTCCCAGTGGGTCAGAAGTTTATATACACTCAATTAGTATTTGCTACCATTGCCTTTAAATTGTTTAACTTTGGTCAAATGTTTTGGGTAGCCTTCAACAAGCTTCCCACAATAAGTTGTCTGAATTTTGGCCCATTCCTCCTGACAAAGCTGGTGTAACTGAGTCAGGTTTGTAGGTCTCCTTGCTCGCACACACTTTTTCACTTCTGCCTACATATTTTCTGTAGGGTTGAGGTCAGTGCTTTGTGATGGCCACTCCAATACCTTGACTTTGTTGTCCTTAAGCCATTTTGCCACAACTTTGGAAGTATGCTTGGGGTCATTGTCCATTTGGAAGACCCATTTGCGACCAAGCTTTAACTTCCTGACTGATGTCTTGAGGATGTTGCTTCAATATAGCCACATCATTTTCCTACCTCATGATGCCATCTATTTTGTAAAGTGCACCAGTCCCTCCTGCAGCAAAGCACCCCACAACATGATGCTGCCCCCCCCGTGCCTCACGGTTGGGATGGTATTCTTCAGCGTGCAAGCCTCCCCCTTTTTCCTCCAAACATAACGATGGTCATTATGGCCAAACAGTTCTATTTTTGTTTCATCAGACCAGAGCACATTTCCCAAAATGTATGATCTTTGTCCCCATGTGCAGTTGCAAACCGTAGTCTGGCTTTTTTATGGCGGTTTTGGAGCAGTGGCTTCTTCCTTGCTATTCGGCCTTTCAGGTTATGTCGATATAGGACTCGTTTTACTGTGGATATAGACACTTTTGTACCTGTTTCCTCCAGCATCTTCACAAGTTCCTTTGCTTTTGTTCCGGGATTGATTTGCACTTTTTGCACCAAAGTACATTCATCTCCAGGAGACAGAACGCATCTCCTTCCTGAGCGGTATGAAGGCTGCGTGGTAACATGGTGTTTATACTTGCGTACTATTGTTTGTACAGATGAACTTGGTACCTTCAGGCATTTGTAAATTGCTCCCAAGGATGAACCAGACTTGTGGAGGTCTACAATTTTTTTTCTGAGGTCTTGGCTGATTTCTTTTGATTTTCCCATGATGTCAAGCAAAGAGGCACTGAGTTTGAAGGTAGGCCTTGAAATACATCCACAGGTACACCTCCAATTGTTCACCTTTATTTAACCACGTATGCAAATTGAGAACAAGTTCTCATTTACAATTGCGACCTGGCCAAGATAAAGCAAAGCAGTTTGACACACACAACAACACAGAGTTACACATGGAGTAAAACAAACATACAGTCAATAATATAGTAGAAAAATAAGTCTATATACAAAGTGAGCAAATGAGGTGAGATAAGGGAGGTAAAGGCAAAAAAGGCCATGGTGGCGAAGTAAATACAATATAGCAAGTAAAACACTGGAATGTTAGATTTGCAGTGGAAGAAAGTGCAAAGTAGAAATAGAAATAATGGGGTGCAAAGGAGCATAAATAAATACAGTAGGGGAAGAGGTAGTTGTTTGGGCTAAATTATAGATGGGCTATGTACAGGTGCAGTAATCTGTGAGCTGCTCTGACAGCTGGTGCTTAACCTGTTATGGCTAGGGGGCAGTATTTTCACAGCCGGATAAAAAACGTACCCGATTTAATCTGATTATTACTCCTGCCCAGAAACTAGAATATGCATATAATTATTAGCTTTGGATAGAAAACTCTCCAAAGTTTCTAAAACTGTTTGAATGGTGTCTGTGAGTATAACAGAACTCATTTGGCAGGCCAAAACCTGAGAAGATTCCATACAGGAAGTGGCCTGTCTGACAATTTCTTGCCCTTCTTGATTATTTCTATCCATTACAGGGGATCTCTGCTGTTACGTGACACTTCCTACGGCTCCCATGGGCTCTCAGAAGGCGGCAAAAAGCTGAATCGTGGCTTTGCAGGCTCTGGTTGAAAAAAAGTAGCGTGTTTGGGTAGTGGCTGGTTACAGTACTGTGAGACTCAGGCTCGTGCCCGCATCGACAGAATGCTTTGTTTTCTTTCGTCTGTTTACCTAAACGCAGATTCCCGGTCGGAATATTATCGCTTTTTTACGAGACAAATGGCATAAAAATTGATTTTAAACAGCGGTTGACATGCTTCGAAGTACGGTAATGGAATATTTAGAAATCTTTTGTCACGAATTGCGCCATGCTCGTGACCCTTATTAACACTTTGGATAGTGTCTTGAACGCACTAAAAAAAAGCCGCTATTTGGATATAACGATGGATTATTTTGGACCAAACCAACATTTGTTATTGAAGTAGCAGTCCTGGGAGTGCATTCTGACGAAGACAACAAAGGTAATCAAACTTTTGTAATAGTTAATCGGAGTTTGGTCAGGGCTAAACTTGGTCGGTGTCTAAATGGCTAGCCGTGATGGCTGGGCTATCTACTGAGAATATTGCAAAATGTGCTTTCACCGAAAAGCTATTTTAAAATCGGACATATCGAGTGCATAGAGGAGTTCTGTATCTATAATTCTTAAAATAATTGTTATGCTTTTTGTGTACGTTTATCGTGAGTAATTTAGTAAATTCACCAGTTTGCGGGGGTATGCTAGTTCTGAACGTCACATGCTAATGTAAAAAAGCTGTTTTTTGATATCAAATCAAATCAAATTTATTTTTATATAGCCCTTCGTACATCAGCTGATATTCTCAAAGTGCTGTACAGAAACCCAGCCTAAAACCCCAAACAGCAAGCAAAGCATGTGAAAGAAGCACGGTGGCTAGGAAAAACTCCCTAGGAAAAACTCCCTAGAAAGGCCAAAAACCTAGGAAGAAACCTAGAGAGGAACCAGGCTATGAGGGGTGGCCAGTCCTCTTCTGGCTGTGCAGGGTGGATATTATAACAGAACATGGTCAAAATGTTAAAATGTTAAAATGTTCATAAATGACCAGCATGGTCAAATAATAATAATCATAGTAGTTGTCGAGGGTGCAACAAGCACGTCCGGTGAACAGGTCAGGGTTCCATAGCCGCAGGCAGAACAGTTGAAACTGGAGCAGCAGCACGGCCAGGTGGACTGGGGACAGCAAGGAGTCATCATACCAGGTAGTCCTGAGGCATGGTCCTAGGGCTCAGGTCCTCCGAGAGAAAGACAGAAAGAGAGAAAGAGAGAATTAGAGAGAGCATATTTAAATACACACAGGACACCGGATAAGACAAGAGAAATACTCCAGATGTAACAGACTGACCCTAGCCCCCCGACACATAAACTACTGCAGCATAAATACTGGAGGCTGAGACAGGAGGGATCAGAAGACACTGTGGCCCCATCCGATGATACCCCCGGACAGGGCCAAACAGGCAGGATATAACCCCACCCACTTTGCCAAAGCACAGCCCCCACACCACTAGAGGGATGTCTCCAACCACCAACTTACCGTCCTAAGACAAGGCCGAGTATAGCCCACAACGATCTCCGCCATGGCACAACCCAAGGGGGGGGGCGCCAACCCAGACAGGAAGACCACGTCAGTGACTCAACCCACTCAAGTGACGCACCGCTCCCATGGACGGCATGGAAGAACACCAGTAGGCCAGTGACTCAGCCTCTGTAAAAGGGTTAGAGGCAGAGAATCCCAGTGGAAAGAGGGGAACCGGCAAGGCAGAGACAGCAAGGGCGGTTCGTTGCTCCAGCCTTTCCGTTCACCTTCACACTCCTGGGCCAGACTATACTTAATCATAGGACCTACTGAAGAGATAAGTCTTCAGTAAAGACTTAAAGGTTGAGACTGAGTCTGCGTCTCTCACATTGGTAGGCAGACCATTCCATAAAAATGGAGCTCTATAGGAGAAAGCCCTACCTCCAGCCGTTTGCTTAGAAATTCTAGGGACAATTAGGAGGCCTGCGTCTTGTGACCGTAGCGTACGTGTAGGTATGTACGGCAGGACCAAATCGGAAAGATAGGTAGGAGCAAGCCCATGTAATGCTTTGTAGGTTAGCAGTAAAACCTTGAAATCAGCCCTTGCCTTAACAAGTTTATATAAATATGAACTTTATTGAACAAAACATGCATGCATTGTATAACATAATGTCCTAGGGTTGTCAACTGATGAAGATCATCAAAGGTTAGTGCTGCATCTAGCTGTGGTTTTGTTTTTTGTGACATTATATGCTAGCTTGAAAAATGGGTGTCTGATTATTTCTGGCTGGGTACTCTGCTGACATAATCTAATGTTTTGCTTTCTCTGTAAAGCCTTTTTGAAATCGGACAGTGTGGTTAGATTAACGAGAGTCTTGTCTTTAAAATGCTGTAAAATAGTCATGTTTGAAAAATGGAAGTTTTCGGATTTTAGAGGAGTTTGTATTTCGCGCCACGCCCATCATTGGATATTGGAGCAGGTGTTCCGCTAGCGGAACGTCTAGATGTAAGAGGTTAAAGCTAGTGAGGTAGATAAGTGTTTCCAGTTTCAGAGATTTTTGTAGTTCGTTCCAGTCATTGGCAGCAGAGAACTGGAAAGAGAGGCAGCCGAAGGAGGAATTGGCTTTGGGGGTGACCAGAGAGATATACCTGCTGGAGCGCGTGCTGCTATGGTGACCAGCGAGCTGAGATAAGGGGGAACTTTACATAGCAGGGTCTTGTAGATGACCTGGAGCCAGTGGGTTTGGCGATGAGTATGAAGCGAGGGCCAGCCAACGAGAGCGTACACGTCGCAGTGGTGGGTAGTATATGGGGCTTTGGTGACAAAACGGATGGCACTGTGATAGACTGCATCCAATTTATTGAGTTGGGTATTGGTGGCTATTTTGTAAATGACATCGCCGAAGTCGAGGATCAGTAGGATGGTCAGTTTTATGAGGGATGTTTGGCAGCATGAGTGAAAGATGCATTGTTGCGAAATAGGAAGCCAATTCTAGATTTAACTTTGGATTGGAGATGTTTGATGTGAGTCTGGAAGGAGAGTTTACGGTCTAACCAGACACCTAGGTATTTGTAGTTGTCCACATATTCTAAGTCAGAACCGTCCAGAGTAGTGATGCTGGACGGACGGACGGGCAGGTGCAGGCGGCGATCGTATGAAGAGGATGCATTTAGTTTTACTTGTATTTAACCTGTTAGGGCTAGGGGGCAGTATTGAGAATTTTGGAAAAAATTTGCCCATTTTTAACTGCCTCCTACACCAACTCAGGAGCTAGAATATGCATATTATTGTTCAGGTTTGGATAGAAAACACCCTAAAGTTTCTAAAACTGTTTTTATGGTGTCTGTGAGTATAACAGAACTCATTTGGCACGCAAAACCCTGAGACATTTTCTGACAGGAAGTGGATACCTGATGTGTTGTATTGACTTTAAACCTATCCCATTGAAAAACACAGGGGTTTAGGAATATTTTGGCACTTCCTATTGCTTCCACTAGATGTCACCAGCCTTTACAAAGTGTTTTGAGTCTTCTGGAGGGAGATCTGACCGAACAAGAGCCATGGAACGATGATGGCCCATTAGACACCTTGCGCGCGAGTTGATGTTGGGTACCCTCGTTCCAATACGTTATAAAAGAGTATGCATTCGTCCACCTTGAATATTATTCATGTTCTGGTTAAAAAAGGCCCTAATGATTTATGCTATACAACGTTTGACATGTTTGAACGAACGGAAATATATTTTTTCCCCTCGTTCATGACGAGAAGTCCGGCTGGCTTAGATCATGTGCTAACAAGACGGTGATTTTTGGACATAAATGATGAGCTTTTTTGAACAAAACTACATTCGTTATGGACCTGTGATACCTGGAAGTGACATCTGATGAAGAGAATCAAAGGTAATGGATTATTTACATAGTATTTTCGATTTTAGATCTCCCCAACATGACGTCTAGTCTGTATCGCAACGCGTATTTTTCTGGGCGCAGTACTCAGATTATTGCAAAGTGTGATTTCCCAGTAAGGTTATTTTTAAATCTGGCAAGTTGATTGCGTTCAAAAGATGTAAATCTATAATTCTTTAAATGACAATATAATATTTTACCAATGTTTTCTAATTTTAATTATTTAATTTGTGACGCTGACTTGACTGCCGGTTATTGGAGGGAAACGATTTCCTCAACATCAATGCCATAGTAAAACGCTGTTTTTGGATATAAATATGAACTTGATAGAACTAAAAATGCATGCATTGTCTAACATAATGTCCTAGGAGTGTCATCTGATGGAGATTGTAAAAGGTTAGTGCATCATTTTAGCTGGTTTTATGGTTTTGGTGACCCTGTCTTTGACTTGACAAAACATTACACACAACTCTTGTAAATGTACTGTCCTAACATACTCTAAATTTATGCTTTCGCCGTAAAACCTTTTTGAAATCGTAAAACGTGGTTAGATTAAGATGTTTATCTTTCAAATGGTGTAACATAGTTGTATTTTTGAAAAATTTGAATTTTGACATTTATTTGGATTCAAATTTGCCGCTCTTGAAATGCACCTGCTGTTGATGGAGTGCACCACGGGTGGCACGCTAGCGTCCCACCTAGCCCCAAGAGGTTAACAAGACATTTGTGGAGTGGTTGAAAAACGAGTTTTAATGACTCCTACCTAAGTGTATGTAAACTTCCGACTTAAACCGTATGTGGGAACTCCAAGACTATTGGAAAAGCATTCCAGGTGAAGCTGGTTGAGAGGATGCCAAGAGTGTGCAATGCTGTCATCAAGGCAAAGGGTGGCTATTTGAAGAATCTCAAATATAAATTATATTTAGATTTGTTTAAAACTTTTTTGGGGTTACTACATGATTCCATGTGTTATTTCATAGTTTTGATGTTGTCACTATTATTCTACAATGTAGATAATAGTAAAAATAAAGAAAAACCCTTGAATGAGTAGGTGTTCTAAATCTTTTGACCGGTAGTGTATATATGCGCCCGTCTCGGTTTACTAATCCATTGCAGAGGCCAAGCATAAATTGTCTTTTACTCAAGATCTGAAAATGTGGTCAGAGGCTCCATATGAAGGGTGTGTCGCAATTGTGGAGCCTCCAGAGGCATGCAAAGGCCAAAATCGAGCTCCATACCCCATCCCCATGCAGTACATCCTTTATTAACACAAACTCTGCTCCGCGAAGCTCAAAGGGGTATGAATGCTCTTACTTCTTCTGATGCCATATCACCGGAAATGATGCATTGCCGATGCAGATGTCGGATTGACCATGCGGCCAGATGCACAATGCACTTCTCTTTCCCGAATACGCTCTCTCCCGCCAATTTGTGCAATTCATTATTTCATAATGTAATTGGGTGAATTGTTTATGTTTGATTGTTAGTGTATATCAATTCTACATTATATATGTCACCAGTAGTACATTGACCGTTAATTCCTATAATTTATCATCTACAATGTTTGTTACTCCGGTTATGGTAATTTATTTTAATGCATTCAATATTATTATTCCAGTCTTTTACCGCAGAATGTGAGAAAGCCAGCAGGAGCGCGAGGAGAATAGCTGTGTCAGGTTAAGGTTTTTTTCTTCTGGTTATCTAGATCTCTGGCGCCCTCTTGAGCCATTTGCCTTGTTTCATGAAACCGTAAGCATAAAGCATCAATGCATATATTTGATTTTCATAAAACTTAAAGGGTGTTTCTATATATGGAAAAATATACATTCAATCGATTTGTCAGGTTCAGCCCTACAATACAGTAAGAGTACATTGAGGCATCAAGTGGTTTGTGATGATGTGATTTGGAGAGTGGTAGATCATGGCGCTTGCAATGCTATGGTTGTGGGCTCGATTCCCACGTGGGACCAGTACGAAAAAGTATGAATGTATGTAATCGCTACTAGAGGTTGACCGATTATGATTTTTCGACGCCGATACCGATTTATTGGTGGATCCCAAAAAAGCCGATACCGATTAATCGGCTGATTTGTTTTATTATTTTTATTTATTTGTAATAATGACAATTACAGCAATACTGAATGAACACTTATTTTAACTTAATATAATACATCAATAAAATCATTTTAGCCTCAAATAAATAATGAAACATGTTCAATTTGGTTTAAATAATGCAAAAACAAAGTGTTGGAGAAGAAAGTAAAAGTGCAATATGTGCCATGTAAGAAAGCTAACGTTTAAGTGCCTTGCTCAGAACATGAGAACATATGAAAGCTGGTGGTTCCTTTTAACATGAGTCTTCAATATTCCCAGGTAAGAAGTTTTAGGTTGTAGTTAATATAGGAATTATAGGACTATTTCTCTCTATACGATTTGTATTTCATATACCTTTGACTATTGGATGTTCTTATAGGCACTTTAGTATTGCCAGTATAACAGTATAGCTTCCGTCCCTCTCCTCGCTCCTACCTGGGCTCGAACCAGGAACACATCGACAACAGCCACCCTCGAAGCAGCGTTATCCATGCAGAGCAAGGGGAACAACTACTCCAAGTCTCAGAGCGAGTGACGTTTGAAACGCTATTAGCGCACACCCGCTAACTAGCTAGCCATTTCACATCGGTTACACCAGCCTAATCTTGGGAGTTGATAGGCTTGAAGTCATAAACAGCACAATGCTTGAAGCACAGCGAAGAGCTGCTGGCAAAACGCACGAAAGGGCTGTTTGAATGAATGCTTACGAGCCAGCTGCTCCCTACCACTGCTCAGTCAGACTGCTCTATCAAATCATAGACTTAATTATAATATAATAAACACACAGAAATACGAGCCTTAGGTCATTAATATGGTCGAATCCGGAAACTATCATCTCGAAAACAGAACGTTTTCCTTTCAGTGAAATACGGAACCGTTCAGTATTTTATCTAACGGATGGCATCCCTAAGTCTAAATATTCCTGTTACATTGCACAACCTTCAATGTTATGTCATAATTACGTAAAATTCTGGCAAATTAGTTCGCAACGAGCCAGGCGGCCCAAACTGTTGCATATACCCTGACTCTGCGTGCAATGAACGCAAGAGAAGTGATACAATTTCACCTGGTTAATATTGCCTGCTAACCTGGATTTCTTTTAGCTAAATATGCAGGTTTAAAAATATATACTTCTGTGTATTGATTTTAAGAAAGGCATTGATGTTTATGGTTAGGTACAGTCGTGCAACGATTGCGCTTTTTTCGCAAATGCGCTTTTGTTAAATCATCCCCCGTTTGGCGAAGTCGGCTGTCTTTGTTAGGAAGAAATAGTCTTCACAGTTCACAACGAGCCAGGCGGCCCAAACTGCTGCATATACCCTGACTCTGTTGCAAGAGAAGTGACACATTTCCCTAGTTAAAATAAATGAATGTTAGCAGGCAATATTAACTAAATTTGCAGGTTTAAAAATATATACTTGTGTATTGATTTTTAGAAAGGCATTGATGTTTATGGTTAGGTACACGTTGGAGCAATGTGTACCTAAGCGACTGTATGCAGCGCAGGACAGGCTAGATAAACTAGTAATATCATCAACCATGTGTAGTTAACTAGTGATTATGATTGATTGTTTTTTATAAGATAAGTTTAATTCTAGCTAGCAACTTACCTTGGCTTCTTACTGCATTTGCGTAACAGGCAGGCTCCTCGTGGAGTGCAATGTAAATCAGGTGGTTAGAGCGTTGGACTAGTTAACCGTAAGGTTGCAAGATTGAATCCCCAAGCTGACAAGGTAAAAATTTGTCATTCTGCCCCTGAACAAGGCAGTTAACCAACCGTTCCTAGGCCGTCATTGAAAATAAGAATGTGTTCTTAACTGACTTGCCTAGTTAAATAAAGGTGTTGCCTAATTTGCCACGCCACCTTTCCTTCAGAAATGTTCAATGTAGAATCAGTTGCATAATCACATCAAGGCCTAAAAATATGTTGCTCAAGTGAGCCTATCCACACCCCTGCATCAATCTTCATTGGACCAATAGAAATTGATAATGGTTTGGTTTGTATCATATCTGCCCCCCCCACCTCTTGTTTCCATTTTCCCTTAGACGGACCCTTCTTCTCATAAAATCATGTTTTCTTTTCCTACATTCTCGTTGCCTGTGACCAGAAATCCCGCAATAACGACATACACCAGGTTTCTCTTTTACTGAATGACTAATGTTGTTAGTTTCACTCGGAACCTGCATAACTCTGATAACCACGTCTCGTGGATGCTTAAAAGTTTGACCATTCATCCAACTGTTTTGGAGATGCTGATTTATGTGTGATTACTGTCACAAGAAGTTTGTCTTTACTTCCTTTTACAGCCTGTGTTCTGGTTGGCTTTAAGACATTGTTCGTCACTGCTGTCAGAATCTGTTGACTCAAAGACTGGCAGTGCTGACCAGATGGTTGAAACCTGATCTGCCTTGCACAACTCAGTGAGAATAGATTGGGAGAACAGAGGCCACAGGTGGGGGTCACGTCTGACTTTTTCACCCGTGTCTCCTGCTACAATTGTTGAATTTCTCCTTTTAAGGTCTTTATTTGTTCACCAAGAGCTTTCAAACTATCCTTTTCTCTCTGCAATGTCATTATATTAACTTCAAAAGTGGTATAGTGGACATTGTTAATATCTCTGTTTATATATTTATTTATTTATTTATCCCCTAAATATATACATTACCGTTCAAAAGTTTGGGGTCACTTAAAAATGTACTTATTTTTGAAAGAAAAGCTAATTCTTTTGTCCATTAAAATAACATCAAATTGATCAGAAATACAGTGTAGACACTGTTAATGTTGTAAATGACTATTGTAGCTGGAAACGGCTGATTTAATGGAATATCTACATACAGAGGCCCATTTATAGGCGTACAGAGGCCCATTATAAGCAACCATCACTCCTGTGTTCCAATGGCACGGTGTGTTAGCTAATCCAAGTTTATCATTTTAAAAGGCTAATTGATCATTAGAAAACCCTTTTGCAATTATGTTAGCAGAGCTGAAAACTGTTGTTCTGATTTTAAAGAAGCAATATACAGTCGTGGCCAAAAGTTTTGATAATGACACAAATATTAATTTTCACAAAGTCTGCTGCCTCAGTTTGTATGATGGCAATTTGCATATACTCCAGAATGTTATGAACAGTGATCAGATGAATTGCAATTAATTGCAAAGTCCCTCTTTGCCATGCAAATGAACTGAATCCCCCAAAAACATTTCCACTACATTTCAGCCCTGCCACACAAGATTCTCTCGTCAACACAGGTGTGAGTGTTGACGAGGACAAGCCTGGAGATCACTCTGTCATGCTGATTGAGTTCGAATAACAGACTGGAAGCTTTAAAGGGAGGGTGGTGCTTGGAATCTTTGTTCTTCCACAGTCAACCATGGTTACTTGCAAGAAAACACATGCTGTCATCATTGCTCAAAAAGGGCTTCACAGGAAAGGATATTGCTGTCACGTAGAGTAGGCCAGAAGGCTAAACTGGAAAACCTAACCTCTATAAAAAATAAAAAAGATGGCAGAGCCGCAAAAGTGTTTATTTACATAGTGATTCCGGAACAAAAACAACAGTACTGCCATCAAACATATACCTTATGGGACAGCTTAAAAACAAAGCTGCCCCACCCACAGCTCAATCCAAAATGCCTCTCCATGGACTGAAAGAGAGGCTCCTTTTGTAGGGGTAGCCCCTCCCCTCAGAACAATTAACACTAATTAATTAAGCAATTACCTATTCAACCTACAGTTTCCATTTATCTAAACATACCAAAATATATACATTGCAACACGTTTATGGAACAACATCACAATATAACATTTACAAAATGACATCACTACTGACAGTGTCTTCCAATATTCCATTTACATTAATGAGCCATTCCGGACAGGCACTACAAAGTAAGCCCAGTTCCCTTAGCTCGGGTCCTTATCCAGCATACCCGTAAGCTATAGAGATGGAGAGAGAGAGGAACAGAACAAACAACCGCGCTCATCCATAACATCGATAAGTATACTAAATATTGCTTATATTAAATATGAACACCTGTCTTTATTTCTTTATACCCTAACTGGTTACTGAAGTAAGTGTGAAATGTATGTACTAAGATAGAGAAGCTAACTTTTGTGTCGACCCACATTGTTAACCTGTTAGGGCTAGGGGGCAGCATTGACACGGCTGGATAAAAAACATACCCGATTTAATCTGGTTACCACTCCTACTCAGTAACTAGAATATGCATATACTTATTACATATGGATAGAAAACACCCTAAATTTTCTAAAACTGTTTGAATGGTGTCTGTGAGTATAACAGAACTCAAATGGCAGGTCAAAACCTGAGAGATTCCTTTACAGGAAGTGGCCTGTCTGACCATTTCTGGAACTTCTTTGCCATCTCTATCATTTACTAAGGATCTCTGCTCTAACGTGACACTTCCCACGTCGTCCATAGGCTCTCATAGCCCGGGAAAAAAGAGAATGTCGTCATTCCAGCCCCAGGCTGAAACACATTATCGCCTTTCTCAAGTGGCCCATCAAGAGACACTAGCTTATGCGCGTGACCCCGACCGCCCCCGCCTTTGGGATTTTTTCCTCTGTTTGCCGAAAAGGAGATTCCCTGTCGGAATTTTATCGCTTTTCTACGAGAAAAATGACGTAAAAATTGATTTTAAACAGCGGTTGACATGCTTCGACGTACGGCAATGGAATACTTTGAATTTTATTGTCAGGAATTGCGCCAAGCGCGCGACACTTCTTTACTATTTCGGATAGTGTCTGGAACGCACGAACAAAACGCTGCTATTCGGATATAACGATGGATTATTTTGGACCAAACCAACATTTGTTATTGAAGTAGACGTCCTGGGTGTGCATTCTGACGAAGACAACAAAAGGTAATGACATTTTTATAATAGTAAATATGATTATGGTGAGTGCTAAACTTGCCGGGTGTCTAAATAGCGAGCCCGTGATGCCTGGGCTATGTACTTAGAATATTGCAAAATGTGCTTTCACCAAAAAGCTATTTTAAAATCGGACATATCGAGTGCATAGAGGAGGTCTGTATCTATAATTCTTAAAATAATTGTTATGCTTTTTGTGAACGTTTATCGTGAGTAATTTAGTAAAATGTTAGCGAATTCCCCGTAAGTTTGCGGGGGGTATGCTAGTTCTGAACGTCACATGCTAATGTAAAAAGCTGGTTTTTGATATAAATATGAACTTGATTGAACAAAACATGCATGTATTGTATAACATAATGTCCTAGGGTTGTCATCTGATGAAGATCATCAAAGGTGAGTGCTGCATTTAGCTGTCTTCTGGGTTTTGGTGACATTATATGCTGGCTTGAAAAATGGGTGTCTGATTATTTCTGGCTTGGTACTCTGCTGACATAATCTAATGTTTTGCTTTCGTTGTAAAGCCTTTTTGAAATCGGACAGTGTGGTTAGATTAACGAGAGTCTTATCTTTAAATGGCTGTAAAATAGTCATATGTTTGAGAAATTGAAGTAATAGGATTTTGAAGATTTTGAAAATCGCGCCACAGGCTGGCAGTGGATGTTACGTAGGTGGGACGAATTCGTCCCGCCGGTCCCATAGAGGTTAACTTATCTGATAATGGAGCAGGGAGGAGTGATGAATGTGTGCGTGCGTTAAAGTACCAAATGCTGCCCGCGGCCAGTGACGGACTTCTACGTCACACCCTCTTTGCCATGCAAATGAACTGAATCCCCCAAAAACATTTCCACTACATTTCAGCCCTGCCACACAAGATTCTCTCATCAACACAGGTGTCAGTGTTGACGAGGACAAGCCTGGAGATCACTCTGTCATGCTGATTGAGTTCGAATAACAGACTGGAAGCTTTAAAGGGAGGGTGGTGCTTGGAATCATTGTTCTTCCTCTGTCAACCATGGTTACCTGCAAGGAAACACATGCTGTCATCATCGCTCAAAAAGGGCTTCACAGGAAAGGATATTGCTGCCAGTAAGTTTGCACCTAAATCAACCATTTATCGGATCATCAAGAATTTCAAGGAGAGCGGTTCAATTGTTGTGAAGAAGGCTTCAGGGCGCCCAAGAAAGTTCAGCAAGCGCCAGGACCGTCTCCTAAAGTTGATTCAGCTGCGGGATCGGGGCACCACCAGTACAGAGCTTGCTCAGGAATGGCAGCAGGCAGGTGTGAGTGCATCTGCACACACAGTGGGGCCGATTTCAAAAAGGCTTTACAGCGAAAGCAAAACATTAGATTATGTTAGGAGAGTATATAGCCCAAAATAATCACAGAGCCATTTTCCAAGCAAGCATATATGTCACAGAAACCCAAAATGCAGCTAAATGAAGCACTAACCTTTGATGATCTTCATCAGATGACACTCCTAGGACATTATGTTATACAATACATGCATGTTTTGTTCAATCAAGTTCATATTAATATCAAAAAACAGCTTTTTACATTGGCGTGTGATGTTCAGAAAATGTATCCCCACCGAAAACGTCCAGTGAATTTACTAAATTACTCATCATAAACGTTGACAAAATACATAACAATTATTTTAATAATTATAGATACAGAACTCCTTTATGCAATCGCTATGTCAGATTTTAAAATAGCTTTTCGGCGAAAGCACATTTTGCAATATTCTGAGTAGATAGCTCAGCCATCACGGCTAGCTATTTTGACACCCGCCAACTTCGGGGCACACTAAACTCCGAATTAGTATTAGAGAAATTGTATTACCTTTGCTGATCTTCGTCAGAATGCACTCCCAGGACTGCTACTTCCACAAGAAATGTTGTTTTTGTTCCAAATAATCCATAGTTATGTCCAAATACCTCCGTTTTGTTCGTGCGTTCAGAGCACTATCCAAAGGGTAACGCGCGAGCGCATTTCGAGACCAACAAATTCAAAATGTTCCATTACCGTACTTAGAAGCATGTCAAACGCTGTTTAGAATCAATTTTTATGGTATTTTTCTCAGAAAATAGCGATAATATTCCAACCGGACAATAGTGTATTCATTCAAAGAGGAAAAGAAAAAACAGCGTGGTCTCATGAATGCGCATATCCAATCCCTTAGTCACCAGGCAGACCACTGAGAAACTGAGCTACCATACTCTGCCCAGAGACAGGAGACACCTCAATCTGCTTTCTGAAGGCTTTAGAGAGCCAATGGAAGCCTTAGAAAGTGCTATGTAACCCCAGAGATACTGTAGTTTCGAAAGGGACTAGAAAGAACTACAAATTCTCAGACAGGCCACTTCCTGCTTGGAATTGTTTCAGGTTTTTGCCTGCCAAATGAGTTCTCTGAAATCTGCTAATAATGTGCATATTCTGGGCAAGAGTAGTAACCAGTTTAACCTCTATGGGCTAGGTGGGACGCTAGCGTCCCCCCCGTGGTGCACTCCATCAACAGCAGGTGCATTTCAAGAGCGGCAAATTTGAATCCAAATAAATGTCAAAATTCAAATTTTTCAAACATACAACTATTTTACACCCTTTGAAAGATAAACATCTCCTTAATCGAACCACGTTTTACGATTTCAAAAAGGTTTCACGGCGAAAGCATAAATTTAGAGTATGTTAGGACAGTACATTTACAAGAGTTGTGTGTAATGTTTTGTCAATTCAAAGACAGGGTCACCAAAACCATAAAACCAGCTAAAATGATGCACTAACCTTTTACAATCTCCATCAGATGACACTCCTAGGACATTATGTTAGACAATGCATGCATTTTTAGTTCTATCAAGTTCATATTTATATCCAAAAACAGCGTTTTACTATGGCATTGATGTTGAGGAAATCGTTTCCCTCCAATAACCGGCAGTCAAGTCAACACCACAAATTAAATAATTAAAATTAGAAAACATTGGTAAAATATTATATTGTCATTTAAAGAATTATAGATTTACATCTCTTGAACGCAATCAACTTGCCAGATTTAAAAATAACCTTACTGGGAAATCACACTTTGCAATAATCTGAGCACTGCGCCCAGAAAAATACGCGTTGCGATACAGACTAGACGTCATGTTGGGGAGATCTAAAATCGAAAATACTATGTAAATAATCCATTACCTTTGATTCTCTTCATCAGATGTCACTTCCAGGTATCACAGGTCCATAACGAATGTAGTTTTGTTCAAAAAAGCTCATCATTTATGTCCAAAAATCTCCGTCTTGTTAGCACATGATCTAAGCCAGCCGGACTTCTCGTCATGAACGAGGGGAAAAAATATATTTACGTTCGTTCAAACATGTCAAACGTTGTATAGCATAAATCATTAGGGCCTTTTTTAACCAGAACATGAATAATATTCAAGGTGGACGAATGCATACTCTTTTATAACGTATTGGAACGAGGGTACCCAACATGAACTCGCGCGCCAGGTGTCTAATGGGCCATCATCGTTCCATGGCTCTTGTTCGGTCAGATCTCCCTCCAGAAGACTCAAAACACTTTGTAAAGGCTGGTGACATCTAGTGGAAGCAATAGGAAGTGCCAAAATATTCCTCAGCCCCTGTGTTTTTCAATGGGATAGGTTTAAAGGTAATACAACACATCAGGTATCCACTTCCTGTCAGAAAATGTCTCAGGGTTTTGCCTGCCAAATGAGTTCTGTTATACTCACAGACACCATTCAAACAGTTTTAGAAAATGTAGGGTGTTTTCTATCCATATGTAATAAGTATATGCATATTCTAGTTACTGGGTAGGATTAGTAACCAGATTAAATCGGGTACATTTTTTTTATCCAGCTGTGCAAATACTGCCCCCTAGCCCTAACAGGTTAAATCGGGTACGTTTTTTTTATCCGGCCATGAAAATACTGCCCCCTAGCCCAGACAGGTTAAACTACTCAGTCTGCAACCCAGAGTTTGTAAGATTCTGGTTGAATGAAACAGACGGAGTCCCAGCTTACAATCGTCAAAATGTTTATTCACGAGTGCTCTAAATATCATACAATGCACATAGGTATAAAAGGCTAACACGTTTGGTTATGACATACACTTTATAAATGCCCCTCCTCTCATCTAACTCTGTCACAATGTTCAACTTCGATAGCTCCTTCGGTCTAACCGGGTTCCTCTATCTACTTGTCTGCAACTGACAGGTCAAGCTCAGAACAGGAAACTTCTGTGGTTTCCCAGTGCCTGACTTACTTCTCTACTCGGAACATAGTCTAGTCTATAAGGTCAGAGTAATATAATGCAATTGTTTCCTGAAAATCCTCATAGACATGGTATGAGAATCGTTAATATTTCTCTAACCTATTGTAACACACACTCATGTTAAATGTCTCCTATTATTTAGCATTAACTCAATAAATGAATACTATGTGTAAGTCCTCTCCAAACGGTCATTGCTTATCATATTCTACAACATGTTTCCTAATCTACTGCAAGTCTAACGGTTTCTCCTCTCTCTGGGTTGGGAGATCTCCTTCCTGTTATCAGTTTCACAGTTGTCACAATACATTGAGTGGTTGTTTTAACTTTTAGCCCTTAACTTATATAATTTCTATATCAAGCACGTAACACAGCATTCACCCTCACAATTCCCATCAAGGCCTTCTTTCTCCATTTCAACACTGGTCCGAGCCTGCTCCAGCAACAGCAAGCATTCTCCTCAGTCACAGCTCCGGCTCTGCAGACACGCAACGTCACAGCTCACATCTATGGCGTGCTACTTCTGGCGTTCACCTTAAATAAAGAATAGGTGCAAGTGACTCCCAGGTCCCAATTAGTGACGTGTCAAATTAATATCTACTGTGATCAACAGGTGGAAGAGTTACTAGGGACAAAAAAAGGTGCGCACCTTATTTGCCTGGGTGAATCTAGGCATATAATGCAATGTACAGTATGTGGGAAGCTTCTGATAGATACATAGTCCCCTCCGTGACATACCTTTTATCACCAAAGCTTTGTTAGCATTTACTGCTCATGTTGCTGAAATCCAACCCTTTTGTTAGTGCCAATGATATAAATAGGCAATTCACACACAATATTCAGTTCATAAGCATTGACTGTTATACCTCTGCTGTGCAACAACAGCTTTCTTCCTGGTCTGTCAGCATGCTGCTATCTAGTGATCTTACTCCCTGTCCACCTGAAATGGAATAACAACAAAAACATTAATAACAATGTGCCTACTACTCAGTCAGTAATTTAGCTAACTAATGAAACTGATGTATACATGTATGAACCTAGTCTTTATCAGCCACATTATACCAAAACAACAGCCTCTTCACTTATTTTTTAGTTACCAATTCATTAATAAACAGGGGAACGAACTCGTTTGGCAAAAAGTGTTCAATAGTGAGTAGCAAGTATTTAAAACTTAGCTAGCAAATTATATAGTTTTTCTTTTCTAAAATCATTAGCTAACTACATTGATGAACTCAGCTGATTGTGGGAGTTAGCTCTTTCCAAGCAGTTTCAACATAGCTAGCTAGCTCAGCCAACAGGACTAAGCTGCAGTGAAAAAGAGACAATACCAGACCAGACAGCCTGACCCTGATCCTATTTAGTTTATGCTAGCTAGCTACATATTGCCTTTTTATAATTTGAGTGAGATGAAATTACTTAGTCTACCATTACAGATATCCACTGGCAAATCTTTACATAAATTAGATAATTAAAAACATGTTGAAATCGCATTAGGCTGAATTAGCTAGCTAGTTTTCTTAACTAAAAGAAGTGTCTTACGGGGAGCTCTCCATTTTGCAATGTGGGTAATGGGCTGGTTATCTACTTGGGGATGTATACGTCACATTGTATGGGCCCCATCTTCCAGTTAGTTAGCCAATCAATGGCATTGTAACAAAAAGCACTGTTATGATTGGTCAATAAGGCTGCCAATCATATTTCAGAAGCATGTCATTGTAGATTTGCAAGCACACAGAGTTCATACAAGCACAGGAGCGCAGGCAAATATACCGTGAGTAGGGGGATGAATGCTCGACACTTACTTTCTTGCGCTCAATTCCATTTTCTGGGCATGCAGCATTTTTGTCTGAGCTCTTCACTCTCTCCACCTGCACTCAACATTATTTTCTGCGTTCTCGACATGCCCCCCTGCGCCTTCGAATTGTGAGACGGAAATTCCGCAATAGTTTAAGTTAGTCTAGCGACCAGTAGTAATCATGGTCGAATTACTGACCGGGGGCCCACATTGATTTTGTTAGTCACTCTTACTCAGGTATCATATTAAAAACTGAAAACATTTCTCTCCAACCTATGACAAAATGTGAAGAATTGCTGAAAATGAACTCTATAACTTAAATTTCTTTCTCTTCGCTGTGGATGTGGCTACATTTACATTTAAGTCATTTAGCAGACGCTCTTATCCAGAGCGACTTACAAATTGGTGCATTCACCTTATGATATCCAGTGGAACAACCACTTTACAATCGTGCATCTAAATCTTTTAAGGGGGGTTAGAAGGATTACTTTATCCTATCCTAGGTATTCCTTAAAGAGGTGGGGTTTCAGGTGTCTCCGGAAGGTGGTGATTGACTCCGCTGTCCTGGCGTTGTGAGGGAGCTTGTTCCACCATTGGGGTGCCAGAGCAGCGAACAGTTTTGACTGGGCTGAGCGGGAACTGTGCTTCCTCAGAGGTAGGGAGGCGAGCAGGCCAGAGGTGGATGAACACAGTGCCCTTGTTTGGGTGTAGGGCCTGATCAGAGCCTGAAGGTACGGAGGTGCCGTTCCCCTCACAGCTCCGTAGGCAAGCACCATGGTCTTGTAGCGGATGCGAGCTTCAACTGGAAGCCAGTGGAGAGAGCGGAGGAGCGGGGTGACATGAGAGAACTTGGGAAGGTTGAACACCAGACGGGCTGCGGCGTTCTGGATGAGTTGTAGGGGTTTAATGGCACAGGCAGGGAGCCCAGCCAACAGTGAGTTGCAGTAATCCAGACGGGAGATGACAAGTGCCTGGATTAGGACCTGCGCCGCTTCCTGTGTGAGGCAGGGTCGTACTCTGCGAATTTTGTAGAGCATGAACCTACAGGATCGGGTCACCGCCTTGATGTTAGTGGAGAACGACAGGGTGTTGTCCAGGGTCACGGCAAGGTTCTTAGCACTCTGGGAGGAGGACACAAGGGAGTTGTCAGCCGTGATGGCGAGATCATGGAACGGGCAATCCTTCCCCGGGAGGAAGAGCAGCTCCGTCTTGCCGAGGTTCAGCTTGAGGTGGTGATCCGTCATCCACACTGATATGTCTGCCAGACATGCAAAGATGCGATTCGCCACCTGGTTATCAGAAGGGGGAAAGGAGAAGATTAATTGTGTGTCTGCATAGCAATGATAGGAGAGACCATGTGAGGATATGACAGAGCCAAGTGACTTGGTGTATAGCGAGAATAGAAGAGGGCCTAGAACAGAGCCCTGGGGGACACCAGTGGTGAGAGCACGTGGTGCGGAGACAGATTCTCGCCACACCACCTGGTAGGAGCGACCTGTCAGGTAGGACGCAATCCAAGCATGGGCCGCGCCGGAGATGCCCAACTCGGAGAGGGTGGAGAGGAGGATCTGATGGTTCACAGTATCAAAGGCAGCAGATAGGTCTAGGAGGATGAGAGCAGAGGAGAGAGTGTTAGCTTTAGCAGTGCGGAGAGCCTCCGTGACACAGAGAACAGCAGTCTCAGTTGAATGACCAGTCTTGAAACCTGACTGATTTGGATCAAGATGTCATTCTGAGAGAGATAGCAGGAGAGCTGGCCAAGGACGGCACGTTCAATAGTTTTGGAGAGAAAAGAAAGAAGGAATACTGGTCTGTAGTTGTTGACATCGGAGGGATCGAGTGTAGGTTTTTTCAGAGGGGGTGCAACTCTCGCTCTCTTGAAGACGGAAGGGACGTAGCCAGCGGTCAAGGATGAGTTGATGAGCGAGGTGAGGTAAGGGAGAAGGTCTCCGGAAATGGTCTGGAGAAGAGAGGAGGGGATAGGGTCAAGCGGGCAGGTTGTTGGGCGGCCGGCCGTCACAAGACGCGAGATTTCATCTGGAGAGAGAGGGGAGAAAGAGGTCAAAGCACAGGGTAAGGGCGGTGTGAGCAGGACCAGCGGTGTCGTTTGACTTAGCAAACGAGGATCGGATGTCGTCGACCTTCTTTTGAAAATGGTTGACGAAGTCATCCGCAGAGAGGGAGGAGGGGGAGGAGGATTCAGGAGGGAGGAGAAGGTGGCAAAGAGCTTCCTAGGGTTAGAGGCAGATGCTTGGAATTTAGAGTGGTAGAAAGTGGCTTTAGCAGCAGAGACAGAAGAGGAAAATGTAGAGAGGAGGGAGTGAAAGGATGCCAGGTCCGCAGGGAGGCAAGTTTTCCTCCATTTCCGCTCGGCTGCCCGGAGCCCTGTTCTGTGAGCTCGCAATGAGTCGTCGAGCCACGGAGCAGGAGGGGAGGACCGAGCCGGCCTGTAGGATAGGGGACATAGAGAATCAAAGGATGCAGAAAGGGAGGAGAGGAGGGTTGAGGAGGCAGAATCAGGGGATAGGTTGGAGAAGGTTTGAGCAGAGGGAAGAGATGATAGGATGGAAGAGGAGAGAGTGGCGGGAGAGAGAGAGCGAAGGTTGGGACGGCGCAATACCATCCGAGTAGGGGCAGAGTGAGAAGTGTTGGATGAGAGCGAGAGGGAAAAGGATACAAGGTAGTGGTCGGAGACTTGGAGGGGAGTTGCAATGAGATTAGTGGAAGAACAGCATGTAGTAAAGATGAGGTCAAGCGTATTGCCTGCCTTGTGAGTAGGGGCGGAAGGTGAGAGGGTGAGGTCAAAAGAGGAGTGGAAAGAAGGAGGCAGAGAGGAATGAGTCAAAGGTAGACGTGGGGAGATTAAAGTCACCCAGAACTGTGAGAGGTGAGCCATCCTCAGGAAAGGAACTTATCAAGGCGTCAAGCTCATTGATGAACTCTCCATGGGAACCTGGAGGGCGATAAATGATAAGGATGTTAAGCTTGAAAGGGCTGGTAACTGTGACAGCATGGAATTCAAATGAGGAGATCGACAGATGGGTCAGGGGAGAAAGAGAGAAAGAGAGAATGTCCACTTGGGAGAGATGAGGATTCCAGTGCCACCACCCCGCTGGCCAGATGCTCTCGGGGTATGCGAGAACACGTGGGCAGACGAGGAGAGAGCAGTAGAAGTAGCAGTGTTATCTGTGGTAATCCATGTTTCCGTCAGTGCCAAGAAGTCGAGGGACTGGAGGGTAGCATAGGCTGAGATGAACTCTGCCTGGTTGGCCGCAGACCGGCAGTTCCAGAGGCTGCCGGAGACCTGGAACTCCACGTGGGTCGTGCGCGCTGGGACCACCAGGTTAGAGTGGCAACGGCCACACGGTGTGAAGCGTTTGTGTGGCCTGTGCAGAGGGGAGAGAACATGGATAGACAGACACATAGTTGACAGGCTACAGAAGAGGCTACGCTAATGCAAAGGAGATTGGAATGACAAGTGGACTACACGTCTCGAATGTTCAGAAAGTTAAGCTTACGTTGCAAAAATCTTATTGACTAAAATGACGAAAATGATACAGTACTGCTGGCTGGTGAAGTAGGCTAGCTAGCAGTGGCTGCGTTGTTGACTTTGTTTGAACGTGTAGCTGGCTAGGTAACCTCGATAGTTACAGTACTACACCTTATCATGATACAAAAGCAACTATGTAGCTAGCTAACATGGAAATAATCAAGACGTTCCTTTGTAATGTATTTAGTTTCTACAATGCTGCTCGTCGGTAATAGTTGGCTAGGTTTGGAAAAATGGCGTCGCGGGGCACGAAAATAGCTGGCTAGCTAACCTCGATAATTACTCTAAACTACACAATTATCAAACTATGACAAAGACAACTATGTAGCTAGCTAACACTGCACTAGTCAAATTGTTCCGTTGTAATGTATTCGTTTCTACAGTGCTGCTAGTCAGTAAAGGTTGGCTAGCTAGCAGTGGGTTTGATGATGACTAGGTGTGTTGACTAAGTCTGGAGTCTGGACAACGGCGTCGCGGCGCGGATGGCTAGCTAACCTCGATAATTACTCTAAACTACACAATTATCTTAGATACAAAGACCGCAAAGACAACTATGTAGCTAGCTAACACTACACTAATCAAGTCGTTCCGTTGTAATGTAATAGTTTCTACAGTGCTGCTAGTCGGTAGAAGTTGGCTAGTTGGCTAGCTAGCAGTGTTGACTAAGTTAGGAGGACGAAAACAGCTGGCTAGCTAACCTCGATACGTAGACCCGCAAGCCACTATTGATGAGTAAATGTTGTTTTGTGCACCCACCCCATCAAAGTTACCCATCCCTGCCTTAGAAATACACTACATGACCAAAAGTATGTGGACCCCTGCTCGTCAAACATTGCATTCCAATAATGGGCATTAATGTGGAGTTGGTCCTTTGCTGCTATAACAGCCTCCACTCTTCTGGGAAGGCTTTCCACTACATGTTGGAACATTGTTGCAGGGACTTGCTTCTATTCTCTGAGTCTCTGATCCACCTCTACGCAGACGACACCATTCTGTATACTTCTGGCCCTTCTTTGGACACTGTGTTAACTACCCTCCAGACGAGCTTCAATGCCATACAACTCTCCTTCCGTGGCCTCCAACTGCTCTTAAATACAAGTGAAACTAAATGCATGCCCTACAACCGATCGCTGCCTGCACCTGCCCACCCGTCCAGCATCACTACTCTGGATGGTTCTGACTTAGAATATGTGGACAACTACAAATACCTAGGTATCTGGTTAGACTGTAAACTCTCCTTCCAGACTCACATCAAACATCTCCAAGCCAAAGTTAAATCTACAATTGGCTTCCTATTTCGCAACAAAGCGTCTTTCACTCATGCTGCCAAACAACCCTCGTAAATCTGACCATCCTACCGATCCTCGACTTCGGCGATGTCATTTACAAAATAGCCTCCAATACCCTACTCAATAAATTGGATGCAGTCTATCACAGTGCCATCCGTTTTGTCACCAAAGCCCCATATACTACCCACCACTGCGACCTGTACTCTCTCGTTGGCTGGCCCTCGCTTCATACTCGTTGCCAAACCCACTGGCTCCAGGTCATCTACAAGACCCTGCTAGGTAAAGTTCCCCCTTATCTCAGCTCATTTGTCACCATAGCAGCACCCTCCTGTAGCACGCACTCCAGCAGGTATATCTCTCTGGTCACCCCCAAAGCCAATTCCTCCTTCGGCTGCCTCTCCTTCCAGTTCTCTGCTGCCAATGACTGGAACGAACTACAAAGATCTCTAAAACTGGAAACACTTATCTCCCTCACTAGCTTTAAGCACCAGCTGTCAGAGCAGCTCACAGATTACTGCACCTGTACATAGCCCATCTATAATTTAGCCCAAACAACTACCACTTCCCCTACTGTATTTATTTATTTATTTTGCTCCTTTGCACCCCATTATTTCTATTTCTACTTTGCACTTTCTTCCACTGCCAATCTACCATTCCAATGTTTTACTTGCTATATTGTTTTTACTTGCTATATTGTATTTACTTCGCCACTATGGCCTTGTTTGCCTTTACCTCCCTTATCTCACCTCATTTGCTCACTTTGTATATAGACTTATTTTTCTACTATATTATTGACCGTATGTTTGTTTTACTCCATGTGTAACTCTGTGTTGTTGTATGTGTCAAACTGCTTGCTTTATCTTGGCCAGGTCACAATTGTAAATGAGAACTTGTTCTCAACTTGCCTACCTGGTTAAATAAAGGTGAAGAAAAATAAAAAATTCAACCACTAGAGCATTGGTGAGGTCGGGCACTGATATTGGGCGATTAAGCCTGGCTCGCAGTTGGCGTTCCAGTTCATCCCAAAAGTGTTTGATGGGGTTGAGGTTAGGGCTCTGTGCAGGTGTAACAGTGTAGGTTCCGTCCCTCTCTTCGCCCCAACCCGGGCTCGAACCAGGGACCCTTGCACACATCAACAACTGACACCCCGTGAAGCATCGTTACCCATCGTGCCACAAAAGCCGCGGCCCTTGCAACGCAAGGGGAAACCCTACTTCAAGTCTCAGAGCGAGTGACGTCACTGATTGAAATGCTATTAGCGCGCACCACCGCTAACTAACTGGCCATTTCACATCGGTTACACTGGCCAGTCAAGTTCTTTCACACCGATCTCGATACACCATTTCGTTATGGACCTCGCTTTGAGCACAGGGGCATTGTCGTGCTGAAACAGGAAAGGGCCTTCCCCAAAATGTTGCCACAAAGTTGGAAGCAAGAATCATCTGGAATGTCATTGTATGTTGTAGCGTTAAGATTTCCCTTCACTGGAACTTAGGGGCCTAGTCCGAACCATGAAAAACAGCCCCAGACCATTATTCCTGCTCCACCAAACTTTACAGTTAGCACTATGCATTGGGGTAGGTAGTGTTCTCCTGGCATTCACCAAACCCAGATTCGTCCGTTGGACTGCCAGATGGTGAAGCATGGTTTACCACTCCAAAGAACACGTTTCCACTGGTCCAGAGTCCAATGGCGGCGAGCCATTGTTTACACCACTCCAGCCGACACTTGGTATTGCGCATGGTTATCTTAGGCTTGTGTGAGGCTGCTCGGCCATGGAAACCCATTTCATGAAGCTCCCGTGCTGTCATTGCTTCCAGAGGCAGTTTGGAACTCAGTAGCGAGGACAGACTAGTTTTATGCGCTACAACACTCGGCGGTCCCGCTCTGTGAGCTTATGTGGCCTTCCACTTTTCAGCTGAGCCTTTGTTGCTCCTAGAAGTTTCCATTTCACAATAACAGCACTTACAGTTGACCGGGCCTGCTCTAGCAGGGCAACATTTTTTACGAACTGAGTTGTTGGAAAGGTGGCATCCTATGACGGTGCCACATTGAATGTCACTGAGCTCTTCAGTAAGGCTATTCTACTGCCAATGTTTGTCTATGGAAATTGCATGGCTGTGTGCTCGATTTTATACACCTGTCAGCAACGGGTGTGGCTGAAATAGCTGAATCCACTAATTTGAAGGGGTGTCCACATACTTTTGTATATATAGTGTAGCTAGAGGTCAATTCCAAAAGGTTTGTGTTTAAACTATTATTTTTAAGGGAAATTGGAGCCCATAAGTATTCAGAAGGCCTAGTATAACAAAACAAACAGGCCACTGTTGCGGCCAAATGTGGTGTCAAAACTCAGCCAAACATCTTTGACCTCGTGACAGTGCGTCTAGCTCCATTTCTCAACAGACAGGCAATTTTATTGTCCTTCTGTAGTATAGGGCCAACTGTTCATTGCTTGGGTGGGGATAAAGGATCGTAACTCTATCATGCAAATAAAATGATAACCAACTAATATATCATTGATTTAGCCTACTATATATTTGACTGTGTTGCAGTTGTTAATTGGACTATAGATAATACGCATTTGCATTTCTGTCTTTTAAAAGTGATCTGACTTCAATAACAATGAATGACTCAAACATTTATAAAGCCTGTATATAGTAGGCGAAACTGGACCCATCATATGACATAATACCCTGTACACTCATCAGTGTCATCCAACGGCATGCTTGTTTTTTCTCTCAGTCAGGTAGCAGTGTTACCAGTGTTCAAACCAAGGATATACAAACTTGAATCGTCGTTTTCATCCATAAATATGTTTCTCTAGCTCTCTCACAGCAGGAGTGAGGTATTATGAGGACAACATTAGCTAGATTTGAACTATAATTTTCTGGTAAATAGCATGTTCTGTAGACAGTCCGTGAGTACATCCATCAGTGCACATGGGAGCATATAAGGGAGTAGGCCTTGTTTGTGTGTTTGTCATGTGCATGTGTGTGTTTGCCTTATGTAAAATTAAATCCCTCTGAACCCTTGAACGAATACAGTGAGTGTGCGTGTGCGTTCGTGCGTGTGCTTCTGCATGTCAGAGAGATAAAGAGTTGTCTGGGTATTCGAGGACAATGTGGTCTGTGGGGATGCCTATAAATGCTAGTTTTTCAAAGTGCATGGGGGCTACTTGAAACTTGATGGGTGGTTTTATGCATATTGAGCACAGTCGTATGTGTGTGCCTATGCTTATGTAAGAAAGAGAGAAAGAGATCATGCAAGTGTCTGTATATGAGCACATTGCTGTTTGGAGGAAGAAGAGTTTTTAGAGCACCATTCCCCAAACAGGCCAATTAGCAGAATGGTGGAGAGTGAACCCAAGGCTGCCTTTGTGCCTGTGCTAATTTGGATGCCAAAGAGAAACTATTCTCTGGGCTGACTTTATCCTTGAATTTGTCCAATGCTACACTTGGACATGTTGAGAAACACACACACACACACATACACTATATTTGTTCAAGGGTTCAGATGGATTTGATTTGGCATAAGTTGTAGGCTGTGCGTAAGGCCTGTTAGTGATTGCTTATCAATGTGATGGGTTCCATATTACATTATATAAACATTTTAGATAGACATGAATGTAGTGCTCTGTAAAGTGGGACTTTTTCACAGTGATACGAATATTAAAAGTTTCTACACCATTTTTCATTTAGTGCATCTCCACCCAAGTCCATTAGGAAATATTTTTACCTTTATGCTTTTTGTAATCTATTTCCATCTTTCTGCGTCATTGGCAGCTGATCATACTGGTATCAGCGACGCCCATGCAGGCAGTTTTGAGGATGTTAGCCTAAACGCAGCATTCTCAGGGGTTAAAAGGCTAATTACATTCCTGACTTGCTGAAATGCACACCATCTCCTGAGGGAGCGTTCTAGAGCGACTCTCGCCCTGGTATCAAATATCTGATGATTGATTTTTACCTCATAATTACTATAATAAATCAATAAATAATCCATTTTGTTGCAAATCTGGAGGCCGGCCCCATCGAGGGACTCATTCGTCAGTGTGTATTACCGACTTCGAGAGTTGAAAGGTTAGAGTGCACAGGTTGTGCTGGGTATATTGTACAGTGGAGTTATCACATTACATGGACTTTATGATATTGCACAATTGTAGCAATATCTACAAAACAGATTTTTTACGAGGCAGTTAATTGTGTGGAGGGGCTGGTACCCAGCAAACAACAATCCCTGGACATTAGCTAACATTAGATCATAACGCTCCATAAACATTCAAAGAATATCATCATCATCATCATCTACCCTACAAACATCCATACAAGAATCGCCACCCTTTGGTCATGCAATAGCAACATAGTCATTCCATTGTCTTGGACTTATTACAAGATAGTCCATGCCTTGTGACCAGTGACTATAAACCAAAGTTGACACAGCGCTGACATACTAGTTGTCACATCTCACATCTTACCCAGTACAAATCACCCATTGGCATATGAGAAGGAGTTGACATGGCAACCGGAGAAGAGCCCACAGTAGTTGACTAATGTGAGTCTCCCTGGGTGAACAGTGATTAATTGCATCCCAAATGGCACCCCATTCCCTACATAGTGCACTACTTTTAACCAGAGTCCTATGGGTGGCTGGTTGAGTAATGAGGTGGTGGAGCAGTGTGCCTAGGGATCCAAGTGATACTACACTACTCAGGGAACCTTCCCCACTGCACGACTACTTGTCACCATAGTCCTCTCCCTGCATAAGCTCACTCCTAATGACGCCGGCTTGCTCCGACACTCCCCGGCACTTTGAGAACAAGACCTAGCAGTGTGGGAAGAAGACCTGCCAACCCTACTGTGTAGTGTGCGAGCCCTGCGGCATGTCGGTCAGTGAGTGAGTGAAATAGTCAGTGAGTCAGTCTGTCTGTCTGACTTAATGTTTCTAGCCTTCTACTAAGGCCATCTCTATGAGCACCGATATTGCAACTATGGTTTACATGTCAGTATTACCACTACAGGCCTACTCTCATGATCACTGTTACCACTAAACTACTTCTACTACTTACAATAGATCTATATCACCCACTACCACACAACTAAGATTACTACTACTACTGCATCTGTTTTTTTTACCCTTACTATCAATCATTTTGATGATACTGTAATGAGCGTAATAATTAGGCTATGTGATAATTACACTCAGCTGGGCAAAACACCTGGTGTCAGAGGAGCACAGTCTCACTGTGTGTGCTGGTTCCCCACATCAGCTTGTATGCGAATGGAGCACCTGTGCCGGCGTAGCAAAGAGAACCTACTCCTGTTTGATTGCGCACCTGTTCATTAAACAAAATACAAACTGAACAGGCATTGGTGTCCACCTAATTTCTCCTAATGTAGCTGGCAGAGTTATCCCCGTGCAAGGTAATTATAGTTTGTTTTAGGGACAAAAGGCATGCCTGGGAGGCTAGGAGACATTTGTGTTGTATGGCTTTTTTTTTTTTTCTTTGGGATGTCACTTCATGCAACTGGGGGGCAGTAAAATACATAAGGTGATGGGTCAGGTCATTGGTTAAGTTAGGTTTAAATTATAAAGTCAATCTCAATGTGACTTGGATTTGAAAGGAATAGCACAGAGACGGGTGCAAAAAATAGGGTGGAGGGGAAACCTGTTTTCTTTTTTGCTGTTTAGCTTGTGAAAGCTAGTCATAGTGAAGCACAAGCTAGGCCTATTTTTAACATCGCCATCTCCTAACAGCATTTACCCACCAGATTCATTAGCTTGAAAACCCCCCAAAAGCTTTAAAACCCCATTGAAAACAACATTTGATTTTCCCCGAAGTTTAGAAAAAAAAAAAAAAAAAACGAAATTCATGAATGTTCTTTTTTTATTAGGGGTTCACAGCAAAGTTGTGAAACTTATTGTTATTGTCTGAATTCTTATTATAATTTTTTCCTTGACATGGCCAAATAGCTCAAGCATAGATTGGTAACTTGTTTTCTAATTTGGCACACAGAAACGGAAGGCTATGAGTAACTTGGTAAACATTAACCTGTTAGGGCTAGGGGGCAGTATTTGCACGGCTGGATAAAAATTTTTTACCCGATTTAATCTGGTTACTAATCCTACCCAGTAACTAGAATATGCATATACTTATTATATATGGATAGAAAACACTCTAAAGTTTCTAAAACTGTTTGAATGGTGTCTGTGAGTATAACAGAACTCATTTGGCAGGCAAAACCCTGAGACATTTTCTGACAGGAAGTGGATACCTGATGTGTTGTATTACCTTTAAACCTATCCCATTGAAAAACACAGGGGCTGAGGAATATTTTGGCACTTCCTATTGCTTCCACTAGATGTCACCAGCCTTTACAAAGTGTTTTGAGTCTTCTGGAGGGAGATCTGACCGAACAAGAGCCATGGAACGATGATGTCCCATTAGACACCTGGCGCGCGAGTTCATGTTGGGTACCCTCGTTCCAATACGTTATAAAAGAGTATGCATTCGTCCACCTTGAATATTATTCATGTTCTGGTTAAAAAAGGCCCTAATGATTTATGCTATGCAACGTTTGACATGTTTGAACGAACGTAAATATATTTTTCCCCCTCGTTCATGACGAGAAGTCCGGCTGGCTTAGATCATGTGCTAACAAGACGGAGATTTTTGGACATAAATGATGAGCTTTTTTGAACAAAACTACATTCGTTATGGACCTGTGATACCTGGAAGTGACATCTGATGAAGAGAATCAAAGGTAATGGATTATTTACATAGTATTTTCGATTTTAGATCTCCCCAACATGACGTCTAGTCTGTATCGCAACGCGTATTTTTCTGGGCGCAGTGCTCAGATTATTGCAAAGTGTGATTTCCCAGTAAGGTTATTTTTAAATCTGGCAAGTTGATTGCGTTCAAGAGATGTAAATCTATAATTCTTTAAATGACAATATAATATTTTACCAATGTTTTCTAATTTTAATTATTTAATTTGTGACGCTGACTTGACTGCCGGTTATTGGAGGGAAACGATTTCCTCAACATCAATGCCATAGTAAAACGCTGTTTTTGGATATAAATATGAACTTGATAGAACTAAAAATGCATGCATTGTCTAACATAATGTCCTAGGAGTGTCATCTGATGGAGATTGTAAAAGGTTAGTGCATCATTTTAGCTGGTTTTATGGTTTTGGTGACCCTGTCTTTGAATCGACAAAACATTACACACAACTCTTGTAAATGTACTGTCCTAACATACTCTAAATTTATGCTTTCGCCGTAAAACCTTTTTGAAATCGTAAAACGTGGTTAGATTAAGGAGATGTTTATCTTTCAAAGGGTGTAAAATAGTTGTATGTTTGAAAAATTTGAATTTTGACATTTATTTGGATTCAAATTTGCCGCTCTTGAAATGCACCTGCTGTTGATGGAGTGCACCACGGGTGGCACGCTAGCGTCCCACCTAGCCCATAGAGGTTAAGGAGATGTTTATCTTTCAAAGGGTGTAAAATAGTTGTATGTTTGAAAAATTTGAATTTTGACATTTATTTGGATTCAAATTTGCCGCTCTTGAAATGCACCTGCTGTTGATGGAGTGCACCACGGGGGGGACGCTAGCGTCCCACCTAGCCCATAGAGGTTAATAGCACCGATTTGGTCTATAGTGAGCGCTGTTATAAGCAGTCTCACTTAAACCCTCATATCTGTTGACCTGTTTGTTTTTAAGACTTGAAACTTTATGTTAGGCGTCTTTCCTCATGCTGAACAAATGTGCCTCAAGGAGGATGCATACGGCCTGTCAGGATCATAGAGTTAGATAGAGGACTCTAGATGGCTAAAACCCGTTTTGGCATGGACATTGCAATTGAGGGCATCCACCATTTTTTAAAGTAGTCAACTGGGTGGGACTTCCTATGGGTTAATGAAGGATCACATGATTCCATCCGTGTCATCAGGAGGGATCAGCCAATTATACTTGTGACAAACACTAGGTAGCAATATGCACCCTTTCAGTTTGTTTGGCAACTCATAGAAGTAGGAGAAGAAGAAAATGGATGACTTCAAAATGGAGATTGCCTCAATGGCGCTGATCGTGCACTCAGACTCCATAATGGGACATAGAGATATCATCTTTATATATCTATATTTGTGGCCAGGATCGATTTTCCTCCAGCTTACAATTTTTGGAAAACCCTGTTTTTTTTCCAGGTGTTTGATGCCATTCCCTTTGCTCCGTTCCAGCCATTATTATGAGCCGTTCTCCCCTCAGCAGCCTCCACTGCTGTAGACTCAATTAATTATCTTCTAATGAATTTGAGAATGATTAGTTGCTGCGTTCGTAGATGGCCACGCTACACCACTACACTCTAAAAAGAAAATGTTCCTGGAGTATCCTTCAGGGGTTCTTCAAATTGAAACTGTGGGGGAACCCCTTATAATGGATCCTTGAAGAACCGTTTGGGGTACATTTTTATTAATTAATTAATTTTATTTTTTATTAATAATAATAATAATAATATGCATAACAATAACCCAATATTTTAGTTCTCAGTGTTCATTATGATTTTAGTGGCAAAGCAGAATATAAAAATCTAAATAGGAAACTCCCAGCAGAACTCAAAGTCCAATGGGTATATCCTCTTGCACATTGATGTTAATATGGTGATGTTCTCCATATCCATACTGTTCTGCCTGCGGCTATGGAACCCTGACCTGTTCACCGGACGTGCTTGTTGCACCCTCGACAACTACTATGATTATTAATATTTGACCATGCTGGTCATTTATGAACATTTTAACATCTTGACCATGTTCTGTTATAGTATCCACCCTGCACAGCCAGAAGAGGACTGGCCACCCCTCATAGCCTGGTTCCTCTCTAGGTTTCTTCCTAGGTTTTTGGCCTTTCTAGGGAGTTTTTCCTAGGGAGTTTTTCCTAGCCACCGTGCTTCTTTCACATGCATTGCTTGCTGTTTGGGGTTTTAGGCTGGGTTTCTGTACAGCACTTTGAGATATCAGCTGATGTACGAAGGGCTATATAAATAAATTTGATTTGATCCATAGTGTCATGACGTTGCCCTCTTTGGGTACAGCGAGCACAGTTAAACCCCCCCCCCCCCCCCTCTGCACCAGGCCTTTTCTATGCACCATCCCCCTACCTACCTCCCCCTACCCAGGCTGCTGTGGTCAGAAGGCGGTCGTAAATTCCAAAGGGAATGTCCTGGCTCACAGGCCACAGTTTTGAGACAGAATGGTTTCATAGAGAAACAAAGGAATTCTTCCACCTCACCGGATGGGGGAACCGAATGACATTTATGTTCTGGAGAAGGTATAAAAGATCGGTGAAGAATCCAGCTACGAACTGGTCCGCTTGGTACAATTTTGTGAAACTCATTAGAGACAATATGGCCATATTACCATACTAAGGTTTATATACTAGCCTCAGTGATGAGACTTAGATCTAATGGTTGTATAACATTTATGAATAAGGATAAAGCTATTTGGAATATGTTGAGATGCTATGTACTTATGTTAATGTGAGAGAATTGTATGTCTGTTCAAAGCTTAACTAAGTCATCGGCACGCCCCCAGGGACACAGACAGGACAAGGCGTCATGTGACAGCCTTTTCTACGTTCAGTATATAAGCCCACCCAGGGATTCTTTCTGCAGACCAGCTTACCTCGAACAGAGAGAGCCAAGGTTTGACCATGCATTCCTCTACTGAACTTTAACCATACCACATGGTTAAACTTTTAGACTATCGATACCGACAGAATAATAACAATTCTTTGATATTAATTACTAGTCTGCAGCTAGAAATTTGGTATCATTAAACGCGAAGACCGACGGAACATCCATTCTATAACGACATTAATGAATGTCGCTTTGAAAGATCCATTCTAACGGAGAGAGAGAGGACGAAACTCTCCAACAAAGATCACGACAACACAATGAGCGTAAATATATATATATCGATTGCAATTGTTTCCGAATGAGTGAGCGTTCATGTGCAAAGACTTAGCATATCAATTGTTAATATTTATCAACTCTGTTGTGCCTCCTCAGCTGCCCTTTATCACCCTTTGTTTAACAAGCCGCCATGCCGGTTTAGCCCACTAGGGCACATTCCTCTCCCATTGCTTTGTAACGATACCTACTGTTTTGTATGCTTTCTGTGAATTACTTAGTTTAGTAAATAAATTATTTTAAGACAATTGATGTATGGATGACTTAGTGAAGACTGGGTTTGTGCAGATAACAATTTACGACGTTTGGAATGAGACTGGACATGAGGTAATAACACATTAAAACAAGAAGATAATAGATCAGATCTTATAATATATAATGTTATAATATCTGACAGTTATATTAGGAAAATTATAACTGTGTAATCTGAATATTTTCCTTGGTCCCCCAACCTCCTAGTTAATTACAGTTACACGATTAATCAGTTAACCTGTTAGGGCTAGGGGGCAGTATTGACACGGCTGGATAAAAAACATACCCGATTTAATCTGGTTACCACTCCTACCCAGTAACTAGAATATGCATATACTTATTACATATGGATAGAAAACACCCTACATTTTCTAAAACTGTTTGAATGGTGTCTGTGAGTATAACAGAACTCAAATGGCAGGTCAAAACCTGAGAGATTCCTTTACAGGAAGTGGCCTGTCTGACCATTTCTTGAACTTCTTTTCCATCTCTATCATTTACTAAGGATCTCTGCTCTAACGTGACACTTCCCACGTCGTCCACAGGCGCTCAGAGCCCGGGAAAAAACAGAATGTCGTCATTCCAGCCCCAGGCTGAAACACATTATCGCCTATCTCAAGTGGCCGATCAAGGGACACTGAGCTTATGCGCGTGACCCCGACCGCCCCCGCCTTTGGGATTTCTTCCTCTGTTTGCCGAAAAGGAGATTCCCTGTCGGAATATTATCGCTTTTCTACGAGAAAAGTGTCGTAAAAATTGATTTTAAACAGCGGTTGACATGCTTCGAAGTACGGTAATGGAATATTTAGAATTTTATTGTCACGAATTGCGCCATGCGCGCGACACTTCTTTACTATTTCGGATAGTGTCTGGAACGCACGAACAAAACGCCGCTATTCGGATATAACGATGGATTATTTTGGACCAAACCAACATTTGTTATTGAAGTAGCTGTCCTGGGTGTGCATTCTGACGAAGACAACAAAAGGTAATCAAACTTTTATAATAGTAAATATGATTATGGTGAGTGCTAAACTTGCCGGGTGTCTAAATAGCGAGCCCGTGGTGCCTGGGCTATGTACTTAGAATATTGCAAAATGTGCTTTCACCAAAAAGCTATTTTAAAATCGGACATATCGAGTGCACAGAGGAGGTCTGTATCTATAATTCTTAAAATAATTGTTATGCTTTTTGTGAACGTTTATCGTGAGTAATTTAGTAAAATGTTAGCGAATTCCCCAGAAGTTTGCGGGGGGTATGCAAAATTTTTTTTTTTTTTTTTTTTTTTTTTTTTTTTTTTTTTTTTTTTTTTTTTTTTATTTTATGCTAGTTCTGAACGTCACATGCTAATGTAAAAAGCTGGTTTATGATATAAATATGAACTTGATTGAACAAAACATGCATGTATTGTATAACATAATGTCCTAGGGTTGTCATCTGATGAAGATCATCAAAGGTGAGTGCTGCATTTAGCTGTCTTCTGGGTTTTGGTGACATTATATGCTGGCTTGAAAAATGGGTGTCTGATTATTTCTGGCTTGGTACTCTGCTGACATAATCTAATGTTTTGCTTTCGTTGTAAAGCCTTTTTGAAATCGGACAGTGTGGTTAGATTAACGAGAGTCTTGTCTTTAAATGGCTGTAAAATAGTCATATGTTTGAGAAATTGAAGTAATAGGATTTTTAAGATTTTGAAAATCGCGCCACAGGCTGGCAGTGGCTGTTACGTAGGTGGGACGAATTCGTCCCGCCTAGCCTAGAGAGGTTAATCGCGTAATAATAATTACAGAGTTATTTGATAAACATGTCTTCAAGTTAATGATGCCCAAAGACACAACAATAGCCAGAATGATTTTGCAGTGCATGGTGATTGAACAGGTTTCCTGTTATATTCTTCAGAGGTGTAGGAGGGTGAAGTCTGTGAATCCCAAGAAATAGTAATTATACAGGTGATTAACAAAACCTGCACACAACAGTATTCATACCTTGGTTTCTGTGGTGAATGTGAATGAAAAAAACTGTTTTGATAATGGTTTTCATACACATACGTTGTCCATAATGTAGAGGCCTATGGGATATTCATTGAAGTGGTAAGGGAGGAGGATGGTACATGTTATCTGCATACCATACCAATTGACATACCTTTGTGTGCCTCTTCGTCTGTATACCTACAGACACAAAAGAAGAACCTTTTGGGGGCAATTTTCAGTACAAAGAACCCAAAGGTTCTTCAATGAACTTTGAGGATCTTAGAAGAACCCTTGTTGAACCCCTAATTATTTTGCGTGTAGATTAGAGGACGACCAATTAATCTGAAGGGCCGATTAATTAGGGCCGATTTCAAGTTTTCATAACAATGGGTAATCGGTATTTTTGGCCGCCGATTAAAAAAAATAAATAATAATAATAATGTAATTTTTTTTTATATACCTTTATTTAACTAGGCAAGTCAGATTAAGAACACATTCTTATTTTCAATGATGGCCTAGGAACGGGGGTTTAACTGCCTTGTTCAGGGGGGATTCGGGGATTTGTTTTTGCAACCTTCTGGTTACTAGTCCAACGCTCTAACCACCTGCCTTACATTGCACTCCACGAGGAGCCTGCATGGCAGGCTGACTACCTGTTACACGAGAGCAGCAAGAAGCCAAGGTAAGTTACTAGCTAGCATTAAATTTATCTTAACATAATCACTAGTTAACTACACATGGTTGATGATATTACTAGTTTATCTAACGTGTCCTGCGTTGCATATAATCGATGCGGTGCCTGTTAATTTCTCATTGAATCACAGCCTACTTCGACCAACGGGTGTTGATTTAACAAGCGCATTTGCGAAAAAAGCACTGTCGTTGCACCAATGTACCTAACCATAAACATCAATGCCTTTCTTTAAAATCAATACACAAGTATATATTTTTAAACCTGCATATTTAGTTAATATTGCCTGCTAACATGAAATTGTCACTGCTCTTGCGTTCAATGCCTGGCTCGTTGCGAACTAATTTGCCAAAATTTTACGTAATTATGACATAACATTGAAGGTTGTGCAATGTAACAGGAATATTTAGACTTAGGGATGCCACCCGTTAGATAAAATACGGAACGGTTCCTGCTGTCTCTGCCTTGCCGGTTCCCCTCTTTCCACTGGGATTCTCTGCCTCTAACCCTTTTACAGGGGCTGAGTCACTGGCTTACTGGTGTTCTTCCATGCCGTCCATGGGAGGGGTGCGTCACTTGAGTGGGTTGAGTCACTGACGTGGTCTTCCTGTCTGGGTTGGCGCCCCCCCTTGGGTTGTGCCATGGCGGAGATCGTTGTGGGCTATACTCGGCCTTGTCTTAGGACGGTAAGTTGGTGGTTGGAGACATCCCTCTAGTGGTGTGGGGGCTGTGCTTTGGCAAAGTGGGTGGGGTTATATCCTGCCTGTTTGGCCCTGTCCGGGGGTATCATCGGATGGGGCCACAGTGTCTTCTGATCCCTCCTGTCTCAGCCTCCAGTATTTATGCTGCAGTAGTTTATGTGTCGGGGAGCTAGGGTCAGTCTGTTACATCTGTAGTATTTCTCTTGTCTTATCCGGTGTCCTGTGTGAATTTAAATATGCTCTCTCTAATTCTCTCTTTCTGTCTTTCTCTCGGAGGACCTGAGCCCTAGGACCATGCCTCAGGACTACCTGCCATGATGACTCCTTGCTGTCCCCAGTCCACCTGGCCGTGCTGCTGCTCCAGTTTCAACTGTTCTGCCTGCGGCTATGGAACCCTGACCTGTTCACCGGACGTGCTTGTTGCACCCTCGACAACTACTATGATTATTATTATTTGACCATGCTGGTCATTTATGAACATTTTAACATCTCGACCATGTTCTGTTATAATATCCACCCTGCACAGCCAGAAGAGGACTGGCCACCCCTCATAGCCTGGTTCCTCTCTAGGTTTCTTCCTAGGTTTTTGGCCTTTCTAGGGAGTTTTTCCTAGGGAGTTTTTCCTAGCCACCGTGCTTCTTTCACATGCATTGCTTGCTGTTTGGGGTTTTAGGCTGGGTTTCTGTACAGCACTTTGAGATATCAGCTGATGTACGAAGGGCTATATAAATACATTTGATTTGATATTTCACTGAAAAAAAAAAAGTTTTGTTTTCGAGATGATAGTTTCCGGATCCGACCATATGAATGGCCTAAGGCTCATATTTCTGTGTGTTTATTATATTATAATTACGTCTATGATTTGATAGAGCAGTCTGACTGAGCGGTGGTAGGCACCAGCAGGCTCGTAAGCATTCATTCAAACAGCACTAACGTGCGTTTTGCCCGCAGCTCTTCGCTGTGCTTCAAGCTGTTTATGACATTAACCCGGGTGGGTATAATTTCTGGAACGTTCCAACAGGAATCTATTCCAAAAACTTTGTAAATAACAAGGTTGCCAAAAAACAACGCATACCAAGTTGTATAGCGGCAGAATAAGATACCGGGTAGGGAGTGGTCTATTTCATTGCGTTTTTCACTCATCACATTTATTCCGAAAAATGTCTGTCACTCTGGTTGCCTATGGACAAACATTAAGAATAAGCTACGTGGTGAGTTGATGCCTATTCGGCAGCTAGTTAGCTAGGTTTGTATGCGCTGTTACTTTGTATGCGTTGTTGGTTGGCAACCTTTTACTTTACGTTTTTTGGAACAGATACCTGTTGTAACGTTCCACAAATGATACCCACCCCTTCAAGCCTATCAACCCCCAAGATTAGGCTGGTGTAACCGATGTGAAATGGATAGCTAGTTAGCCGGGTGCGCGCTAATAGCGTTTCAAACGTCACTCGCTCTGAGACTTGGAGTAGTTGTTCCCCTTGCTCTGCATGGGTAACGCTGCTTCGAGGGTGGCTGTTGTCGATGTGTTCCTGGTTCGAGCCCAGGTAGGAGCGAGGGGAGGGACGGAAGCTATACTGTTACATTGGCAATACTAAAGTGCCTATAAGAACATCCAATAGTCAAAGGTATATGAAATACAAATCGTTTAGAGAGAAATAGTCCTATAATTCCTATAATAACTACAACCTAAATCTTCTTACCGGGGAATATTGAAGACTCATGTTGAAAGGAACCACCAGCTTTCATATGTTCTCATGTTCTGAGCAAGGCACTTAAACGTTAGCTTTCTTACATGGCACATATTGCACTTTTACTTTCTTCTCCAACACTTTGTTTTGCATTATTTAAACCAAATTGAACATGTTTCATTATTTATTTGTGGTTAAATAGATTTTATTGATGTATTATATTAAGATAAAATAAGTGTTCATTCAGTATTGTTGTAATTGTCATTATTACAAATGTTAAAAAAATTAATCGGCCAATTAATCGGCATCGGCTTTTTTGGTCCTCCATTAATCGGCATCGGCGTTGAAAAATCATAATCGGTCGACCTCTAGTGTAGATAGCACCATATCACACCAGGGCTACAAGAACTGCACCAGACCAGTTGGTGGCACAATAGATGTCTTTGGCACGATTGATCAAGTGGACTTTGTCTAGTACAAATTATTATTGTATTTAAAACCTCTTCAGGATCGGACCCTTTTTTTCAATTTTCGCCTAAAATGACATACCCAAATCTAACTGCCTGTAACTCACGACCTGAAGCATGGATATGCATATTCTTGACACTATTTGAAAGGAAACACTTTGAAGTTTGTGGAAATGTGAAATTAATGTAGGAGAATATAACACATTCGAGCTGGTAAAAGATAATACAACGAAACCATCTTTTTCTTTGTTCCATCGTCTTTGAAATGCAAGAGAAAGGTCCCGGTGTATTATTCCAGGTTAGGCGCAATATTATTTTTGGCCACTAAATGGCAGCAGTGTATGTGCAAAGTTTTAGACTGGTCCAATGAACCATTGTATTTCTGTTCAAAATGTTGTATCGAGTCTGCCCAAATGTGCCTAATTGGTTTATTTATACATTTAAGTTAATAACTGTGCACTCGCCTCCTTATTTCACTGTAATAGCTACTGTAAATTGGACAGTGCAGTTAGATTAACAATAATTTATGCCTTCTGCCCATGTCAGATATGTCTATGGCCTGGGAAATGTTCTTGTTACTTACAACCTCATGCTAATCATATTAGCCTACGTTAGCTCAACCGTCCCACTGGGGGGACACCGATCCTGTAGAGCAGGTATTCCCAAACTGGGGTACGCGGAATGCTGTCGGCGCCAAATAAAAACGTGATTCACATTTGTTTTTTATAATTCCAGAGCTATCTATATATATATATATATATATATATATATATATATATATATATATATATATATATACTGCTCAAAACACATCCTAGATCTGAATGAAAGAAATAATCTTGTTAAATACTTTTTTCTTTACATAGTTGAATGTGCTGACAACAAAATCACACAAAAATAATCAATGGAAATCCAATTTATCAACCCATGGAGGTCTGGATTTGGAGTCACACTCAAAATTAAAGTGGAAAACCACACTACAGGCTGATCCAACATTGATGTAATGTCCTTAAAACAAGTCAAAATGAGGCTCAGTAGTGTGTGTGGCCTCCACGTGCCTGTATGACCTCCCTACAATGCCTGGGCATGCTCCTGATGAGGTGGCGGATGGTCTCCTGAGGGATCTCCTCCCAGACCTGGACTAAAGCATCCGCCAACTCCTGGACAGTCTGTGGTGCAACGTGGCGTTGGTGGATGGAGCGAGACATGATGTCCCAGATGTGCTCAATTGGTTTCAGGTCTGGGGAACGGGCGGGCCAGTCCATAGCATCAATGCCTTCCTCTTGCAGGAACTGCTGACACACTCCAGCCACATGAGGTCTAGCATTGTCTTGCATTAGGAGGAACCCAGGGCCAATCGCACCAGCATATGGTCTCACAAGGGGTCTGAGGATCTCATCTCGGTACCTAATGGCAGTCAGGCTACCTCTGGCGAGCACATGGAGGGCTTTGCAGCCCCCCAAAGAAATGCCACCCAACACCATGACTGACCCACCGCCAAACCGGTCATGCTGGAGGATGTTGCAGGCAGCAGAATGTTCTCCACGGCGTCTCCAGACTCTGTCACGTCTGTCACATGTGCTCAGTGTGAACCTGCTTTCATCTGTGAAGAGTACAGGGCGCCATTGGCGAATTTGCCAATCTTGGTGTTCTCTGGCAAATGCCAAACGTCCTGCACGGTGTTGGGCTGTAAGCACAACCCCCACCTGTGGACGTCGGGCCCTCATACCACCCTCATGGAGTCTGTTTCTGACCGTTTGAGCAGACACATTCACATTTGTGGCCTGCTGGAGGTCATTTTGCAGGGCTCTGGCAGTGCTCCTCCTGCTCCTCCTTACACAAAGGAGGAGGTAGCGGTCCTGCTGCTGGGTTGTTGCCCTCCTACGGCCTCCTCCACGTCACCTGATGTACTGGCCTGTCTCCTGGTAGCGCCTCCATGCTCTGGACACTACGCTGACAGACACAGCAAAACTTCTTGCCACAGCTCGCATTGATGTGCCATCCTGGATGAGCTGCACTACCTGAGCCACTTGTGTGGGTTGTAGACTCCGTCTCATGCTACCACTAGAGTGAAAGCACCGCCAGCATTCAAAAGTGACCAAAACATCAGCCAGGAAGCATAGGAACTGAGAAGTGGTCTGTGGTCTCCACCTGCAGAACCACTCCTTTATTGGGGGTGTCTTGCTTATTGCCTATCATTTCCACCTGTTGTCTATTCCATTTGCACAACAGCATGTGAAATTTATTGTCAATCAGTGTTGCTTCCTAAGTGGACAGTTTGATTTCACAGAAGTGTGATTGACTTGGAGTTACATTGTGTTGTTTAAGTGTTCCCTTTATTTTTTTGAGCAGTGTATGTATATATATATATATATATATATATATATATTTATTTTTTAATCAAGAGACCACAGCAAAATTATCAGTTCAAATACACTTTAACTCAGTTTTTCACAATTCCTGATATTTAATCCTCGTAAAAATTCCCTGTCTTAGGTCAGTTAGGATCACCACTTTATTGTAAGAATGTGACATGTCAGAATAATAGTAGAGTGATTTATTTCAGCTTTTATTTCTTTCATCACATTCCCAGTGGGTCAGAAGTTTACATACACTCATTTAGCATTGCCTTTAAATTGTTTAACTTGGGTCAAATGTTTTGGATAGCCTTCCACAAGCTTCCCACAATAAGTTAGGTGAATTTTGGCCCATTCCTCCTGACAGAGCTGGTGTAACTGAGTCAGGTTTGTAGCCCTCCTTGCTCGTACATGCTTTTTCAGTTCTGCCCAGAAATGTTCTATAGGATTGAGGTCAGGGCTTTGTGATGGCCACTCCAATACCTTGACTTTGATGTCCCTTAAGCAATTTTGCCACAACTTTGGAAGTATGCTCGGGGTCATTGTCCATTTGGAAGACCCATTTGTGACCAAGCTTCAACTTCCTGACTGATGTCTTGAGATATTGCTTCAATATATCCACATAATTTTCCTACTTCACGATGCCATCTATTTTGTGACGTGCACCAGTCCCTCCTGCAGCAAAGCACCCCCACAACATGATGCTGCCACCCCCGTGCTTCACGGTTAGGATGGTGTTCTTAGGCTTGCAAGCCTCCCCCTTTTTTCTCCAAACATAACGATGATAATTATGGCCAAACAGTTCTATTTTTGTTTCATCAGACCAGAGGATATTTCTCCAAAAAGTACGTTCTTTGTCCCCATGTGCAGTTGCAAACCATAGTCTGGCTTTTTTATGGCAGTTTTGGAGCAGTGGCTTCTTCCTTGCTGCGCAGCCTTTCAGGTTATGTCGATATAGGACTTGTTTTACTGTGGATATAGATACTTTTGTACCTGTTTCCTCCAGCATCTTCACAAAGTCCTTTGCTGTTGGTCTGGGATTGATTTGCACTTTTTGCACCAAAGTACGTTCATCTCCAGGAGACAGAACACGTCTCCTTCCTGAGCGGTATGACGGCTTTGTGGTCCCATGGTGTTTATACTTGCGTACTATTTTTGTTCAGCTGAACGTCGTACCTTCAGGCATTTGGAAATTGCTCCCAAGGATGAACCAGACATGTGGAGGTCTACAATTTCTTTTCTGAGGTCTTGGCTGATATCTTTTGATTTTCCCCATGATATCAAGCAAAGAGGCACTGAGTTTGAAGGTGGGCCTTATACATCCACAGGTACACCTCCAATTGACTCAAATTATGTCAATTAGCCTATGAGAAGCTTCAAAGGCCATGTCATCATTTTCTGGAATTTTACAAGCTGTTTAAAGGCACAGTCAACTTAGTATATGTGATATTCCGACCCACTAGAATTGTGATATAGTTAATTATAAGTGAAATAATCCGTCTGTAAACAATTTTTGGAAAGATTACTTGTGTCCTGCACAAATTAGATGTTCTAACCGACTTGCCAAAACTATAGTTTGTTAACCTCTTACATCTAGACGTTCCGCTAGCCGAACACCTGCTCCAATATCCAATAATAGGCGTGGCGCGAATTACAAATTCCTCAAAAATACAAAAACTTCAATTTTTCAAACATATGACTATTTCACAGCATTTTAAAGACAAGACTCTCCTTTATCTAACCACACTGTCCGATTTCAAAAGACTTTACAGCGAAAGCAAAACATTAGATTATGTCAGCAGAGTACCAAGCCAGAAATAATCAGACACCCATTTTTCAAGCTAGCATATAATGTCACAAAAACCCAGAAGACAGCTAAATGCAGCACTAACCTTTGATGATCTTCATCAGATGACACACCTAGGACATTATGTTATACAATACATGCATGTTTTGTTCAATCAAGTTCATATTTATATCAAAAAACTGCTTTTTACATTAGCATGTGACGTTCAGAACTAGCATACCCCCCGCAAACTTCCGGGGAATTTGCTAACAATTTACTAAATTACTCACGATAAACGTTCACAAAAAGCATAACAATTATTTTAAGAATTATAGATACAGAACTCCTCTATGCACTCGATATGTCCGATTTTAAAATAGCTTTTTGGTGAAAGCACATTTTGCAATATTCTAAGTACATAGCCCAGCCATCACGGGCTAGCTATTTAGACACCCGGCAAGTTTAGCACTCACCAATATCAGATTTACTATTATAAAAGTTAGATTACCTTTTGTTGTCTTCGTCAGAATGCACTCCCAGGACTGCTACTTCAATAACAAATGTTGGTTTGGTCCAAAATAATCCATCGTTATATCCGAATAGCGGCGTTTTGTTCGTGCGTTCCAGACACTATCCGAAATGGTAAAGAAGGGTCGTGCGCATGGCGCAATTCGTGACCAAAAAATTCTAAATATTCCATTACCGTACTTCGAAGCATGTCAACTGCTGTTTAAAATCAATTTTTATGCCATTTTTCTCGTAGAAAAGCGATAATATTCCGACCGGGAGTCTCCTTTTCGGCAAACAGAGGAAAAAAATCACAAAGACGGGGGCGGTCAGGTCACGCGCCTAAGCCCAGAGTCCCTTGATCGGCCACTTGAGAAAGGTGATAATGTGTTTCAGCCTGGGGCTGGGATGACGACATTCAGGTTTTTCCCGGGCTCTGAGCGCCTATGGACAACGTAGGAAGTGTCACGTTAGAGCAGAGATCCTTAGTAAAAGATAGAGATGGCAAAGAAGTTCCAGAAATGGTCAGACAGGCCACTTCCTGTAAAGGAATCTCTCAGGTTTTGACCTGCCATTTGAGTTCTGTTATACTCACAGACACCAATCATCAGTTTGAGAAACTTTGGAGTGTTTTCTATCCAAAGCCAATAATTATATGCATATTCTAGTTACTGGGCAGGAGTAGTAACCAGATTAAATCGGGTACGTTTTTTTATCCAGCCGTGTCAATACTGCCCCCTAGCCCTAACAGGTTAACAGGAAATACATTTACACTGTACTGAACGTTACTTCGTCAGGTTTATAATACACATCTGTCGTGTCTTTGGCATCATTAAAACTGAAAACGTATTTATCAAATAACTCTCTGTAATTATTATTACGCGATTAAACTGATTAATCTTGTAACTGTAATTAACTAGGAAAAGGAAGGAAAATATTCAGATTACAAAGTTATAATTTTCCTAATATAACTTTCAGATATTTTAACCTGTCTGGGCCAGTGGGACGCTTGCGTCCCACCCTAATCAACAGCCAGTGGAATCGCGTCGCGCTAAATGCAAAACCTCATAAATGCTATAACTTCAATTTCTCAAACATATGACTATTTTACACCGTTTTATAGATACACCTCTCCTGAATCGAACCACGTTGTCCGATTTCAAAAAGGCTTTACAGCAAAAGCAAAACATTAGATTATGTCAGCAGAGTACCCAGCCAGAAATAATCACACAGCCATTTTCAAAGCAACTAGCATGCATCACAAATACCCAAAACACAGCTAAATGCAGCACTAACCTTTGACAACCTTCATCAGATGACACTCCTAGGACATCATGTTACACAACACATGCATTTTTTGTTCGATAAAGTTCATATTTATGTATAAAAACGGCATTTTACATCGGCGCATGACGTTCAGAAAATATTTTCCCTCAAATGCTTCCGATGATCAGCGCTACAATTTACAAAATTACTATTCGAAAACATTGTTAAAATGTAATATTGTCATTCAAAGACTTATCGATGAACATGTCTTGAATGCCATCTCTTTGCCAGATTTAAAAATAACTTTACTGGGAAATCACACTTTGCAATAAACGACGTGGTATGCCCAGAAGAAAAGTCTAGGCTATACATGTTGGAGCCAACTTGGAACGATCAACCATCAAAAATACTATTGTAAATAATACCTTACCTTTGATTATCTTTATCAGAAGGCACTTCTAGGAATCCCAGGTCCATAACAAATGTAGTTTTGTTCAAAAAAGTTAATAATTTATGTCCCAATAGTGTTAGCGCGCTCCGAATGCTAGTGAAAATGTACCGGGTGCATCTGACTTGTCGTCAGGAATGAGCAAAAAAATAATATTTAAGTTCGTTCAAACATGTCAAACGTTGTATAACATAAATCTTTAGGGGCTTTTTCAACCAGGGCTTCAATAATATTCCATTGGGACGGTTGCATTGTCTTTCAAAACGTTTCGAAAAGGGAGAGTACCCATGGGCGCCGGCCCATCCCCTGTGACCAAGGTAAACATCCTCTCTTTCAGTCAATTTTGATGGCAGGAGGCTCAAACCACTTTGTAAAGACTGGGAGATCTAGTGGAAGTGCTAAATTACTCGCAAGCCCCTGTGTGTTTCAATGGCAAATGTTTGAAGTGATATCCACACATCAGATTTCAGTTTCCTGTCAGGATTTGTCTCAGGGTTTTGACTGCCATATGAGTTCTGTTATACTCACAGACACCATTCAAACAGTTTTAGAAACTTTAGGGTGTTTTCTATCCAAATCAAACAATTATATGCATATTCTAGTTACTGGGCAGGAGTAGTAACCAGATTAAATCGGGTATGTTTTTTATCCGGCTGTGCAAATACTGCCCCCTAGCCCTAACAGGTTAATATCTGATCAATTAGTCTTCTGATTAATGACGTATTCTTCACCTCACATCAGTCTCATTCCAAACATCGTAAATTGTTGGTTATCTGCACGAACCCAGTCTTCACTATGAGTCATCCATAAATCAATTGTCTTAAAATCATTTATTTACTAACTAAGTAATTCGCAGAAAAGCATAACAAACATTAGATATCGTTACAAAGAAATGATAGAGGAATGTGCACTAGTGGGCTAAACCGGCATGGTGGCTTGTTAGACAAAAGGGGAGTGGGGGGTCAGCTGAGGAGGCACTACAGAGATAATTATAACAATTGAAATGCTAATCCTTTGCACATGAATGCTCACTCATTTGGGAACAATTGCAATCAATATATATATTTACGCTCAGTGTGTCGTCGGGATCTCTGTTGAAAAGTTTGTTTCTGTTGGAGAGTCTGTCCGCCCTCTCTCTCTCTCTGTCGTGGTTAGGATGGATAGTTCAGAGTAACATTCATTCATGTCGTTATTGAATAGCTGTTTCGGCGGTTGTCAGTCTTTGCATTCAATGATACCGAATTCCTAGCTGCAGACTAGTAATTAATATCCAAGACTTGTTCTTATTCTGTTGGTATCGATAGTCTAAGAGTTTAACCACGTGGTATGGTTAAAAGTTCAGCAAGAGGAAAGCTTGGTCTCCTCTCAAACCTTGGCCCTCTCGTTATCGAGGTAAGCTGGTCTCCAACCTTTAGCCATCTCGTAATTCAGGTAAGCTCGGTCTCCAACCTTTAGCCATCTCGTAATTGAGGTAAGCTCGGTCTTGTGATAGAAAACCTAGGTGGGGGTTTTATTCGGAAGAGCAGAAAAGGGCCTGTCCCATCACGCCAGACCATAACTGTGCTCATGGGCGGTCCTCTGATTTAAACTCCAAAGGGAATTGGAGTTTCCTTCATTAACCTGTTAGGGCTAGGGGGCAGTATTTGCACGGCTGGATAAAAAAATGTACCCGATTTAATCTGGTTACTAATCCTACCCAGTAACTAGAATATGCATATACTTATTATATATGGATAGAAAACACCCTAAAGTTTCTAAAACTGTTTGAATGGTGTCTGTGAGTATAACAGAACTCAAATGGCAGGTCAAAACCTGAGAGATTCCTTTACAGGAAGTGGCCTGTCTGACCATTTCTGGAACTTCTTTGCCATCTCTATCTTTTACTAAGGATCTCTGCTCTAACGTGACACTTCCTACGTCGTCCATAGGCGCTCAGAGCCCGGGAAAAACCTGAATGTCGTCATCCCAGCCCCAGGCTGAAACACATTATCGCCTTTCTAAAGTGGCCGATCAAGGGACTGTGGGCTTAGGCGCGTGACCTGGCCGCCCCCGTCTTTGTGATTTTTTTCCTCTGTTTGCCGAAAAGGAGATTACCGGTCGGAATATTATCGCTTTTCTACGAGAAAAATGGCATAAAAATTGATTTTAAACAGCGGTTGACATGCTTCGAAGTACGGTAATGGAATATTTAGATTTTTTTTGTCACGAATTGCGCCATGCGCGCGACCCTTCTTTACCATTTCGGATAGTGTCTGGAACGCACGAACAAAACGCCGCTATTCGGATATAAGGATGGATTATTTTGGACCAAACCAACATTTGTTATTGAAGTAGCAGTCCTGGGAGTGCATTCTGACGAAGACAACAAAGGTAATGAAACTTTTGTAATAGTAAATCAGAGTTTGATCAGGGCTAAACTTGGTCGGTGTCTAAATGGCTAGCCGTGATGGCTGGGCTATCTACTGAGAATATTGCAAAATGTGCTTTCACCGAAAAGCTATTTTAAAATCGGACATATCGAGTGCATAGAGGAGTTCTGTATCTATAATTCTGAAAATAATTGTTATGTTTTTTGTGAACGTTTATCGTGAGTAATTTAGTAAATTCACCGGATGTTTGCGGGGGGTATGCTAGTTCTGAACGTCACATGCTAATGTAAAAAGCTGGTTTTTGATATAAATATGAACTTGATTGAACAAAACATGCATGCATTGTATAACATAATGTCCTAGGGTTGTCATTTGATGAAGATCATCAAAGGTTAGTGCTGCATTTAGCTGTGGTTTTGTTTTTTGTGACATTATATGCTAGCTTGAAAAATGGGTGTCTGATTATTTCTGGCTTGGTACTCTGCTGACATAATCTAATGTTTTGCTTTCGCTGTAAAGCCTTTTTGAAATCGGACAGTGTGGTTAGATAAAGGAGAGTCTTGTCTTTAAAATGCTGTGAAATAGTCATATGTTTGAAAAATTGAAGTTTTTGTATTTTTGAGGAATTTGTAATTCGCGCCATGCCTATCATTGGATATTGGAGCAGGTGTTCCGCTAGCGGAACGTCTAGATGTAAGAGGTTAATCTAACCACATTGTGGGATTTCAAAAAGGCTTTACAGCGAAAGCAAAACATTAGATTATGTCAGGAGAGTACCCTGCCAAAAATAATCACACAGCCATTTTCAAAGCAAGCATATATGTCACAAAAACCAATCCCTCCGTTTTGTTCATGCGTTCAGGTCAGTATCCGAAGGATGACGTGCGAGCGCATTTCATGACAAAAAAATTCAAGATATTCCATTACCGTACTCCGAAGCATGTCAAACGCTGTTTAAAATACATTTTTATGCGATTTTCTCGTAAAATAGCGATAATATTCCAACCGGGCGACGTTGTATTCATTCAAAGGCTGAAAGAAAAAAAATTAAGAATTCACATGAACGCGCATCTCCAGTGTCACTGTTCTCAGCCTGACCACTCACAAAATCTCCTGCTGTTTTTCGCCCAGAGACAGGAGAGACGTCATTCCACTTTCTGGCACCTTCTGAGAGCAAATGGAAGCCTTAGAAAATGTCATGTTACAGCAGAGATGCTGTATTTTCGATAGAGATGCCACAGAAGGAGAACAAATTGTCAGACAGGGCACTTCCTGTATGGAATCTTCTCAGGTTTTGGCCTGCCATATGAGTTCTGTTGTACTCATAGACACCATTCAAACAGTTTTCTATCCAAATGTACTAATTATATGCATATTCTCATTTCTGGGCAAGAGTAGTAACCAGTTTAAATCGGGTACGTTTTTTATCCGGCCATGCAAATACTGCCCCCTAGCCCTAACAGGTTAATGAAAATGAGTTTTCCCTGTGAGATGTCAGTGGATATTTTTTTAACATTTTAAAACATTTTAAGAAGCAATCCTTTTTAGATAAAACTATAATAAATAATTGATTAAAACACTATTTTGCAAAAAAGGTCTACAGTAGCCTCAACAGCACACTGTAGGGTAGCACCATGGTGTAGCTGGAGGACAGCAAGCTTCCGTCCTCCTCTGCATACATTGACTTACATAAACCTAGGAGACTCGTGGTTCTCACCCCGTTCCACAGACTTACACAGTAATTATGACAACTTCCGGAGGATGTCCTCCAACTTATTAGAACTCTTGTAGCATAAACTGACATGATGTTCAGAGAATTAATCAAGTACTGAAAGCATAAGATACAGCTAGCTAGCACTGCAGTGCAAAGAAATGTGGTGAATAGTTGTCTCGGAGAGAGAAAGAAATAGTTTAACCGTTTTCAACAAACTAATTTCTTCCTAAATTAAGTTAAGCAAGAGAGAAATAGAGAGAGAGATTACCTTTTTTTCACTTTCAGTTTCACTTACTTAGCTAACACATGCAGCTAGCTATTTTAGCCTACTGAAAAGTCAAGGTAAGTTTTTGGTCTTACAAATGTATTGCTACCGGGACCCGCCGGCATAACTGCTTACTGAAACGTTACTGCATGATTGTAGCGGGTTTACTAATGTGTTAGTTCTATTTGCTATGCTGACTATGATGTTACTTTAGCTAATATGGTGATAACGATGTAGGCTGTGTGTAGCAGTTTGGCTTGGAAAGGTTGGTCACATACAGCTGATGTGTTGTGCATTGAAGTCCACAAGCGAAGGGAAGAGGTGAAGCAGCTAGGTTCCTTCATTTCAACACATTTTGCCGTAGAGCTGTTTGAAAAATGTGCAGTTTCATAATGCTATTCTACACATTTTGTCATGAGGCTGAGAGATAATTTTGCAGTTTTAAAGCTAATTTCCTGCAATTTTACACATTTTGCCATGGGACAGAGAGAGATTGTGCTGTTTTAGAGCTCATCTCATGCTATTCTTCACATTTTGCAGTGAGGATTAGAGACAATTGTACAGTTTTAAAGCAAATGTCCTCCTATTCTACACATTTTGCCAGTGCTTATGACGTGTTCATATGCTATCTCGGGGGGCCCCCGACCCCATATTTCTTTGTGGGGGCACGTGCACTGCATGCCCGTTTGGTAATCTGGCCTTGAAGACTGCAAATTGAAATGGTTTGTGAAACTCTTGTGTTGTAGCCTGTGTTATAGCTTGTTGTTTGTTGCTCTGATTTCTGTACGAGTGAACCTAGAACTTTGGTAATGTTTACACTAGTAAATCCTTTGAAATTGCAATGGATTTACTCCCGTCTCATGGCTCAGATTTATTGCCGTCATTTTGAGCAACAGTTGCCAAACGAACATTGAGTCAGTTAGAGGGCTAACAGCCATGAACATCCGATGCTCTATGGTGGTCCGGAAATCATGCCATTGTCCCTGTAGCATCCGATGGAACAGTTCAAAGGAAGAATTCAATGACGAACTTAGAGGGCAAGAAGGACTAATCATGTTCTCAGCTCTCGGTTCTAAGTAATTAAAGTCATAATTGACTCAGGAGCTCAACTCATTCTTAAATATTTTTATCTTTCATCTAAGAGAAAGAAACATCCCAGAGACGACTTGGCCCTCCTGGAGGGTTGGCAGAATCTGCAATGCTTTTTTCCTTGTCCTTAGCTTTATTATCGTAGTCAGCTAATTGGTTAGGTTGAGTTAATTTGGCTGCCTTTTCTCATTCTGGGAGCCATTGGGGAGTCTTTAAGTAGTGATGAGGAACTCACCAGACTGAGTTTGGCCCTTCGGAATCTTAAATGAGAATAGTGGGAACGATTTTTTTCATGACTTCCGGGTGCGTGCAAATTATCTGAAAATTTTAACCCCAACTATTGCTTTGGAGGCATCTCTACCGGCCAGGCAGATGTCTAACAGAAGCACCACCCTTTATATGACTATAGGACGTTGCATTAAACTAGGGGAAAACTACTAAACAAGTTCCCCAGTATCTTTGGACACAGTGGAATCGCTTGGCACAAAGGAGTATGTAAATGTGAGGCTAGGTGGCTATTTAACAGAATATTTCATGTCAATGCACAAATTATTGGCCACAGAAAAATTCCCAAATCTCCCATGTATCAACTGGAATTTTGAGCATAAATACATTGAACATATACAGTATCTTTAAGGAGTAGTACACATGGGGCATCTTAGTAGAAGCTTCTCTAGAGTGCAGCTCTTTAGAAAAGCCAGAGAAAGATCCTTAGAGAAAGTATATGGTCTATGATTGGTTTGTCAAATTAGTACTTTTTTAAGAGGCTGTGGAAAATAAACCTTATGTCATATGAACCGATCGCACAGATGCTTTCGGGAGTCAATTGAGTTGTGTGTCAACGTGACTAGATGGTTCAATTATTTAAAAATCATTAACGTAAACTGTTTTTTTTTGTCACATTTCAAATCAGATTTAAACCAAATGACAACTGAAAACTGATGTGTTTGCCAGTTAGAGGCTTTTCCATACAGTTGATTAATTTAAAATACCCAAAGCTACAAAATTATTGCATTTCACTATGTGGAACAAATATAATGCTTTCTTAGTTCCCAGAAGATCACTTCTGAGAACTGAGGAGACATTGGTTGTTTTTCTATTTGCAACCATTCTATTGACAACGTTCAATACAAAATATTTGTATTTATTTTACAAGGTATGTTGTGTCACAAGGTGTGGCTCAAGGAAGCAGGAGAGGTAGAGTCAAGCGCAGGAGACAGATGATTCCATGAATACTTCTTTAATATATCCACACGGAAAAAAATACAAGCACGGTCGGGCAGGGCGTATAGATAAAACACACCACCCTCTCCAAACATAACGCAGGGACGCAGCCCAATATAAACTCCGCGTAAAACACGGGCAGAGGAAAAACACAGACCCTCACTTCCAAACAAGAGCCCTGACAAAAACCATCCCGCACAAAACACAAACCTACCTAGCTAGCCTAAATACCCCCCCCCCCCCCCCCCCCCCCCCAAACAACTAATACAAAACAGGTGCGTGCCTATCCTAGACCTAACCAACAGAACGTGAAACAGAGGATCGGTGGCAGCTAGTAGGACGACGACCGCCGAGCGCGCCCGGGCGAGTTGACTGAGAACATATTCTTATTTACAGCACCGACCTGGGGAATAGTTACAGGGGAGAGGAGGGGGGATGAATGAGCCATAAGGAACTGAATGCAAACGGTCTTGGTTCTCCCCAGTACTGATGCTCATTCTGTTCACCAGTTCCAGAGGTCTACGTCACCAAACGGGATTCATTATCATCAATCCCGGACTGTTGTCTGATTACACACACCTTGTTCCTATTTCCCCTGATTGGTATGCTATATACAGTTGAAGTGGGAAGTTTACATACACCTTAGCCAAATACATTTAAACTCATTGTTTCACAATTCCTGACATTTAATCCTAGTAAAAATTCCCTTTAAGAATGTGAAATGTCAGAATAATAGTGGAGAGAGATTTATTTCAGCTTTATTTCTTTCATCACATACCCAGTGGGTCAGAAGTTTACATACACTCAATTAGTATTTGGTAGCATTGCCTTTAAATTGCTGAACTTGGGTCAAACGTTTCGGGTAGCCTTCTACAAGATTCCCACAATAAGTTGGATGAATTTTGGCCCATTCCTCCTGACAGAGCTGGTGTAACTGAGTCAGGTTTGTAGGCCTCCTTGCGCGCACATGCTTTTTCAGTTCTGCTTACAAATTTTCTATGGGATTGAGGTCAGGGCTTTGTGATGACCACTCCAATAACTTGACTTTGTTGTTCTTCAGCCATTTTGCCATAACATGGAAGTATGCTTGGGGTCATTGTCCATGTGGAAGATCCATTTGCGACCAAGCTTTAACTTCCTGACTGATGTCATGTGATGTTGCTTCAATATATCCACATAAGTTTCCACCTCATGATGCCGTCTATTTTGTGACGTGCACCAGTCCCTCCTGCAGCAAAGCACCCCCACAACATGATACTGCCACCCCCGTGCTTCACGGTTGGGATGGTGTTCTTCGGCTTGCAAGTCTCCCCCTTTTTCCTCCAAACATGATGGTCATTATGGCCAAACAGTTATATTTTTGTTTCATCAGACCAGATGACATTTCTCCAAAAGGACGATCTTTGTCCCCATGTGCAGTTGCAAACTGTAGTCTGTCTTTTTTATGGCAGTTTTGGAGCTGTGGCTTCTTCCTTGCTGAGCGGCCTTTCAGGTTATAGCGATGTAGGACTTGTTTTGCTGTGGATATAAATAATTTTGTACGTGTTTCCTCCAGCATCTTCACAGGGTCCTTTGCTGTTGTTCTAGGATTGATTTGCACTTTTTGCAGCAAAGTATGTGCATCTCTAGGAGACAGAACGCGTCTCCTTCCTTAGCGGTATGACGACTGCGTGGTCCCATGGTGTTTATACTTGCATACTATTGTTTGTACAGATGAACGTGATACCTTCAGGCGTTTGGAAAGTCCTACAATTTTTATTCTGAGGTCTTGGCTGATTTCTTTTGATTTTTCCATGATGTCAAGCAAAGAGGCACCGAGTTTGAAGGTAGGCCTTGAAATACATCCTCAGGTACACCTCCAATTGACTCAAATTATATCAATTAGCCTATCAGAAGCTTCTAAAGCCATGACATCATTTTCAGGAATTTTCCAAGCTGTTTAAATGCACAGTCAACTTAGTGTATGTAAACTTCTGACCCACTGGAATTGTGATACAGTGAATTATAAGTGAAATAATCTGTTTGTAAACAATTGTTGGGAAAATGCCTTGTCATGCACAAAGTAGATATCCTATCCAACTTGCCAAAACTATAGTTTGTTAACAAGAAATGTATGGAGTGGTTGAAAAACAAGTTTTAATGACTCCAACCTAATTGTATGTAAACTTACGACTTCAACTGTATGTGCCCTCTGTTCCCTCTGTCTTTGTCGGTTACTGTACCCATGTCCGTTGGTCGTGTGAGTACCTATGCGTTGGTGCAGCTGTTATGCTGCTTGCTGTATATATTGTGTGTTATGGGTATCGTCCCGTGTCATTCAACAAGGTTTACCCTCACTCTTTTGTTTGGGCACAGCCCAGTGTTTTTGTATACGTGTTTGTTTTGGGTGTATTAAAAACCCCTATTGTGTATTCCTGCTCCTGTCTCCAAATCCTTTATACCAGCGTGACACAAACACATATATTATGATTGCTTTTTCTGGCTTCTCACTTGTCAGAAGTGATCTTAAGGACAATACTATCAAGAAAATCATTCAAGTAATTGCAGTTGTTAAATACCTCCAATACCCAAATATCCACATGCATTATGTCCTTAAAAATCTCACAGACAAAGACCAAAAGTAAGCATGACTCAAATAGCAATATCAGATGGGCTTAACTCTATTTTTCATGCCCGAACAAACAAACCCATTGTCTAGTTTAAAACTATAATTCCTCCATCTTGTGTAACCACATCAATAGCTTAAATGATATATACAGAAATATAGTACTGAGAAGCGAGAAGTACAGAGTGCAATATTTGAAGACCTCTGAGACCCACATACTTACAGTTGAGTGTCATAAAACATCCTGTGACATTGTTTACTTGTAGCGATAGTTATGACTTCTCTGTTTATCCCCTGTGACTTACTTAATCATTTTTGCCAAGTTTGAAATCATCCCTAGCCCCTTCCCTAGTCATAGATCTGAAAGGATTGGATGGATATAAGCAGTAGGGGAGAGTGCGGTATGTTGAGCTGTTTCTTACATTCAGCATCACTATGTCAAGGGAAATATAGTATTATTTCTAAGAAATATATTTACATATATTTCAGGATGATGTGTAAACATAACAGATTTGAAAACATAGCTTGTCCAAAAAAAGTGGTCTCTTGGCACAACTTACCCAGGGTATGGGGCAAGTTGAGCATAGGGACAGGGTAAATTCAGCTGCCTACAAATTTCTTTACTGAATGAAATATGACCTACCTTTTTAAAACTCATGTCTATCTTTATTTGCCAATCACAATTAAGCACAATCCCTTTTTTGTCTTTGAATAATTGTATGCATTTTTTAACACAGGCTTAACACCTAGCAAACACTTTGTACTTTTTAACACTTAACCTAGGCCAGGCCTTGGTGTTACCTCATATCCCAGTGATAATGCCTTGCAACCGCGCCTGGGAAGAAAACACTTCAATTTGCTCAACTTTCCATTGGCTCAACCATTGGCTCTGGCCAAATGGCTCAATTTACCCCACAGCAAGCATTTTGACTATATTAGCCCAAAAAGCTACAACGATGCACTTTCATGCTAGGTTTAGTACTTCATATTAGAGCTTATAGAGTCCAAACTGATGTATAGAACAGTTTACAACAAAAATCTACTTTGGTTCAGATGCAAGCGTCATGAAACCTATAACACAATAAATTCATTTGATTTTGTGAAAATCTGTTTTTTGGACCAATCTTGCCTACACCTTTTTCCATGTAGTTTCTTCTATCACAAAATGAAATGATTACCTCTTCCTAAATATTTGTTCACATTATTCATTTTGTGTATAGTTTTCTAGAAAACAAAAGGTAGCTCAACTAACCCTTTGGCTTACCTTACACTCCTCCCCCCTATGGTATTAGCTCCTCCTACATCTGTCATGCGGCTAGTTTCCATTGTATTGCCTTCGCACAATAACATGGCTGTGTTGGAAGACATTACTAGAAGTCAAATCTTTGCTTCCTCTTTCCTTATTTCTTCAATGCTCATTGGAGGAGGACTGATAAGTTCCAATACACTTTGAGAGGAAACAAGGATGGAGGAAGCAAGGATTTGATGGTTAGTAAGGTTTTCAGACATAGCTCATGCCTATGTGGTTGGGGTTAGCGATGGATTAGACTGGGCATCTCTTTTTCTCTCTCTCACCTCTGTCTTTCTTTATGGCAGGATGTCTTCCTAATGATCGTTAAGCTTTGTCCATATGCCCCCTAAGCCAACCCTTTTCCTCACTGTCTGCAGCTGTGAACTAATGAACAGCATGTTTGTGGCCTTCAACTCATTACTCTTACAAATTAACATGGGCCTGTTCTGATGTTTGGCTCTAAATGGTCAAAGGTTAGAACTAGTTTTAGGCAAGAGCTGATCCACAATCAGTTGTTAGAAGAGGAAGCACATACTTAAGCATGCCATTCCTACAGCAGTCAACTTGACAGGGGAGAGAGCTGTTCATTTTGTCTCTCCGGCCCTCCTGTAGTAGCGGGCCTACATGTACGCTGTCTCGCACCCTGACAGCTGTAATGCGTTGATCAAAGGAATCAAATGAACTGGTGCTCTAATGAGTCAAGGAAACAAAAACAGTGGGAAATGTAACAAATTATTAGGCCCAATCCCAGCTAGCTCCCTCTCCCTCTATTCACTGCCTCACCCGCCTACCGAATTCAGAGAACCACCACCTCGTCCTGTTCATCACTACTCCCCCTTCAGCCTCTCTCCTCCTCCTTAACCTGCACACCTCCACTTACTCTGCCTCTGGTTTGCCTCCAACTGAATCATTACCATGATATGGACCAAAACATTGTGTCAGGATATCGACAACAGTAAATGTGAAAACGGGTTTAAAAGTTCAGAAAGAGAAATCCTCCCTTAACTCATCAGAGTGGATGCTACTAAGGGGAAGACGGCTCATATTAATGGCCGGAATGGAGTCAATGGAATGGTATCAAGCATATGGTTTCCATGTGGTTGATACCATTCTATTGACTCTATTCCAGCCATTACTATGAGCCGTCCTCCCCTCAGCAGCCTACACTGACTAATCATGCATTGTGGTCAATGGAAGATTTGCTCAAAAACTTGTGCATAGATTCCAAGTTATCATCCTAACTCAATAATCTTCCTGAGTAATCTTCCTGATTAACGAATAAAGTTGGAATGTTTCTCTTTCTTTTTGTTGGCTATGGATGATTTGGGATAGATTTAGACGTATTTCAGTAATGTCCACAGCTGATACAGGAAAGTCTTGAACCAAGCTCTCAGTTTAATTTGTTAGGACATACATTTTTATTTTACCCTGAACAAAAATATAAATATAAATATTTTAATGAGTTACAGTTCATATAAGGATATCAGTCAATTGAAATATATTCATTAGGCCCTAATCTATGGATTTCACATGACTGGGAATAGAGATCTGCATCTGTTGATCACAGATACCTTTAACTTGTTATGGATAGGGGGCAGTATTTTCACGGCCGGATAAAAAACGTACCCGATTTAATCTGGTTATTACAAGCAAGCATATATGTCACATAAACCCAAACCACAGCTAAATGCAGCACTAACCTTTGATGATCTTCATCAGATGACACTCCTAGGACATTACGTTATACAATACATGCATGTTTTGTTCAATCAAGTTGATATTTATATCAAAAAACTGCTTTTTACATTAGCATGTGATGTTCAGAACTAGCATACCTACCAAAAACTTCCGGTGAATTTACTAAATCACTCATGATAAACGTTGACAAAATACTTAACAATTATTTTAAGAATTATAGATACAGAACTCCTTTATGCAATCGCTATGTCTGATTTTAAAATAGCTTTTCGGCGAAAGCACATTTTGCAATATTCTGAGTACGTAGCTCGGCCATCACAGGCTAGCTAATTTGACACCCACCAAGTTTGGGGCTCACTAAACTCAGAATTACTATTAGAAAAATTGGATTACCTTTGCTGTTCTTCGTCAGAATGCACTCCCAGGACTTCTACTTTAACAACAAATGTTGTTTTGGTTCCAAATAATCCATAGTTATATCCAAATACCGCCGTTTTGTTCGTGCGTTCAGGTCACTGTTCGAAGGGTGACGCGCGAGCGCAATTCGTGACAATTTTTTTTCAAAATATTCCATTACCATACTTAGAAGCATATCAAATGCTGTTTGAAATCTATTTTTATGCTATTTTTCTCGTAAAATAGCGATAATATTCCAACCGGGCAACGTTGTATTCATTCAAAGGCTGAAAGAAAAAAATGGAGAAGTCTCGTGAACGCGCATTTCCAGTCTCACTGTCCCCAGGCTTACCACTCACAAACAGAGCTGCTGTACTTTGCCCAGAGACAGCAGACACCCCATTCCACTTTCTGGCGGCTTTAGAGAGCCAATGGAAGCCTTAGAAAGTGTCACGTTACAGCACAGATGCTGTAATGTCGATAGAGATGCAACAGAAGGACAACAGATGGTCAGACAGGGCATTTCCTGTATGGAATCTTCTCAGGTTTTGGCCTGCCATATGAGTTCTGTTATACTCACAGACACCATTCAAACAGTTTTAGAAACTTTAGAGTGTTTTCTATCCCAATCCACTAATTATATGCATATTATAGTTTCTGGGCAGGAGTAGTGACCAGATTAAATCGGGTACATTTTTTATCCGGCCGTGAAAATACTGCCCCCTATCCCAAATAAGTTAATAATGTTTACATCTCAACTGTATATACTGTTTTCTATACCATCTACTGCATCTTGCCTATGCCGCACGGCCATCGCTCATCCATATGTTTATATGTACATATTCTTATTCATCCCTTTACATTTGTGTGTTTAAGGTAGTTGTTGTGAATTTGTTAGATTACTTGTTAGATATTACTGCATTGTTGGAACTAGAAGCACAAGCATTTCACTACACTTGCATTAACATCTGCTAACCATGTGTATGTGACCAATAAAATTTGATTTGATTTGATACACGCTGTTTGCCATATGCCCGGTACAGTTGAAACCGGGAGTGCACTTCTCCAGCGTGCCAGTGGCCATGGAAGGTGAGCATTTTTCCCACTGAAGTCGGTTACGACGCCTAACTGCAGTCAGGTCAAGACCCTGGTGAGGACGACGAGCACGCAGATGAGCTTCCGCAAGATGGTTTCTGATAATTTGTGCAGAAATCCTTTGGTTCTGCAAATCCAGTTTCATCAGCTGTCCAGGTGGCTGGTCTCAGACGATCCTGCAGGTGACAAAGTCGGATGTGGAGGTCCTGGGCCGGCATGGTTACACGTGGTCTGCGGTTAGGAGGCATGTTGGACGTACTGTCAAATTCTTAAAAATTACTTTGGAGTGGTAAAAGCTCTGGTAGACATTCTTGCAGTCAATGTGCCAATTGCACGCTCCCCTCTGTGGCATTGTGTTGTATGACAAAACTGCACATTTTAGAGTGGCCTTTTATTGCCCCCAGCACAAGGCGCATCTGTGTAATGATCATGCTGGTTAATCAGCTTCTTCATATGCCACACCTTTCAGATGGATGGATTTTCTTGGTTAAGGAAAAATGCTCACTAACAGGGATGTACTGTGCATTCGGTAAGTATTCAGACCCCTTGACTTTTCCACATTTTGTTACATTACAGACTTATTCTAAAATTGATTAAATTGTTTTCCTCATCAATCTACAGTGACAAAGTGAAAACAGGTTTTTAGAAATGTTGGCAAAATCATAAAAAATAAACAGAAATACCTTATTTACATAAGTATTCAGACCCTTTGCTATGAGACTCGAAATTGACTTCAGGTGCATCCTGTTTCCATTGATCCTCCAAGCTGTTTTTACAACTTGATTGGAGCCCACCTGTGATAAATTCAATTGATTGGACATGATTTATTTGGAAAGGCACACACCTGTCTATATAAGGTCCCACAGTTGACAGTGCATGTCAGAGCAAAACCCAAGCGTGAGTTTGAAGGAATTATCAGTAGAGTGCCGAGACAGGATTGTGTAGAGGCACAGATCTGAGGAAGTGCACCAAAAATGTCTGCAGCATTGAAGGTCCCCAAGAACACAGTGGCCTCCATCATTCTAAAATGGAAGAAGTTTGGAACCACCGAACCACTTACTAGTGCTGGCCGCCCGGCTAAACTGAGCAATCGGGCGAGAAGGGCCTTGGTCAGGGAGGTGACCATGAACCCGATGGTCACTCTTACAGAGGTCCAGAGTTTCTCTGTGGAGATGGAAGAACCTTCCAGAAGAACAACCATCTCTGCAGTACTCCAATAGTCAGGCCTTTTTGGTAGTGGCCAGAAGGAAGACACTCCTCAGTAAAAAGCTCATTATAGCCTGCTTGGAGTTTGCCAAAAGGCACCTAAAGATTCTCAGACCATGAGAAACAAACAAGATTATCTGGTCTGATGAAACCAAGATTGAATTCTTTGGCCTGAATTCCAACTGTCACGTCTGGAGGAAAAATGGCACCATCCCTATGGTGAAGCATGGTGTCGGCAGCATCATCCTGTGGGGATGTTTTTCAGCGGCAGGGACTAGGAGACTCATCAGGATCTTTGGAAAGATGAATGAAGCAAAGTACAGAGAGATCCTTGATGAAAGCCTGCTCCAGAGCGCTCAGGACCTCAGACTGGGGTGAAGGTTCCCCTTCTAACAGGACAATGACCCTAAGCACACAGCCAAGACAACACAGGAGTGGCTTCGGGACAAGTGTCTGAATGTCCTTGAGTGGCCCAGCCAGAGCCCGGACTTGAACCCGGTTGAACATCTTTGGAGAGACCTGAAAATAGCTGTGCAGCAACACTCCCCATTCAACCTGATAAAGCTTGAGAAGATCTGCAGAGAAGAATGGGAGAAACTCCCCAAATACAGGTTTGCCAAGCTTATAGCGTCATACCCAAGAAGACTCAAGGCTTTAATCACTGTCAGAGGTGCTTCAACAAAGTACTGAGTAAAGGGTCTGAATACTTATGTAAATGTGATATTTCAGTTTGGTATTTTTAATACATTTGCAAAAATGTCTAAAACCTGTTTTTGCTTTGTCAATATGGGGTATTGTGTGTAGATTGAGCATAAATTGTTTTTTTGAATAAGGCTGTAACGTAACAAAATGTGGAAAATGTCAAGTGGTCTGAATACTTTCTGAAAGCACTGTAAACTAATTTGTTTGTGCACATAAGCTTTTTGTGCACTTGGAACATTTCTGGGATCTTTTATTTTAGCTCATGAAACATGGGACCAACACTTTACATGTTGCTTTTATTGTTTTTGTTCAGTGTATTTTCATTTTGCTTGACCCTAGATCTCAAGACTCAAATTAGCCAAGTGCCCCAAGTTGATCTTTTCCTTAGAAAATGTCCACAATGGCCCCAGTTAGAATTTTTTTTTTAAATTGCAGAACTCACATGAGTACATTTAGATGTTTTATTTCCTCTCATTCCAAACTCGATGCACACACACACTCAAGTTGTTAATGTTTTTAAATGTATGTCAATTGTCAAAAGTATTATGTCTGTAATGTCTTTTTCGTTATGTGTTGGAACCCAGTAAAACTAGCTGTCTCCATTGGCGTCGGCTAATGGGGATCCTAATAAAATGTAAATATACCTCTCACTCACTCACTCACTCACTCACTCACTCACACACACACACACACACACACACACACACACACACACACACACACACACACACACACACACCATTCCCCTGATCAGCTAAATCCAGTGGTGCAACGTATCTCCAACTCACACACCCGCTTGTAATTAAACACCTCAATGAACAGATTACAAGCTTCCCCATTTGGAAATTTCATTACCATTCCCATAATTGGATTCCAAATTTAATTAGCGTTCCTGGGCTAAACAGCAGGTGATTCCAGAGCGACTGCAGACGCTGTCCGAGGTAATTAAGACTGTGTGATCCCCCTGTTCCTCTGACACCTGGCCACCAGGGATTAACACACAGACCCATTCAGTACTGTACAGGCCAAAAAACAACACTGTAGTCCTTCGCCTAAGGCCTACACTAAACAGGGCTAGGCTAAGCTGGTCCTACGTAGCTACACTGTGAAGGAACGTGATTCGTGAAGCAAAATGAGAAGTATGACCCACCATAGAAACAGATGTATATGCTTCATAGATGTAAACTCACACACACACACGCTCACTAACACCCACCCAAATGCCCAAAGACAACACGTTGTGATCCGCCCCCAGCTGTCATCAAGTCTGCATATGGATGCAACACAGGCACATTTCGCTCAGCAAATAGGAGTGAAAATAGGCTTCCATAAAGTTGGTGCAAACTTTATGGAAGCCCATTTTCCATTTCAACAATATTGCCAGATGGCCAGGAATGGATTACTTTCTTTAACCTAAAAGTCAACTTGTTTCGACATCGCGTTGTTGTTTTTAGATGTATAGATTGTCTTTTGTGTTTTCAGTGTATTTTGAACACTTTCAGACAATGCCATTAAATAAAAAAATGTGCACTAAAATGACCAAAAGTTAACTTGAGTTAACTGATTAATTTTGACAGCGCTATATATAACATGTTAAAAAGGATAAATAAGGAGACATGGAGCGCTTATTTGTCTGTTGTTGTCACTGGGCTTCTTCCAACGGTCACTGGCCAACATATGAAGAAAATAAAAGTGCGCCTGCAGCAGTAACACTCGGAATATATGGCATCTGAATGGCTTTCACATTTTAACTTGCAATTACACATGTGAACGAAAGATTTTCACAAGAAAATTACATTTTTATTTTAACTAGGAAAGTCAGTTAAGAACAAATTCTTAGTTACAATGACGGCCAAACCCTAACGCAGATGACGCTGGGCCAATTGTGCGCTGCCCTATGGGACTCCCAATCATGGCCGGTTGTGATACAGCCTGGAATCGAACCAGGGTCTGTAGTGACGCCTCTAGCACTGAGATGCAGTGCCTTAGACCGCTGTGTCACTCAGGAGCCCCACATTTGGTACTGCTTATCTGATTTTCACATGTGAAAGTTATGTGAAACCGCAAATTTCAAAAGGTGGTGTTAACATATGAACTCTAAATTTAAGCTTCACATGTGAAAATAGCTATTTCAATGTGAAATTGTGATTTGACATTTGAAGAAGCAATTTTCACATGTGCAAATTTTTTTTGTAAGGGTGTATTTTGTATGTGAGCGTATGTAGTGTGTTTGTGTTGGAGTGTAAGTACAGTTGAAGTCGGAAGTTTACATACACTTAGGTTGGAGTCATTAAAACTTGTTTTTCAACCACTCCATACATTTCTTGTTAACAAACTATAGTTTTGAAAAGTTGGATAGGACATGTACTTTGTGCATGACAAGTAATTTTCCCAACAATTGTTTACAAACAGATTATTTCACTTATAATTCACTGTATCACAATTCCAGTGGGTCAGAAGTTTACATACACTAAGTTGACTGTGCCTTTAAACAGCTTGGAAAATTCCTGAAAATTATGTCATGGTTTAGAAGCTTCTGATAGGCTATTTTACATAATTTGAGTTAATTGGAGGTGTACCTGTGGATGTATTTCATGGCCTACTTTCAAACTCACTGCCTCTTTGCTTGACATAATGGGGAAAATCTAAAGAAATCAGCCAAGACCTCAGAAAAAGAAATTGTAGACCTCCACAAGTCTGGTTCAGCCCTGGGAGCAATTTCCAAACACCTGAAGGTACCACGTTCATCTGTACAAACAATAGTACCCAAGTATAAACACCATGGGACCACGCAGCAGTCATACTGCTCAGGAAGGAGACGCGTTCTGTCTCCTAGTGTCACGTCTTGACCCTTGTAAGATGTCATTTTCTATAGTAGAGTAGGTCAAGGGGTGTTTTTGGGTGGTTTTCTATGTTATCTATTTCTATATGGTTATTCTAGGTTTCTATTTCTAGGTTGTTTTTTTTGGGGATCTCCAATTAGAGGCAGCCGGTCCTCGTTGTCTCTAATTGGAGATCATATTTAAGTAGGGTTTTTTTCCACTTGTGTTTGTGGGTTATCTTTTGAGAAGTGTTTATTTCTCTCTGCGTCACGGTTTGTTGTTTCTGTTATTCAAGTTATTTGTGTATTGCAACGTTACACGGATTTAATAAAATGTGGAACTACAACCATGCTGCACTTTGGTCCGATCCTTTAGACAACCGTGACACCTAGAGATGAATGTACTTTGGTGCGAAAAGTGCAAATCAATCCCAGAACAACAGCAAAGGACCTTGTGAAGATGCTGGAGGAAACAGGTACAAAAGTATCTACATCCACAGTAAAATGAGTCCTATATCAACATAACCTGAAAGTCAGCTCAGCAAGGAAGAAGCCACTGCTCCAAATTCACCATAAAAAGCCAGACTATGGTTTGCAACTGCACATGAGGACAAAGATCGTACTTTTTGGAGAAATGTCCTCTGGTCTGATGGAACAAAAATATAACTGTTTGGCCATAATGATCATTGTTATGTTTGGAGGAAAAAGGTTGAGGCTTGCAAGCCGAAGAACACCATCCCAATCGTGAAGCGCGGGGGTGGCAGCATCATGTTGTGGGGGTGCTTTGCTGCAGGAGTGACTGGTGCACTTCACAAAATAGATGGCATCATGAGGGGGGAAAAGTATGTGGATATATTGAAGCAACAGCTCAAGACATCAGTCAGAAAGTTAAAGCTTGGTCGGAAATGGGTCTTCCAAATGGACAATGACCCCAAGCATACTTCCAAAGTTGTGGCAAAATGGCTTAAGGACAACAAAGTCAAGGTATTGGAGTGGCCATCACAAAGCCCTGAACTCATTCCTATAGAAAATTTGTGGGCAGAACTGAAAAAAGCATGTACAAGCAAGGAGGCCTACAAACCTCACTCAGTTACACCAGCTCAGTCAGGAGGAATGGGCCAAAATTCACCCAAATTATGATGGGAAGCTTGTGGAAGGCTACCCGAAACGTTTGCCCCAAGTTATTAAACAATTTAAAGCAATGCTACCAAATAATAATTGAGTGTATTTCTGACCCACTGGGGATGTGATGAAAGAAATAAAAGCTGAACTAAATCACTCTCTACTATTATTCTGACATTTCACATTCTTAAAATAAAGTGGTGATCCTAACTGAACAAGACAGGGAATTTTTACTAGAATTAAATGTCAGGAATTGTGAAAAACTGAGTTTAAATGTATTTGGCTAAGGTGTATGTAAACTTCCGACTTCAACTGTATGTGTGAGTGTGTGGTTAGAGTCTATTGGGTGTTTATGGGGTTAGTGTAAGAGAGTCAGTGCAAAAAAGGGCTATTGCAATAGTCCAGCTAGACATTTAATTAACTGTTCAGCAGTCTTACGGCTTTGGGGTAAAAGCTTTTCATGGGCCTTTTGGTCCCAGACTTGGCGCTCTGGTACTGCTTGCCATGCAGTAGCAGAGTGAAACGTCTATGGCTTGGGTGGTTGGGGTCTTTGACAGTTTTCCAGGCCATCCTCTGAGCCTGGTATAGAGGTCTTGGATGACTGGGCCCTCAGCACCAACCTCTGTAGTGCCTTGCGATCTGAGGAACCATGCCAAATCTTTTCATCTTGGCGGTTGTGTTGTTTCTTACCCTCAACACCTGGGAGCAGCCCGTCAGGAAGTCCAGGATCCAGTTGCAGAGGGGGGGTGTTCAGTCCCAGGGTCCTGAGCTTGGTGATGAGCTTGGAGGGGACTATGTTGTTGAACGCTGAGGTGTAGTCAATGAACAGCGTTCTCACATAGGTATTCCTTTTGTCCTCGTGGGAAAGAGCAGTGTGGAGTGCAATAGAGATTGTGTCATCTGTGGATCTGTTGGGCTGATATGCAAATAGGAGTGGGTCCAGGGTGTCTGTGTTGTTATGTGCTGTGACTAGCCTTTCAAAACATTTAATGGTTACAGATGTGTGCTATGAGATGACAGTTGTTTAGGCAGGTTACCTTTGAGTTCTTAGAAACAGGTGGTATGCTTGACACATGTTGGGATTACAGACTGGGACAACAAGATGTTGAAAATGTCTGTAAAGACACTTGCCAGTGTATGCTCTGAGAATGTACCCTGGTATTTAGTCTGGCCCATCGGTATTGCAAGTGTTAACCTGTTTAAAAGTTTTACATCAGCCAGGGATAGCGAGATCACACAGCTGTCCATGACAGCAGGGGTTCTCATGCCTGGCTTGGTGTTGTTTTCCTCGAAGCGAGCATATAACACACATTGTGTGTTATATTAGCAGAACACTGCTTCCACAGTATAATGTGAAGTATGGTTTATTCTACATGGAAATGTTACATTTGAAAGTTAATCAGAACACTTTGTTTCGAATATCTACATATGTTCAGCAATTGCACTTATTACTCTGTAGGCTCCACCTGGAGGAAGCTTTGAATTAGTCAGCAGCCTACAGAGTGGTATGAGAAGAGTGCTATCCACCTACATCTCTCATCTGCCTGTAGTTATTGAACTCTGCCTGCTGGACCCATGGGATGAGTCAAACTCTGCCATTTCCAGGATTGAGTGTCATGCACCTGTCCTACATTTTTACATTTTAGTCATTTAGCAGACGCTCTTATCCAGAGCGACTTACATTAGTGAATGCATACATTTCATAGAATTATTTTCCTGTGCTGGACCCCCGTGGGAATCGAACCCACAACCCCTGGCATTGCAAACACCATGCTCTACCAACTGAGCTACAGGGAAGGCTACCTGCCACCTAACTGCACCTGTCCACAATCTGTAATACATTACATAGATGGAATGGACTTCATCACCCACTGTAACCTCACCCAGTGAGCTGTGCATGTCAGTGTGTGGTTAGACAGCCAAATCCTTAGATTTGGACAAATGGAATGCCATTCTAGTTCTGGTTAGACAGCTGAAGTTGTACTCTATGCACAATTTATTTGTATTTGCTAGGTAGATGAGTGTGTACTGTCTTTATAAGCATATGATATTTAGATTTTTAGTTGATACGTGTATCTATACTCAAGCTGGGAAATGTTAGTGCTATGTCCAGATGTAGCCTACACCTGTTGTAGAGATATTAGTATTTCTGGGATTTGATCTAACAGCAGACATAAGGAGAGTCAAAACTAGCTAGTTACAGAATATTGTGTTGTAGGACAGCTGAGCTGACTTCAAGACTGGGTATTCAACTTGCAGTTGATACCGTCTCCACGGTAACATGTATTTACATGATGTGATGAAACGTTGAAACTACATTGCAAGCTACTTTTGTAACAATGTGTTGTAGAAATTAATGTCTTATGAAACACATTCCAGACACAGGCTCTTGCTATCTTGCCATAACTGATTTGACAGAGAAATATCAGCTATTTAGGGTAGCAGCTGTCACCAAGCTGTGCTACACAGACCCAAAAGGGTTCTACCTGGGAGCAAAAAGGGTTCCTCAAAGGGTTCTCCTATGACGACAACTGAAGAACCCTTTTAGGTTCTATGTAGCACCTTGTAGCTAGCTGCTGTTGGCTTGGCTAAACACAAGGTCAGCACGCCTTTAACCTACACATAGTCAGCTAATTCAGTTCTATCTTGAGATGGTGAGTCAGGATGGGAGAAGTCCTCAACTTCAAAACTTTGTTCTCTCCTTAGCTTAGCTTACCTCGCTGTACTCACTACTGTTCTCGTTTGTTGTGGTTGAATGGCAAAGACACAATCAAGAAACACCCACATCAAACCACACCCCCAAGACAACTCTAGTTTGCTTTTTGTCATGGCTGCTAGCATTTCTTAATGCGCTTTCATGAAAAACAAGGCCAAATCAGGAGTGCAGTCGCCCTTTAAGAAATGCCATTTCAAACTTTCTTGGCCAGCAATAACGGATAATTTGATAGGAGGCATTTTTCCACAGCCGAGAGAGTTCATTTCCAGTCAAAGAAAGAAAAATGAATGTTGTGTAAGCATTCTTTTCATTTCTCCCAGAGCCAAGAGTAATTGTAGAGCCCCACTTTTGAAAACCGTGTATTGGAGTTGATGGCTTGAAGTGATTAAGACACTAAATTAAATAAAAGGCCTAGAGGAAGAGAAAAAAACTCCCCCCAAATTAAGTCCAGAATACAGCAGAGAGTGATCATGCAGATAAAACCAAAACATGATATAATGGAGTCTACACAAGCACTGGAGAATTTCTGGCCTCTGTAATTCATTTTGAAAAACACACAATATCTACAGAAGATGTCATCTTCTCAGGTCCTGGCGCCTTGTCTCAGAGGTCCTTCATAAATTAACACACTAATCATTGGGCCAATCATGAGGGTTCAGGAGAATAATGACTTTGAATTCAATTTAACACTTAGCTACAGGCCTAAGCTTGACCTTAGTAAAAGCGAGCCAAGGGCAATACTGGCAGGGATGTTCTCCTTGAGGTGGTGAGAGCAGTCTGGAAATGGAACCTATCCTCCTATGACCCAGGTGTAAATTAAATGTTGCATTCTTACTGTAGGTCCAAAGTTAAGCCAATTGACATGATCGCATAAGACTTTCTTTTCCAATATCCTTCATTCTATAAGTCGAACCAGGATCTTCTGGAGTGATATTGTTGTGAAATAAATTGGATTGAATCACATGTGAGCTATTTTAGGATGTTTTTAGACAACCAAAGTGAATCAATGCAAACCAATTGGATGCCAACATGAGCAATTTGCTGCATACTGAACTAGGACAAATGGTGGATTTCTGTGACAATTCATCAAAGATCTTCTCTCAAGTCAAGAAAACGATTAAGATTGAGATAAAACCAGTGGCGTCATTTCAGTTAAACCTAGGGGTATGGCAAAGTGTGATGTTCAAGGATTATTTTGCATTTCTACACAATTTAAAAACTCAGAAATGCTATTTGGAGAACAGCAAAAACAAACAAAAAATACTCCAGCCATTAATTATCATTATGCAACATTAGGTTTAAAGTTCTGTGGAACGGAATATACAATGTCAGCCACTACTCAATCAATCATACCTTTTAAAACCTTTTATTTAACCAGGATAATCAATTAAGAACATATTCCTATTTCCAATGATGACCTGGCAAGAGGCAAAAGGCCTCCTGTGGAGACGGGGGCTGGGATAAAAAAAAAAAAAAACCTGTAAGACAAAACGGACTACACAGACAGAAGACACTGGCAACAGCACAAATTCAACAGCAAACAAACTGCGGGTGTGTGTGTGGTGTGTGTAAAGTAAAACGTAATGCTTCCTTACATAAGGCAACACAAACTAGTAACAACTAGAAACAACTACGTCTCAACAACCTGTTCATCTATTTGTCCTTTGAACTACTCCATGGACACCAGGTCCTGAAGTTTTAGGTTGGCTTGCAGGAAATTTCAAGACCAGGGGGCTGAGTAATGAAAGGACTTTTTTCCATGCTCGGTTAAAATTTTCAGGACTCCTTAGCTCAAATCAAATTAAATCAAATTTTATTTGTCACATGCGCCGAATACAACAGGTGTAGACCTTACAGTGAAATGCTTACTTACAAGCCCTTTAACCAACGATGCAGGTTTAAGAAAATACCCCCAGAAAACAAATAATTAAAGAGCAGCAGTAAATAACAATAGCACAGGCTACATACAGCGGGTACCGGTACAGAGTCAATGTGCGGGGGCACCAGTGTCGAGGTATTTGAGATAATTATGTACATGCAGGTAGCGTTGTTAAAGTGGCTATGCATAAATAATAACAGAGAGTAGCAGTAGCGTAGTGGGGGGTGGGTGCAAATAGTCTGGGTAGCCATTTGATTACCTGTTCAGGAGTCTTATGGCTTGGGGTATAAGTTGTTTAGAATCCTCTTGGACCTAGACTTGGCGCTCTGGTAACACTTGTGTGCGGTAGCATAGAGAACAGCCTAGGCTGGAGTCTTTGACGATTTTTAGGGCCTTCCTCTGACACCGCCTGGTATTGAGGTCCTGGATAGCAGGAAGCTTGGATCCGGTGATGTACTGGGCCATACGCACTACCCTCTGTAGTGCCTTGCAGTCGGAGGCCGAGCAGTTGCCATACCAGGCAGTGATGCAACCCATCAGGATGCACTCGATGGTGCAGCTGTAAAATCTTTTGAGGATCTGAGGACCCATGCCAAATCTGTTCAGTCTCCTGAGGGGGAATAGGTTTTGTTGTGCCCTCTTCACAAAGGTCTTGGTGTGCATTGACTAGAGGTCGACCGTTTATGATTTTTCAATGCCGATATCGATTATTGGAGGACCAAAAAAAGCCGATACCAATTAACCTGTTAGGGCTAGGGGGCAGTATTGACACGGCCGGATAAAAAACGTACCCGATTTAATCTGGTTACTACTCCTGCCCAGTAACTAGAATATGCATATAATTATTGGCTTTGGATAGAAAACACCCTAAAGTTTCTAAAACTGTTTGAATGGTGTCTGTGAGTAAAAACCTGAGAAGATTCTGAACAGGAAGTGGCCTGTCTGACAAGTTGTTGTTCATCTTGGCTCTTTTTATTGAAGACTGAGGATCTTTGCTGTAACGTGACACTTCCTACGGCTCCCATAGGCTCTCAGAGCCCGGGAAAAAGCTGAATGATATCGAGGAAGCCTCTGGCTGAAACACATTATCGCGTTTGGCAAGTGGCCGATCAGAGGACAATGGGCTTAGGGGCGTGCACGAGTCGACCCCGTGCTTTATTTTCTTTCCTCTTTTTACCTAAACGCAGATTCCCGGTCAGAATATTATCGCTTTTTTATGAGAAAAATTGCATAAAAATGGATTTTAAACAGCGGTTGACATGCTTCGAAGTACGGTAATGGAATATTACGAATTTTTTGGTCACGAAATGCGCCATGCTCGTCACCCTTATTTACCCTTTCGGATAGTGTCTTGAACGCACGAACAAAACGTTGCTATTTGGATATAACAATGGATTATTTGGGACCAAACCAACATTTGTTATTGAAGTAGAAGTCCTGGGAGTGCATTCTGACGAAGAACAGCAAAGGTAATAACATTTTTCTTATAGTAAATCTGATTTTGGTGAGTGCTAAACTTGCTGGGTGTCTAAATAGCTAGCCCTGTGATGCCGGGCTATCTACTGAGAATATTGCAAAATGTGCTTTCACCGAAAAGCTATTTTAAAATCGGACATATCGAGTGCATAGAGGAGTTCTGTATCTATAATTCTTAAAATAATTGTTATGTTTTTTGTGAACGTTTATCGTGAGTAATTTAGTAAATTCACCGGCAGTGTTCGGTGGGAATGCTAGTCACATGCTAGTCACATGCTAATGTAAAAAGCTGGTTTTTGATATAAATATGAACTTGATTGAACAAAACATGCATGTATTGTATAACATAATGGCCTAGGGTTGTCATCTGATGAAGATCATCAAAGGTTAGTGCTGCATTTAGCTGTCTTCTGGGTTTTTGTGACATTATATGCTAGCTTGAAAAATGGGTGTCTGATTATTTCTGGCTGGGTACTCTGCTGTCATAATCTAATGTTTTGCTTTCGTTGTAAAGCCTTTTTGAAATCGGACAGTGTAGTTAGATTAACGAGAGTCTTGTCTTTAAAATGGTGTAAAATAGTCATATGTTTGAAAAATTGAAGTTTTTGCATTTTTTAGGTATTTGAATATCGCGCCACGGGATTACACTGGCCCATAGAGGTTAATCAGCTGATTTAAAAAATATATATATATTTGTAATATTGACAATTACAACAATACTGAATGAACACTTATTTTAACTTTATATAATACATCAATAAAATCAATTTAGCCTCAAATAAATAATGAAACATGTTCAATTTGGTTTAAATAATGCAAAAACAAAGTGTTGGAGGAGAAAGTAAAAGTGCAATATGTGTCATGTAAAAAAGCTAAAGTTTTAGTTCCTTGTTCAGAACATGAGAACATATGAAAGCTGGTGGTTCCTTTTAACATGAGTCTTCAATATTCCCAGGTAATAAGTTTTAGGTTGTAGTTATTATAGGAATTATAGGACTATTTGTCTTTATACCATTTGTATTTCATATACCTTTGACTATTGGATGTTCTTATAGGCACTTTACTATTGCTAGTGTACCCATCGCTCCACAAAAGCTGCGGCCCTTGCAGAGCAAGGGGAACAACTACTTCAAGGTCTCAGAGCGAGTGACGTCACCGATTTAAATGCTATTAGTGCGCACCCCGCTAACTAGCTAGCCATTTCACATCGGTTACACCAGCCTACTCTCGGGAGTTGATAGGCTTGAAGTCATAAACAGCACAATGCTTGAAGCAGCTGCTGGCAAACGCACGAAAGTGCTGTTTGAATGAATGCTTACGAGCCTGCTGCTGCCTACTACCGCTCAGTCAGACTGCTCTATCAAATATCAAATCTTAGACTTAATTATAACATAATAACACACATAAATGCGAGCCTTAGGTCATTAACATGGTCAAATCTGTAAACTATGATTTCGAAAACAAAACGTTTATTCTTTCAGTGAAATACAGAACCGTTCTGTATTTTATCTAACGGGTGGCATCCCTAAGTCTAAATATTGCTGTTACATTGTACAACCTTCAATATTATGTCATAAATATGTACAATTCTGGCAAATTATTTATGGTCTTTGTTAGGAAGAAATGGTCTTCACACAGTTCGCAACGAGCCAGGCGGCCCAAACTGCTGCATATACCCTGACTGCTTGCACGGAATGCAAAAGGAGTGACACAATTTCCCTAGTTAAAATAAATTCATGTTGGCAGGCAATTTTAACTAAATATGCAGGTTTAAAAATATATTCTTGTGTATTGATTTTAAAGGCATTGATGTTCATGGTTAGGTACAAATTGGTGCAACGACAGTGCTTTTTTTGCGAATGCGCTTGTTAAATCATCACCCGTTTGGCAAAGTAGGCTGTGACTCGATGAGAAATTAACAGGCTCTGCATCGATTATATGCAACGCAGGACACGCTAGATAAACTTGTAATATCATCAACCATGTGTAGTTAACTAGTGATTACGTTAAGATTGATTGTTTTTTATAAGATAAGTTTAATGCTAGCAAGCAACTTACCTTGGCTTCTTGCTGCACTCGCGAAACAGGTAGTGAGCCTGCCACGCAGGCTCCTTGTGGAGTGCAATGTAAGGCAGGTGGTTAGAGCGTTGGACTAGTAACCGGAAGGTTGCAAGATCGAATCCCCGAGCTGACAAGGTAAACATCTGCTGTTCCACCCCTGAACACGGCAGATAACCCACTGTTCCAAGGCCGTCATTGAAAATAAGAATGTGTTCTTAACTGCCTTGCCTAGTTAAATAAAGGTAAAAAATAAATAAAAAATGCAGATTACTGATTGTTATGAAAACTTGAAATCGGCCCTAATTAATCGTCCATTCCGATTAATCGGTCAACCTCTAGCTTGGACCATGTTAGTTTGTTGTTGTTGATGTGGACGGCAAGGAACTTAAAGCTCTCAACCTGCTCACTACAGCCCCGTCGATGAGAATGGGGGCGTGCTCGGTCCTCTTTTTCCTGTAGTCCACAATCATCTCCATTGTCTTGATCACATTGAGGGAGAGGTTGTTGGCCTTGCACCACATGGTCAGGTCTCTAACCTCTTCCCTATAGGCTGTCTCATCGTTGTTGGTGATCAGGCCTACCACTGTTGTCATTAGCAAACGTAATTATGGTGTTGGAGTTGTGCCTGGCCGTGCAGTCAGGAGTGAACAGGGAGTACAGGCGGGGAATGAGCACGCACCTCTGAGGGGCCCCCGTGTTGAGGATCAGCGTGGCGGATGTGTTGTTACCTACCCTTACCACCTGGGGATGGCCAGTCAGGAAGTCTAGGATCCAGTTGCAGAGGGAGCTGTTTAGTCCCAGGGTCCTTAGCTTAGTGATGAGCTTTGAGGGCACTATGGTGTTGAACGCTGAGCTGTAGTCAATGAATAGCATTCTCACATAGGTGTTCCTTTTGTCCAGGTGGGAAAGGGCAGTGTGGAGTGCAATAGAGATTGCATCATCTGTGGATCTATTGGTCCGGTATGCAAATTGGAGTGGGTCTAGGATTTCTGGGATAATGGTGTTGATGTGAGCCATGAACAGCCTTTCAAAGCATTTCATGGCTGCAGACGTGAGTGCTACGGGTCGGTAGTCATTTAGGCAGGTTACGTTAGTGTTCTTGGGCACAGGGACTATGGGGGTCTGCTTGAAACATGTTGGCATTACAGACTCAGACAGGGAGAGGTTGAAAATGTCAGTGAAGAAACTTGCCAGTTGGTCAGCAAATGCTCGGAGTACATGTCCTGGTCATCCGTCTGGCCCAGCGGCCTTGTGTATGTTGACCTGTTTAAAGGTCATAACTCACATCGGCTGCGGAGAGCGTGATCACACAGTCATCCGGAACAGTTGGTGCTCTCATGCATGTTTCAGTGTTACTTGCATCGACGCGAGTATAGAAGTTATTTAGCCTGTCTGGTAGGCTCGTGTCACTCTTGGCTGTGCTTCCCTTTGTAGTCTGTAATCGTTTGCAAGCCCTGCCACATCCGACGAGCTTTGGAGCCTGTGTAGTACGATTCGATCTTAGTCCTGTATTGATGCTTTGCTTGTTTGATGGTTCGTCGAAGGGCATAGCGGGATTTCTTATAAGCTTCCGGGTTAGAGTCCCACTCCTTGAAAGCGGCAGCTCTACCCTTTAGCTCAGTGCAAATGTTGCCTGTAATACATGGCTTCTGGTTGGGGTATGTACGTACTGTCACTGTGGGGACGACGTCCTCGATGCACTTATTGATAAAGCCAGTGACTGATGTGGTGTACTCCTCAATGCCGTCGGAAGAATCTGTATATACAGTACTGTATATACAGGGAAGCTAGCGTTAGCTAGGCTAACAGTAATGGCTAGCAGTGTAATGTACAGTGGCTAAAGAGCTAGCACACAATGTAACCAGATACAATAGTAGCTAGCATAGGGCTAGCATGCTAAATGACTATGCTATGTAACTGGGGCCGCCATTTTAGAATATACAATACATGACGGCCATTTTTAGCAATGGGCCAAGGCTACTGCCAAGGCTGGCTGCACTGCCAAGGCTGGCTGTACTGTCTGGGATGAATATTAAGACATATACAAGCAAAGACCCCTGACTCACCAAAGTCCACTTACATGGTATTCACGCACTAACACCACGATTATGTTGGGGAAAGACCAGAGTGAGGGAAAGTGTGCATGGGTGAGAGGTCTACAGGTGAGGCTCTCTCTGTTGATGCAGCCAGGAGGTTAGAAACCAGCTGTTCACTCCTGAAGCTGCAGAGAGAGACTGAAAAGCTCAGAGATAGTGTTGGGGTTTCTCCTACCCCAGGTGGGCCCATAATTGGCTGACCCCAGTCAGCTGGCTTGTTCAGGAGAGTTAGATAAGGCAACCTTAGCAACCTGGCCTACTTCAGCAGCTAGAGAATCCCAAAGTTTGTATCTTGTCCCAGGACCAGGGTTTGAGAGAGTTATTTTTTACGCAGCTCTAGTTTCCTGACAGGGTTCTCTACATGGGTGGTGGAGCCCAAACTTCCAGATATTTGTACGTTTTGACTTGCTGTATAGAATGTCCTTTGTAGGTAGTAATTACATGGTTTTCAGAATGTTTAGTATTGGAAAATACCATGCATTTTTGTTTTAACAGAATTCAGAACAAGCTTAAAATTGTACAGATTCTGTTGAAAGATGTTAAAAGCTGTTAGAGCTTTTTCAAAAGCCAAAGTCGAACTGCTGCCACTTGAATAATGAACGGTGTCATCCGTATAAAAATGTACATCATCTGTCTCAGTATGTCACCCAATGTTGTTGATCTAGATACTAAACAACAGGGGACCTACATTTGATCCTTGAGGCACACCTGAGCCAAACTGTACTGTGTACAACTTACAACCATCTGCCTTAACATATTGGGTTAGATTTGACAGGTAGTTCACAAACCACTCCAGAGCACGACCAGTAATCCCAACACACTTCAATCTCTGCACCAAGAGAGTGTGGTCCACAGTGTTAAACGCCTTTGACAAGTCTATGAATACAGATACACAATGCGGCTTCATATCCAGGGCACAGTGAACATCATTTAAAACCTTAAAAGTTGCTGTGACAGTGCTGTAGCCAGACCTGAAACAAGATTGCATACCACTCAAAATATTGTTTTCCTGCAGGTAGGCCTTAAGCTGTTTATTGACTAGGGACTCCAATACCTTTGCCAGAATAGACAAGTTTGGCCGATAGTTATCCTACCTCCTTTCAAAAGAGGTAGGACAAATGCTGATTTCCACAAAAGGGGGCTCATGTTGACCTTTAACCCTATCAAATAATCCGCCTGTATCAAGAAAATGTTGATTAAAAGAGTTCAGAATAGAGGTTCTTGCATTTACCACCTGTGAGTTTTAGGGAGCTGTGCATTTTTTTGCACTCTAAACCTTTCACTACTTGCCCAAATTTTGAGGGATTATTCAGATTATCAACAGTATCTTGAGGTTGTGGTCTGCTTTTTTCTTTTGGGTCATAACCACACCGTGATTCCGAAGGCGCATTTGTGGAATGGTGCATACAGTGCAACGTTAAATAGTTGCATAATATACGCTATCACGTCACAACAAGGCCGACTTCAAATGCCGACATCAATTGATGGGTTGGTTGTTTAGCAACAAAACCAATGTGTGCACAACTACGGGGCAAAACAGATGGGGTTGGCTTAGATTTTTTTACAGAATGTTAACTATATTTTGTCTCCAGTTTATTGAAAACATAAATACAATTGCAATTAGCACTTGTCTCTAAAATACATTGTTACAGTTGTTGGTTAGCTAACTAGTGAATTTGAGCCATATTAGCATAAAAGTGACATCAGTAAAAACACCTCAAAACAAGACATGATATCAAGAACAAGATAAAACTAGCTGAAACGAGCCACCTATGATTCCCCACATGGCAGGTTCTTGTCATTGATGCTAGCAATCTGGCCATCCATAATCACAACAACAAACTGCTTTCTGCCCCATTAAAGCGTGTGCATGGTTTTGGTGATGTTGTCAACTAACCCGTTTATAGGCGGCGCATGAGTTTCATGTTTGGGGAAGCAAGGTTCTCCAGAGGGTGGTGTGGTCTGCCCAATGCATTACCGGGGGCAAACTACCCGCCCTCCAGGACACCTACATCACCCGATGTCACAGGAAGGCCAAAAAGATCATCAAGGACATCAACCATCCAAGCCACTGCCTGTTCACCCCGCTATCATCCAGAAGGCGAGGTCAGTACAGGTGCATCCATGCTGGGACCGAGAGGCTGAAAAAGAGCTTCTATCTCAAGGCCATCAGACTGTTAAACAGCCATCACTAGCACATTAGAGGCTGCAGCCTATAGGCATAGACTAGAAATCACTGTCCACTTTAAGGAATGGAACACTAGTCACTAATAATGTTTACATATCTGGCATTACTCATCTCATGTGTATATACTGTATTCTATACTATTCTACGGTATCTTAGTCACTTAATAATGTTTAAATATCTTGCATTACTCATCTCATTTGTCTATAATGTATTCTATACTATTCTACTGTATCTTAATTCGTTCCGCTCTAACATTGCTCGTCCATAGGTATATAGTCTTAATTCCTACTTAGATGTGTGTGTATTGGGTATATGTTGTGTAATTTGTTAGATATTACTGCACTGTCGGAGCTAGAAGCACAAGCATTTCGCTACACCCGCAGTAACATCTGCTAATCACGTGTATGTGACCAATACAATTTTGATTTGAATTAAAGGCCTTGATTGTTTAATTCTAACATTATATTATTCAAATATGTAATACAAATCTCCAAACTTCTTTTTGTTTTGTTTGATAGCACTATTAAATGCTCCCGGGCTAATTTCGTTATGATTTTGGCATGTTTTTCAAGATTTAGAACATAAAGCAACATTCATAAAGCAAACATTATCCCTAAGATCTAAAACAATAAATTATTCAATTGTTTAAGCATTTGTCGAAGATCAGTGATTAAAAAAAGTTTTGAGAGAAATGTTGGAGTTGACAACATACAGTATTCTCAAAACAGACATGTTTTTGCCTCGAGAAATAAAAGTTCAATACAAACATTTATCCTCTCTAGGGTAGGTGGCACCAAATCGTCCCACCTACGTAACAGCCAGTGTAATCCCATGGCGCGTTATTCAAAAACCTCAAAAATGCAAAAACTTCAATTTTTCAAACATATGACAATTTTACACCATTTTAAAGACAAGACTCTCGTTAATCTAACCACACTGTCCGATTTCAAAAAGGCTTTACAACGAAAGCAAAACATTAGATTATGTCAGCAGAGTACCCAGCCAGAAATAATCAGACACCCATTTTTCAAGCTAGCATATAATGTCACAAAAACCCAGAAGACAGCTAAATGCAGCACTAACCTTTGATGATCTTCATCAGATGACAACCCTAGGACATTATGTTATACAATACATGCATGTTTTGTTCAATCAAGTTCATATTTATATCAAAAACCAGCTTTTTACATTAGCATGTGACTAGCATTCCCACCGAACACTGCCGGTGAATTTACTAAATTACTCAAAATAAACTTTCACAAAAAGCATAACAATTATTTTAAGAATTATAGATACAGAACTCCTCTATGCACTCGATATGTCCGATTTTAAAATAGCTTTTCGGTGAAAGCACATTTTGCAATATTCTCAGTAGATAGCCCGGCATCACAGGGCTAGCTATTTAGACACCCAGCAAATTTAGCACTCACCAAAGTCAGATTTACTATAAGAAAAATGTTATTACCTTTGCTGTCTTCGTCAGAATGCACTCCCAGGACTTTTACTTCAATAACAAATGTTGGTTTGGTTCAAAATAATCCAGAGTTATATCCAAACAGCGGCGTTTTGTTCGTGCGTTCAAGACACTATCCGAAAGGGTAAATAAGGGTGACGAGCATGGCGCAATTCGTGACAAAAAATTTCTAAATATTCCATTACCGTACTTCGAAGCATGTCAACCGCTGTTTAAAATCAATTTTTATGCCATTTTTCTCATAAAAAAGCAATAATATTCCGACCGGGATTCTGCGTTTAGGTAAACAGACGAAAGAAAATAAAGCATTCGGTCGACTCGGGCACGAGCCTAAGCTCATAGTACTCTGATCGGCCACTTGCCAAAAGCGATAATGTGTTTCAGCCAGAGGCTGCCTCGATATCGTTCAGCTTTTTCCCGGGCTCTGAGAGCCTATGGGAGCCGTAGGAAGTGTCACGTTAGAGCAAAGATCCTCAGTCTTCAATAAAAAGAGCCAAGATGAAACACAACTTCTCAGACAGGCCACTTCCTGCATGGAATCTTCTCAGGTTTTGGCCTGCCATTTGAGTTCTGTTATACTCACACCATTCAAACAGTTTTAGAAACTTTAGCGTGTTTTCTATCCAAAGCCAATAATTATATGCATATTGTAGTTACTGGGCAGGAGTAGTAACCAGATTAAATCGGGTACGTTTTTTATCCGGCCGTGTCAATACTGCCCCCTAGCCCTAACAGGTTATTTGTAAAATATGGAACATCATTCATTTGTAAATCCCCAATAAAACATAACCATTCTATCAGATCTTTCAGCACTCTTAATTTTAGTCCAAAAAATCTGATGGATTTGATGTTTTACGGAGTTGACAAAAAAAGTAATTATTTAAGTGGTATACACAGTAGCAACACTGAGTGGACAAAACATTAAGAACACCTTTCTAATACTGAGTTGTTGACTCCGATGCTTCCCACAGTTGTGTCAAGTTGGCTGGATGTCATTTGGGTGGTCGACCATACCCCGTTCAAAGGCACTTCAATCTTTTGTTTTTCCCATTCACCCACTGAATGGCACACACACAATTCATATCTCAATTATCTGAAGGTTTAAAAATCCTTATTTAACCTGTCTCCTCCCCTTCATCTACACTGATTTTAAGTGGATTTAACAAGAGACACCAATAAGGGTTGATAGCTTTCACCTGGAATCGCCTGATCAGTCTGTCATGGAAAGAGCAGGTGTTCATAATGTTTTGTACACTCAGTGCATTATGACCTAATTGGTTTTGCGCACCAGCCAAGATTTTCAGCCAACAATAAAGGAAGCACAGTGGATTTTGACTGAAGAGTCCTGTAAGGCCCAGGGTAGCTGTCTTCTTGCTATCTCCATTCCTCCTTGCTTGCAATGACACGTCTTGGATGTACTTTGGTTCTCATTCTTCTCTATAACTAATTATCAACTCACCCAAATGTCTTCTTCAACCAGAAAACGTCTTACCCCACTTGGGTCAAGGCCTATGTTAGCTCCCATTCTTATTAATGTCTCATGTCAACATTACGGAGGACAGGAGTGTGATGGACAGGAGGGTGATGGACAGGGGTCGTTAAATTCAGTAAGTAAGTATGTCAACATTACTAGTCTTCCTCCACTAGCAATAGCATAGGATTGAGACAAACTTGAGCACTTGTCATTTTGACTACCTTTAAAGGGGCAATCTGCAATTGCTACATCCATTTTTAGACTTTTAAATTAATAATATATACCCATTGATTCTTGAAGAATATGAAGTTTAAATGTCAGCCTAGTTCAACTGTCATACAACATCAGAACCCAAAATATATGGACGTTTTACATTGTTTGTAAACAATTTAATTGTAAACAAACACTGAATAGCCTCAAAATATGGTTAAAACTGTCATTTTGATATCATGCATATTCATAGCTCTCTCTAATGCAGCCCCGTCCCTCAGTTGTTTTTCAAAAACATTGGTGGGGTGGCGCTTTTTTATTGTTTGAACTGCAGATTGCCCTTTTTTTTTTACCTCATTAACATTGGTTTTCTTTCTTGTGCCAATGCTTTCAAACAACAAAGTCTGACTGTTCATTTAGACTGAATGAGCTCATTGCAGTGAAAATTTCAAAATATTATTTTAGGACAATGTTTTGTTTGTTTTTCCACAGCAGCCCACAAACAACACAACTAGAAAACACAAAAACAAAACGATCACTTTACAACAAATTCCCAAAGGTGTTCAACATGTGGTTTCCAAATAGATAGTATAGTCCTCCCGTTTGTTATTTAAGGTTAATGAGAGTTTCCAATTGATGGCTATACATTTTTGTGCAGCAATTAGACCTAGATTACAAAGCCTTCTCTTATTTTGATCACCAATATTTAGACGACACAGTGAAATGATAGCACATACATCATCACAAAATAGTGTCAGTTTATCACAGGACCACAGTATATGTACAGTGAGGGAAAAAAGTATTTGATCCCCTGCTGATTTTGTACGTTTGCCCACTGACAAAGAAATGATCAGTCTATAATTTTAATGGTAGGTTTATTTGAACAGTGAGAGACAGAATAACAACAACAAAAATCCAGAAAAACGCATGTCAAAAATGTTATAAAATGATTTGCATTTTAATGAGGGAAATAAGTACTGACCTGTACTGACCTCGCCTTCTGGATGATAGCGGGGTGAACAGGCCGTAGCTCGGGTGGTTGATGTCCTTGATGATCTTGCTGTAGGTGTCCTGGCAGGCAGTATGCCCCCGGTGTTGCGTTTGGCAGACCGCATCACCCTCTGGAGAGCCCTGCGGTTCCGTTGATGTGGATAGGGGCATGCTCCCTTTGCTGTTTCCAGAAGTACACGATCAGCTCCTTCGTTTTGTTGGCCTTGTTGACGTATGATCATACCTAACATAGAAATGGGTAGAGATCTCCATCTCTGAACATTGGATTCAATCTTATTTATTAAAGGAAAGTAATTGATTTCATATGCCTCCTCTAGATTGCATGGTATCAGTACATCCAGGTATTTCATATGTGACTGTCCATTTCCACTTACATTTACTTTCTAAGCTTGAGAATTCATAACTAGAAATGGGCCCTATTTCAGTTTTCTTCCAATTCACTTTGAATCCTGATACAGCACCATATATGTGTCCAACAGTAGTAAAATAAATGACAGAGAATGTTCTCGTTCAGATAAATAAAGTAAAATGACATCTGGATGTCGATCTCCACCAGTCTCTATTTCCCGGATTAAGCCATGAGTTCTAATTATTGATGCTAGAGGTTCTGTGGCTAAATAAAATAATGAACTACAGTATACAAAGGGCATCCCTGTCTTGTCCCTCTTGATAACTTAATGATTCAGAGATCTTTACATTTATTTGTTTAGATGCTTTGGGGGATTTGTACAAAAGCTCAATCCAGAAAATAAATACTCGACCAAAACCAAACTTTAAGACAGCCACCAAATGCTTTTTCAGCATCTATTGATATTGCCACTTTTGAAGCGTTCAACTTCTTGATATGATGAATTATATTGAAAAGAAACAGGGGCGATTGTCTGAAGACATCCCGCATGATATTGGATACTTATCTTTCTTTATAAGTAGGGTGATTGTATAGAAAATTCTAGTGTTGCTGAGGTCATAGGCTTTAGTAATTTGGGATGAAGGTGTCTATAAAATTCCACTGGGAAACAATTACCATTTTGTAGATTATTGAGGGCCAACAATTCCCCTGGAGTAATGTCTCTATCCACATTAATTTTCTCTGGTTACCTTTTAATTGGTAAAATGGCCTTAATGAAATTATCTATATCCTCCTTTGAAATGTTGTTTTTGGAATGATAGTTTCTGATAATAAAATGACTAGAGATGATTTCAGAAGGAGGCATTGTTACACTGTCATCTGGGGGTTCGAATGCTATGGATGGTACGTTTCTCTTCGTATTTCTTATTTTGCCAAGCAAGCATTTTCCCTGAACTTTGCTCAACTTATTGTTGCTTGGATTTCATGGCAGCAATCTCTGAAGATCGGGTGTTTATTGTGTGTTATATTCAAGCTTCAAAGTGTTGAACTGTTGAAGGGTGTTAGAATTTATATCTACTGTAAACTGTGTTTGATGATTTTCTGTTCTAGTATTTAGAATACTTTTTTATATTATATTTTCTTATGTGAAGAGTAAGACATGATACACCCTCTCATATATGCTGTGAGAGCTTCCCAGACAACAGTCGGGCATACTTCATTATAGACATGTTTTTGGAAATAAATGTAGATCTGTGTATTGAGATATGAGGTAAACTCCTTATCTCCAAGTAATATTGTGTTGAATCGCCATGTCTTTGTTATTGGCATAGGAGGTTTGGGCTTTAACGTAAACGACAATGAGCTATGTTCCTTAATTACATTCAGAACATAGTAAATTAAAGAAGTTTACAATAAAAAAGTCAATTTTTTAATATACAGTACCAGGCAAAGTTTGGACACACCTACTCATTCAAGGGTTTTTCTATATTTTTACTATTTTCTACATTGTAGAATAATAGTTAAGACAAACTATGAAATAACACATATGAAGTCATGTAATAACCAAAAAAGTGTTAAACAAATCTAAATATATTTTATATTTGAGATTCTTCAAAGTAGCCACCTTTTGCCTTGATGACAGCTTGCACACTCTTGGCATTCTTTCAACCACTAAGCACAAACCAGCTGGGATGGCGTATCGCTGCAGAATGCTTTGGTAGTCATACTGGTTAAGTGTGCCTTGAATTCCAAATAAATCACCAACAGTGTCACCAGCAAAGCACCCCCACACCATAACACATCCTCCTCCATGCTTCACGGTGGGAACCACACATGCAGAGATCATCCATTCACCTACACTGCGTCTCACAAAGATACGGTGGTTGGAACCAAAAATCTCAAATTTGGACTCATCAGACCAAAAGACAGATTTCCACAGGTTTAATGTCCATTGCTCATGTTTCTTGGCCCAAGCAAGTCTCTTCTTATTATTGGTGTCCTTTAGTAGTGGTTTCTTTGCAGCAATTCAAACATGAAGGCCAGATTCTCGCAGTCTCCTCCGAACAGTTGATGTTGAGATGTGTCTGTTACTTGAACTCTGTGAAGCATTCATTTGGGCTGCAATTTCTGAGGCTGGTAACTCTAATGAACGTATCCTTTTTTTTTTACCAAGGCCCTTCTCCCCCGATTGCTTAGTTTGGCTGGGCGGCCAGCTCAAGGAAGAGTCTTGGTGGTTCCAAACTTCTTCCATTTAAGAATGATGGAGGCCACTGTGTTCTTGGGGACCTTCAATGCTGCAGAAATGTTTTTGTACCCTTCCCCAGATTTGTGCCTCGACACAATCCTGTCTCGGAGCTCTATGGACAATTCCTTTGACCTCCTAGCTTGATTTTTGCTCTGATATACACTGTCAACTGTGGGACTTGTATAGACAGGTGTGTGCCTTTCCAAATCATGTCCAATCAAAATAATTTACCACAGGTGTACGCCAATCAAGTTTTTTTTCGCTTTGTCATTATGGAGTATTGTGTGTAGATTGAGGGACATCCATTTTAGAATAAGAGTGTAATGTAACAATGTAGAAAAAGTCAAGGTGTCTGAATACTTTCCGAATGCACTGTAATATCAAGGCTGTGTCACAACTGGCTGTGATTGGGAGTCCCATAGGGCGGCACACAATTGGCCCAGCGTTGTCCAGGTTTGGCCGGTGTATGCCGTCATTGTAAATGAGAATTTGTTCTTAACTGACTTGCCTAGTTAAATAAATGTTAAATACAAAACAAACCAATATATATATATATATATGTATATGTTTTGTTTTGTTTTATATATATAAATTATAATAATATGACTTATGATTCCATTGGTAGGTCTACTATGCTGTATATTGCCCAACTAGGACTAAGTAGTTGTATTTGTTTATTTATTATTTCTATATTTTAATGTATTTATTTGAGTCAGTATGTGTAATCTCCGACAGTAGAGGGGTCTGGGTCGCTGCGTGTTCGGCTCCCATATCCACTCTCATCCACTGCAGAGTGAGGGTCAGTACTATGTGTTGTGTAGTCAACTAGTATAATTAGTATTAGTGAAGTAAATATAGTGATCATTATTAAGGAGTCCTGTCTAACGCTTGTTCTACCTTCTGAGATAGGAGACCCTTCTAAAGTATACATTAATCATTTATCCTGGCCAGTGTGATAGTTCTACCTCTTTTTTAAGCCAAATGAAATGAATAGGTTATCAGGTTCAAGAACAAAAGATAAACAACATAAAAAGCACTTGCCATCACTGTGTTTGCTGAGAATAAAATGAATTTGATTATTTAGGCATTAGGCATCATTATAGTATATTAAAAGAGATTCGTTCAACTCTCCATATAATTCGCCAATGAAATAAATGCAAACAGTTCTGTTGTACTGCACGCAACCACATGTGGTAACATCAAGGCAACTTTCGTTGTCGTTTAGACTGCATAGCCAATAGTCATTAATGTGTTATTCAGACAGATCGTCTGGGTGGTGCTGTTATTGTCTATTCAATAGGCATGTTAGTGAAGTTATTAACAACACATATCTTTCTCTTTTGTGTCTTTGATGTGATAGGGTGTAATAGTCCATTGTTCACCTCATTTCAGTAGCCTAAACAGATCAATAGTCTAGTGCCCCATCTGTTGAGAAGCTGTTCTGGAGTCTACATTTTGTTCATTGTCATTTCCACTGTTTTCTTTGTCCAGGTTATACAGGAATTGGGTAGCTTCTTTCTGCTTATTTCAGTATCATGTCTCTTTCCTTCATTTTGACTGTAGTTGTTTGGGGTACACCAAAGAGTGTAATTTGTTTTTCCCATAACTTGTTCTTCATGGGGTCGAATTCTTTGCATTTCATGTAGAGGTCTCTGCTCATGTCGGCGTTGATGTAGATGCGATGGCCCTCATACATCAAAAGGTCCAACTTTAAATATATATATTTTTTTACTTTTTACCCCTTTTTTGTGATATCCAATTGGTAGTTACAGTCTTGTCCCATCGCTGCAACTCCCGTATGGACTTGGGAGAGGCGTAGGTCGAGAGCCTTGTGTCCTCCGAAACACGACCCTGCCAAGCCACATGCTTCTTGACACTTCTGCCCACTTAACCCGGAAGCCAGCCGCACCAATGTGGACAGAGAAACACCGTACAACTGGCTACCGTGTCAGTGTGCATGCACCTGGCCCGCCACAGGAGTCGCTAGAGAGCAATGGGACAAGATCATCCCGGATGGCCAAACCCTCTCCTAACCCGGATGATGCTGGGCCAATTGTGCGTTGCCTCATGGGTCTCCAGGTCGCGGCCGCTGCGACACAGCTCGGGATCGAACCCAGATTTGTAGTGAGGCCTCAAGCCTCATCTGCCTTACACTGCTGTGCCACTCAGGAGTCCCTAAAGGTCCAACTTTTTGTCTTAGATGGCCAGTTGTAGAACTTTATCTTTGTCCCTGTAGTTAAAGGTGCACTATGCAAAAATTGCTCCGCCATTTCCTGGTTACAGAAATTCTAATAGTTTGCCTAATTTCAATTTGTGACAAAACAAGCAAGAATAATGGAAATAATCATTGTACCATCTAAACCACTGTGAAATATGTTTTCCATAACCAACCAAAAATATTGTATTTTAAGCTGTTTGAAGCTGGTGTACAGAACTGAAAGTAAAATACACAAAAACAAAACTTAGGAATGGGAAGAATAGAAATAGCGCACATACTGTAGAACAGATCTAGACTTGCGTTCAATGAGAATGCCAGATCTATCTCACATTTCTATGTGAATTTGGTCGGGTCGCTTAAAAAGTTACTTATTGCAGCTTTAAAGGAACTTTGTGATGATGCCCGTTGGTTTATTGCTTTTGTCCCCTCTGGGCCACCTGTTTGATGTTCTCGTTTAATTGTAGAAGCTCGTGTGAAGTTCTCCTGGCCCTTTAGTTGTCGTATTACCTTTTCCAGGAATTCTTCCATTCCGGCTGTTCCACAGCTTCTGGGGAAATCTACCAAACGAAGATTTGAACAGCGATTGAGTCCTCCATCCCATTTAATCTTTCAGTAAGACCCGTAATTATGTATTTTGGTTCATCCACTGATTTCTGGAGCATTTATTGTGCTTCTCCAGGGTTAACCCGGTTTCAGCCTGCTCCACACATTTGCCTGGTTCAGTCATATCAGTTTAGATTTTTTCTGATATTTTCTTCATCTGCTTTGACAGTTTCTCATTGTCAGTGTGAATTTCTGTTAGTATTGTTTGTCTCTAAACTCACTTTAGTCGAGTCGTCAGCTACTTGTCCATGGTCGCGTTGTTTTGCTGTGTTTGTTTCTCCATTTCTCAATCTAGTATTTGCCATAACATGCAGTGGCTAACATAACAATTCAGTTATTTCTTGACTTGAGTCGAGTTCTTTCCCATTTAAAAGGCATATTTTTTGTAAAGAAAGGGAATGCCAAATGGATCACCTTCACATGACTACCTCACGGTCTCCATATTGGAAATCTAAAACTGTGTTTTAACCCCGTATTCCAAATTATGGTATTTCTGGGATTATAAAAGCACTAGATGTACATACAAGGCAAGTCTAAACAATTGTTTTAAAAAATGTTGGGCCATTGTAGATTGTGCTTATTACCCCCCTAGCGGCCATTTCCAATATGGCCTCTACACCCCTTTTCGTAGGGGTTCACCAGGCTACAGGCGCAAAGGTAAATACTGATCAAGCCTGCACCAAGCACCTCTCAGGCACAGAGAAAACAAAAAAACACTAAACTAGCATTGGCTTGCTGGGATCTTTGCATTTAGGCACTTAATACCACATTTGATTGGACATACAGTGCTGGCTACATGAGCATGTGTAGGGATGTAGGGAAATGTGTGTACATGATTGACAGAACGAGATTGAGAGATAATTAACCCATCTACTTATGCACTAACACCACATTTGTTAGTACAGATAGTACTAGCTTTATGAGCATGTGTGTGTGTCCATGCGTGCTTGTGTGTCTGCATTTGTCTGCACACTGGCTCTCGTTTGTTTACTGTTTGTCCTCTTGTTTGCTGCATGTCTCTCCTGCCAGACAACCACAAGCCCTAGATCTATTTAAATCTGTCATCACATCGCTTATTGTGCTCCCACTTTGACATATAATTAATAAGAGGCAACGGAGCCACGCCTAATTAAATCTTCTCTCCATTTCATGTTTCAGGCACTTCGTTTGAGTACCGGTGTGTCACTCAACATGTCACTTGATCAAAGGGGATCTCACGCTGCTCACACTGACAGATGTGTTTTAGAGAGCCCCGCCGCACGCAAAGCGCCTGTGGTGAAAACCGGCTCGTTTTAGAGCCTCCAACTCAATGTCCTCCGTGTTCATGAGAGAGAGAGTGAAGCATTCTGGGTAACAGGTAGTGTCACTCAGCGACTCAATGGACCGATTCTGTTTACAAACAGATGCTTAGCAAAAACTAGCGCCCTATACAAAAAAAAACGAGAGCGCATGTCAATATGGTGTAACAGGAGAAGATTCAGATTAATAGATGACAAATTTTAAGTGGAAGAAGCAATAATTGATATGGTGATAATTGGATGTACGGCTAGGTAATTGGCAGGGAAAGGTGAAAGGTTGTGAATAATTGGTGTTACATGTTTGATGTGTCAGATCCTGGATAAGGCCCTGTTGCAATTAACTATTATATCTCTCTTTCACACACACACACACACACACACGCACACACTGAGTGTACAAAATATTAGGAACACATGCTCTTTCCATGAAATACTAACCAGGTGAATCCAGGTGAAGGCTAAGATCTGTTATTGATCTCACCTGGAGGAGACAAAAGATTGAAGTGCGGGCCTCCCGAGTGGCGCAGTGGTCTAAGGCACTACATCGCAGTGCTAGCTGTGCCCGGACTGGGTTCAAGTCCAGGCTCTGTCGCAGCCGGCCATGACCGGGAGACCCATTTGGGTGGCGCACAATTGGCCCAGCGTCATCTGGGTTAGCGGAGGGTTTGGCCAGCAGGGATATCCTTGTCTCATCGCACACTAGCGACTCCTGTGGTGGGCCGGGCGAAGTGCACGCTGACACGGTCGCCAGGTGTACGGTATTTCCTCAGACACATTGGTGCGGCTGGCTTTCGGGTTGGATGGGCATTGTGTCAAGAAGCAGTGCGGCTTGGTTGGGATGTGTTTTGGAGGAGGCACGGCTCTCGACCTTTGCCTCTCCTGAGTCCGTAAGGGAGTTGCAGCGATGAGACAAGACTGTAACTACTACCAAATTGGATACCACGAAAATTGGGGTGAAAATATATTTATATTTCTTAAAGATTGAAGTGCCTTTGAATGCTCAACAGTTTCCCATGTGTATAAAGAATGGTCGACTACCCATAGGACATCCAGCCAACTTGACACAACTGTGGGAAGCATTGGAGTCAACATGGGCCAGCATCCCTGTGGAACAAGTTTTTTTTCTGGGATCTTTTATTTCAGCTCATGAAACATGGAACATGTTGCATTTATAGTTCTGCTCAGTATAGATTGAAGCATTCATTCTATCATTTATGACATTATTTTGGTGAGCAAGGTTTTTTTTTTACTCTTCTAGGGCAACATACACTGAGTGTACAAAACATTAGGATCACCTTCCTAATATTGAGTCTCAAGGCGTCGGGGCATGGACTATGTTGCAGTTCTTAACACACTCACACCGGTGCGCCTGGCACCTATTGCTATACCCCGCTCACAGACACTTAAATCTTTTGTCTTGCCCATTCACCCTCTGAATGGCACACACACACAATCCATGTCTTAATTGTCTCAAGGGTTAAAAATCCTTCGTTGACCTGTCTCCTTTCCGTCATCCGCTGATTGAAGTGGATTTAACAGGTGACATCAATAAAGGATCATAGCTTTCACTTAGATTCACCTGTTCATTCTATGTCATGGAAAGTGCAGTTCACAATATTTTGTACACTCAGTGTAGAATAAATATACACGTTACATCATAAAAACAACTTTATTATGTAATTTAAAGTTCTGGCTGCTGGGCTTCCAATGTGATGGTAGAATGAGGTGTGTGTGTGTGTGTGTCTTTAACCGCACTAAGTCCAAGATCAGTGAAGCCCTGTCATCACTTTAGACATGACTGATGGATTTAAAGAAAACCCAAAACAAGACATCTTACACAACACTGAGGCTCTGTCGCTGTGTAGGTAATCTACTACCCAAAATATTCATATGATTCCACAAGAACCTACAAACCATATGAACGTACAAACCAGTTACTGACCCAGAAGAAGTATATCATATTATATTGTTTATGACTTGACATGATTACAGAAACCATGAGTACACCATTTCCATATAAACCAACAAAATATCTGATAAATGCCCTAACAAAAAAAATCATGTCAAATTTGCAATTTGTCGAGCTTAAATTTCACAAGTGAAACCATATTTTCACATGTATTACATTTAGAGTTCATATGGTAAAACATGTTTTCACCTCACGTGAATTGCACGTTCATATGTGAAAATCAATCATGTGAAAATGCAATTTGTGGTTTCACATGTAAGAAAACTGTACGTGAAAATCTCACTTTCACATATTGAATTGCATTTTCACATGTAGAAAACAAATCACATATGAACATGTTATTTGCAATTTCACATATAAGAAGCATTCACATGTGAAAATCTACATTTCAGATGTGGAATTGCAAGTTCACAGGTGGTGGTGAAATAGTGTTCTTCTCCGCACATGTGAAAAGGTGTTAACAGTAGCAATGTTTCCACATATGGAATTGCAAATTCTATAATGACATTTTGTAAAAAGGTAATTTAGCCTACCTACTATAATAATTAAAGTGTTAAAAATAGTAATTTCTTATTTCTGAGGCATTTCTCTTCTTCATACATTGGTCAGTGACCGTTGGTAGAAAGTCCAGTGAAAATAACAGAGAAGCTAGCACTCTGTGTCTCCTTATATATCATGTTTAACATGTAAGATTTGTTGATCGAGTTGATCAAGTTAATACACTGAAAGCATCCAAAATACAATATATACAGCTAAAAACAACAATGTGATGTCAAAACAAGTTGACTGAGGTTAAAGAAATTGTGTTTGCATCAAACATTTGTCATTTAGCATACACTCTTATCCAGAGTGACTTACAGTTAGTGCATTCATCTTAAAATAGCTAGGTGAGACAACCACAACACAGTCGTAGTAAGTACATTTATCCTCAATAAAGAAGTTATCAAATCCTGCAATAAACTTCATTACTTTTTTTCTTTTCTTTTGACAGCCGTAGTTGACATTTAAATGTGAAAATGCACATGTGAAAGTGTAGGACATGAGTCATTCTTAGTTGCTCATGGTCACTTGTTGAGAACCCGGGTCACCCACGGGAGAAGCCAACATCTTGACCAAGAGGGCCCTCGTGGGTGACCCGGGTTCTACTCCCACCAGGAAACCACGTGTGAGTTGTAAAAAAATCCATGTGAAACTTCACACATGCCCAAAAACCACATCTGACTCATGAAAATTACACATGTAAAAAAAGAAAAGTTAACGTTTCATGTGATTTGTTCACGTGTCCGAAAACTACATTTTTTCACGTGACTTTTTTTTTACGGATGCAATTGGAAAAACATCAAAGAAAATTGTATCACCACAACAAAATGATCTTTTCAATCTATTAAATGCATGAAAGGAATTGTTCATAAATCAAAATCATTAACAATTACACAGCTTTACGAAACAAAATATACATTTTAAAGCCACTAAATATAGGCTATAACAAGGCCAACTTCAATTGCTGACATTTAGCAACCTGTGCATAAAACAGCTGACTAGCAAACGCAAACTATGCCTGGTAAATCAATGGATTAAGGTTCTAAGTTTGTTGTTTTTTGGCTTCAGGGCTTGTGTGCATGAGCTTTACTAGATATTCGTCAAATGTTTCTAACTACTGTATGTACACATAAACCAGACATTACAAATAGTTATCCTCGGAAGCTAGTGGTACAGTGTGGATTGATGTAAATAGATTTGAGCTCTTGGCTGACATCATATGACCAAAGGCTGCTCTTGATATATCTGCTACACTGAACACAACACCCATTATCCAGAAGTAGCTAACTGCTCTGATCATCACTACACTTCATAACAGTGCCTCTCGTCATTGACTGTATCAAGATTTACAGTCTTACAAATGAGATAAATGCTAGCATACACGGCAAAATAGATTTTTCACACTTACGCTCTCAAGCCATTGTTCCTCTTAATGGCCCTAATTGAAGTTTGTGACTAATGATTGATAGTGGCGGAGTGCGGCTTGGGCACCATAACCGTTAGTTTGTCTCTGAAAGACACAGTACTTCGGGGTACAAGGGGGCAGCTTGGGAGAATCCGAGGCACAGTGCATTAGCGAACATTATCAGCTATGCTAATCAGTATTTTTGTGAGTCAAGAAACCCCCCCATGGCAGCTAATTTGCTGGTGAGGCATAATTGGGTTCTGGCAGAGTAAACACCATACGGAGTATATGAATCTCAACAGAGCGGAGATGGTGGTTAGCCGGAGAGAGAGAAGGGAAAGGAAGGCTTGGCCCTCATAGTGATGTGTGTGTGTGTGTGTGTGTGTGTGTGTGTGTGTGTGTGTGTGTGTGTGTGTGTGTGTGTGTGTGTGTGTGTGGTGTGTGTACCTCTAAGGAGTTTCATTATGTGATAGTGGGCCAAAGGCTACACTGTAAAAATGTTGTTAGTCTTTAATGTATATGCAGCTTTTTGTGAGTTTCTGCATTGGTATACATTAACATGTACCAAAGCCGGCTCTACGGGGTGGAGAAGCCAGGCATGGACCACCCCAGATTGTCCCCCCACCCCACAGTTTTGTTCCCCATAAACAGAACAAATGCCTGGTTTTGCCAATGTAGAGCTGCGGGACAGAGGCTTTTATGCCGGGTGATCAGGAGGAGTAGTGAGGGAGGGGGAATGTAATAATGTAATATTTAGTACTTAAAATCCAAAAATCCTTTCTGATTGGGAACCTAGCCATGCAATGTCATAAGGTATCGCCTTCATTACCTTATTTAGGAAGCTCATTGGATCCCAGGGCGGGGTTTTTTTCTCACAGAGAGGGAAAAAAGTTGTTCACAGCTAATAATTGGCTAGCTAATAGCTACAAGATTGCTATGTTTTGGTAGCAGCGCGCTGAATAATTATAGCTAGTTGGCTAAGCTTTGATCAGCATGGATATCCGAAAATGGCTGGGCACTGCCAAAAGCAAAAATACTGAGGACCACCATGTCGATAGTAATGCCAAGCTCACCGACGAGCTTGTAGGCCCGACCACTGAGACTGAGGAGCCTAGCAGCATACTGAGCAACAAGATCGAGAAGGGCCTAGCACCAGCATTATAAGGTAACATCACAACAAGCACTTGTACCTACGTTACCATAGCCACTAGCACCTCACAACCTGTTGAATCTAACCAAAACTGAACCAGTGGAAGCAGAGTTTATTGTGGCTCGCACGTTCTTGTGAAAATATTGCACACCTGGAGCAGTGGCAGCTTGGTTACGCTCATTGCGTATTGTCACAAATTCAACCGCAATGTTCTAGTTATTGAAGTTTAAGCTATAAAGCCTGGAAGAATATTTAAGAGCCTAGTAGTTCTCATTCTGTTGAGCTGTTGGTACAGTAGGCACAAATGTGTAGGCCTACGGCAGCTACGTTTGCATTTCGGATACATGTATGTCGTAGTGGGGCGCATATCTTTGTGTTATTATATAAAACAATGATTGTTGATGTGTACGGCTACATTTCAGATACCTTTGTGTACAAATGAACAGTTGTAAGACTAACCTAACTTGTTTTATTAAGGCTCTAAACCTGGAATGGTGAGAAAAAAGCTTCTCAGAGCTGCTTTGGTATTATTATGATGTCTGAAGATTAGCAACGACAATGATAAGACAGCCATCGAGTCCATGAATGTCTTGCTGCACATGCAGCAGAATGAAGTGTGAAATATTTCCTTTGCCATACAAATGTTCTACAATATTTGCTAGCCAACCAACCAAACCGTGAACCAGGTGCTATGTAGATCAGGGATGGGCAACTCTCTCAGGGGCCTGATTGGTGTCACACTTTTCCTCCACTCCTATAACTAACACACCTGATTAAACTAATTGCATTCTAAACTGAAGACCACGATTAGTTGATTATTGGTAGTCAGGTGTGGTAATAGGGGCTGGGGCAAAAGTGTGTCAGCAATCAGGCCCCTGAGGACAGGAGTTGCCCATCCCTGATGTAGAAGAAGTTTCACACACGTCAGTTAGTCATTATTATTGATATAAACATCTTTACCTAATAAGGTTGCACAATTCTGGTAACTTTTCAAAAATTCCAACATTTTCCAGAAATCCCAGTTTGAATATTCATGGCATCTGGAGGGAATAAGCAGGAGATCCTCTAACCGGGATTTCTGAAAATCAAGAGAATTTTGGGAAAGTTACTGGAATTTTGCAATTTTATTCCCCAAGCATTTGTTTGTTTACTTTTACAGAACAGCTACTGTTGCTTGGCTCCACAATCCATATTCACAGCCGTCACTTCTGTTGGTATTGGGGTCATTCAACAAATAGAGTGCCGTTGACATCCCTTTGACATTTTCAGTAGAAATTGTGCACCAATATTGAATTTTAAGTCAAATCTAACTTTTGCAGTTAACTGTGATTTTTGGAGTACAATGATGGACATTTGCAGCAATTATGTGACTTTTGTAGTCCTAACTCCAAGAACTACTGACTGATAAACAAAAAAAATCACCCTCTTCTGCTTTGAAAGTCTATTGTATTTTTTATTTTATTTTCTTTAAGATCGTTCACATCTGCCATCACAGTTTCTCTTGTCCTCCTGAATTAAATCTATCTGGAAGATCAACCTTTGATGGGCTCCAAAAAACATGGTGGATATTGATCTGTATTATAAGTATTGTTGAACAGTGAAAGAGAAATGTTTGATTGATATCAAAGCTGGAGAAAGTTTATCCCTCAAAGTTTGTTGCTTTAGGGCTGTCTGCTAATCTGAAAACCTACAATTGATCCAGAATTCCAAACATTTCTAAAATACATCTACAAAATTTGTCTTCCTTCTATAGATTACACATGACTATATATACGTTGATCTTCAAGAAATGTTTTGTCATATTGATCGAGAGCAGACAATAGATTAATGTGAGAAATATTGTGTAATGTTTTGAGATGAAAATGTAATCTGTGACTATCTAGAAGAAAACAATGGGTTGTGCAGTAAATTGATATGATAACAGTAGAAGTCAGAAGTTTGCATATAATTAGGTTGGAGTCATTCAAACTCGTTTTTCAACCACTCCACAGATTTCTTGTTAACAAACTATAGTTTTGGCAAGTCGGGTAACACATCTACTTTGTGCATGACACAAGTAATTTTTCCAACAATTGTTTACAGATTATTTCACTTATAATTCACTGTATCACAATTCCAGTGGGTCAGAAGTTTACATACACTAAGTTGACTGTGCCTTTTAAACAGCTTGGAAAATTCCAGAAAATGATGTCATGGCTTTAGAAGCTTCTGATAGGCTAATTGACATAATTAGAGTCAATTGGAGGTGTACCTGTGGATATATTTCAAGCCCAACCTTCAATCTCAGTGCCTCTTTGCTTGACATCATGGGAAAATCAAAAGAAATCAGCCAAGACCTCAGAAAAAAATGTGTAGACCTCCACCAGTCTGGCTCATCCTTAGGAACAATTTCCAAACGCATGAAGGTACCGCGTTCATCTGTATAAACAATGGTATGCAAGTATAAACACCATGGGACCACGCAGCCATCATACCGCTCAGGAAGGAAACACATTTTGTCTCCTAGAGATGAACGTACTTTGCTGCAAAAAGTGCAAATCAATCCCAGAACAACAGCAAAGGACCTTGTGAAGATGCTGGAGGAAACGGGTACAAAAGTATCTACATCCACAGTAAAACGAGTCCTATATCGACATAACCTGAAAGGCTGCTCAGCATGGACGAAACCACTGCTTCATAACAGCCATAAAAAAGAGAGACTAAGTTTTGCAACTGCACATGAGAACAAAGATTGTACTTTTTGGAGAAATGTCCTCTGGTCTGATGAAACAAAAATTGAACTGTTTGGCCATAATGATCATCGTTATGTTTGGAGGAAAAAGGGGGAGGCTTGCAAACCGAAGAACACCATCCCAATCGTGAAGCACGGGGGTGGCAGCTGTAGTGGGGGTGCTTTGCTGCAGGAGGGACTGGTGCACTTCACAAAATAGATGGCGTCATGAGGAGGAAAATTATGTGGATATATTGAAGCAACAACTCAAGACATCAGTCATGAAGTTAAAGCTTGGTCGCAAATGGGTCTTCCAAATGAACAGTGACCCCAAGCATACTTCCAAAGTTGTGGCAAAATGGCTTAAGGACAACAAAGTCAAGGTATTGGAGTGGCCATCACAAAGCCCAGACCTCAATCCCATAGAAAATGTGTGGGCAGAACTGACAAAGCGTGTGCGATCAAGGAGGCCTACAAACCTGACTCAGTTACACCAGCTCTGTCAGGAGGAATGTGCCAAAATTCACCCAACTTATTGTGGGAAGCTTGTGGAAGGCTACCCGAAACGTTCGACCCAAGTGAAACAATTTAAAGGCAATGCTACCAAATACTAATTGAGTGTATGTAAACTTCAGACCCACTGGGAATGTGATGAAAGTAATAAATGCTGAAATAAATCATTCTCCACTATTATTCTGACATTTCACATTCTTAAAATAAAGTGGTGATCCTAACTGATGTAAGAGATGGAATTTTTACTAGGATTAAATGTCAGGAATTGTGAAAAACTGAGTTTAAATGTAGTTGGCTAAGGTGTATGTAAACTTCCGACTTCAATTGTATAACCATTGATTCTTAAGCATATACAGTATGACATACTATATCTATAGTAAAAGAGTTAGCAGATTAAGTCATGGAGGTGTTACCATAGGTGCTCTATTTCTTCCATATTTTATTGTAAGATTTATGTGTCATGTTATCGTACGTTTAATGTCATCTGTTGCTATCCAAAATGGGTGTGAGGTGTCAAAGTAAGAGTGGTATTTGGTGAAACCCATAAATTAGAAATAGCAAATGCTAATAGCAGTGATTGAAATTATGTTATCAAATTACTGAAACAAATTTGTATTCATGGAGGGCGTTTGGTGATTCTCTTTCATTCCCACTACAACAATGTTTTGTCAAATGCAAACTGATACAATCTTACATGAGCGGATTTGATTTCCCCATTGATAGAAGAGATGAAGATGAGTAATGATATTCATGATTAAGATCCTTCATAAGGTTCCTTGAAATAAGACTTTAAAAATATTTTCAGAATCTCTACACCAATTTGAGTGGGATTATATAATACACATGGAGAGGGAAATCAAATTATGTGACAAAAAAAACATACCTTTTAATGTCGGTGTTCAAGGAAAACAAACACTTTCATCATTCATCTGTAGGGACAACAAATCTATTCTACCCATCGGAAGGAGATGAAAGCACTGCTGCTGGAAATGGGGTATTTAGTATCTGTCTTAAACCCTTTCTCAAAAAGGGACCTAAACTAACCAAAAACCTGCTTGTTAGTTCTGAGATTCTGAAGTTTATAGCCAAATGGTCTGGTCGCTCATTCAATTTGCAATGGTTTGTTATCCTTAACAAGGCAACAGTAAACATGTCGTCCACCACAAATGATGCAGCTCCCTCTCCCGCCAATTAGTGACAACAATTCAAAGAAGAGTATACTGATCGTAACAAAACATGTGCCTGTTATATCTCCACAATGTGGTTGACATGAATGTGCTTACGTGTGTTGAGTCTTGACAGTTTGCAACATGTGTACCAAATGTTGTTACAATATGAATATCTGTGACATATTTATATGCATTTACAGTGCCTTCAGAAAGTATTCATACCCCTTGACTTATTCCACATTTTGTTGTTACAGCCTGAATTCAAAATGGATTAAACAGATATTTTTGCTCACCCATTTACGCACAATACCCCCATAAAGAGAGTGATAACATGTTTTTAGAAATGTTTGTAAATGTATTGAAAGTGAATTACAGAAATCTCATTTACATAAGTATTCACACCCTAAGTCAATACTTTGCAGAAGCACCTTTGGCAGTGATTACAGCTGTAGGTCTTTTTTGGGGAAGTCTCTATTAGCTTTGCAAACCTGGATTGTATAATATTTGCCCATTATTCTTTAAAACATTCTTCAAGTGTCACGACTCCCGCCGAAGTCGACCCCTCTCCTTGTTCGGGCGACGTTCGGCGGTCGACGTCACCGGCTTACTAGTTGCCACCGATCGATGTTTCACTGTTCGTTTGGTTTTGTCTTTATTGTGTACACCTGTTTTGAGTTTCCCTAATTATGTTCATTATTTAAACCTCTGCATTTCCTGTTTGTCTTGTCGGTGATTGTTTGTCTGTTTGGTGTAGTTGGAGGTGTTTCTCCTAACTATGTATTTTTTATGAGAAGATGGATTGATACATTTTAGTAAACACGTTTTGTTTACCTTCATCCCTGTGTCCTGCGCCTCTCCTCCACTTCTCTAAGAAAATCCGTTACATCAAGCTCTGTCAAGTTGATTGTTGATCATTGCTAGACAGACATTCAAGACTTGTCATAGATTTTCAAGCCACTTTTGTCAAAACTCTAACTAGGCCACTCAGGACATTCACTGTCTTCTTGGTAAACAACTCCAGTGTAGATCTGGCCTTGTGTTTTAGGTTATTGTCCTACTGAAAGGTGAATTTGTCTCCCAGGTTCTGTTGGAAAGCAGAATAAACCAGGTTTTCTAGGATTTTGCCCATGCTTATAGCTTTATTCTGTTTATTAAAAAAACAATAACATCCTAGTCCTTGCCGATGTCAATCATACTCATAACATGATGCAGACAACACCATGCTTGAAGATATGAAGAGTGGTATTCAGTAATGTCTTGTGTTGGATTTGCCCCAAACATAATGCTTTGCATTCAGGACAAAAAGGATATTTCTTTGCCACATTTTTTGCAGTATTCGCACTGAACACGCCGATTGGCATGTGTGTTTTTCTCTTGCTCATTACAAAAACAAGATTTCAGTCTTGGAGGTCTATTTCCTGACCAATTCAACATTTGGTTAACATGTGTTTGTCCCCTATGAGACACCATAAGCCTATTTCACACTTCCTCAAAATCTCCAGAATTAATCTAAGATGACTTGAGAAATCTGTAATACATTTTTGCCGAGGATATTTTAGTTGTGCAATTTTACATCTAACTAAGGTGTTTGGTTCAGTATTTCTCAAGTAAAAAATGCACAACGTGTTGCCTTATGTAAACAAAGTTGGGCTGCTGGGCATGTCTATGCTATTGGATAAAGAGCGATCACCGCAGCTGTTCACCACATGTTAGTGGGCAAATGTACATCGTCAAATCAAAACCCAAACTTAAGTTACCCGTTGTGACACACAGATGTTCCAAACTCCGTTTTAGACTACACTGAATTTAATATCCAAGTTATCCTATTTACACTTTGTAGTCAATTTTGACAGTATGATAACTGTTTCTGACTCATATCGATGCCACATATACCCTTTTCAAAGACAGTGGCTCTTTAAGTGCCTTGTTATGAACAGGATGCATGTTTTGGAATATGTTTATTCTTTACAGGTTTCCTTGTCATTTAGATTAGTATTGTGGATTAACTCCAATGTTTCCTCAGTTCTCATATCACAACAATTAAACTCTGTCTGTTTTAAAATCACCAGTGGCCTCATGGGGAAATCTCTGAGCAGTTTCCTTCCTGTTCCTGAAACTGAGTTAGAAAGGACGCCTGTATCTTTGTAGTAACTGGGTGTAATTGATATACCATCCAAAGCCTAATTAATAACTGCACCATGCTCAAAGGGTTATTCAGCGTCTGCTTTTTAACATTTTTACACATCTACCAAACAGTGCTCTTCTTTGCGAGGCATTGAAAAACCTCCCATGTCTTTGAGGTTGAATCTGTGCTTGAAATTCACTACTCAATTGAGGGACCTTACAGATAATTGTATGTGTGGGGTACAGAGATGGAGTAGTCATTGAAAAAAAAGGTTTATCACTATTATGGAACACGGAATGAATCCATACAAGTTAGTCAAATCAAATGTTATTGGTCACATACACATGGTTAGAAGATGTTAATGTGAGAGTAGCAAAATGCTTGTGCTTCAAGTTCCGTCAGTGCAGCAATATCTAACAGGTAATATCTAACAAGTAATCTAACAACTACCTAATACACACAAATCTAAAATGATGGAATAAGAATATGTACATATAAATATATGGATGAGCGATGGCCCAGCGGCATAGCCAAGGTGCAATAGATGGTATAAGGTACAGTATATACATATGAGTTGAGTAATGTAAGATATGTTAACATTATTAAAATGCCGTTGTTTAAAGTGACTAGTGATACATTTATTAAAGTGACCAGTGATATGAGTCTCTGTGTAGGCAGCAGCCTCTGAGTTAGTGATTGCTGTTTAGCTGTCTGATGGCCTTGAGATAAAAACAGTTTGTAAGTCTCTCGGTCCCAGCTTTGATGCACCTGTACTGACCTCGCCTTCTGGATGGTAGTGTGGTGAACAGGCAGTGGCTCGGGTGGTTGTTGTCCTTGATGATCTTTTTCGCCTTCCTGTGACATCGGGTGCCGTAGGTGTCGTGGAGGTCAGGTAGTTTACCCCCGATGATGCGTTGTGCAGACCCCACCAACCTCTCGAGAGCCTTGCAGTTGAGGGCGGTGCAGTTGCCGTACCAGGTGGTGATACAGCCCAACAGGATGCTTTCAATTGTGCATCTGTAAAAGTTTTTCAGGGTTTTTGGTGACAAGCCACATTTCTTCAGCCTCCTGAGGTTGAAAAGGCGCTGTTGGTCCTTCTTCACCACTCTGTCCGTATGGGTGGACCATTTGAGTTTGTCTGTGTACGCCGAGGAACTTTCCACTTTCTCCACTACTGTCCCTTCGATGTGGATAGGGTGTTCCCTCTGCTGTTTCCACGATCATCTCCTTTGTTTTGTTGATGTTGAGTGAGATGTTGTTTTCCTGACACCACACTCCGAGTGCCCTCAACTCCTCCCTATAGGCTGTCTCGTTGTTGTTGGTAATCAAGCCCACTACTGTTGTGTTGTCTGCAAACTTGATGATTGAGTTGGAGGTCTGCATGACCACGCAGTCATGGGTGAACAGGGAGTACAGGAGGGGGCTGAGCACGCACCCTTGTGGGGCCCCAGTGTTGAGGGTCAGCGAAGTGGAGATGTTGTTTCATACCTTCACCACCTGGGGGTGGCCCGTCAGAAAGTCCAGTACCCAGTTGCACAGGCCGGGTTGTGACCCAGGGTCTCCAGCTTAATGATGAACTTGGAGGGTACTATGTTGAATGCTGAGCTGTTTTACATAGGCATTCCTCTTGTCCAGATGGGATAGGACAGTGTGCAGTGTGATGGCGATTGCATCGTCTGTGGACCTGTTGGGGCGGTATACAAATGAAGTGGGTCTAGGGTGACAGGTAAGGTGGAGGTGATAAGATCCTTGACTAGTCTCTCAAAGCACATGATGACAGAAGTGAGTTATCTTTGCCTTCTTGGGTACAGGAACAATGGTGGTCATCTTGAAGCATGTGGGGACAGCAGACTGGGATAGGGAGCGATTGAATATGTCCGTAAACACACCAGCCAGCTGGTCTGCGCATGCTATGAGGACGTGGCTAGGGATGCCGTCTGGGCCAGCAGCCTTGCGAGGGTTAACCCGTTTAAATGTCTTGCACACGTCGGCCACGGAGAAGGCGAGGGGGGGGGGGCACAGTCCTTATTAGCGGGCCTCAACAGTGGCACTGTATTATCCTCAAAGCGGGCAAAGAAGGTGTTTAGTTTGACTGGAAGCGAGACGTCAGTGTCCGTGACGTGGTTGGTTTTCTTTTTGTAGTCCGTGATTTCCTGTAGACCCTGCCACATACTTCTCGTGTCTGAGCCGTTGAATTGTGACTCCACTTTGTCTCTATACTGACATTTGGCTTGTTTGATTGCCTTGGAGGGAATAACTGCACTGTTTATATTCTGCCATATTTACAGTCCTCTTTCCATGGTTAAATGCGGTGGTTCGCGCTTTGTTTTGTGCGAATGCCGCCATCCACCCACGGTTTCTGGTTAGGGTAGGTTTTAAGTCACAGTGGGTACAACATCTCCAATGCACGTCCTTATAAACTCACTCACCGAGGCAGCGTATAGATCGATGTTATTCTCTGAGGATGCCCAGAACATTTCCCAGTCCGCGTGATCAAAACAATCTTGAAACGTGCATTCCGATCAGTCAGACCAGCATTGAATGGTTCTAGTCATGGGTACATCCTGTTGGAGTTTCTGCCTATAAGACGGTAAGAGCAATATGGAGTCGTGTCCGGATTTGGCAAAGGGAGGGCGAGGGAGGGCTTGTATGCATCGCGGAAGTTAGAGTAGCAGTGAGAGAGTGTATTGCCCGCACGAGTACTGCAATCAATATGCTGATAGAATTTAGGTAGCCTTGTTCTCAAATTTGCTTTGTTAAAATCCCCAGCTACAATAACTGCAGCCTCAGGATGTATGGTTTCCAGTTTACATTATGTCCAATGAAGTTCCTTGAGGGCCGTCGGGGTGTCTGCTTGAGGGGGTATTTACACAGCTTTGACAATAACTGATGAGAATTATTTTGGGAGATAATATGCCGGCATTTGATTGTAAGGAATTCTATGTTGGTGTGAGCAGAAGGACTTGAGTTCCTATATGTTGTTATGATTACACGATGAGTCGTTAATCATGAAGCATACACCCCCACGATTTGTTAGGCACATTTCTACTCCCAAACTTATTTAGGCTTGTCATAAAGTGGTTGAATAGTTATTGACTCAAGACAATTTTTTTATGAAAAAATGTCTACAAACAAAATTCTACTTTTACATTATGGCTTATTGTGTGTAGATCAGTGACACACAATCACAATTTAATCCATTTTAAATTCAGTCTTTAACAACAAAATGTAAAAAAGGTTTATAGGTCAGTAGCAGCCATGTTGTTTTAGGTACTACTCTGAAAAATATTGCGTTTGAAGATCTTTGTCCATAGATGCCACATCAGGTTTCTTGCAGACCGGTCATTCAGGGCCGTAGGCGTAGCTTTTCAGTGCTTTTCACACATTTTTAAATGGCGGAAAATCCATCATGGGGGGGGGGGGTCTCGGAGGCAAATTTGTTCCTTGTGAGGAGAGGGAGGTATGTACCGAATTTCGTGATGTTAGGTCAAACGGGTTGAGGGGCGTGACCTTTCAAAATGTGCATGTTTAATCGCTTTTTATAGCGCCACCATCTGGCCAATCAGTGTAATTTTATAAATGCCGGATCTCTATGGCAAGACGCATCATCCAGCCAGTGCTGTCTGAGAGAGTACGTTCGTCACACACTAACGGATGGAGACGGATCCACAGTACCCTCCCCAATGTCATTGTAGAGGACAACACATAATTGGCCTATACTTCTCCTTTGCTAGCTAGCCAACTAAAGCTAACACACAATCACATCAAGCAGCTGCAATGACAGCCAACATTTTATTGCCCATTCTTTGGCTATATCCGTTATAATGATCCTGAAAAATGTGTTTGCTTGCATCAGAGAAGCTGTCAGTCTCATCACATTTATATGCATGGCAAGGTGGAGATCGCAAAAAAAACATTTATACATGTTGCACAGGTTGGCTAGGCAGACATTGATGCTTTCTTCCAGGGGAGATGAAGTTTATGAATGCCTGGCTGGGCTGCGAGACAGTGGATGCACATTGATACTGGCATAATGGCATTTCGCGTTAATCATTGTGAATAACTAACAGCTATCAACCAATCAGCATCCAGGATCCAAACGTACAATTGTTTTAGAATGAAGTTCTTAAATTCGCTGGGCTGTGGGATAGTGGATACACATTGACAATTTAAATGGAACTGTTAACAGGCATTACCTAGCCGTGTTGACGTCTCTGTTCAGCTATTACATTCAACTTCTTGTACTCCGTGTCCTTTGCGAAACGAGACTGGTCTTTCTTCCATCTTCAACTATGAACATTATATCATTAATGTGCTATGCCATCAGAGCATTTGATCCTGATTCGATAACCCTCGTAGCTATCCTCCAATCACAAAGGTTATGCAAATAATGTAACTTTTGTTCTTGCCACAGATATTGTTTGGAATCGACCACTGTCAAAAGTTGCTAGCTGATGCCGAAATTGTCAAACTAAATAAATATTTCAATTCAAACTACAATTTAGGGGGTAGATCAGCTTTAATATTGCGACCTGGCCAAGATAAAGCAAAGCAGTTCGACACATACAACAACACAGAGTTACACATGGAGTAAAACAAACATACAGTCAATAATACAGTAGAAAAATGAGTCTATATACATTTTTTTACATTTTACATTTTAGTCATTTAGCAGACGCTCTTATCCAGAGCGACTTACAGTGGTGAATGCATACATTTCATACATTTTTTTGTTTTTTTTTCTGTGCTGGCCCCCCGTGGGAATCGAACCCACAACCCTGGTGTTGCAAACACCATGCTCTACCAACTGAGCTACAGGGAAGGCTATACAATGATAACATACAATTGATCAGAAATACAGTGTAGACATTGTTAATGTTGTAAATGACTATTGTAGCTGGAAATGGCAGATTCTTTATGTAATATCTACATATGCGTACAGAGGCCCATTATCAGCAACCATCACTCCTGAGTTCCAATGGCACGTTGTGATTGCTAATCCAAGTTTATTATTTTAAAAAGGCAAATTGATCTTTAGAAAACCCTTTTGCAATTATGTTAGCACAGCTGTAAACTGTTGTTCTGATTAAAGAAGTATTTAAACTGGCCATCTTTAGACGAGTTGAGTATCTCGAGCCAGAAACAAAGACCTTTCTTCTGAAACTCGGCAGTCTATTCTTGTTCTGAGAAATGAAGGCTATTGCATGCGAGAAATTGCCAAGAAACTGAAGATCTTGTACAACGCTGTGTACTACTCCCTTCACAGAACAGCACAAACTGTCTCTAACCAGAATAGAAAGAGGAGTGGGAGGCTCCGATGCACAACTGAGAAAGAACACAAGTACATTAGAGTGTCTAGTTTGAGAATCGTTTATTTTTATTGACCAGTCGGAGATATGGCTTTTTCTTTGTAACTCTGCCTAGAAGGCCAGCAACCCGGGTGTCACGTCCTGACCATAGAAAGATGTTATTTTCTATGGTAGAGTAGGTCAGGGCATGACAGGTTTTTTTCTTCTCTGTTTTCTATTTCTATGTTTTCAGGTTCTAGATTTGTATTTCTATGTTGGGGTTTTGTTTGGGATGATCTCCAATTAGAGGCAGCTGGTCCTCGTTGTCTCTAATTGGAGATCATACTTAAGTATTTTTTTTCCCCACCTGGGTTTGTGGGAGATTGTGTTTTGAGTAGTGTATGTTTCAACTCTGCGTCACGGTTTGTTGTTTTTGTTCGTTTAGTTTATTGAGTATGTATTGCATAGTTTCACAGTGTAAATAAAATGTGGAACGACACACACGCTGCACTTTGGTCCGCTTCTCCTTACGACGACCGCGACACCCGGAGGGTTTGCTTGATAGGGTGTGCTTGAAAGGATGCACATAACTCTGCAATGTTGGGTTGTATTGGAGAGAGTCTGACTTAAATCATTTTCCACACAGTCTGTGCCTGTATTTAGTTTTCATTCTAGTGAGGGCCGCGTACTCTCACATAGGTACGTGGTTGCAAATGGTATCACTGTCTTAACAGCGCGATATGCCAAGCACAGCCCAATCTAGAAATCTTGTAGTGGCTTCTGATTAACCGCTTGTTGCTATTTCGATGAGGCTCTCTTGTTCAGATATCGGTAAGTGGACTGGAGGCAGGGCATGAAAGGGATAACGAATCCAGTTGTTTGTGTCATCTGTTTCAGGAAAGTACCTGCGTATTGCGCACCAAACTCACTCAGCATCACATCTGATATTGACATTGTCCGTAAGCTCGAGTTCATTTGCACACACAAAAAAAAGAATCACACAATGATGGAAATACCTGGGTGTCGTCCTTGTTAATAATTCATTTTAGCTGTATTTCTGGTTTTTGTGACGCCTCACCTTACTTGGAAAATGGCTGTTTGGCTTTTCTTGTTTAACTTTTTGAGGCTAGTGGGACACCTGCGTCCCACCCACCGTGCAGCCAGTGAAAAATCAGAGCGCCAAATTCGAAAACAACAAAATGTCATAATTCAAATTTCTCAAACATACAACTATTTTACACCCTTTTATAGATAAACATCTCCTTAATCCAACCATGTTGTCCGATTTCAAAAAGGCTTTATGGCGAAAGCATAAAGTTAGATTATGTTAGGACAGTACATAGACAAAGAATTACACACAGCCATTTTCAATCCAAGGACAAGCGTCACCAAAAGCCGAAAACCAGCTAAAATTATGCACTAACCTTTGACAATCTTCATCAGATGACACTCCTAGGACATTATGTTAGACAATACATGTATTTTTTGTTCTATCAAGTTCATATTTATATCCAAAAACCCCATTTTACATTGGCGCGTGACGTTCAGAAAATGTATTTCCCCCAAAACTGCCGGTTTAATCAGCACAACAATTTACAAAAATAGTCATTATAAACGTTGATAAAATATTAAACTATTATTCAAAGAATTATAGATTAACATCTCCTGAATGCAACCGCATTGACAGATTTCAAAATAACTTTACTGGGAAAGCACACTTTGCAATATTCTGAGTACTGCGCTCAGAAAAATACATAAGGCAATTACAGATACCCGCCATTTTGGAGTCATCTAAATGCATAAATAGCATTAGAAATATTCACTTACCTTTAATAATCTTCATCAGAAGGCACTTCTAGGAATCCCAGGTCCACAATAAATGTTGTTTTGTTCGATAAAGTTCATAATTTATGTCCAAACAACTCCATGTTGTTTGCACGTTCAATAAGCTACTCAAAATGTCGGACCCGCGAGGAAAATCTCACGACAAAATTTTTAAAAAAAGATATATTTACGTTCGTTCAAACATGTCTAACGTTGTATAGCATCAATCTTTAGGGCCATTTTAACATGAAACTTCAGTAATATTCCAACCGGACGATTCCATTGTCTTGAAAAACGTTTTGGAACACAGCTAACTCTCACGTGAATGCCCGCCAATGAACTGATGTCCTTCCCCTGGGTCACCAAATTCTCCACCTTCTTGTTCGCTCTCTGTTCATCATAGACGCCTCAAACAACTTTCTAAAGACTGTTGACATCTAGTGGAAGCCTTAGGAAGTACAACATTTCCTGGTTGTATTTTTCTCAGGTTTTTGCCTGCCATATGAGTTCTGTTATACTCACAGACACCATTCAAACAGTTTTAGAAACTTCAGAGTGTTTTCTATCGAAATCTACTAATAATATGCATATTCTAGTTTCTGGGCCAGAGTAGTAACCTGTTTAAATTGGGAACATTTTTCAGCCGGCCGTGAAAAAACTGCCCCCTAGCCCATACAGGTTAACCTTTTAGGGACAGACGTTCCGCTAGCACAATGCCTCACCAATATCCAATGGTAGAGCATGGCGCGAAATACAAATACCTAAAAAATGCTATAACTTAAATTTCTCAAACATATGACTATTTTACACCATTTTAAAGACAAGACTCTCGTTAATCTAACCACATTGTCCGATTTCAAAAAGGCTTTACAATGAAAGCAAAACATTAGATTATGTCAGGAGAGTACCCAGCCAGAAATAATCACACATCCATTTTTCAAGCTAGCAGATAATGTCACAAAAACCAAAACCACAGCTAAATGCAGCACTAACCTTTGATGATCTTCATCAGATGACACTCCTAGGACATTATGTTATACAATACATGCATGTTTTGTTCAATCAAGTTCATATTTATATCAAAAAACAGCTTTTTACATTAGCATGTGACGTTCAGAACTAGCATACCCATCGAAAACTTCCGGTGAATTTACTAAATTACTCACGATAAACATTCACAAAAAACATAACAATTATTTTAAGAATTATAGATACAGAACTCCTTTATGCAATCGCGGTGTCAGATTTTAAAATAGCTTTTCGGTGAAAGCACATTTTGCAATATTCTGAGTAGATAGCCCGGCCATCATGGCTAGCTATTTTGACACCCACCAAGTTTGGCACTCACCAAACTCAGATTTACTATAACAAAAATTGGATTACCTTTGCTGTTCTTCATCAGAATGCACTCCCAGGACTTCTACTTCAACACCCAGTGTTGTTTTGGTTCCAAATAATCCATAGTTATATTCAAATAGCTCCGTTTTGTTCGTGCGTTCAAGTCACTATCCGAAGGGTGACGCGCGAGCGCATTTCGTGACAAAAGATTTCTAAATATTCCATTACCGTACTTCGAAGCATGTCAAACGCTGTTTAAAATCAATTTTTATGCTATTTTTCTCGTAAAATAGCGATAATATTCCAACCGGGAGACGTATTCATTCAAAGGCTGAAAGAAAAAATGGAGTAGTCTTGTGAATGCGCATCTCCAGTGTCACTGTTCCCAGGCTGACCACTAACAAATTATCCTGCTGTTCTTCGCCCAGAGACTGCAGACACCCCATTACACTTTCTGGCGCCTTCTGAGAGCCAATGGAAGCCTTAGAAAATGTCACGTTACAGCACAGATGCTGTATTTTCGATAGAGATGCAACAGAAGGACAACAAATTGTCATACAGGGCACTTCCTGTATGGAATCGTCTCAGGTTTTGGCCTGCCATATGAGTTATGTTATACTCACAGACACCATTCAAACAGTTTTAGAAACTTTAGAGTGTTTTCTATCCAAATCTACTAATTATATGCATATTCTAGTTTCTGGGCTGGAGTAGTAACCAGATTTAATCGGGTACATTTTTTATCCGGCTGTGAAAATACAGCCCCCTATACCACAACAGGTTAAGGTCTTATTTGGGATAAGCTGTTTACATGCACATTTGATATCACACTCACAAGTATCGCTGTACCATGAATAAACAGAATATTTCTCATTTAAGGTCATATAGGTTAAATGGAATAGTGACTGAAATATGGACACTGACTGATGGGTTATAACCGCTCACATGTAGCGTAATATAATATGAACTCCTGCAGGATTATGCATTTCTTGCAGTAAAATTATACAACATGTTAATTTTGTCTCGACCAAAGTGGAGAAATATGATTTCTTTCTTTCAGGATCTCTTGAGAAAATGTGAATGCATTTTCTTTGACACTGTTATGCAAGCAGACAGTGTTTCAACCACATAAAATATGCACCCAAGATGAACTATATTTCATTTTTTTCTCACCTTTTAATTTCCTTAAAACCGGTGTCATGACGTTGGCCTCTTTTGGTACAATTTTGTGATACTCAGAAGAGACAATATAGCCATATTACCATAAAACTGTTTATATAATAGACTCAGTTTAAGACTTGCCTCATATGGGTGTATGGAATGTATTAATAAGGATAAAGCTTTTGTAAGACATTGAGATGCTATGTACTGATGTAATGTGATAGAATTGTATTTCTGTAACCAAATCTAACTCAGTCATAGGCACGCCCCAGGGACACATACAGGACCAGGCGTCATTTGACCAGCCTGTTCGATGGGCACTATAAAACACCCCCGGATTTACATTTCCTCAGACCAGGCCTACACTCTATGGCCAGAGGTTTGACCATCCAAGTACTCTACTGAAAGTGAACCATACCACGTGGTTAACTTTTAGACTATTGATACCGACAGAATAAGAACAAGTCTTTGATATTAATTATTAGTCTGCAGCTAAGTAAATTATATCATCGAACGGGAAGACCAACGAAACAACCATTCTATGACGACATTAATGAATGTCGCTCTGAAAGATCCATTCTAACCGAGAGAGAGAGAGAGAGAGAGAGAGAGAGAGAGAGAACGCGGACAAAACTCCCCAACAGAACTACTCTCCAACAAGAATCAGAACGACACACTGAGCGTAAATATATATATTGATTGCAATTGTTCCCAAATGAGTGAGCCTTTAATTGTCAATTGTTAATGAACTCTGTGTAAACTTCTCAGCTGACCATTTATGACCCATTGTTCAACAGGCCGACCAGCCTGTTTAGCCCACAAGGGCACATTCCGATACCAATCCTTTGTTGACGATAATTACTGTTTGTATGTTTTTCTGTTAATTACTTAGTGTAGTAAATAAATGATTTTAAGACAATTGATGTATGGATGATTTTAGTAAAGACTGGGTTCGTGCAGATACAACAATTTACGACGTTTTGGAATGAGACTGGACTAGAGGTAAATACACCATTTGAACTAGAAGATAATCGACCTATACTATAATAGAATAGAATATTATAGTACAGGAAAGTTATATTAGGAAAATTATAGCTTTGTAATCTGAATATTCTCCTTGGTGCCCCGATCTCCTAGTTAATTACAATTAAACGATTAATCAGTTTAATCGCGTGATAATAATTACAGGGAGCTAATTGATAAACATATCTTCCGTTTAATGGTACCCCCAAAGACACGACACCGGTCAAACTGATGACATATGGACATTTTGCACTGGACCAATCTTTCTACTGTTTTTGAGACTATCCCAGGCATCTTATACGGGTTTCTCAAAACCGGAATACAAGCTTTTCCGGGTTATAGTAAACAGCATATGATGTTTACGTGTGTCAACTCAAAAAGAGAATACTTGAGTATTCCGATAAACAACGGGATGACTGGTGTAGAAGGCTGCTCCCACATTGCAAACCTGTCAGAATTTCCTGAGGCAGGCAAGAGAAGAAAAAAGAAAGAAGATAATAAAGAGAACAAGGGGGAGAGGAAAGTAGAGTGAAGGAATGGAGGAAAGCAATAGGGAGAGGAGGAAGGACATGAAATACAAGGAGCGAGATGGAGGAAGAGATATATAGAGAAATGGGGGAGATGAGAATGGATTAAGATAAAGAAAAGGATGGTGAAAATAGAAATTGGGATGAAACTTTTGATGATTTTGTGAGATGTGTTTTTGACACCTACTAAATAATCGTTGACAGGGGAGGTGTCAATGACATTTTGACAGGTCTAGTTAGTCGCTCACTTTGTGTTGCCCAGGGCAACCCGCATACCAATTCACTCCTATTATTCCCAAAGGAATTATGTCGAAATAGCTTCCGCTGCATATTTCTGAAAATCATCTGAAGAGTTAAGTGGTGTTGTGAATATCAATATACCTGCTCTAAATTCATTCTTATGTGTTAAATATTCATAAGTCATGTGTACGCAAACCAGGTTCTGGCTGGAGGGAAACTTAGAGGAGGAAAAATATTAAATAAGATATGAAAGGTAGAAGAATAAACAATATAAAAAAGGGTTAACATTCTAGGCTACTTGCACTAGGGATACTTTTCTCAAAGTGGAACTAAGACACTTTTAGAGTTAAGAGCAGCTGCGTATGAGGTTTAAATAGATCTTATTCATGTCATGGTCGTTTAGAAATTCAATCTAACGGAAAATAAGTGAAAGGGCACGATTGAAGTCAATGTAAAATCATGCATAAACTATGCTTGTTAGTCCGTTAAATTAACTTCTCTAGGGCCAGTGGGACGAAATCGTCCCACCTACGTATCAGCCAGTGGAATCCTGTGGCGCGTTATTCAAATACCTTAGAAATGCTATTACTTCAATTTCTCAAACATATGACTATTTTACAACATTTTAAAGACAAAACTCTCGTTAATCTAACAACACTGTCCGATTTCAAAAAGGCTTTACAACGAAAGCAAAACATTAGATTATGTCAGCAGAGTATCCAGCCAGAAATAATCAGACACCCTTTTTTCAAGCTAGCATATAATGTCACATAAACCCAAACCACAGCTAAATGCAGCACTAACCTTTGATGATCTTCATCAGATGACAACCCTAGGACATTATGTTATACAATACATGCATGTTTTGTTCAATCAAGTTCATATTTATATCAAAAACCAGCTTTTTACATTAGCATGTGACGTTCAGAACTTCCGGTGAATTTACTAAATTACTCACGATAAACGTTCACAAAAAACATAACAATTATTTTAAGAATTATAGATACAGAACTCCTCTATGCACTCGCTATGTCCGATTTTAAAATAACTTTTCGGTGAAAGCACATTTTGCAATATTCTCAGTAGATAGCCCGGCATCACAGGGCTAGCTATTTAGACACCCACCAAGTTTAGCACTCACCAAAATCAGATTTACTATAAGAAAAATGTTATTACCTTTGCTGTCTTCGTCAGAATGCACTCCCAGGACTTCTAATTCAATAACAAATGTTTGTTTGGTTCAAAATAATCCATAGTTATATCCAAATATCCTCTATTTTGTTCGTGCGTTCAAGACACTATCCGAATGGTAAAGAAGGGTGACGCGCACGACGCATTTCGTGCCAAAAACTTTCTAAATATTCCATTACCGTATTTCGAAGCATGTCAACCGCTGTTTAAAATCAATTTTTATGCCATTTTTCTCGTAAAAAAGCGATAATATTCCGACCGGGAAAGCGTGTTAAGGTTCAAAGACGAAAGAAAATAAAACATGGGGTCGACTCGTGCATGCGCCTCAGCCCATTGTCCTCTGATAGAGCACTTGCCAAAAGCGCTAATGTTTTTCAGCCAGTGGCTGGAATTACATCATTCAGCTTTTTCCCGCCTTCTGAGACCCTATGGGAGCCGTAGGAAGTGTCACGTTACAGCAAAGATCCTCAGTCTTCAATAAACAGAGTCAAGAAGCTCAAGGAATGGTCAGAGAGGGCACTTCCTGTACAGAATCTTCTCAGGTTTTTGCCTGTCATATGAGTTCTGTTATACTCACAGACACCATTCAAACAGTTTTAGAAACTTTAGGGTGTTTTCTATCCAAAGTCAATAATTATATGCATATTCTAGTTTCTGGGCAGTAGTAATAACCAGATTAAATCGGGTACGTTTTTTATCCGGCCGTGTAAATACTGCCCCCTACCCCCAACAGGTTAACAGATAAATAACATTTTACATTTCATTTTAGTCATTTAGCAGGCGCTCTTATCCAGAATGCCTTACAGGAGAAATTAGGTTTTAAGTGCCTTGCTTAAGTGAACATCGACAGACTTTTCACCTAGTCGGCTCTGGGATTCGAACCCGAACTATGGAAAATGTCACAGTAGGCCTACCTATACTCAAGTGTATTTATGCCAACCCCAACTGTACCTTTGCTCTCTTTCTGAGTAAAATAACACTAGTTAAAACAACACTAGGTAAATCATATACAAGATATATATCATATTCAATCAGAGTTTCTTAGGCATTACTAGTAGTTTTCTTGGTGTCATTTTCCCTTCTCTGTCTGCTGCTTTCAACTGTTTTCTCATATCTCTTTATGTTAAAAGGACGACTCTGCACGTCGGTTCCCTCTCCAGTTGGCAGCCTCGAAGGCAAAAACGGATGCATCCACACACAGAGCCGCACCACTGGGCAGCAGGCCCGATCCATCTCCATCACCCAAGCAGGCGGGAAAAGGGGGATAAAGAGGGAAAGAAAACATGACAAGGGAGAAAGAAAGTAAGGTTAAAGAGTGGAAAATAACAGACAGCTGAAAAGTGAAGAAACAGTGAGCAAAAGGGAAAAGAGGTGGTAAGCGAGGATTTTTTTGGACAGATACAAAATTTGAAAATTGGACAGATGTAAAATCATAATTTGACAGATGCAAATAGAAAAGGGTAGATGAAGAGTGAGGGGAAGAACAGAATTACACAAAAAAGACTGTGAGAGGCAAAGAGGGAAAAGAAAGCAACCGAAAGAGAAGGAGAGAAGCAGAGTAGGAAAGAGGAAGTGGAGTCTCCCATGGGGCATAACTGACTAAAGGAAAGGAACCATGGAGGACGATGATCACGGTCAAAGTAGAAGAAAATGGATGATGGATGCGAGCTCTCTGAGGACTCTGCCATGTGTGTGCCGGAGGGAGCCAAGAGACCAGAGGCAATCTGATGGAGCATGGAGAGACAAGTGAATAGGAAAGATACTGTTTATTCTATCTATGCACCACTACTTGAATGGACCTTAGAAGGACAGAACATTGGGCTTCTTCTAGAAAAGAACAGTCTAGATTGAGTTTGATTTGGTTATTAAAAGGCTGGTGTACAAAATAATTGTTGTAGGACCAAACAAATATTTATTAGACATTTTGCAGGATGAAATCTCTTGCGATGCAGCAACTCCCATATATTATAGCAAGTATTCCCAAGCTTTGCCCCAAGCCCCCCCCCCCCCCTTCTGAGTGCACATTTTTGTTTTTGCTCTAGCACTACACAGCTGATTCAAATAATCAAAGCTTAATGATGAGTTAGTTATTTGAATCAGTTGTGTAGTGCTAGCGCAAAAAACAAAACGTTTGTTTTACTGTGGATATAGATACTTTTGTACCCATTTCCTCCAGCATCTTCACAAGGTCCTTTGCTGTTTTTCTGGGATTGATTTGCACTTTTTGCAGCAAAGTACGTTCATCTCTAAAAGACACAACACGTCTCCTTCCTGAGCCGTGTGACGGCTGCGTGGTCACATGGTGTTTATACTTGCATACTATTATTGTTTGTACAGATGAACGTGATCCCTTCAGGCATTTGGAAATTGCTCCGAAGGATGAATCAGACTTGTGGAGGGCTACAATTTTTTTTCAGAGGTCTTGGCTGATTTCTTTTGATTTTCCCATGATGTCAAGCAAAGAGGCACTGAGTTTGAAGGTAGGCCTTGAAATACATCCACAGGTACACCTCCAATTGACTCAAATGATGACACTCAAATTGTGTCATGCACAAAGTAGATGTCCTAACCAACTTGCCAAAACTATAGTTTGTTAACAAGAAATGTGTGTAGTGGTTGAAAAACGAGATGTAACATCCGACTTCAACTGTAGCTTAAAGATCCAGCCCTCAAGATTGGCTCTGTTGGGACAGGTGTTAGTCAAACATCTCCCAGCTAGCATGTAGACGGATTCATTTCCCCTAAACGAAGCACAGACGAGAAAAAAAAGAACTGTGTCCTGTGTTGTACATTAGCCATGAATCAGCTGTGTAACTATACATTCATGTACATACTACCTCAATTGGGCCGACCAACCAGTGCTCCCGCACATTGGCTAACCGGGCTATCTGCATTGTGTCCCACCCACCACCCGCCAACCCCTCTTTTATGCTACTGCTACTCTCTGTTCATCATATATGCATAGTCACTTTAACCATAGCTACATGTACATACTACCTCAATCAGCCTGACTAACCGGTGTCTGTATGTAGCCTCGCTACTTTTATAGCCTCGCTACTATATATAGCCTGTCTTTTTTACTGTTGTTTTATTTCTTTTCCTACCTATTGTTCACCTAATACCTTTTTTGCACTATTGGTTAAAGTCTTTAAGTAAGCATTTTACTGTAAGGTTGTATTCAGCGCACGTGACAAATAAACTTTGATTTGATATTGTATCTCAGAATGTAGTTAAAGTATTTATTGACTTTCGTTTAGGTGGAATAAAATAAAATCGAGCTCAGTGAGAATTATTCTCTCGGTGATTTGATTTCAGACAGGCTTATCCCCGAAAGCCGTCTTTTCAGCTATGGCTGTCCTCGTTGATGCACTGGAGGCATTCTGAGAGGAATTGCCCTGGAGGCATTCTTAGAGGAATTTCCCAGTGTAGCTTGTAGTGCTGAGATGATTTAAAAAAATGTTGAAACCACCTCAATCATTGTTGGGATGATCATTATATTTGGGTGTGTTTTCTGAGAGAACTGAATGAAGGGCATGTCCTACTACACCGTTTTCTCAGCTTCATTGAATTTTTTTTGAAAAGTAAATAAATATCATCGGTTTCTGCTGATTGTGACAACTTCGAGTGCCCAAAACACATTCAAATTGCACTCAGTTAGATTTTGAATATGTTACCTCAGACTCTATGTTGAGTTTCCCTAAAGTAGCATGTTGTTTTAAAAAAAAAAAGTTAAAGGGGTGGATCAGCTTAACCTGTTTAGGATAGGGGGCAGTATTTTCACTGCCGGATAAAAAACGTACCCGATTTAATCTGGTTATTACTCCTGCCCAGAAACTAGAATATGCATATAATTGTTTGATTTGGATAGAAAACACCTTCAAGTTTCTAAAACTGTTTGAATGGTGTCTGTGAGTATAACAGAACTCATATGGCAGGCCAAAACCTGAGAAGATTCTAAACAGGAAGCGCCCTCTCTGACCATTTCTTGGCCTTCTATAACCTCTTTATCGAAAACAGAGGATCTCTGCTGTAACGTGACATTTTCTAAGGCTCTCAGAAGGCGCCAGAATGGTGAATGATGACTCTGCAGTCCCTGGCTGAAAAACAGTAGCGCATTTGGATAGTGGTCGATCTGAGAACAATGAAACGGTCGCGTGCCTGCACGTGAAGAGTCCATTTTAGATTATCAGTCTTTGAATGAAAACGACGTCTCCCGGTCGGAATATTATCGCTATTTTACGAGAAAAATCACATAAATATTGATTTTAAACAGCGTTTGACATGCTTCGAAGTACGGTAATGGAATATTTTGAATTTTTTTGTCACGATATGCGCCGGCGCGTCACCCTTCGGATAGTGTCTTGAACGCAAGAACAAAACGCTGCTATTTGGATATAACTATGGATTATTTGGAACAAAAACAACATTGGTGTGGAAGTAGAAGTCCTGGGAGTGCATTCTGATGAAGAACAGCAAAGGTAATCCAATTTCTATTATAGTAAATCTGAGTTTGGTGAGTGCCAAACTTGGTGGGTGTCAAAATAGCTAGCCTGTGATGGCCAGGCTATCTACTCAGAATATTGCAAAATGTGCTTTCACCGAAAAGCTATTTTAAAATCGGACACCGCGATTGCATAAAGGAGTTCTGTATCTATAATTCTTCAAATAATTGTTATGTTTTTTGTGAACGTTTATCGTGAGTAATTTAGTAAATTCACCGGAAGTGTCGGTGGGTATGCTAGTTCTGAACGTCACATGCTAATGTAAAAAGCTGGTTTTTGATATAAATATGAACTTGATTGAACAAAACATGCATGTATTGTATAACATAATGTCCTAGTAGTGTCATCTGATGAAGATCATCAAAGGTTAGTGCTGCATTTAGCTGTGGTTTTGGTTTTTGTGACATTATATGCTAGCTTGAAAAATGGGTGTCTGATTATTTCTGGCTGGGTACTCTCCTGACATAATCTAATGTTTTGCTTTCGTTGTAAAGCCTTTTTGAAATCGGACAATGTGGTTAGATAAAGGAGAGTCTTGTCTTTAAAATGGTGTAAAATAGTCATATGTTTGAAAAATCCCAAAACTTCCATTTTTGAGGAATTTGTAATTCGCACCACGCCCTATCATTGGATACTTTTTTTCCCCCAAGATGGCGTAGCAGTTCAGACGTCCTCTACCCTCCTCTTGTCGTGTCCCGTGTATATATATATTTACATATTTTTTCTTCACTTATCTTTTTATATATATATTTTTTTTATTTTATTTTAAAAACTCAACCTCAAAGCACTCTCCTGCAACCCGCCTCACCAATTTAAAAAAGAAAGTATTATTTACCTCATCTGAATTCCACAACAGAAGCTAGCAAGAGGTTAGCCATTTTCATTGGCTAACGTTGAAGTTCAGCTAGCCACGGTTAGCTGTCCTCAGCTATCCGTTAGCTCGAAAAGCTATCGCCAGTTTTTGTACAGCGCGACTCAGACCAGAGCATACCGGACCTATTCTCTCTCCTTTCCCCGATTTCTACCGCAGGCTCTGGACATTTACACCTGGATCTTGCAGCTAACTAGCTGCTACCTGAGTGACTATTGGCAATGTCGGTCACGGAATTAACACACATTATTACGGAGCTAGCCAGCTAGCCAGCTGAAGAGTTCCGTCAGCCACTCCTGGGCTATTCCTGAGCTAGCCAGCTGAAGTGTCTCCTGGGCTACAACTCACCTATCCTGACCCGTTTTACTGCCGATGCGGAGCCCCATCGGGTCTTCACGACTGGACCACCGACGTTATCTGCCCGAGGGAGTTATCCAACTGGCCCCTCCGTCGCGACGTAACCTGATCGCCCATCTGCGGCCCGCTAATCGTTAGCTGTCTTTTCGGCTGCGATCTGAATAGGTCTATCAGACACTTTTCTTGGGCCACTATAACTAACTATTTTGCCAACTTGGACTGGTCCCCCCTTCCACACGGAACCCCACTAACCCACAGACGGAAACGCACGAGGTGGCTAAAAACAGACCTCCCTCCCATCTTCCACCATCTTGCTACCTATGGCCCGGCTAGCTGTCTGAATCTCACTGGACCCTTTGATCACTCGGCTAAGCATGCCTCTCCTTAATGTCAATATGCCTTCTCCATTGCTGTTCTGGTTAGTGTTTATTGGCTTATTTCACTGTAGAGCCTCTAGCCCTGCTCATTATACCTTATCCAACCTCTCAGTTCCTCCACCCACACATGCTATGACATCTTCTGGTTTCAATGATGTTTCTAGAGACAATATCTCTCTCATAATCACTAAATGCCTAGGTTTACCTCCTCTGTACTCACATCCCACCATACCTTTGTCTGTACATTATACCTTGAAGCTATTTTATCGCCCCCAGAAACCTGCTCCTTTTTCTCTCTATTCTGGACGTCACAGACGACCAATTCTTATAGCTTTTAGCCGTACCCTCATACTTATTCTTCTCTGCTCCTCTGGGGATGTAGAGGTGAATCCAGGCCCTGCAGTGCCTGGCTCCACTCCTACCCCCCAGGCGCTCTCTTTTGATGACTTCTGTAACCGTAATAACCTTGGTTTCATGCATGTTAACATTAGAAGCCTCCTCCCTAAGTTTGTTTTATTCACTGCTTTAGCACACTCTGCCAACCCGGATGTCCTAGCTGTGTCTGAATCTTGGCTTAGGAAGTCCACCAAAAACTCTGAAATCTTCATCCCTAACTACAACGTTTTCAGACAAGATAGAACGACCAAAGGGGGGCGGTGTTGCAATCTACTGCAGAGATAGCCTGCAGAGTTCTGTCCTGCTATCCAGGTCTGTACCCAAACAATTTGAACTTCTACTTTTAAAAATCCACCTCTCCAAAAACAAGTCTCTCACCGTTGCCGCCTGCTATAGACCCCCCTCGGCCCCTAGTTGTGCTCTGGACACCATATGTGAACTGATTGCCCCCCATCTATCTTCAGAGCTCGTGCTACTAGGTGACCTAAACTGGGACATGCTTAACCTGTTGGGTCTAGGGGGCAGCATTTGCACGTCTGGATAAAAAAAATGTACCCGATTTAATCTGGTTACTAATCCTACCCAGTAACTAGAATATGCATATACTTATTATATATGGATAGAAAACACTCTAAAGTTTCCAAAACTGTTTGAATGGTGTCTGTGAGTATAACAGAACTCATTTGGCAGGCAAAACCCTGAGACATTTTCTGACAGGAAGTGGATACCTGATGTGTTGTATTGACTTTAAACCTATCCCATTGAAAAACACAGGGGTTTAGGAATATTTTGGCACTTCCTATTGCTTCCACTAGATGTCACCAGCCTTTACAAAGTGTTTTGAGTCTTCTGGAGGGAGATCTGACCGAACAAGAGCCATGGAACGGTGATGTCCCATTAGACACCTGGCGCGCTACTTCATGTTGGGTACCCTCGTTCCAATACGTTATAAAAGACTATGCATTCGTCCACCTTGAATATTATTCATGTTCTGGTTAAAAAAGGCCCTAATGATTTATGCTATACAACGTTTGACATGTTTGAACGAACGGAAATATATTTTTTCCCCTCGTTCATGACGAGAAGTCCGGCTGGCTTACATCATGTGCTAACGAGACGGAGATTTTTGGACATAAATGATGAGCTTTTTTGAACAAAACTACATTCGTTATGGACCTGTGATACCTGGAAGTGACATCTGATGAAGAGAATCAAAGGTAATGGATTATTTACATAGTATTTTCGATTTTAGATCTCCCCAACATGACGTCTAGTCTGTATCGCAACGCGTATTTTTCTGGGCACAGTGCTCAGATTATTGCAAAGTGTGATTTCCCAGTAAGGTTATTTTTAAATCTGGCAAGTTGATTGCGTTCAAAAGATGTAAATCTATAATTCTTTAAATGACAATATAATATTTTACCAATGTTTTCTAATTTTAATTATTTAATTTGTGACGCTGACTTGACTGCCGGTTATTGGAGGGAAACGATTTCCTCAACATCAATGCCATAGTAAAACGCTGTTTTTGGATATAAATATCAACTTGATAGAACTAAAAATGCATGCATTGTCTAACATAATGTCCTAGGAGTGTCATCTGATGGAGATTGTAAAAGGTTAGTGTATCATTTTAGCTGGTTTTATGGTTTTGGTGACCCTGTCTTTGACTTGACAAAACCTTACACACAACTCTTGTAAATGTACTGTCCTAACATACTCTAAATTTATGCTTTCGCCGTAAAACCTTTTTGAAATCGTAAAACGTGGTTAGATTAAGGAGATGTTTATCTTTCAAATGGTGTAACATAGTTGTATTTTTGAAAAATTTGAATTTTGACATTTATTTGGATTCAAATTTGCCGCTCTTGAAATGCACCTGCTGTTGATGGAGTGCACCACGGGTGGCACGCTAGCGTCCCACCTAGCCCCAAGAGGTTAACACCCCAGCCATCCTACAATCCAAGCTTGATGCCCTCAATCTCACACAAATTATTAATGAACCCACCAGGTACAACCCCAAAGCCGCAAACACTGGCACCCTCATAGATATCATCCTAACCAACGTGCCCTCTAAATACACCTCTGCTGTTTTCAACCAAGATCTCAGCGATCACTGCCTCATTGCCTGCACCCGTAATGGGTCAGCGGTCAAACGACCTCCACTCATCACTGTCAAACGCTCCCTGAAACATTTCAACGAGCAAGCCTTTCTAATCGACCTGGCCCTGGTATCCTGGAAGGATATTGACCTCATCCCGTCAGTAGAGGATGCCTGGTTATTTTTTTAAATGCCTTCCTCTCCATCTTAAATAAGCATGCCCCTTTCAAGAAATTTAGAACCAGGAACAGATATAGCCCTTGATTCTCCCCAGACCTGACTGCCCTTAACCAACACAAAAATATCCTGTGGCGTTCTGCATTAGCATCGAACTGCCCCCGCGATATGCAACTTTTTAGGGAAGTTAGAAACCAATACACACAGGCAGTTAGAAACGCCAAGGCTAGCTTTTTCAAACAGAAATTCGCTTCGTGCAACTCCAACTCTAAAAAGTTCTGGGACATTGTAAAGTCCATGGAGAATAAGAACACCTCCTCCCAACTGCCCACTGCACTGAGGATAGGAAACTCTGTCACCACCGATAAGCCCACTATAATTGAGAATTTCAACAAGCATTTTTCTACGGCTGGCCATGCTTTCCACCTAACTACCCCTACTGCATTCAACAGCACTGCACCCCCCACAGCTACTCGCCCAAGCCTCCCCCATTTCTCCTTCTCCCAAATCCATTCAGCTGATGTTCTGAAAGAGCTGCAAAATCTGGACCCCTACAAATCAACTGGGCTTGACAATCTGGACCCTTTCTTTCTAAAATTATCTGCCGAAATTATTGCAACCCCTATTACTAGCCTGTTCAACCTCTCTTTCGTGTCGTCTGAGATTCCCATAGATTGGAAAGCAGCTGCTGTCATCCCCCTCTTCAAAGGAGGTGACACTCTTGACCCAAATTGCTACAGACCTATATCCATCCTACCCTGCCTTTCTAAGGTCTTCGAAAGCCAAGTTAACAAACAGATTACCGACCATTTCGAATCCCACCGCACCCTCTCCGCTATGCAATCTGGTTTCAGAGCTGGTCATGGGTGCACCTCAGCCACGCTCAAGGTCCTAAACGACATCGTAACCGCCATCGATAAGAAACAATACTGTGCTGCCATATTCATTGACCTGGCCAAAGCTTTTGACTCTGTTAATCACCACATCCTCATCGGCAGACTCAGTAGCCTTGGTTTCTCAAACGATTGCGTCGCCTGGTTCACCAACTACTTCTCTGACAGAGTTCAGTGTGTCAAATCGGAGGGCCTACTGTCTGGACCTCTGGCAGTCTCTATGGGGGTACCACAGGGTTCAATTCTTGGGCCAACTCTTTTCTCTGTATACATAAATGATGTCGCTCTTGCTGCTGGTGAATCTCTGATCCACCTCTACGCAGACGACACCATTCTGTACACTTCTGGCCCTTCTTTGGACACTGTGTTAACCTGTTAGGGCTAGGGGGCAGCATTTGCACGTCTGGATAAAAAAAATGTACCCGATTTAATCTGGTTACTAATCCTACCCAGTAACTAGAATATGCATATACTTATTATATATGGATAGAAAACACTCTAAAGTTTCTAAAACTGTTTGAATGGTGTCTGTGAGTATAACAGAACTCATTTGGCAGGCAAAACCCTGAGACATTTTCTGACAGGAAGTGGATACCTGATGTGTTGTATTGACTTTAAACCTATCCCATTGAAAAACACAGGGGCTGAGGAATATTTTGGCACTTCCTATTGCTTCCACTAGATGTCACCAGCCTTTACAAAGTGTTTTGAGTCTTCTGGAGGGAGATCTGACCGAACAAGAGCCATGGAACGATGATGTCCCATTAGACACCTGGCGCGCGAGTTCATGTTGGGTACCCTCGTTCCAATAGGTTATAAAAGAGTATGCATTCGTCCACCTTGAATATTATTCATGTTCTGGTTAAAAAAGGCCCTAATGATTTATGCTATACAACGTTTGACATGTTTGAACAAACGTAAATATATTTTTTCCCCTCGTTCATGACGAGAAGTCCGGCTGGCTTAGATCATGTGCTAACAAGACGGAGATTTTTGGACATAAATGATGAGCTTTTTTGAACAAAACTACATTCGTTATGGACCTGTGATACCTGGAAGTGACATCTGATGAAGAGAATCAAAGGTAATGGATTATTTACATAGTATTTTCGATTTTAGATCTCCCCAACATGACGTCTAGTCTGTATCGCAACGCGTATTTTTCTGGGCGCAGTGCTCAGATTATTGCAAAGTGTGATTTCCCAGTAAGGTTATTTTTAAATCTGGCAAGTTGATTGCGTTCAAGAGATGTAAATCTATAATTCTTTAAATGACAATATAATATTTTACCAATGTTTTCTAATTTTAATTATTTAATTTGTGACGCTGACTTGACTGCCGGTTATTGGAGGGAAACGATTTCCTCAACATCAATGCCATAGTAAAACGCTGTTTTTGGATATAAATATGAACTTGATAGAACTAAAAATGCATGCATTGTCTAACATAATGTCCTAGGAGTGTCATCTGATGGAGATTGTAAAAGGTTAGTGCATCATTTTAGCTGGTTTTATGGTTTTGGTGACCCTGTCTTTGACTTGACAAAACATTACACACAACTCTTGTAAATGTACTGTCCTAACATACTCTAAATTTATGCTTTCGCCGTAAAACCTTTTTGAAATCGTAAAACGTGGTTAGATTAAGGAGATGTTTATCTTTCAAAGGGTGTAAAATAGTTGTATGTTTGAAAAATTTGAATTTTGACATTTATTTGGATTCAAATTTGCCGCTCTTGAAATGCACCTGCTGTTGATGGAGTGCACCACGGGTGGCACGCTAGCGTCCCACCTAGCCCATAGAGGTTAACAACCCTCCAGACGAGCTTCAATGCCATTCAACTCTCCTTCCGTGGTCTCCAACTGCTCCTAAACACAAGTAAAACTAAATGCATGCTCTTCAACCGATCGCTGCCTGCACCTGCCCGCCTGTCCAGCATCACTTCTCTGGACGGTTCTAACTTAGAATTTGTGGACAACTACAAATACCTAGGTGTCTGGTTAGACCGTAAACTCTCCTTCCAGACTCACATCAATCATCTCCAATCCAAAGTGAAATCTCGAATTGGCTTCCTATTTCGCAACAAAGCATCCTTCACTCATGCTGCCAAACATACCCTCGTAAAACTGACCATCCTACCAATCCTCGACTTCGGCGATGTCATTTACAAAATAGCTTCCAATACCCTACTCAACAAGCTGGATGCAGTCTATCACAGTGCCATCCGTTTTGTCACCAAAGCCCCATATACTACCCACCACTGCGACCTGTACGCTCTCGTTGGCTGGCCTTCGCTTCATAATCGTCGCCAAACACATTGGCTCCAGGTCATCTACAAGACCCTGCTAGGTAAAGTCCCCCCTTATCTCCGCTCACTGGTCACCATAGCAGCACCCACCTGTAGCACGCGCTCCAGCAGGTATATCTCTCTGGTCACCCCTAAAGCCAACTCCTCCTTTGGTCGTCTCTCCTTCCAGTTCTCTGCTGCCAATGACTGGAACGAACTACAAAAATCTCTGAAACTGGAAACACTTATCTCCCTCACTAGCTTTAAGCACCAGCTGTCAGAGCAGCTCACAGATCACTGCACCTGTACATAGCCCATCTATAATTTAGCCCAAACTACTACCTCTTCCCCTACTGTATTTATTTATTTTATTTATTTTGCTCCTTTGCACCATATTTATATTTTATCTCTGAACTTTCTTCAAACTACAAATCTACCATTCCAGTGTTTTTCTTGCTATACTTTATTTACTTTGCCACCATGGCATTTTTTTGCCTTTACCTCCCTTATCTCACATCATTTGCTCACATTGTATATAATCTTATTTTTATTTTTATTTTTTTCTACTGCATCATTGACTGTATGTTTGTTTATTCCTTGTGTAACTCTGTGTTTTTGTATGTTGTCGAACTGCTTTGCTTTATCTTGGCCAGGTCGCAATTGTAAATGAGAACTTGTTCTCAACTTGCCTACCTGGTTAAATAAAGGTGAAATAAATAAATAAAATAAAAAAATTGGAGCGGTGTTCCGCTAGCGGAACATCTAGATGTAAGAGTTAATATTGCGAAACGATTGTTGCTTCCATCAATGTAATTGTCTGCATCATTTTTAATCATCCCTATATTTTGGGGGGTAAATATATATATTTCCATATACATACACATATGCATACATATACATACACATACCTATATAGACATAAATACTTTTTTTAGAATATACATTTATTATTTCCCGCAAACCCTTCCACCCTTCCCCCAATTGGAGTAAACTAATAAACAATAACACTTAGGCTTCTACCTTCATCTTATACAGACACAATCTATTTTACAATAGTTATATTTTGTTTGTTTTTAGTCCTTCCTCTATTTCTGATGTCCATCCAGTTTGATTTCTATTTGTAACTGTGCTATTTCACAAAATTTCTGAACCTATATACATTTTACAGACCCCATATGTTTTACATAGGTTATTAGTCCCACCCTTCAGCTCCATTTAACCCCTCCCATCTATCTCTCAACACCATCCATTTTGGATTTCTATTTGCCATATATTTTTCAACTGTGCTGTGATGCTTGACAAAAGTACTGAACCTTTCTATTCTCATAGCTTCTGCAGATTGTAAATAAAAAATAAACATTTTTGCTAAAATAATTATTATATTATTGATTGACTATGGCTTTCAAATCACCCAGTATTGCTATCTGCAGCATTAGTTCTAGTCAAATGTTGCAATTCTTCAGCCATTCCTGGACCTGTGACCTAAAACGAGCTACATACAGTGAGGGAAAAAAGTATTTGATCCACAGCTTATTTTGTACGTTTGCCCACTGACAAAGAAATGATCAGTCTATAATTTTAATGGTAGGTTTATTTGAGCAGTGAGAGACAGAATAACAACAAAAAAATACAGAAAAACGCATGTCAAAAATGTTATAAATTGATTTGCATTTTAATGAGGGAAATAAGTATTTGACCCCTCTGTAAAACATGACTTAGTACTTGGTGGCAAAACCCACTGTATGGACAGTACCAAAATAAATGATCTAATGACTCTGCCTCCTCACAGTAAAATCTGCAGAGCTGGGAAGATTGTAGCCCCATATATATAACATTCTATTGGTTGCAAGAATTTGGTATAGTAATTTAAATAGAAAAATGTGAAGTTTTGAATCCGGCGTTGTTTTGCGTATCAATTCATAAACCATGTGCCATGGAATGGGTACATCGAAATTGGTATATGTTTTTATTTATCACACTTTTCTTTAACCATGTATGTTCTTTAATACAGGGCCGACATCCAAGTTCCTTACTTTTTTCCCCTTCTACTTGCCTCTTGCATTTTTGTGGAAATGCTGCAATTAATTGGTTGTAATTTTGGGTAGAGCAGACATTTCTATATGTCTGTGTTAGCTGCATGTGTGACATAACTCCACCAGTCCTATTTATGATATCATTCACTAAAATTATACCTTTTTTAAACATTTCTTTGAAAAACACGTTTTATTTATCAGTTAGTATATTTGAGTTTAACCACAATATTTGTTGTATTATTTGTTCTGTCTTTTCAGGTGGATTAAACTGAAATTGCAACCAACTTTCTAAGGCTTGTTTAAAAAATAACGATATTTTGGAGATTATTTCCTTTTCAAACAACCGAAAGTGATCAGGTGTAATCTGCATTAAGGGAAAAAGGCCATTCTTGAACATAGGATGAGACATTCCTACCAATTTACTAGAGAACCAGTTTGGATTTAGGTATAACTTTTTGTATGACTGATGCCTTTAGTGAGAGGTCTAATAAAATTGAATATTCTTTGTTCATATAATTTAATAAGCAGGTAACTAGGTATAGGCAAAACCATAAGCAAATAGGTAAACTGTAATATGACTAAATAGTTAATCAGGGTGATTTTCCCACAAATAGACAGGTATTTTCCTTTCTATGGTAGCAAGATCTTATCTATTTTTGCTAACTTTCTATAAAAATGTATTGGAGTGAGATCATTTCTTTCTTTGGGGATTTGTATACCGAGTATGTCCACATCTCCGTCAGACCATTTAATTGGTAAACTACACGGCAATCTAAAGTTAGAATTTTTTTAGTGATCCAATACGTAATATCATAATTTGGTTTTAATCCAGAGAGGATAGCAAAACTATCTAGATTCTCTATGAGGTCGTGGAGAGATTCTAATTGTGGTTTTAAAAGAAAACATGAATCATCAGTGTACAATGACACCTTAGTTTTTAAACCACGGATTTCTAATCCCTTTCTGAGATGTAGCCATTATTTACTATTTTACTAGGGTTACTATACATAACCTTAACCCATTTTATAAGAGATTCCCCAAAATTGAAATATTCTAGGCATTTATATATAAACTCCAGTTGTACTTTATTAAAAGCCTTTTCAAAATCAGCTATGAAAACCTGGCCTGGTGTCCCCGATATTTCATAGTATTCTATTGTTTCCAGTACTTGTCTTATATTATCTCCAATGTATCGTCCATGTAAAAAAACTGTCTGATTAGGATGAATAATATCTGACAATACTTTTTTAATTCTATGCGCCAAGCATTTTGCTAGGATTTTTGCATCACAACACTGAAGTGTAAGAGGTCTCCAATTTTTTAACTGGACTGGATCTTTACATATACCACTTGGGTCCTGTTTCAATAATAATGATATCAGACCATCTTGTTGCGTGTCTGATAATCTACCATTTATATAGAAGTGGTTAAAACATGCTAATAGTGGTCCTCTGAGTATATCAAAAAAAGTTTTGTATACTTCCACTGGTATGCCATCCAGCCCTGGAGTTTTCCCAGCCTTAAAGGCTTTAATTGCATCAAGAAGTTCCTCCTCTGTAATTTGGCCTTCACATGAGTCTTTCTGTACAGATGTTAATTTTACATTATTATTAGGAAATACATCCATACAATTAGTTTCAGTTAGTGGAGATGGAGGAGACTGAAACGAAAACATATTCTTAAAGTACTTTACTTCCTCTTTCAAAATATAATTTGGTGAATCATGCGTGACTCCATCATTTGTAACAAGTTTCAATACATTTTTTTGGTAGCATTACTATATTGAAGGTTGAAAAAGAATTTGGTGCATTTTTCCCTATATTCCATCCAGTTCGCTTTATGTTTATAATATATTACACTGGATCTTTCTTGAATAAGTTCCTCCATTTCTTTTTGTTTTTTATCTAACTTATTCTGTGCCTCTATGGTACAGTTTTTATTGCTATCTAACTGTACTGTTAGTACTTGAATTTCCTTTGTTAATATGGACTCTTTTGATCTAAATTGCTTTTGTTTTATAGATGAATACTGAATTGCATGGCCTCTAAAGGCACATTTAAAAGTGTCCCATACAATAAGGGGATCTGCTGTACCTATGTTATGTCTGAAAAAGTCAGTTATAAATTCTTCTGTCCTAGTTCTAAACAATTTATCATCTATTAGGCTTTGATAAAATGTCCAATATTCTCGCCCACGTGGAAATTCTGTAAGAGTAATATATATGCCAATTATGTGATGATCCGACCGCATTATGTCCCCTATCAACACTTTTTTAACTTTTGGTGCCAGAGAGAATGGCATAAGAAAGTAGTCAAGATGACTAGCTTGATTAAGCCTCCGCCATGTATATCTCACTAGGTCAGGGTATTTAAAACCTGTTTGGGAAAGGCGTGCCGCTACATCCGGTGAAATTGCAGAGCGCCAAATTCAAATTATATTATTATAAATATTTAACTTTCATAAAATCACAAGTGTAATATATCAATATAATGCTTAACTTCTTATTAATCCAGCCGTCGTGTCAGATTTCAAAAAAGGCTTTACGACGAAAGCAAGCCATGGGATTATCTGAGGACAGCGCCCCGCATACAAACACATGAAAAACATATTTCAACCAGGCAGGTGCGACACGAAAGTCAGAAATAGCGATATAAAAAATGTCTTACCTTTGATGATCTTCTTCTGTTGGCACTCCAAAAGGTCCCAGTTACATCACAAATGGTCCTTTTGTTTGATAATGTCCTTCTTTATATCCATAAAAACTCAGTTTAGCTGGCGCGCTTCAGTCAATAATCCACCCAGTTTCCCTCCATCAAAATGCATACAAAAATGAATCCCAAATGTTACTAATAAACTTTTCCAAACAAGTCAAACACCGTTTATAATCAAACCTTAGGTATCCTAATACGCAAATAAACTATAAAATTTAAGATGGAGAATCGTTATTGTCTTTACCGGAGAAAAATACCAAAGAACGCGCTCTCTTCCACGCGCTTGGAAACACTACAGCCAAAATGGGAACCACCTATAAAAACTACAATTTCTGGGTCATTTTTCCAAAAACCAGCCTGAAACTCTTTATAAGGACTGTTTACATCTAGTGGAAGCCCTAGGAACTGCAATCTGGGAGGACTTGGCCTTATAATTAAAGTACTAGCCATTGAAAATAGTAGTAAACTGAATTTTGGGGGGGGGGGGGAGGTTTGTCCTTGGGGTTTTGCCTGCCATATTAGTTCTGTTATACTCACAGACATTATTTTAACAGTTTTAGAAACTTTAGAGTGTTTTCTATCCAAATCTATTATATGCCTATCCTAGCTTCTGGGCCTGAGTAACAGGCAGTTTACTTTGAGCACGCTTTTCATCCGGACGTCAAAATACTGCCCCCTATCCCAAAGAAGTTGTAAGTTTCCATATATCCACTAATTCCAATATATCCATGACATTCATTATTTCCTTAAGTGCTTGAGGGTGATAGTTTTTAGTGGGATTTCCTTCCCGTCCATAGAGGTATTTAAGACCGTATTAAAATCTCCCACCATAATAATAGAGTCTAGTGTGGCTTGTAGAATTGATAGATTCTTCTATATATTTTCAAAGAAGCTTGGATTATCATTGTTTGGACTGTACAGCTTAATAAGCCATATCTGTTTATTGTCCAATAACATAATAACATAACAAAATAATCCATCTACCTTGATGATCTGTTTGGACAATTTGCACATTTGGATCAAAATTACTGTTAATTAAAACCATCACCCCCTTTTAATTTCTTTGCCCATGGGAGATATATATTTCACCCCCCCAGTCCTTTTTCCACAAAACTTCATCCAAAATTGTTGAATGAGTTTCCTGTAAACAATAGATATTATATTCCTTCTCTTTTAGCAAGGTAAAGACTTATCGTCTTTTCTTATTATCTGCTAAGCCATTACAGTTGTAACTGGCTATACTTATTTCACAACTTACCATAATGAGACACAACTTTCAATTCTATTTATCAAAATATATGTTTGTAAACGTTCCATTAAAAAGTAACATGATGATTGAGTGTCTATATAGCTGTACCATGATATTTGCATTGCTACTAAGTAAACCTCCAATTGGTCCCCACTATTCCACCCGCTAAAAGCCCTCCTCATCCCGAGCAGACCACCCCCGACTCCCCCGTATCCCATAGCCCTGAAAAGACTGGGATCCACCCTTCGAAAAGAGCACACAGTGCCATTTACAGAACAGAAGTAGATCAACCGCCAAATGCATTTCCATCGCCCTCACCTCGATTTGTATTATATATAGCAATCAATATATATATATATATATATATTAAAAATCCTGTTTCTCAATTTCCATAATGAGTTATTCATATTTGTAGTAATGTAGGCAATTTATGCAAAGGATTTTACCTCTCACCAGTCTCTCCATTACCAAAATTACATTATTGCAAGCAATTATTGTATTAGCAAACAATTATTGTGAATCATCCTATATTGTCCCAAACATCTTTTACTCCTTCGCAACAGTTGTGGGATACACACTCAACCCTTTCCCCCCACACAATCATAGGCTCACATTCTCAGCAGTTGCACCATCCCAGAGCCCAACTCAAGAAAGGTCTTGTTTTACGAATGCATATACAGTTGCAGCTGTATGAGAAGGCCTGCAAGTAGCATGTTGTTTGTGTTTCATATTATTCAGTCGTTTGGTATGGTTGTGGCTCTGAATTGGAGTATTGGAGTCAGGACTCTAAACTGTGACCTTTTGGTCACATGTGCTCCTAAATATTTTGCTTTGCGACCTGGAATTTCTATAGGGGAGCACCAGTGAGCCTTTGAATTTTCATTGTTGGACATAAAAGACTGTAAAAACACCAGAAAATCAGCTCCAAGTGATTTTAATTTTGGAAATCTATTCCCAAATATTCCCACGCATTATAGAGAGACGTGATTGTATACAAATATCCGCAAGGTTTGAAATTATTGTTTTATGTTTTAGTCAAATATAATGTAATGACCTCTAAATCATACATGAGCGAATATCAGTTCTTGAATTCTCAAATTAAAACGGTTTATTGAACCAGAATTCTCACAGGCTACTGTCTGGTCGTAGCCCACCCCAAAAAAAATCCTAAAGAAACAGCAACAATTTAAAAAATATATATATTTCACCTTTATTTAACCAGGTAGGCCAGTTGAGAACTGCGACCTGGTCATTATAAAGCAAAGCAGTGCGACACAACACAGAGTTACACATGGAATAAACAAACGACACCACACAGAGTTACACATGGAATAAACAAACGTACAGTCAATAACACAATATGAAAAAAATCTATATACAGTGTGTGCAAATGAGGTAAGATTAGGAAGGTAAGGCAATCAATAGGCGGTAGTGGCGAAGTAATTACAATTTAGCAATTAAACACTGGAGTAATAGATGTGCAGAAGATGAATGTGCAAGTAGAGATACTAGGGGCAAAGGAGCAAAATAAAAAAATATAAAATAACAATATGGGGATGAGGTAGTTGGATGGGCTATTTACAGATGGGTTATGTACAGGTGCAGTGATCTGTGAGCTGCTCTGACAGCTGATGCTTAAAGTTAGTGAGTGCAATTCGTTCCAGTCATTGGCAGCAGAGAACTGGAAGGAAAGGCGGCCAAAGTAGGAATAGGCTTTGGGGGTGACCAGTGAAATATACCTGCTGGAGTAACATGGACTGTCGGGACAAGAAAAGAGAGAGAACAAAGCACAAGCCTGGTCTTATATCTTGTGATGCCTTCTCTCTGTGTACAACTGTGAAGTTGTATGGCTGAAGATCCTCCAACCAGCGGGCAACCTGCCACTCTGGCTCTTTGAAAGACATGAGCCACTGGAGAGCAGAGTGGTCAGTCCTTTCCGTGACGGACACGCCACCCAGGTAGTACTTGAAGTGTCTGATGGATGCCACCACAGCGATGACATCCCGCTGGGTAACAAAACAGTGGAACTCGTGTTTGTTGAATGTCTTACTGAAGTACGCCACCACTCTCTCCCCAGTCTGGCCCCACCTGGGTTGGCAACCCACCCATGCCCACAGTGCTCCCGTCTGTGTCCAGGATAAAGGCAAGCTAGGGTCAGGGGGCACCAGCACGGGGGCCTTGATCAGTGCACGCTGGAGGGTTGTGAAGGACTCCTGGCACTGCACTGTCCATGTGAAGGCTTTGTTCTTCGACAGCAGGCAGTTTAGGGGAGCGGCAACACTGGACAAGCCCCTTACAAATGTCCTGTACTACGAGGCCAGGGCCAGGAATCTCTTTAGCTGCTGCTGGTCAGTGGGGGTGGGCCAATCTTGGACAGCCTACACTTTGTCCTCAATGGTGCTGATGCCCTCTCCCCCCACATTGTGCCCTAAGAAGGATACCTCTCTAAGGGGAGGGGGGCAGCTATGATGGGCAGGTGACAGAGGGGCTGGGGAAAAGTTGCGCACAGATGTCGGGGAGGATGCGGGGCAGCCATGGCTCTCTGCTGCTTTGACTACTCTCTCAAGGGGACCGCTGGGCTGCACGAATGCAACATCTGGGGGGAGGGGGGGGGGGGGTCATGGCGACCGCAGGCCCTCCCTGGAAGCTCAGTGTGTCCCAGTCTAGGTCTAGCCGGCAGCCTGTGCTCCTAAGAAAGTCCAACCCCAAGATACAGGGGTCCTGTACAGCCGCTACCCACACAGGATGAAGCACAGTCCTGCCCCCAACGGTCAGAGTCATTATCCGCTTCCCTTTCATGGTTGCCAGCTCACCTGTAACCGTGCGGAGCTTGAACTGTGTCCAACCTGGTACAATGTCCAATCTCACCAGGGTAACCGTGGACCCCGTATCCACCAGGGCAGAGCAGGGCACCCCCTCTACAGTGACAGGGACGTGACCAAGTTCCCAACACAGATCCGGCCCACCAGAACCCCTGTGCGCAGTTGTCTGCTTCTGAGAGAAGTGGACTCTTGCTTCCCCGTCTGTGCCGTTGGGCTCCTCCTAGCGATGGTGGGGGTTGGGTAAGAGAGCCAGGGATCCGCACTGCCCCCCTGGGCCCTGGAGGACATGGGGCAATCCCTGCGCAGATGGCCTGGCTGGCAACACCCCCCATGGGGCCAGAGCGTGTGTTGTGTGCCATTTGTAGCCCTACAGCACAAATTAGTTCAGTTATTTCAGCCACCCGTGCAGGCTTTTCTGCCTCCGGGCTGCTCTGCACCACAGCCGCACAATCTCCCTCTCCAAAGCTTTTTTTAATGTCTCGGGATGAGCCAGTTGGGTCTGTGTGCAAAGCTCCTTAAGAGAGAGTGCATGTTTGAATAGCTAACTCTACACGTAAGGGGGCATGTGAGCGTATGTGAGTAGGCGTCTACTCAGTGCTCCAACTAAAGCCCCATAATTACTTCTGTCCTCCGGGCTAATCAATATCAAACAGGACAGAGCATCGTCCATGAGGCACAAAGCTAGTTGAAGTGCCTTATCTTCACCCTATTAAAGAGACAGTGTAAAATGTTCAATGTAATGCATCTCAATAGGAAAATAGTGCTTATACATAATGTAGAAACATAACTTTTTAATTTCAATGACAGGTATTCATATTAACATTTTAGCTTTTTATAATAAACAAATGTATTTACAGGATTACGTATTAGTTTCTAGGGCACAACATGTGCTTCAGAAGTAGCTAGATTTCATATAGGCTCAACCCAGTAGCACAGATTATTGTGAAATAGACATGAGTTGTTAATTGGAAATTCATGACAGTCACACGAAAAAAGTGTATTTTTTTATGTGCAGTGCACAATTTTGTATACAGTGTATTTCAATCACAGATAAAGACAGTAGGTTACTTAAGACATACATGATAGGAGGGAGGTTGGTAAGGGAAGATGGGTGTGTGTATAATGCAAACATCTACACTGAACAAAAATATAAATGCAACATGAAAACTCTTGGTACCATGTTTCATGAGTTGAAATAAAATATCCCAGAAATGTTCCATATGCACAAAAAACATATTTCTCTCAAATTTTGTGCACAAATTTGTTTATGTCCCTGTTGGTGAGCATTTCTCCTTTGCCAAAATAATCCATCCACCTAACAGGTGTGGCATATCAGGAAGCTGATTAACCTCTCTGGAGTATATGGGACGCTAACTATTCAACAGCCAGTGAAATAGCAGGGCGCCAAATTCAAAACAACAAAAATCTCATAATTCAAATTTCTCAAACATAAAACTATTAAATCCCATTTTAAAGATACACTTCTCGTTAATCCAACCACATTGTCCGATTTCAAAAAGGCTTTACGGCGAAAGCATAACATTAGATTATGTTAGGACAGCGCCTAGACAAGAAAAACCACACAGCCATTTTCCAAGCAAGGAGAGGCGTCACAAAAACCAGAAATACAGCTAAAATGAATCACTAACCTTTGAAGATCTTCATCAAATGGCACTCATAGGACTTCATGTTACACAATACATGTATGTTTTGCTCGATAAAGTTCATATTTATATATATAAAAAAACATTTTACATTGGCGTGTAATGTTCAGAAATGTTTTTCCTCCCAAAACCTCCGGTGAATGAGCACATCAATTTACAGAAATACTCATCATAAACGTTGATAAAATATTCAACTGTAATTCAAAGAATTATATATACACTTCTCCTTAATGCAACTGCTGTGTGTAACGCCCTGGCCATAGAGAGGGGTTTTTGTTCTTTATTTTGGTTAGGCCAGGGTGTTACATTGGGTGGGCGTTCTATGTTCCTTTTTCTATGTTTTTGTATTTCTTTGTTTTGGGCCCTGTGTGGCTCCCAATCAGGCACAGCTGAAGCTCGTTGTTGCTGATTGGGAGTCACACATAAGGAGCATGTTTTTCCTTTGGGTTTTGTGGGTAATTGTTTCTGTTAGTGTTTGCACCTGACAGGACTGTTGGCTGTCAGTTTTCTTGTTTTTTTGTATAGTGTTCATGTTGTTCTATTAAAACACTAATGATGAACACATCCTCCGCTGCGTATTGGTCCACCTTTTCTGACGATGACTTCTCTGTTTCATCTGACAACGAAGACAGCCGTTACAGAATTACCCACCACAAGAAGACCAAGCAGCGGAGAAGAGGGCAGATGGAAGTCAAGGAGGACTATAGGAAGCAGCGTGTTCGGGAAGAGATGGCATCCTGGTTGCTGGAAGTATTGGAGGCAAGAATAGACTGGACTTGGGAACAGCTATTTGACCATTGCAGCAACCTGCTGGGGAAGCAGGTGGAGGTGAAGAGGCAGCCCCAAAAATTCTTTGGGGGGGCACACGGGGAGATTGGCGGAGTCAGGTGTTAGACCTGAGCCAACTCCCCGTGCTTACCGGAAGCGGCATGGTACTGGTCAGGCGCCGTGTTATGCGGTGGAGTGCATGGTGTCTCCAGTGCGCGCTCATAGCCCGGTGCGCTACATCCCAGCCCCCCGCAAGTGCCATGCGAGGATGGAACCAGAGCCAGTCGGGGTGAAGTTGGAGGTGAGCGAAGGGAGCGAAGCAGAGACAGTGAAGGAGTTGATGGGGAGATTGGAGGAGAGAGATATGAGAGAGCTGCTGTGTTGGTGCATGAGGCACGACATTCGCCCTACGGAGCGTGTCCTCGAGTTGATGTCAACTGAGTCAGCTCTCCATACTCGTCCTGAGGTGCGTGCTAGCCGTCTGGTGAAGACTGTGCCAGCCCAACGCACCAGGCCTCCTGTGCACCTCTCCAGCCCTGCACGTCCTGTGCCTGCGCCCAGAACCAGGCCTCCTGCATGTCTCCCCAGCCTGGTGAATCCTGTGCCTGCGCCCAGAACCAGGCCTCCTGCATGTCTTCCCAGAGAAAACCATCAGTAGAGTACATGACAATTTAACCGCAAAAGCAATTTTTATGTGCACTACGTTATCATGCACAGCCTTTTATCCACAACAAGTCAATCTGATGGAGAAACATCTCTGGTGGGAAAATGCACATATTGTTTTTATGCATATTTTTTAATATTTGCATGAAAATCAGTTGCCAATTGGATGGAAACCTGCTACTGATGTGAAAACGTGCCCATTTGAGTTTTGTCAAGGATGCATCATACAATATCTATTGGCAAATTTGTTCCAGACCTGGAAGAAGAAAGTTATGGTTGACCTATTCCAAGAAATGTTGTTGAAATTGGTTTGTGTGCTACTACCGTCTGTCTTTCATTGGTCAATTCATTATTTGTTCCTGGAAAAACAAGTGTCTCCCTGTGGCATGTCTTCAAATGGAAAAGCTAACAGCTAGCATATTTGTTCCAAAATGTTTGTTTAGACCTGAGGTGTAAGCAAGAGTTCACAATGTGAGCAAGACAAAGGAGCTGATCGTGGACTATAGGAAAAGGATGGCCGAAAAAGGCCCCCATTAATATCGGCCTTGGTCCTTCCAAGTGGCGCAGTGGTCTAAGGCACTGCATCGCAGTGCTAGCTATGCAACTAGAGATTCTGGGTTCTAATCCAGGCTCTGTCGCAGCTAGCCGCGACCTGGAGACCCATGGGGCGGCACACAATTGGCCCAGCGTCGTCCGGGTTAGGGGATGGTTTGGCCGGCAGGGATGTTCTTGTCCCATCGCACACATTGCGACTCCTGTGGCGGGCTGGGCGCAGTGCACGCTGACACGGTCGCCAGGTGCACGGTATTTCCTCTGACACATTGGTGCGGTTGGCTTCTGTTAAGTGGGCATTGTGTCAAGAAGCAATGCAGCTTGGTTGGGTTGTGTTTCAGAGGACGCACGGCCCTCGACCTTAGCCTCTCCCGAGTCCATACGGGATTTTCAGTGATGAGACAAGACTGTAACTACCAATAGGACACCATGAAATTGAGGAGAAAAAGGAGTAAAAGAAACCAAAATATCGGCGGGGCTGTAGTGGAGCGGGTCGAGAGTTTCAAGTTCTTTGTTGTCCACATCACCAACAAATGATCATGGTCCAAACGCACCAAGACAGTTGTGTTATTTTTTTATTTTCTATTTGACTTTATTTTATTTTGTCATTATTTTCTTAACTCTATTTCTTGAACTGCATTGTTGGTTAAGTAAGCATTTCACGGTAAGGTCTACAGCTGTTTTATTCGCCGCATGTGACAAATACAATTTTATTTTATTTGAAGGGCTATGAAGATGAAGGGCTAACAGAGATAAAACTAGATTCAAGGAAAGACAAACAATTTGGAATAAAGGGAGAATAATCAGTCCTCAATCAATTGACACCAAACAAGGAATTCACAATTATTCGTGGTGGTGAATGTGATAGGAACACAGTGTGAAAATTCCAACTCACTCAGTGAGAGTGATTGACTGGTGCTACTGTAGAAAGAAATGAACTATATCATGCAAACTTTTAATGATCCTCCTGTAAAAAGACTGAAACCAATTTCCTTTTAAATACTCTATTAAAACCTCTTGCCGCACGGGATCAACAGCCAGCGAAAAAATCAGAGCGCCATATTCAAAACCAAATCTAATAATTTCTGTTTCTCAAACATAGGACTATTTTACAGATACACTATTTTATAGATACACTTCTCCTGAATCGAACCAGGTTGTCCGATTTCAAAAAGGCTTTACAGCGAAAGCAAAACATTAGATTATGTTAGGAGAGTACATCGACAAAAATAACCACACAGCCATTTTCCAAGCAACTAGCATGCATCACAAATACCCAAAACACAGCTAAATGCAGCACTAACCTTTTACGATCTTCATCAGATGACACTCCTAGGACATCATGTTACACAATACATGCATTTTTTGTTCGATTAAGTTCATATTTATACATAAAAACAGCATTTTACATCGGCACGTGACGTTCATAAAATATTTTCCCTCAAATACTGCCGGTGGTCAGCGCCACAGTTTACAAAAATACTTGTCATAAACATTGATACAAAATTAAACTGTCATTCAAAGAATTATAGATGAACATCTCCTTTATGCAAACGCTATGAAAGATTTCAAAAAAGCTTCACGAGGAAAGCACTCTTTGCAAAAATCTGAGTACTGAGCTCAGAAAAATACACTAGGCTATACAGATAGCCGCCATCTTGGAGTCATCTAAAATTATACATTGCATTAGAAATATTCCCTTACCTTTGATCATCTTCATCAGAAGGCACTTCTAGGCATCCCAGGTCCACAACAAATGTTGTTTTGTTCGATAAAGTCCATAATTATGTCCAAATAACTCCTTGTTGTTCGCGCGTCCAGTAAGCTACTCAAAGTGTAGGAAGCGCGCGGACGATGTCGCGACGAAAAGTAAAAAAAAGTTGTATTTACGTTCGTTCAAACATGTCGAACGTTGTAAAACATCAATCTTTAGGGCCTTCAGAACGTGAAGATTCAGTAATATTTCAACCGGACGGTTCCTGTGTCTTGAATAAGGTTTTGGAACGGGAGGATCCATCCTCATGAACGCGCGTGATGTGATGTCACCCCCTGCCTCAACAACTTCCCCTCCTTCTCATTCGGTCTCTGTTCATCGTAGACGCTTCAAACAACTTTGTAAAGACTGTCGACATCTAGTGGAAGCCGTAGGAAGTGCACAATTATTACTATGTCACTGTGTATTCAATAGGAAATGACTTGAAGAGAGCCCATGCATCCAGATTTCCACTTTGTGGTAGGATTTCTCTCAGGTTTTTGCTTGCCATATGAGTTCTGTTATACTCACAGACACCATTCAAACGGTTTTAGAAACTTCAGAGTTTTTTCTATCCAAATCTACTAATAATATGCATATCCTAGCTTCTGAGTTTGAGTAGGAGGCAGTTTAATATGGGCACATATTTTTTCCGAAATTGTCAATACTGCCCCCTATCCTTAAGGAGCTGTAAGAGGTTTAAAGCAAATACATTGTGTTCATGTAACATGATCACTTTTGATTTGATATGCTAATGCCATGAAAATAAACTTTTCTGATCTACTTGTCTCCATGCAGGACTCCCAGTATAAAATCACCGGCCTGATGACATTTAAAGATGCCTCTGCCGTTAGACTTGATCTGATGCATAAACTCTGTCACCCACACATAAATGCTGTCAGCCACCTGCAATCTAGTAGTTTCAAGCTCACTGAAGAGGCTAACACATGCCTCATATCCTCAGAAGAGGATGCTGCTACCACCTCTCCAGCTCTCGCAGGTGCCATTTTCCAGGATTAAAGTGGAGACAACACAGGTCTAAAGACAAGCTGTATTGCAAGATGAAACTATGGCAAGTCCATTGTCACTGAGATGGCAGTAAGCCGGGACAATGCCTGTCCAAAAGCCGGGCAGGCGAGAGGGAAATGCTCACATTAAGCCACTGTCCCGCCCTCCTCTGCACTTTGCACAGCCGCCTCCTCCTGTAGAACGTGACAGCACAGCACGCCACATCCATTTAATGGCATCTCCTCTCGAATTTCATTCATTTCTTTTTTTGGTTTTATTTCTTATATGCAAACAGGCCTCAGGCTGTGTATCTTGAAAAACAGAGGCTTTGGCGGAAACATTAGGCACAAGGGGCCTGGGGAGTTGGGTGTGTGCGCATGTATGTAGCAGCAGATTTAAGTGCTGCTGGAGTTTGTGGGACAGGGGAATTTGGGGGTACATTATGTGTTTTGGAAAGGTATAATATAGGGGTTGTGGTAATGACGGAGTCAGAGAGAGCTGAATATCAGTTCTGGTACAGCACAATGTAGATCCTCCACCGAAATACAGACACAGACACATGCACACAGCTGGGAGGAACATTATCAGACTAAATATGGTGGTTGTACTCTTCCACACAGTGGCAGAAGGGTATATCCCAAAAATACAGTGTGAACTTACTAAATGCAAGCAACCATTACATTATCGGTGGAAAATGGATGCAGTTTCTAGAAATATTGGTTCATAACATTGTTTTTTGAATGCTGAACTCCAATGTAACATGTTTGATGTGGAACAATGTTGAAATAAGGTATACTACTTAGAATACAGCCAAACCCAAACTACAGCGGATTCGGCACTCTCCTGGTGAAGTTATGGTATGACATGACATGGCAAGCTCCAACCATCCACCAGGGGAAACACAAGTGCCTGTTACCATCAAGTAGCAATGGGCATTCTGAGTCTTTTCAGTAAGCCGGCTAATTTGGCTCCGTTCATGTAAAAGAGCAGGCTCATTTGGCTCCTAAATGGCTCCTCGTTCAAAATGCTTAAAAATCTACCTAGAACCATGAAAAAATTGTATATCTCCAATGTAAAGCCCAAAAGGTAGGCTACCATTATGTCAGATCATGAAATGCGGGTTAAATTTTTGTTTTTTTCTGGCCAACATATTAATAACCTCTCTGGGATAGGGGGCGGTATTTTCACATCCAGATGAAAAGTGTGCCCAAAATAAACTGCCTGATACTCAGGCCCAGAAGCTAGGATATGCATATTGTCAGTAGATTTAGATAGAAAACACTCCGAAGTTTCTAAAACTGTTTAAATAATGTATGTGAGTATAACAGAACTGATTTGGCAGGCGAAACCCCGAGCACAATCCATCCACGGAATTCTTTTTTTGAGGTCAATCTGTTTTCCATTGGTTTTCTATGGCAAGCCCGTTTTAATAGAAATATGCTTGCAGTTCCTATAGCTTCCACTAGATGTCAGTCTTTAGAAATTGGTTGATGTTTTTCTTTAGAGAAATGAAGAAGTATGGCTGTTCAGAACGAGGGTCCAGCCGTGTGGACTATACTGTTTTGATGCGCGCTCCAGGTCACATTATTTTTATCTGGTATTGAACACAGTTTATCCCGTCTTAAATTTGATTGATTATTTACGTTTTAAAATACCTAAAGTTGGATTAGGAAAGTTATTTGAAATGTTTGGACAACGTTTACAGGTAACTTATTAGATATTTTGTAGTCATGCTGGGCGAGTTGGAACCGGTGTTTTTCTGAATCAAACGCGCCAAATAAATGGACATTTTGGAGATATAACGACAGAATTAATCGAACAAAAGGACCATTTGTGATGTTTATGGGACATATTGGAGTGCCAACAGAAGAAGCTCTTCAAAGTTAAAGCATGATTTATATCGCTTTTTCTGAGTTTTGTGTCGCGCCTGGCGGGTTGAAATCTGATTTTCATGTGTTGGGATGCTGGGCGCTGTTCTCAGATAATTGCATGGTTTGCTTTCGCTGTAAAGCCTTTTTGAAATCTGACATGGTGGCTAGATTAACAAGAAGTTAAGCTTTAATTTGGTGTATTGCACTTGTGAATGTATGAAAGTTAAATATTTCAGATTTTTATTTTTTATTTCGCGCTCTGCAGTTTAACCTGTTAGGGCTAGGGGGCAGTATTGACACGGCTGGATAAAAAACATACCCGATTTAATCTGGTTACCACTCCTACCCAGTAACTAGAATATGCATATACTTATTACATATGGATAGAAAACACCCTAAAGTTTCTAAAACTGTTTGAATGGTGTCTGTGAGTATAACAGAACTCAAATGGCAGGTCAAAACCTGAGAGATTCCTTTACAGGAAGTGGCCTGTCTGACCATTTCTTGAACTTCTTTTCCATCTCTATCTTTTACTAAGGATCTCTGCTCTAACGTGACACTTCCTACGTCGTCCATAGGCGCTCAGAGCCCGGGAAAAAACAGAATGTCGTCATCCCAGTCCCAGGCTGAAACACATTATCGCCTTTCTCAAGTGGCCGATCAAGGGACACTGGGCTTAGGCGCGTGACCCGACCGCCCCCGCCTTTGTGATTTTTTCCTCTGTTTGCCGAAAAGGAGATTCCTTGTCGGAATATTATCGCTTTTCTACGAGAAAAATGGCGTAAAAATTGATTTTAAACAGCGGTTGACATGCTTCGAAGTACGGTAATGGAATATTTAGAATTTTTTTGTCACGAATTGCGCCATGCGCGCGACCCTTCTTTACCATTTCGGATAGTGTCTGGAACGCACGAACAAAACGCCGCATTTGGATATAACAATGGATTATTTTGGACCAAACCAACATTTGTTATTGAAGTAGCAGTCCTGGGAATGCATTCTGACAAAGACAACAAAAGGTAATCAAACTTTTATAATAGTAAATATGATTATGGTGAGTGCTAAACTTGCCGGGTGTCTAAATAGCGAGCCCGTGATGCCTGGGCTATGTACTTAGAATATTGCAAAATGTGCTTTCACCAAAAAGCTATTTTAAAATCGGACATATCGAGTGCATAGAGGAGGTCTGTATCTATAATTCTTAAAATAATTGTTATGCTTTTTGTGAACGTTTATCATGAGTAATTTAGTAAAATGTTAGCGAATTCCCCGGAAGTTTGCGGGGGGTATGCTAGTTCTGAACGTCACATGCTAATGTAAAAAGCTGATTTTTTATATAAATATGAACTTGATTGAACAAAACATGCATGTATTGTATAACATAATGTCCTAGGGTTGTCATCTGATGAAGATCATCAAAGGTGAGTGCTGCATTTAGCTGTTTTCTGGGTTTTGGTGACATTATATGCTGGCTTGAAAAATGGGTGTCTGATTATTTCTGGCTTGGTACTCTGCTGACATAATCTAATGTTTTGCTTTCGTTGTAAAGCCTTTTTGAAATCGGACAGTATGGTTAGATTAACGAGAGTCTTGTCTTTAAATAGCTGTAAAATAGTCATATGTTTGAGAAATTGAAGTAATAGGATTTTTAAGGTTTTGAAAATTGCGCCACAGGCTTAAAGTGGCTGTTACGTAGGTGGGACGAATTCGTCCCGCCTAGCCCAGAGAGGTTAACCGGATGTTGTCAAATCGATCCCGTTAACGGGATTTGATCCATAAGAAATTTTAAAGGCCTGCATAACAAATAATTTTTTACTCTGAAAAAATCAGCGTGGACCAGATTGACATGCCTTCACCACTATTTATTGTTTCTACAGTGAGGATTTGTATAAATAGTTTGTAATTTATCTGCAGAAAAATGTTGTTTTGAGCTCAAAAGCAGTGGTAGCAATATGCAAGTCAGGGAGCCAAATTAATGGCTCTTTCACCGATGCGATTCGGTTCCCGATGTCCACCATAAAGATCTGTTCAAAAAGTGCCATTTGTATGCGAACAAACCATCACTGTAATCAAGGGCTAAAAGCTCAAGCTAAGGCCCTGAGCATCACGGGTTCAATCCCAGTGCTAGGCACTCGTTTTTCTATTTTAACCCTAACCCTAACCTTACCACTCAGAAGTAATGCCTAAATGTAATTTTAACCCTTTCCCAAACCTTAACCGTAACGACTCGGAATTAATAGCTAAGCTTAAAGGTTGAGTAAGTTAGAATTGCATCCCCAAATGTACCCACATTTTATTATATGTACATTTTGTTATTAGTAAATGCCATAATGTAGTTATTTTGTGAGATACTTCTCCCTATTAGCTAAAAATATTAATAATTAAAATCCATTTTAGCTGTCGTGCTAGCTCTTCGGTCCAAATCTTGCATTGAATCATTGGAATTTGTTGTACTATGCAGACGTTGCTTCCCTTCCGAGGCACGTGTTGCTAGGCAACTCCATGGACTTGCCCGGGCAGGCCCCTGCTAAAGCCATTGTGAGAAACTTGCTAGCAAACGTTTGTGCTATGAAACAAAATCAATACTGCCCTCTGACCCACAAAACGTATTTGATAGATTCATATTAGACAAAACAAGGAAAGTGAACTTCAAAACGTGATGTCGTTTTATTGGAATCTGCTAACTTCTGAGTAGGCTGCAGCCAGTCTTCCTACTCTTCCAGGAAGCTTGACTGACAGCTAACAGATGTCAACACACTCCATAATTAAAATGGCAACACACTCCATAATCTACATACAGCACCACACTCTGTAATTACAAGGGCAATACGCCACAATCTCAAATGCCTGTAGTTAAGACAAATGTCTCGATTTGGGAATGGGATAGGGAGCAGCGTCTTGAATATAACACCTCAGACACAGCATTAACAACATGAAAGAAATTGCAGAGCTGAAAAGGACCAATACATTAGGATTACATTTCAGCTTTGTGTTAATATCCCTAATTTTGCCACTTTATTGAGTCAATGACAGTTTACCCTATCATTATCCAAAATCTAACATAGTTCTACTGTTGTGAATTAGTCAATATAATGCTAGTACTGTACAACCATGAAAGGGGCAGTGCAGTTAAATAAGTTTTTCCAGTTTTAATTTTATTTAGTATTTCCACAATATGAGGTGGAAATACCACTCTGAAATAATGAAAATTATGATAATGCCCTTTTAGTACAAGAGTTTAAAAAAAATAAGTACCTGAAATTTCAGCTTGTACAGGTGCGATAAAGTTTTTGGCACACAGCATGACATCACAATCTGTTCAGATTATTCTGACCAATCATCTTTTATTTGCATATATAAATGCAATATTTCACGTGTTGGTCTCAGAGGAGTATTCCTGTCTGTAAATGAAGCACTTTTGTGGCCCTGCCCAGTAATGTGAGATCCATAGATTAGGGCCTAATGAATTTATTTTCAATTGACTGATTTCCTTATGAACTGTAACTCAGTAAAATCTTTGAAATTGTTGCATGTTGCATTGATATTTTTGTTCAGTATATTTCAATTTCCAACAACACGTCCATACGACCAGACTGAGCATTTTCATGGCAAAGGAAGCCAAGGGAAATAAATTATAAAAATATATTTGGAGTTATTTTCATGAAATAAACACACACAGTGATTTATTAGACATATAGTGATGATAAAAATATGAAGTGCCTAAGCAAGATGGCCGACTTGCTAAGGCCAGGACCAGACACAGTTGAATATGGAGGATGAGGACGGGAGGTTGATAGGTGTCTAGTACAAAAATGGAAAAACGTATTTCAGTAGCTCGGAAGAAATCCTGAGGAAGAATGCGTTAAAGTTAAAGAAAAAAACCTTGTGACAAAAGAAGATGTTGAGTGAGATGTACAAAAACAGGAAATTGTGCTACAGCAGTTCGGAAGGTGAAACTGACAAGAAGAAGATGGAGGCAGGGTCGAGGGAACAAGGAAAAACTTTGGGGAAAGAGAACATGTTGGGTGTCAAGTACAAAAATGGAAAGGTGTACTATAGTAGCTCAGAATGTGAAACTGAGGAGAGTTACATGGAGTTTGATAGAGTTATGTTTAAAAAAATGGAGGAGCGGATTCGGAGCTGCAAGGTGTGGAGGTTGATGTGTCTGTGAAGAGTGGGAAGAAACAAAAGGATGAAAAATATGATTCTGGCCCAGAGGGAGTGAGGTTCTTGGAGAAAATGGATCCTTGCCTTCTGGCTGATCCATATGTGGTGTCAGGTTGGGTGAAGAAGAGTTTGGGGACTGTTGAGTAAGTGAAAGCAACCTGGTCTCAGAGCATTTTGTATTATTCTGTACGTAGATTCAAGACACTCCATTTAGTATGATATGATATGTATTAATTTGTGGATGTCCATCACCTATTTCGTATGATATGTTATGAATTATACACTGAACAAAAATATGAACGCAACATGCAACAATTTCAAAGATTTTACTGAGTTACAGTATGGATATCTATGGATATCACATGACTGGGAATACAGATATGCATCTGTTGGTCACAGATACCTTAAGAAAATAGGGGCGTAGATCAGAAAACATGTCAGTATCTGTTGTGACCTCATGCAATGCGACACATCTTCACATAGAGTTGATCCGGCTGTTGATTGTGGCCTGTGGAATGTTGTCCAACTTCTGTTCAATGCACTGTGCAAAGTTCATGGATATTGGCGGGAACTGGAACACGCTGTTGTACACGTCGATCCAGACCATCCCAAATACATTCTTCCATGCAGGCCATGGAAGAACTGGGACATTTTCAGCTTCCAGGAATTGGGTACTGATCCTTGTGACATGGGCCGTGCATTATCATGCTGAAACATGAGGTGATCTCATCACGGTATCTCTGTGCATTCATATTGCCATTGATAAAATGCAATTGTGTTTATTGTCCGTAGCTTATGCCTGCCCATACCATAACTGCCACAATGGGGCACTCTGTTCACAACATTGACATCAGCATACCGCTTGCCTACACAATGCCATACATTCTGTCTGTTATCTGCCTGGCACAGTTGAAACCAGGATTCCTCTGTGAAGAGCACACTTCTCCAGTGTGCCAGTGGCCATTGAAGGTGAGCATTATGCTCACGGAACTCGGTTATGACGACGAACTGCATTCGTCAAGACCTCGGTGAGGACGACAAGCACGCAGATGAGCTTCCCTGAGACGGTTTCTTACAGTCACCTTTTCCTGTTGTTTATTAAAATACCTTCAATTGAAATCATACCATTTGGTTTCAATACTTCAAAACCAAATGGTAGGTCCAGGTAGTCACAAAAATACATAGGTGTTAAGTTGTGATTTAAATAATGGAGCGAATTTAGAGCCACAGTTTTTTTTCCTTTTTTGCGAGGATTGGTTTTTAGTGGCATGGTGGGAAAGGACGTGGCGCACCTGAGTGGTGTGCAAGCACCGCTCCATGAGCGATGATTGGGTTTCCAACTGCTAAACTCTGCTCACATGCTCTGGTCACCGGAAGCTCATTCTTAATAGCAGCAAACCACTGGCATAATCTGGGTAAATCTTTAGTAGGTAGAACAGGGAATTTCTGCGCTTGTTTGTAATTTTTACAGCCAGACAGAACACCACATGGGCATGACGACATTAGTAAAAAAACAAACGTAAAAAAAAATACCTAGATAAGTTCTGAGATTACTGTGTGTTGGTGTCTGAAATTAACAACTCCACATGAACCAAGTTTGTGGGCATGCCCCATCTATCTAGCGGGGCGATATTTGCATTCGCTATGAATGCTCCCCCTCTGGCGCTCGAGGCTGCCAGGCTGCTCATCATTACACACACCTGTCACCATCGTTACGCACACCAGCGCTTCATCGGACTCACCTGGACTCCAACACGTCATTGATTGCCTCCCCTATATCTGTCACTTCCTCAGTTTCATCCCCGTGTCTGCATTGATGTTGTTTTGTTTATCTTTTCCGGACACTGTTTTTGCTTTGTTTCATGTCTATTTATTTATTTAATCCTCATTCTGTACTTGCTTCCCGTCTCCCCGCATCTGTTGTCACAAAACCATTAAAGATTCTGACTTGTATTGACTCGGGAGGTTGAATACTTATTTAATGAAGATATATTAGTTGACAAAAAATACAATTAAATCCATTTTAATCCCACCTTGTAACACTACAAAATGTGGAAAAAGTCAAGGGGTGTGAATACTTTCTGAAGGCATTGTAGCTAGATAACGAGCTAGATCATTTAAGTGATAATGCCCGAGATGCCGGTGTTTGGAGGATATATTGACACAGGTGTGGCAAACCATGCCAATTTATCCTCCAAACACCGGCTTCAAGGGCATTATCACTTTTATACAACGGGTTACCAACATAATCAAATAATGCCTGAGATATTTTCATTCATTTCATGGGGCGGCAGGTAGCCTAGTGGTTAGAGCGTTGGGCCAGTAACTGAAAGGTTGCTGGATTGAATCCCTGTGCTGACAAGGTAAAACATTGGTCGTTCTGCCCTTGAGCAAGGCACTGTTCCCTGGTAGGCTGTCATTGTAAATATGAAATTGTTCTTAAAACCTCTTGACGACCCCTTCGAGATAAAATCCCGTTAACAGGATTCGTTGGACAACAACCAGTGAGATAGCACGGTGTGAAATTCAAACAAAAAAATAATTCTCAAAATTAAAATTCAAGTATTATAGCGACATTTTAAAGATACTCTACTCGTTAATCCAATCACATTGTCCGATTTCAAAAAGGCTTTACGGTGAAAGCAAAACATTAGATTATTTTAGTATAGCACCTTAGCAAAAAAAAAAGCAATTTTCCAAGCACGGATAGCCATCACAAAACCAGATATACAGCTAAAATTAAGCACTAACCTTTGACAATCTTCATCAGATGACACTCCTAGGACATCATGTTAGACAATACATGCATGCTGTGTTCGATCAAGTTCATATTTATATCCAAAAACCCAATTTTTACATTGCCGCGTGACGTTCAGAAAATGTTTTCTCCGCATAACACCCGGTGAATAAGCACATTCATTTACAGAAGAACTCATAAACGTTGACAAAATGTATAACAATTATTTAAAGAATTAGAGATAATCTACTCCTTTATGCAACCACTTTGTCAGATTTCAAAATAACTTTATGGAAAAAGCACATTGTTCAATATTCTGAGTACAGAACTTAGCCTTCAATGCTAAGCTATACAGTTAGCCTACAACCACGGTGTCGACAAATCTCTAAAAATATGTTCGAAATATTTTCTTAGCTTTGCTGATCTTCGGCGGAATGCACTCGGAAGGGGTCCCACTTCCACAAGAAATGTTCATTTGTTCTGCAAAGTCCATCATTTATGTCCAAATACGTCCGTTTTGTTGACCCATCCAGAACACTTTACAGTGCCATGTGGCGTGGACGCAAATCCATAGACGAAATGTTCTAAAGTTCCATTACCGTTTGTAGAAACATGTCAAACGATGTTTACAATCAATCCTTTAGGGTATTTTTTTACGTAAAATTGCGATAATTTTACAACCGGGCAATAGGTATTCATCCCAGAAGAAAAATAACAAACAGCGAAGTCATGTGCATGCGCGTCACGAGACACCTGTCCTCAGACTGGCCACTGATTGACGGAGCCATAATTTTCTGCCCGGTAACAGGTGACGGATGAAACCAGTTCCTAAAGATTGTTGACAGCCAATGGAAGAGTTAGGAGGTGCAATGTAAATCCTATGTCACTGTAGTTTTTCAAGGGATTAAGAAAAAAAGTACATTTCTAACTTCTCCCACTTCCCGATTCAATTTTTCTCAGGTTTTTGCCTGCCATATGAGTTCTGTTATACTCACAGACACCATTCAAACAGTTTTTGAAACTTCAGAGTGTTTTCTACCCAAATCTACTAATAATATGCATATTCTATTTTCTGGGCCAGAGTAGTAACCTGTTTCATTTGGGTACGTTTTTCATCCGGCCGTGAAAATACTGCCCCCTAGACCCAAGAGGTATTCTTAACTGACTTGCCTAGTAAAATAAAACTTTATTATGATGAATATAGTCCCGACACAAATCTAGGGTTGCTACCCAAGCTGGCTGGTCATTTGTTCTATCGATTCATTTGCTAGAGATGCGACCCAGTTGGTCAGTCTTTTTGTTCTGTATCTTTGGATGCAACCCAGTCGTTTGTTCTAAATGTTCCATTGCCATATTCGCTGGCAATATTCTTATCCCTTGTTTGCTAGCTAGCCAACTATGGCTAACTTACAGTCATGTCAAAAAGTGCAGCAAAGTAGCAGCATTTGCATGTGTTTAAGCTATTTTCTAGTGACGTTTATTTGGATACATCCATAGCAAAATTTACCACAACATCGGACACTCTAGCGGTTGGAGGATTAAATCAATCAACATTTAAATGGACTGGAAAATAACAGTATGTTTTGCGACCAAAGGCACCCTTCTAGCTTGCTGACCACTGATTTTCATTGCAGTTTATGTAAGTTAGGTTTTGAGTCTTCAAAAAAGTAATACAGGTATATATAGACATTTTGTGGGACACACTGTATTTGGTAAAATTCGACTGTGCGACAGACCACATATCATTTAATATCCAACTTTTTACCTAAATTATTCATACTCATTTATATGTTAGTATTGAACTGTCATCTACTTTCTCCAAACATAAGATGAATCTGTAAAATAAATTATGAAACATTATTTGGTTACAACACTGAAGATGTTGGTGAAGAACCATTTTTAAGAGTCTACAGGAGGGTGCACCGGGCTATGCAATGTAATTTTTTTTACTGAAGGGCTAGCCAACTAGTCAACTATCTAGTAAACACTTCAAGATATGAGGTTCGTGTTTCTTTTTTGAACAAAATTAAACTGATATCTTGTAATTTAAGAAAATAGTAAGGTGGCCAGTAACTGGGGACCGTATGCTGATAACACGGGACATATTTTTTTTGCTAAACCACTTATCAGAAAGCTGATAATAGTAGTATTTCCACTGAAATGTCAAACATGCTAATTGCTAAATTTTTTACGACACCAATAATCACAAAACATTGATGCCTTGATCACAACACTGTTGAAGGTAATATATTTATTAAACGCTGTTGAATTTGCCAATAATACAGGGTGCTATGCTAACAATGAGCTAATGAGGCACAATTTTGCCTGGCATAGAAAATGTGCTCACTCGTCAGGACATTGTTGTTCAGAGGAGCTAGCCAACTACACAGCTAACACAATCACTTCAAACTGAAGCTGGAAACTACTGCACTGCACTGCATTTTCGTTTTACCTTTTTTCAATGGACATTTCTTTGTATATATCCATAGAAATGACGCCAGTTGATTCATGATTTGAACTGGCTGAGAAACGCTGCCTGCCTGCCTGTCTGTCTTGTCAAGATTCCCGACAGCTGGAGATTAAATTTGAATATTGAAACAATGTTGCAAATGTCGGAGAGAAGGACAGCAAGGTTTATATATCAGTGTGGATGACGGATCACCAGCTCAAGCTGAACCTCGGCAAGACGGAGCTGCTCTTCCTCCCGGGGAAGGACTGCCCGTTCCATGATCTCGCCATCACGGTTGACAACTCCCTTGTGTCCTCCTCCCAGAGTGCTAAGAACCTTGGCGTGATCCTGGACAACACCCTGTCGTTCTCCACTAACATCAAGGCGGTGACCCGATCCTGTAGGTTCATGCTCTACAACATTCGCAGAGTACGACCCTGCCTCACACAGGAAGCGGCGCAGGTCCTAATCCAGGCACTTGTCATCTCCCGTCTGGATTACTGCAACTCGCTGTTGGCTGGGCTCCCTGCCTGTGCCATTAAACCCCTACAACTCATCCAGAACGCCGCAGCCCGTCTGGTGTTCAACCTTCCCAAGTTCTCTCACGTCACCCCGCTCCTCCGCTCTCTCCACTGGCTTCCAGTTGAAGCTCGCATCCGCTACAAGACCATGGTGATTGCCTACGGAGCTGTGAAGGGAACGGCACCTCCATACCTTCAGGCTCTGATCAGGCCCTACACCCAAACAAGGGCACTGCGTTCATCCACCTCTGGCCTGCTGGCCCCCCTACCTCTGAGGAAGCACAGTTCCCGCTCAGCCCAGTCAAAACTGTTCGCTGCTCAGGCACCCCAATGGTGGAACAAGCTCCCTCACGACGCCAGGACAGCGGAGTCAATCACCACCTTCCGGAGACACCTGAAACCCCACCTCTTTAAGGAATACCTAGGATAGGATAAAGTAATCCTTCTAACCCCCCCCCCCCCCCCCCCTTAAAAGAGTTAGATGCACTATTGTAAAGTGGTTGTTCCACTGGATATCATAAGGTGAATGCACCATTTTGTAAGTCGCTCTGGATAAGAGCGTCTGCTAAATGACTTAAATGTAATGTAAATGTAAATTATACAAATCTCCTCTGTTGAAAATGAAATGTTAGTCTTAAAGAAATGTGAGATAATGTCTAGATGCTTTTTATAGTGGAGATCAAGTTTATAAAGTGCCTGGTTGGGCTGATGAGACAGTGGACTGCGCCGCCAGATGGAACAGATTAAATAGGCATTTTAACGTCATAGATTTAGCCGGTGGTAACTTGTGGAATAGTCACAGGCTGGAATGCGGTTTTAACCAATCGGCATTCAGGATTAGACACACCCATTGGGTATATTGGGTGGTTCGAGACCTGATTGTCTGACAGCCTGTACACCATGGGTATGACAAAACATCTAATTTTACTGCTCTAATTACGTTGGTAACCAGTTTATAATAGCAATAAGGCATCTCGGGGGTTTGTGGTATATGGCCAATATACCACAGCTAAGGGCTGTGTCCAAGAACAGTCCATTAGCAGTGGTATATTGGCCATATACCACACCTCCTCGGGCCTTATTGCTTAATTATCTGCCTATGAGTGATCATTATTGACATTCATGGTTATTCCCCAGATGTACAAGTGTCCTCTCACATCATGTTTGTATCATTTGTTCCCTTTCTGATCCAGAAAATAACTCACAAAAGCCATGTCTGCAGCTTGTGTTGTTTGCGGTCAGCCATTGTTCTTTTCTTTTTACCCTGAAATGATATCCTTGCATTCTATGACACCGAAAATGATATCTTCACCAAAAAGTAGAAATGACAGGCAAAATGTAGTTTTCGACAAGAATGCTGTTGAGGCTTATTGAATGAAGCCTATTATTTAAGGGCTAGGTCACCCAAATTACAACATTACACATTGGTTTCCTTAACCCTGTAATCAGTCTATGGACAATGAATGACAGCAATTCATGCTTTGGTTTAGTTTTCCCAGGCACTGTTTCCACATGTAAATCCCATTCATTGGACCAATATTAAAAAAATGTGTGCATCATGTTCAAATCATCCAATCACATGGTCCCGTGTGGCTCAGTTGGTAGAGCATGGTGTTTGCAATGCCAGGGTTGTGGGTTTGATTCCCACAGGGGACCAGTATGGGAAATAAAAATATAAAAAAATGTATGAAAATGTATGCACTCACTACTGTAAGTCACTCTGGATAAGAGCATCTGCTAAATGACTAAAATGTAAAAAAAATGTATGGTTTCAGTGGTGGGTTTAAGGTATGAAAAGTTAACGGTTATGACAATACTGTGTGTGTGTGTGCAGCAGGTGTTGCATAGCGATGCTCTCTCTCTGACTGACATTGCCCTGCTGTGCTGACTAACAATAGGAAAACCAACCACTGCAGCTTTCTCTCAATGCCTATCCACAAACCCAAACAGTGAAATATCTAAACTACCCTTAATCCCCCAAAGTTTTTTTATAATTAATACGAAAAGTCCCCCACAGGGATCCTTCTCAGTGGCTCCATGGTGATTGCCTACCATTCCTAAGGGTGTGGTATCTATGGTCAGCTACTGGCCTGAAGCCTTTTTGTGACTGCCTCACAAGACCCTTGGAGTTGTATAGCCAAATATATTTTCACTCACTTTCTTACCCCCAATGAGAGCAAAACTGTAAATCTGCATTCTAACTATCAGCCCTCTCCCAATCTGTCCTGAAACTTTTTGCATCTCTGAAATCCTGCTCTTTCCACTTGCACTTAAAGTGCTACTCGTATTACCCCTGTGTCCTCTGAGAAGCCAATGGATCCAGAGACACTGATTTAGCATGTTTGCTAAAGGCACTGAATCACAAGAAATGTGTGTATTTTTTTACTGATGGAATATAAGATGTTATTTGTGCATACAGTGTGTGTTTATGGACCTGGAGGAACATATGCAGTGTTTCAGTCAAAGTGGAATTTGGAGGAGTACCCATGCCTAAAGGCTTAGAACCTTATGGTTACAGTGCATTGATTGACACCAAATTTGTGGCCTTGTGGTTAGAGTGGGCATGGGTACTTTCCGTCCTGAGCTTAGAAGGATGGGGGTTTGATCCCTGGTCATGTCATACCAAAGACTCAAAGAATTGGGACCCAATGCCTCTCTGTTTGACACTCCTCATTAAGTAGATGGATTGGGGGTAAGGCCCAGCGATAAACTAGCATCCTGTCCAGGGCGTGTACTTGTACATCAAGCTGCCTCGCTACAGAAACAAAACATAGGTTCCTGCTCTATGGGCCGTTCTGGCTCAGACAAGGCTACTTTGATTGAATTTAGGGGCCTACAGAAAGTATTCACACCCCTTAACGTTTTCCACATGTTACAGCCTGAATTTATATGGGATTACGTTTAGATTGTGTCACTGATCTACACACAATACCCATGCCACAGTGGAATTGTGTTTTAAGACATTTTTACAAATTAATAAAAAATGAAAAGCTGAAATCTCTTCAGGCAATAAGTACTCAACACCTTTTACGGCAAAGCCTAAATAATTTACGGAATAAAAATGTGCTTAACAAGTCAGATAAATTGCATAGATTAACTATTTGTGCAATAATGATTTTTCAATGACTACCTCATCTCTGTACCCCACACATACAATTATCTGTAAGGTCCCTCAGTCGAGCAGTGAATTTCAAGCACAGATTCAATGACAACGAGCAGGGAGGTTTTCCAATGCCTCGCAAAGAAGACAACCTATTGGTAGATGGGTATAAAATAAAATGGAGCTAAGCACAGGAAAAGTTCTAGAGGAAAACCTGGTTCAGTCAGCTTTCCAACAGATATTGGGAGACAAATCCATCTTTCAGTTGCTTACCAAGAAGACACTGAATGTTCCTGAGTGGCCTAGTTACAGTTTTGAATTAAATTGGCTTGCTAATCTATGGCAAGACATGTCTAGAAATGATCAACAACCAACTTGACAGAGTTTGAAGAATTTGCAAAAGAAAAATGGGTAAATATTGTACAATCCATGTGTGCAAAGCTCTTAAAGACTTTCCCAGAAATACTTTCTGAAGACACTGTACATATACATCTGCTCCAATTGGACACAACCTTTTGTGGATTATCCTCTGGCTGCATTTACACAGGCAGCCAAATTCTGATCTTTTCCACAATTAGTGGCAAAAGAGCTGATCTGACTGGTGAAAAGACCAATTTGTGGAAAAAGATCAGAATTGGTCCGCCTATGTTAACACAGCCAATAAAGTCCAACATCTTGGTTACATAGTACAGGCTAACTTGTCTCTACTACATACTCTACTTGCTAATAGAGATAATAAATGAGTTGCTGATTTTCGGCTGGACACCTGCACACTTTCACAATGATTCAATAGTCAATTGGCTAAAGTGCCTAACCAAACACTTCTTAAATCATCTTCATCAGTCCTCTTTGTGCTCATTACCCCTGGTTTGACAGTTAATTATTGGCTAATTACCAGGTAATAATCATTTAACAAGAGTATGTGAATTGCAATGTGTTTCACCTGTCTACTAATCTCTTGGCATAGTTGTGGTGAAGGTATGTTTCTACTTCTGATTAGAATACTCAGCTACTGAAACATCAACCCAAATTCAGCATCAAGAGTATTTATTCTGCAAAGATAATGGTTTGAGGATGCACTAACAGTAGGGAACTGGAATTCAGCCATGGTGGTTTAGGATTCAGTGTGCATGGTGCAAGGACGTAGCAAAGAGTTGCGTACACACGGACCAATCAATAGGTGGGACCAGTGGTGTAGTGGTGATTGAAGAAGTGGGTATACTCTAAATTTGCACGCAAAAAAATCCCAAACAGCCTGTCCGTCGAAAGAAAGGTCAATATGCCGTACAGTACAGAAACTCCGGTAACCAAATGGTGTCTTGCTAGGTGTGCAATTGAATTAAAGCACAACTATACCCTCTAAATGTCACGTCCTGACCAGTAAAAGGGGTTGTTTGTTATTGTAGTTTGGTCAGGGCGTGGCAGGGGGGGTGTTTGTTTAGTGTGTTTCAGGGTTTTTGGTTGATGTTCTATGTTTTCTATTTCTATGTGGGTTTTCCAGTTTTCTATTTCTATGTTGGGTTTTTGGAACGACCTCCAATTAGAGGCAGCTGGTTGTCGTTGACTCTAATTGGAGGCCATATTTAAGTGGGTTAGTTTTCTCTTGTGTTGGTGGGTGGTTGTTTCCGTGTATAGTCTGAGCACCTTACAGGACTGTTTTTCGTTGTTTGTTTGTATGAGTATTTTTCCTTTCTTTAATAAATAAGAAGATGAGCAATTTCACCGCTGCATATTGGTCCGATGATTTCTCCTCCTCAGACGCCGAACTTTGTGACATTAAAACATATTTTCTGATTTTTCCCAGACCTCAAAAATGGTATCCTGATGTGGTTTAAGCATTGTTGTGGACATACATCAAATTTGTTGTTTTTCAACCTGCCAAAAAAGTGAGTTTGAGAGTGAAAACCTGAAAAAATTATAGGAAAATGAATAAAACACATGTGATAGCAGTTTTCAAAACAAATGTCCTCCCAATTGATACAAATCATCATGATATTATTCTGCCAGGTATAGTAGCTTGCGAAAGTATTAACCCCTTTGGCATTTTTCCTATTTTGTTGCCTTACAACCTGGAATTAAAATTGATTTTTTTGGGGGTGTGTATCATTTGATTTACACAACATGCGTACCACTTTGCAGATACAAAATATTTTTTTATTGTGAAACAAACAAGAAATAAGACAAAAAACATCCAACTTGACCATGCATAACTATACACCCCCCAAAGTCAATACTTTGTGGAGCCACCTTTTGCAGCAATTACAGCTGCAAGTCTCTTGGGGTATGTCTCTATAAGCTTGGCACATCTAGCCACTGGAATGTTTGCTCATTCTTCAAGGCAAAACTGCTCCAGCTCCTTCAAGTTAGATGGGTTCCGCTGGTGTACCGCAATCTTTAAGTCATACCACAGATTCTCAATTGGATTGAGGTCTGGGCTTTGACTAGGCCATTCCAAGACATTTAAATGTTTCCCCTTAAACCACTCGAGTGTTGCTTTAGCAGTAAGCTTAGGGTCATTGTCCTGCTGGAAGGTGAACCTCTGTCCCAGTCTCAAATCTCTGGAAGACTGAAACAGGTTTTCCTCAGGAATTTCCCTGTATTTAGCGCCATTCATCATTCCTTCAAATCTCGACCAGTTACCCAGTCCCTGCCGATGAAAAACATCCCCACAGCATGATGCTGCCACCACCATGCTTCACTGTGGGGATGGTATTCTCGGGGTGGTGAGAGGTTTTGGGTTTATGCCAGACATAGTGTTTATCTTGATGGCCAAAAAGCTAAATTACGGTCTCATCTGACCAGAGTACCTTCTTCCATATGTTTGGGGAGTCTCCCACATGCCTTTTGGCGAACACTTTATTAAGCAATGGCTTTTTTTGGCCACTCTTCTGTAAAGCCCAGCTCTGTGGAGTGTACGGCTTAAAGTGGTCCTATGGACAGATACTCCAATCTCCACTGTGGAGCTTTGCAGCTCCTTCAGGGTTATATTTGTTCTCTTTGTTGCCTCTTTGATTAATGCCCTGCTTGCCTGGTATGTGAGATTTGGTGGGCAGCCCTCTTTTTGGCAGGTTTGTTGTGGTGCCATTTACATTTTTTAATAATGGATTTAATGGTGGTCTGTGGGATGTTCAAAGTTTCTGATATTTTTTTATAACCCATCCCTGATCTGTACTTCTCCACAACTTTGTCCCTGACCTGTTTGGAGAGTTCCTTGGTCTTCACGGTGCCACTTGCTTGGTGGTGCCCCTTGCTTAGTGGTGTTGCAAAGTCTGGGTCTTTCAGAACAGGTGTATATATACTGAGATCATGTGACAGATCATGTGACACTTAGATTGCACACAGCTGAACTTGAACTAATTATTTAACTAATTATGTGACTTCTGAAGGTAATTGGATGCACCAGATCTTATTTATGGGCTTCATAACAAAGGGGGTGAATACATACAGTGGGGGAAAAAAGTATTTGATCCCCTGCTGATTTTGTACGTTTGCCCACTTACAAAGAAATGATCAGTCTATAATTTTAATGGTAGGTTTATTTGAACAGTGAGAGACAGAATAACAACAAAAAAATCCAGAAAAACGCATGTCGAGAAATGTTATAAAACGATTTGCATTTTAATGAGGGAAATAAGTATTTGACCCCTCCGCCAAACATGACTTAGTACTTGGTGGCAAAACCCTTGTTGGCAATCACAGAGGTCAGACGTTTCTTGTAGTTGGCCACCAGGTTTGCTCACATCTCAGGAGGGATTTTGTTCCACTCCTCTTTGCAGATCTTCTCCAAGTCATTAAGGTTCCGAGGCTGACGTTTGGCAACTCGAACCTTCAGCTCCCTCCACAGATTGTCTATGGGATTAAGGTCTGGAGACTGGCTAGGCCACTCCAAGACCTTAATGTGCTTCTTCTTGAGCCACTCCCTTGTTGCCTTGGCCATGTGTTTTGGGTCATTGTCATGCTGGAATACCCATCCACGACCCATTTTCAATGCCCTGGCTGAGGGAAGGAGGTTCTCACCCAAGATTTGACGGTACATGGCTCCGTCCATCATCCCTTTGATGCGGTGAAGTTGTCCTGTCCCCTTAGCAGAAAAACACCCCCAAAGCATAATGTTTCCACCTCCATGTTTGACGGTGGAGATGGTGTTCTTGGGGTCATAGGCAGCATTCCTCCTCCTCCAAACACGGCGAGTTGAGTTGATGCCAAAGAGCTCTATTTTGGTCTCATCTGACCACAACACTTTCACCCAGTTGTCCTCTGAATCATTCAGATGTTCATTGGCAAACTTCAGACGGGCATGTATATGTATTCTTGAACAGGGGGACCTTGCGGGCGCTGCAGTATTTCAGTCCTTCACGGCATAGTGTGTTACCAGTTGTTTTCTTGGTGACTATGGTCCCAGCTGCCTTGAGATCATTGACAAGATCCTCCCGTGTAGTTCTGGGCTGATTCCTCACCATTCTCATGATCATTGCAACCCCACGAGGTGAGATCTTGCATGGAGCCCCAGGCCGAGGGAGATTGACAGTTCTTTTGTGTTTCTTCAATTTGCGAATAATCGCACCAAATGTTGTCACCTTCTCACCAAGCTGCTTAGCGATGGTCTTGTAGTCCATTCCAGCCTTGTGTAGGTCTACAATCTTGTCCCTGACATCCTTGGAGAGCTCTTTGGTCTTTTCCATGGTGGAGTGTTTGGAATCTGATTGATTGATTGCTTCTGTGGACAGGTGTCTTTTTTACAGGTAACAAGCTGCGGTTAGGAGCACTCCCTTTAAGAGTGTGCTCCTAATCTCAGCTCGTTACCTGTATAAAAGACACCTGGGAGCCAGAAATCTTTCTGATTGAGAGGGGGTCAAATACTTATTTCCCTCATTAAAATGCAAATCAATTTATAACATTTTTGACATGCATTTTTCAGGATATTTTTGTTGTTATTCTGTCTCTCTCTGTTCAAATAAACCTACCATTAAAATGATAGACTGATCCTTTCTTTATCAGTGGGCAAACGTACAAAATCAGCAGGGGATCAAATACTTTTTTCCCCCCACTGTATGGACGCACCACTTTTCCGTTTATGAATGTTTAGAAACAAGTAATTTTTTCATTTCACTTCACGAATTTGGACTATTTTGTGTATGTCAATTGCATGAAATGCAATTAAAAATCTATTTCAATTACAGGTTCTAATGCAACAAAATAGGAAATATGCCAAGGGGGATGAATACTTTTGCAAGGCACTGTAGGTGTCCGTGTCCCCCCGGTACTGCTGCTCATTCTGTTCACCAGTTCCGGAGGTCTACGTCACCGGCTTTCTAGGCTTCACTGAATGGGATTCATTATCATCAACCCCAGACTGTTGTCTGATTATACACACCTGGTTCCCATTTCCCCTGATTAGTATGTTATATATGTGCCCTCTGTTCCCTCTGTCTTTGTCAGTTATTGTTCCATGTCTGTTGGTCATGTGAGAACCTATGCGTTGGTGCAGCTGTTATGCTGCGTGCTTTATGTACTGTGTATTACGAGTATTGTCTCGTGTCGTTCAACAAGGTTTACCCTCTCTTTTGTTTTGGGTGTATTAAAAACCGCTATTGTGTATTCCTGCGCCTATCTCCAAGTCCATTATACCAGCGTGACAGTAGGCCTACTTTTGAGTCAACATTTAATTGTGAAGGTTTTTTGGGAAAGCCTTTACAAAATGTAATTCGAACAGCGCAAATATTGAACAAAAACTTCAGATCAAACTTTTCCAAAACCTGGTTTGCATACCCATTGTTGCCTTACAGAGGATTTATACTATACAAGCATCACTTACCTAGCCACACTAGCCTCGCCCTCATGTAGGTGCTAGCAAGCGAGCTAGGTAGTGCTACTCATCAACAGCCACATTCAGCCAATCCCAATAGGGGTTGGAAGCTATGTTGAGCTTTGATTGGTCACTCGCATCGTGATATCGCAGTGGATTTTAATAAAGTTCAGCTTTCCCCAACTCTAGTCCCGCCCTGTTCAGTTCCCTCGCCCATGCTCACATTCACTCAATATTCGCTGCCCACTCCACTTCTCTCGATTTCATTCCATGGAAAGTGAATGGCTTCGGCTGTTTCACCGACAATGACGCTTCCTAGTATAAACGGGCCTTTAGTTAGCATTTACTGTTTGAAATCATAAGTTGAAACATCTTTCCTACCTACCCTACCGGCTACCAACGTCGTTATTCTGTGAGCTGCTCCATGCGACAAGTTGAGACCTGCCCACTCTTTATGCCAGATATTCAGCTGAAATAAGGCTATGCTACAGTGAGAAAAGGTAATTGAACAACAGTGACAAAAAACAAACTTCAAGGTAAACCAATGTCGGGTGGAGAAGACGAGACATCCTAATTTGTGTCCTGGCGTCCTCTGTGGTTGGAGAACATTTCAACAGCGGGTTAATCCAAAAGGCTCACAAAAAAACGATTCTCCCCCACCCAGCTCCTCTGCCAAATCACAATTATTGACTCTAGCAATCCCTTGGGCCAAGAACTATAATCTCCTCCTCAGTCTGTGCTTATTGTCCATTTTGTTACAGATCTGAGTACAGATCCGGGTAAACAAGACAGCCTGCCACCCTGCTCCCTTCCTGCTGAATATGGTTTATGGCTTTGCCACCAACCTCCACAAACTCCCTCCCACTTGAGCCTGAATAAATCACTGATCGGGCAATACCTCTATTAATATTTCTGTGAAAGGAGACAGACAGAGTTGAGATTTCATGACAATGACAACTAAAACAAGTTATTTGTGTTCCCCCAGACAAGGAACAATGCCAAGAGATCTACTAGTCTGCCAATAACATCATCAGATCTAATCATTTACATATTTTACAGATCTCGCTGGCAGATGGTTGACAATAAGGGGTGATGTAAAGAAAAAAGATGCCAAATAACCATTTGGGAGGATGTTTGTAGGCTTCTCACATAATTCCTGGTGATAAGCAAGGGTGGTGGTGGTATAGCACGAGAGGACTCCCAAACATTAGAGATAAGGTATTTGAGCGTGGTGTGCGTTGGACATGCAGATTTTCCAGATTAACTCTGGGATGAGAAGAGGCCATTTTAGACCTTTACCCCACTGGTGAAGAGACTACTTGGTTTAATTAGGCCTCGGCTTCCCTCAAAAGGGATAAATGACATTACATAAATGATGTCCTTAGCCGATGCCCTTTTCCGAGGTGACTTCTCATTTTACACATCACCCGTTTGGAAGTAGACTGCGGTTTACAATGGTAGACTCAAGGTCAGACCACCCAGTTTGAATTAGTCATCCAGTCATACACACCAGAAGTTGAACCAGCCACACCAACCAACCACTACTCTGGATGGGGATGGAAGGCTTTGGAATTGCCAAACCGTCTGAAAAAAATATATTTTATCACTTTCATCAAACAAATGCCCATTTAAATGGTTCATTTCTCAACAATTTACAGTCTGAGATTAGATGAAACAGACATGTGATTTCAAATTGTTTGGTTGACTGAGACGATTGGCTCAGAATCAAGCCCCCATTTTTGAAGGTGTCTGTACAAATTGCCTATGATAGAATTTATAGCCAGGAACAAAGGTCATGTCTAGCCTACCTGACTGGTTACAAAAATCACACTTATGACGAATTACCTTGTTAACTGGTCGCCGTCTTAATCGCTGCATCTATAACGGTCTTTAAATGATCCTGACCTCTCATTGGTCATTATTCATTTTCCCTCTGCTGCTAATTAATTTTTTATTTTTTATTCCTTTCTCCCAGCTGCCCCCAAGCCTCCTGACTGAATGCAAATGTTAAAACTCATTCACACTGGTTTGGAACAGCAAACCTGACAGCTCATTTAGACTCCCAAAATTGAGTTCAATTCGGTGTGATCTATTAATCTATTCCATGCCTACGCCTCCCGACTGTCATCTCTCTTTTCATTAGCCAGAACAATAGCTAACGGCACGGAATTCAGTACAGACAATCAAACCCTGGCTCCTCCAGGCCCATTTAATTCACTTCTATTATTAACGTTATCATTATTCTTAATACATTTTAGTTTAGCAGAAGGCCCTGATGAAGGTGTGCCTTGGAACAATATGCAATCGTTAATCCGGTCATTTGGCAGGTGCTATTTTGGCACTGTTATGTAGGTGGGTGTTAGGGTAGTAGTGGTGTCTTGACTGCAAGGTTTTTCCAGTTGATGCTAAACATTGGACCCAGGAAGTAAGTGCTAGACCTTGAAGTAAATGTAAAGGATAATGAAGTTGGACACCATGTACATGATTTGCAGAATTGCTTGAGTATTGGCCCAGACTGGAGTAAATGCCTTATATACATGGTGTATATACTCCATTAAACAGTACATGACAATAACTGAGTACATTTATAATAATTGGGTTGTAATCACATTTAGTACTTGTAATGCTTGCTTAGTCACATAAATAGTCACATGTATGCATAGAAAGTCACACACACTTGGCAGCCATCCAGCATGCTGCCCAATTATCTTCATCAGCCAGTCATCCAGTCATGTGGACACGCTCCGTCATATTCCATGTCATGAATCAGCCTATAAACAAGTGACTCATCCCGTGTCAGGGCAGATGGATGGATAAAGAAATGTAACCGGACAGGTCATTAAAACGATAGATGGATGGATGGGAGATTGGATGGAAAAATGGACAAGCAAACAAATGAAAACACTCTTTTACCTCAGTGTGAGTTCACAGCTTTGAAGATGGAGACCCATTTTTGCATGGAGGTAATGTTGCAGTCAGGTCGAAAAAGCGCTTTTCTGCATTGCCGCTCTCTCAGGCAAAACATTTATCAGATTGTTCAGTACTGTGCGCTGATGCAATTGATCTGATTTCTTAATAACTCCTCATAACTTGTGTAGCAAGCCTTAAAAACTGCCTGTCATGGTTAACCAGTCTCTGAATCTGGGTTGTACCCACAGCAGTTGCGCATGTACAGTGCATTCAGAAAGTATTCAGACCCCTTCCCTTTTTCCATATTTTGTTACGTTACAGCCTTATTCTAAAATTGATGAAATAAATATTAACCTGCATCAATCTACACAAAAACAGGTTTTTAGAATTATTTGCAAATATATAAACAATTCAAAAACAGATACCTTATTTACATAAGTATTCAGACCCTTTGCTATGAGACTCGAAATTCTGCATCCTGTTTCCATTGATCATCCTTGAGGTATTTCTACAACTTGTTTGGAGTCCACCTGTAGTAAATTCAATTGATTGGACATGATTTGGAAATCCACACCTGTCTATATAAGGTCCCACAATTGACAGTGCATGTCAGTGCAAAAACCAAGCCATGAGGTAGAAAAAATTGTCCGTAGAGCTCCGACACAGGATTGTGTCGAGACACAAATCTGGGGAAGGGTACCAAAACTTTTCTGCAGCATTGTAGTTCCCGAAGAAGACAGTGGCCTCCATCATTCTTAAATGGTAGAAGTTTGGAACCACCAAGACTCTTCCAAGAGCTGGCCACCTGGCCAAACTGAGAAATCTGGGGAGAAGGGCCTTGGTCAGGGAGGTGACCAAGAACCCGGTTGTCACTCTGACAGCGCTGCAGAGTTCCTCTGTCGAGATTGGAGAACCTTCCAGAAGGACAACCATCTCTGCTGTACTCCACCAATCAGGCCTGTATGGTAGAGTGACCAGACAGAAGCCACTCCTCAATAAAATGCACGACAGCCCGCTTGGAGTTTGCCAAAAGGCACCTAAAGGACTCTCAAACCATGAGAAATGAGATTATCTGGTCTGATGAAATCAAGATTGAACTCTATGGTCTGGCACCATCCCAACAGTGAAGCATGGTGCTGTGAGGATACTTTTCAGCCGCAGGGACTGGGAGACTAGTCAGGATCGACGCAAAGATGAATGGAGCAAACGCAGGAGTGGCTTCTGGACAAGTTTCAGAATGTCCTTGAGTGGCCCAGCCAGAGCTCGGACTTGAACCCAATCGAACATCTCTGGAGAGACCTGAAAATAGCTGTGCAGCGACGTTCCGCATTCAACCTGACAGGGCTTGAGAGGATCTGCAGAGAAGAATGGGAGAAACCCCCCAAATACAGGCGTGCCAAGCTTGTAGCGTCATACCCGAGAAGACTCAAGGCTTTAATCAATGCCAAAGGTGCTTCAACTGAGTAAAGGGTCAGAATACTTATGTAAATGTAACATTTCAGTTTTTTATATTTATACATTTGCAAACATTTCTAAAAACCTGTTTTTGCTTTGTCATTATGGGGTATTTTGTGTAGATTGGTGAGGAGTATAAAAAGTTAAATAGAAATGTTGAATAAGGCTGTAATGTAACAAAATGTGGAAAAGGTTGAGGGGTCTGAATACTTTTTGAATGCACTGTATTTCTGTGAAGTCCCTGAAATCAGAAAAAACTTGGCAATACTCAGCTCTCATTCTGTGTCAACCATTTTTCATTATCCAAAATATAATAACCCTTGGCTTTATTTTGTGTGTGTGTGTGTGTGTGTGTGTGTGTGTGTGTGTGTGTGTGTGTGTGTGTGTGTGTGTGTGTGTGTGTGTGTGTGTGTGTGTTTGTGTGTGTGTGTGTGCGTGCATAAACCCTAATACTAAAAACATGTATTCTGTTTTTCTCACCCACTGTTCATATCCTGTTAGCAAGGGTACTGACTGTATTGAGCTAATGTTTATTTATTTTTTCCCCAGACAGTATGCTCATTCAGCAATTATCTAAATCAAGGCACTGTTTTAGTCAATCCCACCAGTGTTTTAGTCACTGTTACAGAGGCCTTAAGGGGCAAACCAGCTTTCAAAATAATAGGCTGAGAAGTTTGGTAAGAGGCTTCGAAATATTTCAAAGGCCTGCTAAATATTTCACCGACTTGCAAAATATTTCAAAGACCTGCGCAATATTTCAAAGACATGCAAAATATTTTAAAGGCCATCAAATTATTTCAAAGACCTGCAAAATATTTAGCAGACCTGGCAAAATATTTTGCCGGTCTTTGAAATATTTCGCAGGCCTATCAAATATTTCATAGATCTTTAAAATACTTTTGCAGCCAATTACCAAACATCGCATGCCTTTTAAATATTTTGAAGTCTTTTACCAAACTTCGCAGCCTATTATTTTGAAAGCTGGTTTGCCCCTTAGGGCCACCATACTCTGTACTAAAGGCTTCATCATTTTGGCCAAAGCTTTTATTCGTCAGACCAGTTGACCGAATTTTTACAATGTGAATACCACAAGTCACAATTGAAACTAGATTTTTCAATTTCAAGAATACAGTTGCTTACAATGATTGTTACATTTTGGCTTATATATTAAAAGTCCCATTGTTTGAATGTAGTTAGAGTTAGAGCCATCGTAGCATTCAGTAAACTGGCGTGTTGAAGTTAGCCGGGCATACTGTCGAGTGCTGTAGGCTAGTGACAAGTATACAGGTATGTATAGCTCCTAATAGCCTATGTAGGAGATAAGGACGTTGGTAGTCAAGAGAGTGAATAATGAGGAGAGGCAGACAGAGCTCAAATCGATGGCCTAGAGGAGAGACTTGGTGTACCAAGTATCTCCTCTAGGCCATCAATGTGAGCTCTCTCGGTCTCTCCTCTCATTATTCTACAATCTCTCTCTTGACTACTGACGTCCTCATCTCCTACATAGGCCACCCCAGACTATTTCTCATTCTTCCCTCAAGTCCCTCTCTTCTTTTTCCCTCTCTTCTTCTTGCCCTCGACTGATGAATTCTGATGCATACTAATGATGCCACTCATGGTAACCAAGACGACAAGGAAGCAGACACCCCACAGTAGACAGCATGAGGAAAGTCACATGTTGTCATTGAGAAGTCATTCCTTAAACTATACATGTCATACCTACTGTAGCGTAACACTGAACCTAGAGAATTCTACCTCTCAACATGACACTAATGTTTGCTTAGAATGCACAGAATGAGCAAGTATAGCCTAGTGCTCCAGTGTGGAGGATAATGACACTAATCAAGGTTAACAAAATTCTTTGAAGAGCGACCACCGCTAACCACAAAGCTCTGCATGCATATCATTGTGAGTTGTTTGAAATCAAATAGAATATTTTAAATCATACGTCGGGCATCAAAACACCTTACTGTGTCTTGAGTTCACATAGAACCATATGTTAGAAACACTGACGAGTGACTAAGGAGATAGTAAAAATGGCCATTCTCTAATAGCACCCAGACAAGCGTCATAGTCTACCTCAGGAACACTAGCTAAGTGAAAAAATGAATTCATCCTGGAGTGGTATAACGCTATTTTATATCCATTAACAGAGTTCTCTCCAAGCTCGGGACTCCATATCAATTCATTGGATTGTTTAATGTAATCATGCATTATGCAAAGGGTTTAATTGAAAATGGCTGCACCAAGAAGGGCCAATGCATTAAGGAGCTACTTAGAATCAAGAGGATTTGCTAAATGGACCTTCAGGCTGGAGATACTGGCAAATTAATTCAATGGTGGGTAAGATGTTTTTTTGGAAAGTGCATTACCTTATAAGATGACAGCCGAGTTGCTTTGTCCCTAAGAGATGCACTATATATCTCAAAAGAGTGTGGTTGTTCATAATAGCTTGAGTGTTATGAAGTTTAGACGATGAACACACATTCAACTAAAGCCTCAATGTGAATGTCTTAATGCTAACAATGTATCAACCTGTAGTTGTTGACAGCTTCCTCTATGAAGATTGTATAAACAGCATCATGCAAATACTGTATTTTCATTCTGCATGTACAGTGATATTTTTACAAAATGCCCCTGAAGCCCAAGCATTAGCTAGCTATCCATCCCTCATTTAAAATACATTTAGTTTTTGACCCTCCGTGTCCCCTCCCTTTGGTGCCATTTCTTATTCAGCCTGAACTCCATTATCATAACACATCCTCTTACAGACAGGCAGACAGGATATGTCCTTCCCTGGGTGACGCTGCACCCTTGGAATAACCAAACTCATCCAGGGGACACCAGATGACATTTTTTTCCAGCCAATTAAAATGACCTCAAACTATCACTTTTCCGTAACCGGCTCTGTCTCTCCCACCCAACCTAACAGTCAGCGAGGAGAGCAAGAGGTAATGTTCCCCTGGACTCGCTTATTAAAATTATTCCGGAAGCAGCGCGGATAATGACTTTGTCTCTCATTAAAACAGAGGATTCATGGAGCTGAACAACAATGCTCCGAGGAATGAGTTTTGGGAAGGGTGATTTTTTTCATAGCATTTAAATCAGTCAAGCCTATTTGTCTAATGCGGAACCGAGCCGTCTGACCTATCGAATACATAAATCCATACAGTCCTACATCATTGGAGAACATTTCCAAAACCCAGATTGACTGAAGAACTTTTAATGATATGTATATCAAGAGATGGGGTGAGGAGAAAAAAGGACAAGGACGGTCACAAACTGTTCTTTCCAACACCCAGCCAATTATATGCAAGTGAAATAGGCCATATCGGAGGGAATTTCACAATGAGAAATTCACGCAAAAATTAATTACAGAGGTTAAGGGCACAATAAATAAAACCAAAGCCTTGCATTCTGAGTAGAACAGCATCTGATTACAATGATTTAATTTGGACGATTTGGGCTACTTATGCATGGTAATGTGAGGTTAATTACTTTTATGTGATGAATTTCCGTCCTTCTGCATTGATTATAACACAACAATAAAACAAAGGTGATGTGCAAACCAAATATGAATAGTCTTCTCACTGAAGTTGTGTGGAAGATGAGCAGGTTTTGTTCATTATTGTCTAGTTTATGTTGTGTTATGGACCATGCTCCTAACTGTATCAGACACAGGTTCTAATCATCTTAGAATATGGAGCTGAAATCATGGGACACTTATTCTGATCAACAAATTCAAACCATCAGGCATTTCTTTTGCAATTTCAGTGGACATTTCTCAAATGTTTTACCTTACGGTCTTAAGTGTCTATGTAACGTAGCAAAGAGTCAAAGATTCACTGTTGTGCACAAATCACCATTTATAGGTTCTAGATCAGGACCCGTATTCACAAAAGCGCCTGAGTGAGTGCTGCTCTTGGATCAGTTTTTCATTTTTAATCATAGTGAACAAGGGGGGGACCAGGGCCCATATTCATAAAGCGTCTCAGAGTAGAATTGCTGATCTAGGATGTCCCATGTAATATTATTCCGTATCATCTTTAATGAAAAATGTATCCTAGATCAGCACTCCTACTCTCGAGATGCTTTAAAACCTCTTTAAGATGTAAAGTCACCTGTTTTGGGGACCTGCATAGTTCTGGTACTGGTTCCGACCAACATTTTTGCTTATAAATCAATATGTGGACCACATAGATCGAAATGGCTTGCGTTGAGTGGTAGCCAGTGCTTCATTTGAGACAGATCCTGCCTGAACAGGATCCAGCACCTCTCCGTTTTGGACTGTTTTGTTCCGGAACCTATTTGGCTGTATCCGGTATCTCTCGTGGCAGGAAAAATAATTGTCACTTTTTGCTATGTAAAAATTTGAGTAAACACGATCAAAGTTCATTCGGGTTGCATCTTTGTTAATTATCCTGCCCCCCCGTATCTCTCACAGAACTAGAATGAGATTCACTTTCTATGATCTCTCTCCCTCTGTTCTGATAAACATGAGCCTGCAACTCTCATCTCTCCAGCATTGCACTTAATCATTTATTTCCTTATAGAATCGTAGGCGCGTGAAGGGTTCTAGAGGAGCTGCAGCACTCATGAGAAATTGAAATATATGTTCCAAAGTTATAGAGTTACTGCTGTCTGTTCAGAAATATATTCAATAATTCAGAATTGCCTACTACACCATGAGAAAGCCCAAAAAAGTGTAATAAGCCCAATAACAAGGCATAGCCTACAGTTGGGAATGTCTGTCACTGAACAAACAGCATTCAGACAAAACTGGCCTTTTGCAATACTTCAAATAGCGTACAGATGGCAAATGGCTCCTGCTTAAAAAAAGAGAAGACTCAATTATGTCAGCTGTAGGCTACCAAAATATTTGATCAACTTCCAAATATTTTTGGATTTTGTCACAAGGGCATAGGCCAACACAAGTGACTGAGCTGCGCATCATTGGGTGAGTCAGTGAAACTGGAAAGCATTTAGACTATAATTTCCTCCTCATATTGTAGCCTACGATATGTGTCTCCACACACCTAGGCCTAGGCAATTGATGGATTCAAGACAAGGTTGTTTTCATTGATCTCAGTTTGTCAGTGTCAAAGTAGCCTGTCATTTCAATCATTTGTGCAGTATTATGGTGCTTTCAAGACAACTGGGAACTCGGAATAAAACAAGATCAAATCATGATTTCAGTGATCTTTAGGTCGGAAAGTCAGAGCTCTAGAAAGAGGCCAGAGTCCCCACTTGGAATCCTGAGTTGGATGACCATTCAAAACAAATTTTCACCCCCCCTCTCCCACTCACTTTTTGTTCCGGCACCTCCAGATATACAAATTATGCACTGGCGGTAGCCCTGATTCTCACGTACACAGGAGTATGTCTTGTGAAAATCTGACACCATTTGAATGTGGGATGTCCCTCCTCCCATTTCATTCTCTCTTCCGACTGTCCACCAACTCCTGGCTGAACCCTACGACACAGCCACTAACAACACCTGGAATCCTTACATCCTACTGTAGCAGTCTCCTGTGGTTTTGTGGTGGTTTTGTCACTGTAGCAAATTCAGAGATTGATTTATAGCCAGTAATTTAAACTAATTGACAGATTTTAAACAAAAAACACTTTGTTTGTAATAGACGGACAAGATTAATATGAGATTAAGGACGAGTTCCTAACGGGTTCAGTAAATCAAGCTAAAGCTCTGTGAGATGTTCACAGCAATGGGGCCAGACGTTTTGATTAACAGAGACCTTTACTCCTCTTAACTTTACTGCTTTTACATCCTCTTACATCTGATGTTCCGCTAGCGGAACGCCTCGCCAATATCCAATGATATGGCGTGGAGCGAATTACAAACTCCTCAAAAATCCCAAAACTTCAATTTTTCAAACATATGACTATTTTACAACATTTTAAAGACAAGACTCTCCTTTATCTAACCAAATTGTCCGATTTCAAAAAGGCTTTACAACGAAAGCAAAACATTAGATTATGTCAGGAGAGTACCCAGCCAGAAATAATCAGACACCCATTTTTCAAGCTAGCATATAATGTCACAAAAAACAAAACCACAGCTAAATGCAGCACTAACCTTTGATGATCTTCATCAGATGACACTCCTAGGGCATTATGTTATACAATACATGCATGTTTTGTTCAATCAAGTTCATATTTATATCAAAAACCATCTTTTTACATTAGCATGTGACATTCATAACTAGCATACCCACCGAAACTTCCGGTGAATTTACTAAATTACTCACGATAAACGTTCACAAAAAACATAACAATTATTTAAAGAATTATAGATACAGAACTCCTTTATGCAATCGCGGTGTCCGATTTTAAAATAGTTTTTCGGTGAAAGCACATTTTGCAATATTCTGAGTAGATAGCCCGGCCATCACAGGCTAGCTATTTTGACACCCACCAAGTTTGGCCCTCACCAAACTCAGATTTACTATAAGAAAATTGGATTACCTTTGCTGTTCTTCGTCAGAATGCACTCCCAGTACTTCTACTTCATCACCCAATGTTGTTTTGGTTCCAAATAATCCATAGTTATATCCAAATAGCTGCGTTTGTTCTTGCGTTCAAGACACTATCCGAAGGGTGACGCGCTGACGCGTATCATGACAAAAAAATGTCAAAATATTCCATTACTGTACTTCGATGCGATTTTTCTCGTAAAATAGCGATAATATTCCGACCGGGAGACGTTGTTTTCGTTCAAACAATGTAAAATGGACTCTTCACGTGCACGCGCGCAGCCGTGTCATTGTTCTCAGATTGACCACTATCCAAATGCGCTACTGTTTTTCGCCCAGGGACTGCAGAGTCATCATTCCCCGTTCTGGCACCTTCTGAGAGCCTATGGGAGCCTTAGAAAATGTCACGTTACAGCAGAGATCCTCTACTTTCCATAAAGAGGCTATAGAAGGCCAAGAAATGGTCAGAGAGTGCACTTCCTGTATGGAATCTTCTCAGGTTTTGGCCTGCCATATGATTTCTGCTATACTCCGAGACACCATTCAAACAGTTTTAGAAACTTTAGGGTGTTTTCTATCCAAATCAAACAATTATATGCATATTCTAGTTTCTAGGCAGGAATAATAACCAGATTAAATCGGGTACGTTTTTTTATCCGGCCGTGAAAATACTGCCCCCTATCCTAAACAGGTTAAAAAAATATGCACATTTTCTCTAAATATACAAATATGTATTTTACAGTTATAAGGAAGGTGAAATCTTAGTCGTTTTATAAATTCATTATAATATACACTGCTCAAAAAAAATAAAGGGAACACTTAAACAACACAATGTAACTCCAAGTCAATCTCACTTCTGTGAAATCAAACTGTCCACTTAGGAAGCAACACTGATTGACAATACATTTCACATGCTGTTGTGCAAATGGAATAGTCAACAGGTGGAAATTATAGGCAATTAGCAAGACACCCCCAATAAAGGAGTGGTTCTGCATGTGGGGACCACAGACCACTTCTCAGTTCCTATGCTTCCTGGCTGATGTTTTGGTCACTTTTGAATGCTGGCGGTGCTTTCACTCTAGTGGTAGCATGAGACGGAGTCTACAACCCACACAAGTGGCTCAGGTAGTGCAGCTCATCCAGGATGGCACACCAATGCGAGCTGTGGCAAGTAGGTTTGCTGTGTCTGTCAGCGTAGTGTCCAGAGCATGGAGGCGCTACCAGGAGACAGGCCAGTACATCAGGAGATGTGGAGGAGGCCGTAGGAGGGCAACAACCCAGCAGCAGGACCGCTACCTCCGCCTTTGTGCAAGGAGGAGCAGGAGAAGCACTGCCAGAGCCCTGCAAAATGACCTCCAGCAGGCCACAAATGTGCATGTGTCTACTCAAACGGTCAGAAACAGACTCCATGAGGGTGGTATGAGGGCCCGACGTCCACAGGTGGGGGTTGTGCTTACAGCCCAACACCGTGCAGGACGTTTGGCATTTGCCAGAGAACACCAAGATTGGCAAATTCGCCACTGGCGCCCTGTGCTCTTCACAGATGAAAGCATGTTCACACTGAGCACGTGACAGACGTGACAGAGTCTGGAGATGCCGTGGAGAACGTTCTGCTGCCTGCAACATCCTCCAGCATGACCGGTTTGGCGGTGGGTCAGTCATGGTGTGGGGTGGCATTTCTTTGGGGGGCCGCACAGCCCTCCATGTGCTCGCCAGAGGTAGCCTGCCTGCCTGCCATTAGGTACCGAGATGAGATCCTCAGACCCCTTGTGAGACCATATGCTGGTGCGGTTGGCCCTGGGTTCCTCCTAATGCAAGACAATGCTAGACCTCACGTGGCTGGAGTGTGTCAGCAGTTCCTGCAAGAGGAAGGCATTGATGCTATGGACTGGCCCGCCCGTTCCCCAGACCTGAATCCAATTGAGCACATCTGGGACATCATGTCTCGCTCCATCCACCAACGCCACGTTGCACCACAGACTGTCCAGGAGTTGGCGGATGCTTTAGTCCAGGTCTGGGAGGAGATCCCTCAGGAGACCATCCGCCACCTCATCAGGTGCATGCCCAGGCATTGTAGGGAGGTCATACAGGCACGTGGAGGCCACACACACTACTGAGCCTCATTTGACTTGTTTTAAGGATATTACATCAAAGTTGGATCAGCCTGTAGTGTGGTTTTCCACTTTAATTTTGTGTGTGACTCCAAATCCAGACCTCCATGGGTTGATAAATTGGATTTCCATTGATTATTTTTGTGTGATTTTGTTGTCAGCACATTCAGCTATGTAAAGAAAAAAGTATTTAATAAGATTATTTCTTTAATTCAGATCTAGGATGTGTTGTTTAAGTGTTCCCTTTATTTTTTTGAGCAGTATATTTAGAAAATATATTTATAATTTCAAGCATTATTCATACAGTTTTGTTGAATAGGAAATACATCATATAATATATTTCGTATTTGTATCATATTTGTTCTTGAGCTTGTGTCCTCAAAAGTGCCTACACCTCAGCAATTTATTTTAAAAAATTACCAGAAAGAGGAGATTTGAACCTTTCTTTGAGTTTGCAGCATTACTTGTTTTTGTTTTCTCTCATAATAAATAATTACTTTTGGAGATGACGTAGATTACATTTTTTGATTACATTTAGTTACATTTAAGAGGCTTAAGAATACAGACCCTGATCCTCTGAGACAATTTATGCATACCGACCCACTAATCAAATGTGTGAGACTTCTGCTCACTCATATCTGAAGCTAGAGCTCTCTCTCTGACTGTTGACAATGGAAGCAGCAGAGAAAAGTGGCAACTGTACTACGACAAAGAGCCTCTCTCTCTGATCTACATAGCTTTTCTGCAGGCACCACCATCTCTTCACAAAGCCACTGGGCAAGTGTTTCAATGTGATTACCACAACATGGACCCCAGGAGGCTCAGCACAGGCTTGTTGCTCTTTGATCATAAATTATATTGAATGGCATTTACCCCTAGCTGAGTGAACTGTATTTTTTCTCTTTACACTGAACAGATGGCTGCTCATGGAGCCATTGCTATTATTTTAACTATCTCGCCGAGAATAAAGAATGCCAAAAGGTTCTTTTCACCATGTAAGCCCCGGAAGAGAGCAACACTTTAGCGCTGGCGGAAGGTTTGAGGTCTTATAGTTTTAACCTTGTTTTCATATTTTCTTTCGTTGAGTGCAGTGCTTATCCTGATGCCAGGAGAAAGAAAGAAAGAGAGAGAAACAGAGAGGGATAGAGAGAAAGAACGAAAGAGAAAGAAAGAAAGAGAAAAGAGAAGGGCGTTGAACTCAGCAATGAGAAAGGTGAGTAAAGACAAGTGATACATTGATATATCTGCATCTGATTGGAAATCAACACGACAACCTTTCTACCTTTGACCAGAGCCAAGAGCTTTAGTCTGGCCCACAGAATCCCTGACTGTTGGAGAGGCGTAAAGCACTTCAAATAAACCCCCTAGTACACTAGTCACTCAACCCCAATGCTAGTTTGTGCAATACTGTTTGGTGGTCAGAAGGTTATAAGTGACAAACTCCTCCATTGCCACATCTGATCACATCAGCAACTACCATAAAGTCGGCAACTTATTCTTAAACCATGTCCTTGAAAGAAGTTATTTCTGATCTGGTACATCACCTGAAATAAGGTTGTAAAAATGATCTAAACGTTCAAACATGTGTCGTGTCTTTGGGGGTACCATTAAACGGAAGATATGTTTATCAATTAGCTCCCTGTAATTATTATCACGTGACTAAACTGATTAATCGTTTAATTGTAATTAACTAGGAGATCGGGGCACCAAGGAGAATATTCAGATTACAAAGCTATAATTTTCCTAATATAACTTTCCTGTACTATAATATTATATTCTATTATAGTATAGGCCGATTATCTTCTAGTTTAAATGGTGTATTTACCTCTAGTCCAGTCTCATTCCAAACGTCGTAAATTGTTGTATCTGCACGAACCCAGTCTTTACTAAAATCATCCATACATCAATTGTCTTAAAATCATTTATTTACTACACTAAGTAATTAACAGAAAAACGTACAAACAGTAATTATCGTCACAAAGGATTGGTATCGGAATGTGCCCTTGTGGGCTAAACAGGCAGGTCGGCCTGTTGAACAATGGATCATAAACGGTCAGGCTCAGAAGTTACACAGAGTTCATTAATATTAACAATTGACAATTGAAGGCTCACTCATTCGGGAACAATTGCAATCAATATATATTTACGCTCAGTGTGTCGTCGTTCTTTGTTGGAGAGTTCGGTTCTGTTGGGAAGTTTTGTCCGCGTTCTCTCTCTCTCTCTCTCGGTTAGAATGGATCTTTCAGAGCGACATTCATTAATGTCGTCATCGAATGGTTGTTTCGTTGGTCTTCGCGTTCAATGATATAATTTACTTAGCTGCAGACTAATAATTAATATCAAAGACTTATTCTTATTCTGTCGGTATCAATAGTCTAAAAGTTAACCACGTGGTATGGTTCACTTTCAGTAGAGGAATTGGATGTTAACCTATAGGCCACGGAGTGTAGGCCTGGTCTGAAGAAATGTACATCAGGGGGTGTTTTATAGTGCCCATAGAACAGCTTGTCAAATGACGCCTGGTCCTGTATGGGTCCCTGGGGGCGTGCCTATGACTGAGTTAGAATTGTATTTCTGTAACCAAATCTATCACATTACATCAGTACATAGCATCTCAATGTCTTACAAAAGCTTTATCCTTATTAATACATTCAATACAACCATTATGATGCTATTATATAAACAGTTTTATGATAATATTGGCTATATTGTCTCTTCTGAGTATCACACAATTGTACCAAGCGGATCAGTTCGTAGCTGGATTCTTCACCAATCTTCCATACCTTCTCCAGAACACAAAATGTCGCTTGGCTCTCCAGTTCTATGAGTTGGAAGAATTTCCTGTGTCTCTCTATGGGCCATGTGGCCAGAGACTCTCCTGGAATTTTAGAGTTTTTACGACCCTTTACACACAGGGTGGATTGGGTGCAAAAGGGAGGGGTCAACTGTCCTCCCTGTACCAAAAGAGGCCAACGTCATGACACATGCAAGTAGATCAAACAGCATGTTACAGGTACTGGTTTCTTTAAACCATGGTTCTGAACTGCGCAACCAAGATGGAAGGATTCTGAAGCTCAGGAGCGGAGGGCCATAAGCATTTTAATTAGGGCGATAGCTGCTTTCGTGCCGTCATCTGCTGCCGCGGTACAGTCTTAATTAGCCTATTTAAAGTCAGCCGCCTGTGTTTGTTGTTAATGAGTCTTTCTAACGTCAAAAGGAAGACAAATCACTGACATAGCGTAATTCCCACGGGGACGCTTTAATGGTTATTACAGAAACATTTCCTTTCTCTCTGCCCATAAGAAGATGAGCAGGTTGTATTCATTATTGTCTAGTTTATACTCAGTGCTGTGTTATGGACCATGCTTCTAGCTTTCACAACTGGCGTATTCATGATATCATGTTTCTGCTTTGCCATTTTCTGCTTTGCCAATTACTTTTATATTTCATCTTCCCCTATTGCATTGTTTTGAAGCAATCATTATCATTCAATGGATAGTTACCAATCTGAGCCAATTTGATGAAGCTAGAAAAACGTGTCTGGTGTCAAAATGCTGTTCAAATACTGGGTCTGACTGACTCCAGGGCAAAGTTAGTTTGACAGGTTGGCAGGTTTTCCTTAAATATTGAGAACTGTAGTAAAGCACTCAACAATATATCCAACTGTAGCCCTCATAATCAGCTTTGTCAAAACAAAGAGCTTCAGCTCATGTACATAGTGTTCACCATGTAAATCTGAATGCTGAAACAGAACACTCCCCACTTAAAAACCCTGCTTTACAACTACAATAGAAGTCAGTGTCAGAAAATAAAGAAATACTGTAGGCTTACTCTCCTTATCTCATTCACATGAAGACTTCAACAGTTTCTATCTAATGATCGCTCTTCTTGAGTTGCACTATATGGCACCTTGTTTTCATCTACAGTACTTTCCCTTGAGATTTAGCTCTATTTACGCATCTCAGATCGCATAGTGGACGTTTTATATAGCTGCCAAAACCCTACGTGAAGATGATTCAAGTGTCTCTTGATCCAAAAGACAATGTTGAAAACAATGATAAATAATCAAAACACTTTCGATCTCTGCCTTGTCTTTATGATTGCTGTGTGTTTCAGAGCTGTCTGAGTCTACCGGTCTATCTGAGAAAATAAAAGATATGGACTCTCAATCTCACTCACTGTTTAAAGTTTTATTAACACTCTGTTTTTATGCCTCCCCCCCTTAATTTTCTTCTTTCCAAAACACACCTCTTTATCAGGGGGGAAGTTGTTGACCTTTTAATGTGTCTCCAGTGAACAAAAACTGTGAGAAGGTACTGTCATACCTACACTTGAAGGGCCACAAAACCCCATTTGAACACATTTCCATCACAGCATATTTTTAGGGGCACCTGGCTGCGTTCATTTACCACCATTTACCTCCTAAGTTATCCTCCAGTGTAGAACAAAAGACCAATGGCTTCTTGAATATGGTATTGTATGAACATTGTTTGAACAGTCGTGCCTGTTGTCTGTCCAACACACTGCTTTCGTTCATTCTCTACTGGGACTAGTGTTGTCTTTATCTCTTCTGTTATCTCTTGATTGATGCAGGTGAAAATGCCAATGGCTCGTTGAACATTGCAAGCACATTGTGTTATTGTTGTTACTTGTTGTTGTATTAATTTTGTGTGACACTGCATTGGGCCTTATCCCTAGTGGAATCAGTTGAAGCTCAGTAAAACCTTCATCATGTGACCTGAGGGACCCAGACACTTTGGTCATGACTACGGTCTGTCAGGGGGTAAACCAGAATAAGTATTTTATGGAGCCCCAAAGAGCCTTATCGGCTTTCTCCTAGAGAGGAGGTAAACCTCAATCCCTCACATCTTTACTTCAGTCTTTGTTTCTATCTCTCAATTTCCCCCATCCACTCTCTTAGGTTCTCATTTTCTTCTCAGCCATCAATCCTCCTCTCTGCAGTACCAGTCTTCACCTGCCTATCTAGCTCGCCATCTGTAACCCTCTTTATCTCGAGCCTCTCTTTGGCCAGGATTCAAACACACCACAATGCGCCGACATCGCACTGTCCTTGACTTACATTTACATTCACGTCATTTAGCAGACGCTCTTATCCAGAGCGACTTACAAATTGGTGCATTCACCTTATGATATCCAGTGGAACAACCACTTTACAAGAGTACATCTATATCTTTTTCTTTTTTTGGGGGGGGGGTTAGAAGGATTACTTTATTCTATCCCAGGTATTCCTTAAAGAGGTGGGGTTTCAGGTGTCTACGGAAGGTGGTGATTGACTTTAAAAGACAATTCCCCTGACGTTCGCAGAGATGGCTTTCACGGTAGTTTGTTTGAATCCCAGCCTTTATCTCTCTTTTCTCCGTCGCTGTGGTGGAACTGTTTATCATCTGAACCCTCATCACCACCCTCGTCTACTTTTTATCTTCAACAATCCACCACCTCCTTCATGCAGTTTCTCTTTTTTCTTCCCTTTCTTTCTCTCTCCATCCCACTCTTACTTCCTCCTGATTTCAAAACATGTTGGCTGCATCCTGACTCTTCACACTTCTCCCAAACGGGCAGTGTGCAAGTGCACACTTTAGAAGTGTGGAGAATTGGGATGCAACCTCACTTTCACTCACCCTATCCCCCCTCACTGCCCCTACCATCCACTCTCTCTCCTCTCATCCATTACTTTCCACACCTCTCTCTACGGGAACATAAGAGGCGTGTGATTTACATGTTAAGGGAGCCCGTTGACATGAGAATAACACGCCTTTCCAGGGGTTCAATGTTTCATGCTCCCCGAGCAGGGGGCGGGAGAGAGCCCAGCACAGCAGGACGGCCTTTTCCCTGTCCCAGTGCGGACTGTGTGTGTTTGTGTGTTTGTGTGTTTGTGTGTGTGTGTGTGTGTGTGTGTGTGTGTGTGCGTGTGCGCATACATGTAGGTAAGTGTTTGTGTGTGTGCATGCGTGTGTGGTTTGCCTGGGCCATATGGTTATGTTTAACTCTCCCCACATCTGCACTGGCAACAATACCAGCGTACCCCATAAGACTGACCACAATCTTTCAAGTCTTGTCAGCAGTGTCCTAAACATAAACGATGTGGTCAGTTCAGACCCCAGCCTGACCTTTCACCTTTACAATCAACTTGCAGCTCTGGATGTCTCTCCATAGAGGAAGCCAGATCTATGGTCATCTCCTCAGGGGTTAACCAAACCGGTGGTTTAAACTTTATCTCCCGCGAACTCATGTACTGTCCTCAGCTGCCTCGTTACAAAAACACAGTTATCATAAATCGCATGACTTTGTTTCACTGTTTACTGTCAATGTGTGACTAAGGTCTCGATTCAATCTGTATCGCTGAAATGTAAAGGTAATTTACGATTGAGCCGACATATGTGATGTTATTGTGAATGCATTCTCTGCTAACCTGGGAACATTGCCTTTTACATTTCTATCGTGCTGAAGCACAGCTCTTCAGCACAATGGATTGAATCAAGCCCTGATTCAAACCAGCCATTTAAAGGGGTAATCCGTGATTGGTACATTCATCTTTGTACTTTTGAATTAATAATACAGTGGGGCAAAAAAGTATTTAGTCAGCCACCAATTGTGCAAGTTCTCCCACTTAAAAAGATGAGAGAGGCCTGTAATTTTCATCATAGGTACACGTCAACTATGACAGACAAAATGAGAAAAAAAATCCAGAAATCACATTGTAGGATTTTTTATGAATTTATTTGCAAATTATGGTGGAAAATAAGTATTTGGTCACCTACAAACAAGCAAGATTTCTGGCTCTCACAGACCTGTAACTTCTTCTTTAATAGGCTCCTCTGTCCTCCACTCGTTACCTGTATTAATGGCACCTGTTTGAACTTGTTATCAGTATAAAAGACACCTGTCCACAACCTCAAACAGTCACACTCCAAACTCCACTATGGCCAAGACCAAAGAGCTGTCAAAGGACACCAGAAACAAAATTGTAGACCTGCACCAGGCTGGGAAGACTGAATCTGCAATAGGTAAGCAGCTTGGTTTGAAGAAATCAACTGTGGGAGCAATTATTAGGAAATGGAAGACATACAAGACCACTGATAATCTCCCTCGATCTGGGGCTCCACGCAAGATCTTACCCCGTGGGGTCAAAATGATCACAAGAATGGTGAGCAAAAATCCCAGAACCACACGGGGGGACCTAGTGAATGACCTGCAGAGAGCTGGGACCAAAGTAACAAAGCCTACCATCAGTAACACACTATGCCGCCAGGGACTCAAATCCTGCAGTGCCAGACGTGTCCCCCTGCTTAAGCCAGTACATGTCCAGGCCCGTCTGAAGTTTGCTAGAGAGCATTTGGGCGATCCAGAAGAGGATTGGGAGAATGTCATATGGTCAGATGAAACCAAAATATAACTTTTTGGTAAAAACTCAACTTGTCGTGTTTGGAGGACAAAGAATGCTGAGTTGCATCCAAAGAACACCATATCTACTGTGAAGCATGGGGGTGGAAACATCATGCTTTGGGGCTGTTTTTCTGCAAAGGGTCCAGGACGACTGATCCGTGTAAAGGAAAGAATGAATGGGGCCATGTATCGTGAGATTTTGTGTGAAAACCTCCTTCCATCAGCAAGGGCATTGAAGATGAAACGTGGCTGGGTCTTTCAGCATGACAAGGATCCCAAACACACCGCCCAGGCAACGAAGGAGTGGCTTCGTAAGAAGCATTTCAAGGTCCTGGAGTGGCCTAGCCTGTCTCCAGATCTCAACCCCATAGAAAATCTTTGGAGGGAGTTGAAAGTCTGTGTTGCCCAGCGACAGCCCCAAAACATCACTGCTCTAGAGGAGATCTGCATAGAGGAATAGGCCAAAATACCAGCAACAGTGTGTGAAAACCTTGTGAAGACTTACAGAAAACTTGTGACCTGTGTCATTGCCAACAAAGGGTATATAACAAAGTATTGAGAAACTTTTGTTATTGACCAAATTCTTATTTTCCACCATAATTTGCAAATAAATTCATTAAAATTCCTACAATGTGATTTTCTGGAATTCTTTTTCTGATTTTGTCTGTCATACTTGAAGTGTACCTATGATTAAAATTACAGGCCTCTCTCATCTTTTTAAGTGGGAGAACTTGCACAATTGGTGGCTGACTAAATACTTTTTTGCCCCACTGTATATACCCATTAATTCTTGAAGAATACAACTCATGAGCTAAGTTCAGCTGTCATACCCAATTAGAATCTAAAATATACTCCATTGTTTGCAAACAATGTAATTGTAAAGCTTGAAAACATTGTTAAAACGAAGCTTTGATGTCATGGATGGTCAGTCCTTGCCTCCCTAGCTCTGTCTATGAAATTGAGATTAGTTATATTTCTCCAGCCCCATCCCTCAGCTGTTTACCAGAAAGTGGCAATGTGACCAGCTTTTAAATTGTTTCCCAGATTCCCCCTTTAAGATATGTGACTGACTGAGTGAAAAAAGGCAGTATTTTATTTATTTATTTTGACTTTGGTTCCGTGCGCATGCTTTCTCTCCGTCAATAGCTACTTAAATCCACCCAATTGGGTTTATTGATGTAGTGGTCTGCTTTGTTTCAAATCAAATCAAGTGTTCCTCAGATGAACGATTGGCTGATATGTAAAAGCCACTTATGCGGATTGCCTTATCAAAACATCATAACGATAGGAAATATTTCATGGACATCTGGTGTAACATCAAGCCTTATTTTGTAATTGGTTATGACTCCAAACATTTGAGCTGTACTACTGTAGATTTGAAGTGGGAAATAAACAGTGGCACATTACGAGTGGCAAACCAGTGTGATATCACATTGGGAGTGGTACACCTTTAAAGCTATTAGAGCTCTGGTTACCTTTGGCTATTTCAAAAGATGTGAAGATGAACTTTCCCTTTCCCAGACCTAACCCGTAACCTACAGTAAAAGCAGCCGAGATTCAGATCTTACATGGATAATGACATATATTATGTGGGACCCCTACCACTACCCACAATCAAAGTAACTACGGTTCAGATCTTATGTGCATGCGGATATATAATACAGTATGTGGGATGTTTGCCCATGGGAACGGTGAGTTGATGGCTGAGTTGAGGGCTGAATGATGAACGCCCTTCCTATGAGCTATAAGAGAATGGATGAAGTAGGAGAAGAGGAGGTATAATGTTGGAGGTTTATGGGATCTGGTTTGTGGCCCAGAGGCCCCTGCTGAGCCCCCCGGTGAGCCTCCCTGTCCCCCCCCCCATCTCCCCCTGGCTGAGCAAGCCAAGAGTAGCACTAAATCCCTCATATCCTGACCTAGAACTGGGAATATATAAAAGCTGCCTCGCACAATCACACGGATAAGTGCACGCAGGCATACACATTAGTGTGAGACTCACATACACGCATATAGAATGTAATGGAGAAAGTTCATGTTTATCTTTTGTCTGGGTTATTGGGGCAAAATAATTTATTTGAAGTACTCAAAGTTGTCTCTGATAAAAAAAAAATATTGTCTGTTAGATCATTCAAGGCAACTTAAAAATGTAGGTTTTTGCCTCTTCTAATCACACACTATGTTTTTATATTTTATCTGGAATAAAATCTGATGTTCTCAAGTTCTCCCTAATAATTGTTTTTGTGAAAAAAATATATACACTACAACGTGGCACCGTCCTAGGATGCCACCTTTCCAACAAGTCAGTTCGTCAAATGTCTAGGAGCAATAACGGCTCAGCCGCGAAGTGGTAGGCCACAACAAGCTCACAGAATGGGACCTCCAAGTGCTGAACCGGCTGTCCTCGGTTGCAACACTCACTACCAAATTCCAAACTGCCTCTGGAAGAAATGTCAGCACAAGAATTGTTCGTTGGGAGCTTCATGAAATGGTTTTCCATGGCCGAGCAGCCACAGACAAGCCTAAGATCACCATGTGCAATGCCAAGTGTCGGAAGGAGTGGTGTAAAACACAGACAAAGAAATGATCGGTCTATAATTTTAATGGTAGGTTTATTTGAACAGTGAGAGACAGAATAACAACAACAAAAATCCAGAAAAACGCATGTCAAAAATGTTATAAAATGATTTGCATTTTAATGAGGGAAATAAGTATTTGACCCCCTCTCAATCAGAAAGATTTCTGGCTCCCAAGTGTCTTTTATACAGGTAATGAGCTGAGATTAGGAGCACACTCTTATAGGGAGTGCTCCTAATCTCAGTTTGTTACCTGTATAAAAGACACCTGTCCACAGAAGCAATCAATCAATCAGATTCCAAACTCTCCACCATGGCCAAGACCAAAGAGCTCTCCAAGGATGTCAGGGACAAGATTGTAGACCTACACAAGGCTGGAATGGGCTACAAGACCATCGCCAAGCAGCTTGGTGAGAAGGTGACAACAGTTGGTGCGATTATTCGCAAATGGAAGAAACACAAAAGAACTGTCAATCTGTCACGCTCTGATCAAAGAGAGCTGTTTTTTCTCTGTTTAGTTTGATTGGGGTGTGATAGGGGGTGGGCATTCTATGTGTTTGTTTTCTATGTTTTGGCCGGGTATGGTTTCCAATTAGAGTCTGTCGTTGTCTCTGATTGGAAGCCATACTTAGGCAGACTTTTTCCCTTGGTTTGTGTGGGTAGTTGTTTTCCGTTTTGTTGTCTGCTGCCTGACGGAACTGTTTGCTGTTGTTTTGGTTTCTTTGTAAAAGTGTTTAGTTTTCATTAAAAGAATAATCATGAGCACTCAACACGCCACGCCTTGGTCCCCTTTATACGACGCACGTTACAGAACTAACCACCACGATTGGATCAAGTGGCGTGCCCGGGCAGAGATGGATACCTGGTCGATGAAGGAGTGGACCGAAAGGAGAAACTGGACTTGGGGCCAGGTAATAGACAGGTATCGTAGCCTACCGGGGAAGAACGAGAGGCAGCCCCCAAAATTATTTTGGGGGGGCACACAGGTTGTTTGGCTGGGCCAGGGGTGAGACCTGAGCCAACTCCCCATGCTTATTGTGGTGAGCATGTGCCTGCCTCTCGCACTGTCCCTCCAGTGCGCCTCCATAGCCCAGTACGTCCTGTGCCTGCTCCTCCCACTCTCCCTCCAGTGCGCCTCCATAGCCCAGTACGTCCTGTGCCTGCTCTTCGCACTCTCCCTCCAGTGCGCCTCCATAGCCCAGTACGTCCTGTGCCTGCTCCTCACATTCCCTCTTCAATGCGCCTCCATAGCCCAGTACGGCCGGTGCCTGCTCTGAGCACCCGTTCCTCAGTGCGTCTCTCCAGTCCGGTGAGACCTGTTCCAGCTCCAGGAGAAAAGCCTCCAGTGATAATCTATGGTCCGAAGCCTGTAGAGATGATCCATGGCATGAAGCCTCCAGTGATGATCCATGGCCCGGAGCCTGTAGGGATGTTCCATGACACGAAGCCTCCAGAGGTAATCCATGGCCCGGAGCCTGTAGGGATAATCCATTGCAAGAAGCCTGTAGGGATTATCCATGGTCCGGAACCTGTAGGGATAATCCATGGCACAAAGCCTGTAGGGATGATCCATGGCCCGGAGCCTCCAGTGATGATCCATGGCGCGGACCTGTATTGATGATCCATGGCATGGAGCTTGCAGCAACGGTCCCTAGTCCGGAACCTACAACGACGCTCTCCAGTCCAGAGCCTCCAGCGACGCTCCACAGTCCAGAACCTCAAGCGACGCTCTTCAGTCCAGAGCCTCCAGCGACGCTCCACAGTCCAGAACCTCCAGCGACGCTCCTCAGTCCGGAGCCTCAGCAACTCTCCTCAGTCCGGAGCCTCCAGCGACGCTCTCAAATCCAAAGCCTCCAGCGACGCTCTCCAGTCCGGAGCCTCCAGCGACGCTCTCCAGTCCGGAGCCTCCAGCGACGCTCCTCAGTCCGGAGCATCCAGCGACGCTCTCCAATCCAAAGCCTCCAGCGACGCTCTCCAGTCCGGAGCCTCCAGCGACGCTCTCCAGTCCGGAGCCTCCAGCGACGCTCTCCAGTCCGGAGCCTCCAACGACGCTCTCCAGTCCGGAGCCTCCAGCGACGCTCCACAGTCCAGAACCTCAAGCGACGCTCTTCAGTCCAGAGCCTCCAGCGACGCTCCACAGTCCAGAACCTCCAGCGACGCTCCTCAGTCCGGAGCCTCAGCAACTCTCCTCAGTCCGGAGCCTCAGCAACTCTCCTCAGTCCGGAGCCTCCAGCGACGCTCTCAAATCCAAAGCCTCCAGCGACGCTCTCCAGTCCGGAGCCTCCAGCGACGCTCTCCAGTCCGGAGCCTCCAGCGACGCTCCTCAGTCCGGAGCCTCCAGCGACGCTCTCCAATCCAAAGCCTCCAGCGACGCTCTCCAGTCCGGAGCCTCCAGCGACGCTCTCCAGTCCGGAGCCTCCAGCGACGCTCCCCAGTCCGGAGCCTCCAGCGACGGTCCGCAGCCCAGAGCCTCCAGCGACGGTCCGCAGCACAGAGTCTTCAGCGACGGTCCGCAGCCCAGAGTCTTCAGCGACGGTCTGCAGCCCAGAGTCTTCAGCGACGGTCTGCAGCCCAGAGTCTTCAGCGACGGTCTGCAGCCCAGAGTCTTCAACGGCGGTCTGCAGCCCAGAGTCTTCAATGGCGGTCTGCAGCCCAGAGTCTTCAACGGCGGTCTGCAGCCCAGAGTCTTCAACGGCTGTCTGCAGCCCAGAGTCTTCAGCGGCGTTCTGCAGCCCAGAGTCTTCAGCGGCGTTCTGCAGCCCAGAGTCTTCAGCGGCGTTCTGCAGCCCAGAGTCTTCAGCGGCGTTCTGCAGCCCAGAGTCTTCAGCGGCGTTCTGCAGCCCAGAGTCATCAGCGGCGTTTTGCAACCCAGAGTCTTCAGCGGCGGCCTTCAGCCCAGAGTCTTCAGCGGCGGTTGGCGTTCCAAAGCCTCCGGTGATGATCCACGGTCTGGTTCCTCCGGACACACAGAAACGGGGGGATCAGCGGGTAGTGGGGGTGCTACGCCCTGAACCAGAGCCGCCGCAAATTATAGATGCCCAGCCGGACCCTCCCTTATAGGTTCAGGGTATTTTTTTTTGGGGGGGGGGGGGGGGTACTGTCACGCTCTGACCAAAGAGAGTTGTTTTTTTCTCTGTTTAGTTAGATTGGGGTGTGATAGGGGTGGGCATTCTATGTGTTTGTTTTCTATGTTTTGGCCGGGTATGGTTTCCAATCAGAGGCTGTCTGTCGTTGTCTCTGATTGGAAGCCATACTTAGGCAGCCTTTTTCCCTTGGTTTGTGTGGGTAGTTGTTTTCCGTTTTGTTGTCTGCTACCTGACGGAACTGCTTGCTGTCATTTTGGTTTCTTTGTAAAAGTGTTTAGTTTTCATTAAAAGAAAAATCATGAGCACTCAACACGCCGCGCCTTGGTCCCCTTTATACGATGCATGTTACACAATCTCCCTCCGACTTGGGCTCCATGCAAGATCTCACCTCGTGGAGTTGCAATGATCATGAGAACGGTGAGGAATCTGCCCAGAACTACACGGGAGGATCTTGTCAATGATCTCAAGGCAGCTGGGACCATAGTCACCAAGAGAACAATTGGTAACACAATATGCCGTGAAGGACTGAAATCCTGCAGCGCCCGCAAGGTCCCCCTGCTCAAGAAAGCACATATACATGCCCGTCTGAAGTTTGCCAATGAACATCTGAATGATTCAGAGGACAACTGGGTGAAAGTGTTGTGGTCAGATGAGACCAAAATGGAGCTCTTTGGCATCAACTCAACTCGCCGTGTTTGGAAGAGGAGGAATGCTGCCTATGACCCCAAGAACACCATCCCCACCGTCAAACATGGAGGTGGAAACATTATACTTTGGGGGTGTTTTACTGCTAAGGGGACAGGACAACTTCACCACATCAAAGAGACGATGGACGGGGCCATGTACCGTCAAATCTTGGGTGAGAACCTCCTTCCCTCAACCAGGGCATTGAAAATGGGTCGTGGATGGGTATTCCAGCATGACAACGACCTAAAACACACGGCCAAGGCAACAAAGGAGTGGCTCAAGAAGAAGCACATTAACTTCTTGGGGCTATGTGGGACGCTAGCGTGCCACCCGTGGTGCACCCTATCAACAGCAGGTGCATTTCAAGAGCGGCAAATTTGAAACCAAATAAATGTCAAAATTCAAATTTTTCAAACATACAACTATCTTACACCCTTTGAAAGATAAACATCTCCTTAATCTAACCACGTTGTCCGATTTCAAAAAGGTTTTACGGCGAAAGCATAAAGTTAGATTATGTTAGGAGAGTACATTGACAATAGCTGTGTGTAATGTTTTGTCAATTCAAAGACAGGGTCACCAAAACCATAAAACCAGCTAAAATGATGCACTAACCTTTTACAATCTCCATCAGATGACACTCCTAGGACATTGTTAGACAATGCATGCATTTTTAGTTCTATCAAGTTCATATTTATATCCAAAAACAGCGTTTTACTATGACATTGATGTTGAGGAAATCGTTTCCCTCCAATAACCGGCAGTCAAGTCAGCACCACAAATTAAATAATTAAAATTAGAAAACATTGGTAAAATATTATATTGTCATTTAAAGAATTATAGATTTACATCTCTTGAACGCAATCAACTTGCCAGATTTAAAAATAACCTTACTGGGAAATCACACTTTGCAAAAATCTGAGCACTGCGCCCAGAAAAATATGCTTTGCTATACAGACAAACGGCCATGTTGGAGAGATCTAAAATCGAAAATACTATGTAAATAATCCATTACCTTTGATTCTCTTCATCAGATGTCACTTCCAGGAATCCCAGGTCCATAACGAATGTAGTTTTGTTCAAAAAAGCTCATCATTTATATCCAAAAAGCTCTGTGTTGTTAGCACATGATCTAAGCCAGCCGGACTTCTCGTCATGAACGAGGGGAAAAAATATATTTACGTTCGTTCAAACATGTCAAACGTTGTATAGCATAAATCATTAGTGCCTTTTTTAACCAGAACATGAATAATATTCAAGGTGGACGAATGCATTCTCTTTTATAACGTATTGGAACGAGGGTACCCAACATGAACTCGCGCGCCAGAGTCTAATCGGCCATCACCGTTCCATGGCTCTTGTTCGGTCAGATCTCACAGTAAAAGACTCAAAACACTTTGTAAAGGCTGGTGACATCTAGTGGAAGCAATAGGAAGTGCCAAAACATTAATCAACCCCTGTGTGTTTCAATGGCATAGGCTTAAAGGTAATTCAACACATCAGGTATCCACTTCCTGTCAGAAAATGTCTCAGGGTTTTGCCTGCCAAATGAGTTCTGTTATACTCACAGACACCATTCAAACAGTTTTAGAAACTTTAGGGTGTTTTCTATCCATATATAATAAGTATATGCATATTCTAGTTACTGGGTAGGATTAGTAACCAGATTAAATCGGGTACGTTTTTTTATCCAGCCGTGAAAATACTGCCCCCTAGCCCCAACAGGTTAAGGTCCTGGAGTGGCCTAGCCAGTTTCCAGACCTTAATCCCATAGAAAATCTGTGGAGGGACCTGAAGGTTTGAGTTGCCAAACGTCAGCCTCAAAACCTTAATGACTTGGAGAAGATCTGCAAAGAGGAGTGGGACAAAATCCCTCCTGAGATGTGTGCAAACCTGGTGGCCAACTACAAGAAACGTCTGACCTCTGTGATTGCCAACAAGGGTTTTGCCACCAAGTACTAAGTCATGTTTTGCAGAGGGGTCAAATACTTATTTCCCTGATTATAAATTCAAATCAATTTATAACATTTTTGACATGCATTTTTCTGGATTTTTTGTTGTTATTCCGTCTCTCACTCTCACTCAAATAAACCTACCATTAAAATTATAGACTGATCATTTCTTTGTCAGTGGGCAAACGTACAAAATCAGCAGGGGATCAAATACTTTTTTCCTTCACTGTAAGGCTCATGGTCTTTTGGTATGTCAAAATTGCTTGAAATGTATCATGTACTTATGAAGCTTACATTTGGAATGTTGTTCAAATGCATTGTTACAAAATGTGTTATAAACAAAATAATGAAAAGGGCTGTCTGGTAGCCTCAATAAATAGACAAGATTTGTAGTTGAACAAGTCATTTTTACTTGACTCAACTTGACTCAACTTGACTTGCTCTTAGAATGCATGACTTGTTCTTAACTTGAAACTTGACCTGTTCTACTTGAGACTCGGACCTTGTGAGTTGAGACTTGCTTGCAACTCGAATAATAGTGTCTTTGGTCCCACCTCTGCAATCTCCTAAATAATGTAAATAGTTGCATGATCTGATTTGGGCCTGTATTGCCGATTGCCCCAGTCCAACATCTATATCGCTGCCACAATACGAGATATACAGTACCATATGCTCGCTCACGCGGAACAAACTCAATGCACTCAATGCACAATTGGCATGTATACTGAATGAGAGGAAGATATCCAGGATTACAAAATAAATAATGAACTGGAACATATAAAAAATCCCAGATCAAATTAATAAGTGTCTCAGGGGAAAACATCTGTGAGAAATTATTTTGTGTTTTTCTTTGGCAAGGTGGATGCACTCTCTTAAAAAACACAGCTAATTACTCGCACACGGCACATTTCATGCAGAGGCAAACATCAGACCGTTAATTATGTGAGAATATATAAATAGAGATCAAACAAAGTGCTGTAGCCTGACCGTCACACTGGCATCCTAATGGGTGGCAAAAAGGATTTTGAGTTCTGCTGTACTACTCTGCGCTGCTGTGCTTTCCCATATGGAAAACTCATGTATTATAATTTATGTACATGTATGTGGGGTATTTCAAAATATATTCACATACATGTCCAGAATATATTTATTAAATATATTTTGAGGACATCATAGAATTTCATGAATATATTCTGGACATATATGTAAAAATATTCAAAAAATATGTTAATTACCAAAAATCTTTTTCATGGATAATGTCATTTTATTTCATTATATAATCATACAATTGATTTAAAATGTTTTACACTTGGCTGGTGATGGAGCAATAAGGTATTTTCAACTGCACACAAGCAAGAGTTTTCACCAAGCTTGCTAGCTATCACAGCTAATTTAATTGCCAAAGCTAGTTAGTTAATGTTAACTGTTGCTTGTCAAGCAATGTGTTGCTTGCTTGCTTGCTAGCTAGCTTTGTAGTTGGGTCTGGGTTTCTCTGACATTAATATAGCTAGAACTGGCTAGCTAGCTAGGTGATTTCTAGCTAAACATAATCATATTTTTCCCTGCGATGGATCTTTTTGGGTCTGGAGCCTCAACTGCCTATGGTAAGTTAATGTAAGTTAAGTTATTGTAATGTAAGTTGGCTCGGGTTTATCTAGCTAGATCCTGAACATAACTGTCAACTTCTGAGTCTGAAAATGTACAACAGAGGTTAAGGAATCTACATGGTAAGTATCAATTTGATGTTCATGAATATTAACACCTAATTCTTCATCTTGTGTGGAATTCTTTTCACTGATCCTCTCGCATTATCCTCAGGGTAACTGTCAAAGTGTTTAAAGACCTTATTTTCAAATACAGATGATAAGTGCACATAGGTAATTTGTTTTTCAGATGCTGACTTTCTGAGCTCACAAAGGGAAACATAACATTTTTTTGTCTTAATTATTTGTGTTGTGTGCCTTCTTTCTATTGCATTTGACAAATTAATAAATAATACATGTAAATGTGTTTACATATATTAAAACATTTTAAAATTACCAAATCAAAAAAATAAATATATTTAGGAAATAAATGTGACATACAGTGGTTCCTCCTTTAAAAGTTGCGAGCTTACAACGTGGGACTTAGAGGTACCCAGCGTTATTGCGTCGTTGCTCCAGACCACCACAAGGGGGAGTTAAAGCACTCATTATGTATTTGGGTCCCAAGGTTTTTTTAAGCCCAATCATATCGAGGGGTTCCAATGACGAATTTGACGCAAGCCACCCGTCCCTGGTGTCTTTCTTCAGAAAAGATGGCTAACAAAACTTTACGGTGGGAGCTAATTTAAGTAATTATAACGTCATAACGAGTCAAGCTAAAAATGTACAATTGAGAGGAATATGTTAGTTAATGAAGAGACAAGCATATTTTTGTCAAAAAGTTAATTCATGAACATTTTTTCAGTCATATCCAAAACCAGGTGTATCAAACTCCATTCTTTGAACGATGCTGTGTCTGCATGTATGTATTACAATTATGCACTTCAACAGTGTTTACCACTCCTGCTCCTGGGACATCAATGATTACACATTGTAACAATGCAATAGACTAGAAACATGATTTGTGATTCATATACAGTATACAGAATAAAAAACAGTACATCCTGCCAGCATGTCCATAAGCGAGCCACTCCGGCTGAGAATGACGCGTGGAAGAGAGCAGGAACGAGATGGGAGGTGCAATCCAGGCTATTTGCTCTGAGACCGGCATAATAATGTAATGAAACAAGCAGGGAGCAGGTTTCGAACCCTCATCATTCTAGCCCAATGTCCAGCACGCTATCAACTGTGCCCAAATGTATTAATTGGGGTTGGGGCCGATTGTGGCTAAAAACACTTTATCAATTGGAATCTTTAACATGTGGAAAGGAGGAAAAGTATTATTATTAGTTTTTCAAAAGCGTAGCAGGATGGCTATTAGCTGAACAATAGACTAATCAACCTTTAGTAAAGAATTGTCTAATAGCCGAGCTAGGTGTGAACCCCCACTCCCAACTTGAGCTAGGTGTGAACCCTCCCTCCCCAACTTGCAACAAAACATTTGTATCTTTACACATCTACCTACACACGTATCTACCTACACACAGTTAATGTTCTGGGAAAAAAGAATAGTAATAATAAATATATACACTGCTCAAAAAAATAAAGGCAACACTAAAATAACACATCCTAGATCTGAATGAATGAAATAATCTTATTAAATACTTTTTTCTTTACATAGTTGAATGTGCTGACAACAAAATCACACAAAAATAATCAATGGAAATCCAATTTATCAACCCATGGAGGTCTGGATTTAATCAGTTTAATCGCGTGATAATAATTACAGGGAGTTATTTTGATAAACATGTCTTCAGTTAATGGTGCCCATAGACACGACAGCACAATCCCTCCATCAGTGCTCAGACTGTCCGCAATAGGCTGAGAGAGGCTGGACTGATGCTTGTAGGCCGGTTGTAAGGCAGGTCCTCACCAGACATCACCGGCAACAACGTCGCCTATCGGCACAAATCCACCGTCGCTGGACCAGACAGGACTGGCAAAAAGTGCTCTTCACTGACAAGTTGCAGTTTTTTCTCACCAGGGGGGATGGTGGGATTTGTGTCATCGTTGAAGTAATGACTGTTACACCGAGGTCTGTACTCTGGAGCGGGATCAATTTGGAGGTGGAGGGTTCGTCATGGTCTGGGGTGGTGTATCACAGCATCATCGGACTGAGCTTGTTGTCATTGCAGGCAATCTCAACACTGTGTTAGAGGGAAGACATCATCCTCCCTCATATGGTACTCTTCCTGCAGGCTCATCCTGACATGACCCTCCAGAAAGACAATGCCACCAGCCATACTGCTCGTTTTGTGCATGATTTCCTGCAAGACAGGAATGTCAGTGTTCTGCCATGACCAGCGAAGAGCCCATATCTCAATCCCATTGAGCACGTCTGGGACCTGTTGGATCAGAGGGTGAAGGCTAGGGCCATTCCCCCCAGAAATGTCCGGGTACTTGCAGGTGCCTTGTTGGAAGAGTGGGGTAACATCTCACAGCAAGAACTGGCAAATCTGATGCAGTCCATGAGGAGGAGATGCACTGCAGTACTTAATGCAGCTGGTGGCCACACCAGATACTGATTGTTTCTTTCGATTTTTACCCCCCCTTTGTTCAGGGACACGTTATTCCATTTCTGTCTCATGTCTGTGGAACTTGTTCAGTTTATAACTCAGTTGTTGAATCTTATGTTCATACAAATATTTACACATGTTAAGTTTGCTGAAAATAAACGCATTTGACAGTGAGAGGACATTTATTTTTTTGCTGAGTTTATATATATATATATATATATATATATATATATATATATATATATATATATATATATATATATATATATATTTATATATATATATATATATATATATATATATATATATTTATATATATATATATAGTGCTCAAAAAATAAAGGGAACACTTAAACAACACATCCTAGATCTGAATGAAAGAAATCATCTTATTAAATACTTTTTTCTTTACATAGTTGAATGTGCTGACAACTTCATCTGTGTATATATATACACTGCTCCAAAAAATAAAGGGAACACTTATTGGCAGTATTGACACGGCTGGATAAAAAACATGCATGTATTGTATAACATAATGTCATAGGGTTGTCATTTGATGAAGATCATCAAAGGTTAGTGCTGCATTTAGCTGTGGTTTGGGTTTATGTGACATTATATGCTAGCTTGAAAAATGGGTGTCAGATTATTTCTGGCTGGGTACTCTGCTGACATAATCTAATGTTTTGCTTTCGTTGTAAAGCCTTTTTGAAATCGGACAGTGTGGTTAGGTTAACGAGAGTCTTGTCTTTATAATGGTGTAAAATAGTCATATGTTTGAAAAATTGAAGTTTTTGCATTTTTGAGGTTTTTGAATAACGCGCCACGGGATTACACTGGCTGTTACGTAGGTGGGACGATTTGGTGCCACCTACCCTAGAGAGGTTAATGTTCTGATATTTTTTTATTTAACTATATATAAAACATTTCTTACCGAGCCTTTCCATAAGTCCACGCAAGTTTCTTCAACTGTCTTCTGACTATAATTAGAGCAATGTTGATGTCGTGCCGTGATGCCAGCAGATTAAAGATTGCCTTTGCCGATCGCTCATCATCTTCATGAATATAAACAAGTGATGTCTGCTAAATAATCAAGTTAGGTTTACCAGAAATAAATAATTCCAAATAACAAACTGCCTTTATTTACAAATTAGTGAGAATGTCTCACCCCATGTTCAAGAATTGCCCTTTTCTCGCTCACTTTAGGTTAAATGAAAACGTAATCTCCAAAATATTGTTACTTTTTAAACAAAGCGATTAATATTATTAAATAATATAGAATTGTAAAAAATCCTCTTAGATATTCTCACAGATCCTAATGGAAAATGCCCTTTAGATATTAATTTAGTGTTCTTCAATTCTCAAAACGTAATTGTTGGCGGAGAGTCACGACATTGAAAAAAATATTTGTATATATACTGTAGGCCTACCATAGGTGAAATGAGTCTCACTAGTGTTGAGTAATGTGCCATTAAAATGGTTTAGGTTTTATTTATTTAAAGAGCATATTGAAGTTAGAAGCAAAAGCCTGCAAATATTTTAGCACTGTTTCGCTAAAATGCTCTGAGGCAAGCATGGGGACTGGTCTTGATAAATCAATGAGATTTTTATCTTAACTTAATCTCCATTTGGGTATTGGTTAGACAACAATTAGAAAATTAAGGTGCAGAAATGTTATGCTCTTAGTGTAACCTTTATTTAACTAGGTAAGTCAGTTAAGAACAAATTCTTATTTTCAAGGACGCCTACTCCTTCCTCCCGTTGTACAGAGCCATATTTTTATGTTTTCTCTGAATAGAAACACCATAATATTAATCATATTAATTAAGCCAAATTTCTTAAAATTAATCCCATATATCATGGTATTACAAAAAAGGTTTTAAATTCTCTATCAATGCCAATATGGAAGACTATCAAATGTTTCTCAAAGATGCCCTCTGGTGGTCAAACTAGCAATAACTTACATTAACAGAAACAATGGCTGACAAATAGATAACGTTTCACAGAATGCTGCAGCAGCATGCAAGGTGTGCCGCAGTATGACGCAACTTTTAAAGGAGGAACCACTGTATATGGACATACAAGTAATAAATGTATTTAGATATATTTATTTCAAATGTTAGTACATACAGTATATGATATATAAGTCTTTGAAATATATGTCAATATATTAGGCTTCGGTATGGGTTGAATCAAGGTAGGACGGGTGGAAGTATTTGTGGTGTGTCACACATGCGCCAATGTGGCAATTTCAAGCTAGTGTTAATGGTAACGATTTTGCCAGCAGAGGCGCACAATAGCCTAATTTGTAACCAATGTTTTATTAAAATATCACGAGCAGCAAAACAGTCAACATATATTCCCGTTTTTTCTTTATATTGGACTAGGGTTGCACATTTTGGGGAATACTCAGAGGTGTACTTTCCGTGGGAATTAACGTGAATATATGGGAATTAACAGAAATATATGCAAATTAATATTAATACCATTTAAATGTAGATGTTTTTTGTCTTGGATATATTTACCATATCAGAAACATAAACCTTTTACCATAATTGAAAATAATTAAATCCTTCCAATAGAAAAAAAACAATTTAGTTACAAATTGAACTTTAATGAAATTAGTTGACTCTTCACATGGGATGATTTGACTGAACAACAAAAGAAAGGGAATATTGAATGATCCCAAATGAAAACATTTTCAACAAACATCTGTAAAATGAACTAAAGTGAACTAAACTAAAGAACTAAACTAAAGCTTTGGTTGTCTTCCTCTCAGGTTTCCATGTCTTCTCCCTGGACCTCCTCAATGTCCACCTCTTGAACATCAGACTCTTGAGCCCTCATCCTCACTATCACTTTCCAACCTTGTTCAGGATGGCTCGTTGTCAGGCTCAAAAAGCCTCAAATTTGCCCGGATGGCCACCAATTTTTCAACCCTTGTCAGCCTGTTGCGTGCTTTGGTGTGTGTTCCCAAACAAGGACCAGTTGCGCTCTGAGGCGGCTGATGTTGTTGGGATTTGGAGGATGATGGAGGCAACAGGGGAAAGAGCCTCAGATCTCAAAAGTCCCTTCAACCAGGTGGCTGATGAGATATGTTGGCATGACTGCCATATTGCATCTCCATCCCAAAGCCCTTGTTTGGAAGTGTCCTTCGCCAGACTGCCAAGAACATTGCCCTCATCCAGGCCAAGGTGGCGAGACACGATAGTGATGACACCATAGGCCTTGTTGATCTCTGCACCAAACAGGATACTCTTGCCTGCATACTTGGGGTCCAACATGTACGCTGCGGCATGTATGGGCTTCAGGCAGAAGTCTTCACGCTTTTTGATGTATTTCAGAACGGCAGTTTCCTCTGCTTGGATCAACAGTATGGATTTCTTATCTTACATCTGCAAGCAGAGTCTGAACATCAGACAGGATGGCATTGTTTCCCTCAATCGGTGCAATGGCTACTGCTATAGATTTCAGGAGTTTCAGGCTGCTTAAGCACTCTCTGCCAAAATACATCAACCAGGAAGATCCTCTTGATGGGGCTGTCCATATCGGCAGACTGTGATATGGCCATTTCTTGGAGAGACTCCTTCCCCTCCAGGAGACTGTCATGATGACAACACCACACCAACAGGTGTTGCTGGGCAGCTTCAATGTGGTGCTCTTATTCTCTTATTGCTCTTATTCTACTCACTTTGCTTGGTGAGGTAGATTGCTGCTATAACTTGATGCCCCTTCACATACCTAACCATTTCCTTGGCTCGCTTGTAGAGTGTATCCATTGTTTTCAGTGCCACGATGTCCTTGAGGAGCAGATTCAATGCATGAGCAGCACAGCCAATGGGTGTGATGTGAGGGTAGGATTCCTCCACTTTAGACCAAGCAGCCTTCATGTTCGCAGCATTGTCTGTCACCAGTGCAAATACCTTCTGTTGTCCAAGATCATTGATGACTGCCTTCAGCTCATCTGCAATGTAGAAACCAGTGTGTCTGTTGTCCCTTCTGTCTGTGCTCTTGTAGAATACTTGTTGAGGGGTGGCGATGATGTAGTTAATTATTCCTTGCCCACGAACATTCAACCACCCACCAGAGATGATTGCAATACAGTCTGCTTTCACTATGATTTGCTTGACCTTCACTTGAACTCTGTTGAACTCTGCATCCAGCAAATGAGTACATAAAGCATGTCTGGTTGGAGGGGTGTATGCTGGGAGAAGAACATTCAGAAAAATCTTCCAATACACATTGCCTGTGAGCATCAAGAGGTGAACCAGTTGCATACACAGCTCGAGCAAGACATTCATCAGCATTTCTCTGACTACGTTCCTCCATTGAGCCAAAAAAACTTCTGATTCCAGGAGGACCATGAGCTGTTGCTATCGATAAGGTGTCTGATTCATCATTTTCATCTCGAATAGAAGTAGAGGGACTTTTGTCAGAGGTTGCTTGTTGTGAGCACTGGGGGAAGTTTATGCACTTGGCCAAATGATTTTGCATCTTTGTTGCATTCTGGCACAGTATTTGCAAATGTACACAGCTTTTCCTTCTACATTAGCTGCAGTGAAATGTCTCCACACATCAGATACTGCCCGTGGCCTTTTCTTGTAAAGATCAGAAAAAAATGAGTAAAAAACTAAACAAATACAATTCCATGTACAGATAAATAGTTAAGCAGTTAGATTAACCTGTTGGGTCTAGGGGGCAGCATTTGCACGTCTGGATAAAAAAAATGTACCCGATTTAATCTGGTTACTAATCCTACCCAGTAACTAGAATATGCATATACTTATTATATATGGATAGAAAACACTCTAAAGTTTCCAAAACTGTTTGAATGGTGTCTGTGAGTATAACAGAACTCATTTGGCAGGCAAAACCCTGAGACATTTTCTGACAGGAAGTGGATACCTGATGTGTTGTATTGACTTTAAACCTATCCCATTGAAAAACACAGGGGTTTAGGAATATTTTGGCACTTCCTATTGCTTCCACTAGATGTCACCAGCCTTTACAAAGTGTTTTGAGTCTTCTGGAGGGAGATCTGACCGAACAAGAGCCATGGAACGGTGATGTCCCATTAGACACCTGGCGCGCTACTTCATGTTGGGTACCCTCGTTCCAATACGTTATAAAAGACTATGCATTCGTCCACCTTGAATATTATTCATGTTCTGGTTAAAAAAGGCCCTAATGATTTATGCTATACAACGTTTGACATGTTTGAACGAACGGAAATATATTTTTTCCCCTCGTTCATGACGAGAAGTCCGGCTGGCTTACATCATGTGCTAACGAGACGGAGATTTTTGGACATAAATGATGAGCTTTTTTGAACAAAACTACATTCGTTATGGACCTGTGATACCTGGAAGTGACATCTGATGAAGAGAATCAAAGGTAATGGATTATTTACATAGTATTTTCGATTTTAGATCTCCCCAACATGACGTCTAGTCTGTATCGCAACGCGTATTTTTCTGGGCACAGTGCTCAGATTATTGCAAAGTGTGATTTCCCAGTAAGGTTATTTTTAAATCTGGCAAGTTGATTGCGTTCAAAAGATGTAAATCTATAATTCTTTAAATGACAATATAATATTTTACCAATGTTTTCTAATTTTAATTATTTAATTTGTGACGCTGACTTGACTGCCGGTTATTGGAGGGAAACGATTTCCTCAACATCAATGCCATAGTAAAACGCTGTTTTTGTATATAAATATCAACTTGATAGAACTAAAAATGCATGCATTGTCTAACATAATGTCCTAGGAGTGTCATCTGATGGAGATTGTAAAAGGTTAGTGCATCATTTTAGCTGGTTTTATGGTTTTGGTGACCCTGTCTTTGACTTGACAAAACATTACACACAACTCTTGTAAATGTACTGTCCTAACATACTCTAAATTTATGCTTTCGCCGTAAAACCTTTTTGAAATCGTAAAACGTGGTTAGATTAAGGAGATGTTTATCTTTCAAATGGTGTAACATAGTTGTATTTTTGAAAAATTTGAATTTTGACATTTATTTGGATTCAAATTTGCCGCTCTTGAAATGCACCTGCTGTTGATGGAGTGCACCACGGGTGGCACGCTAGCGTCCCACCTAGCCCCAAGAGGTTAAATAGGTGTTCCTTTGGTCCAGGTGGGAAAGGGCAGTGTGAAGTGCAATATAGATTGCATCATCTGTGGATCTGTTGGGGCGGTATGCAAATTCGAGTGGGTCTAGGGTTTCTGGGATAATGGTGATGATGTGAGCCATGACCAGCCTTTCAAAGCACTTCATGACTACAGATGTGAGTGCTACGGGTCTGTAGTCATTTAGGCAGGTCACCTTAGTGTTCTTGGGCACAGGCACTGTGGTGGTCTGCTTGAAACATGTTGGTATTACAGTGAAGACACTTGCCAGTTGGTCAGCGCATGCTCGCAGCACACGTCCTGGTAATCCGTCTGGCCCTGCGGCCTTGTGAATGTTGACCTGTTTAAAGGTCTTACTCACATCAGCTGCGGAGAGCGTGATCACACAGTCTTCCGGAACAGCTGGTGCTCTATGATATATGATACATGTCATATAAAATATATTCACCCCACCCAGTATTGTAATCAAAACTTACCAGAAAGAATATAGTCCTTGGCTCAGACAGTGTAGTAGTGTAGGCTCAATAGCATCTCATTAGTGTGCAAGATCTTGAGAATCAGCTGTACATGTGATGGAAGAGTGCACTGCACATGTGATAGAAGAATACACTGTGCATTCAGAGGGTTGCAATTCCATTGAATTGGGGATAGTTTAACCAAAATATGCCACAAGACCTAGAATTGCCTTACGTGTATCCAACAAAAAAGGTTCACTGTTATAAGCTTTTACTGCTAACCTACAAAGCATTACATGGGCTTGCTCCTACCTATCTTTCCGATTTGGTCCTGCCGTACATACCTACACGTACGCTACGGTCACAAGACGCAGGCCTCCTAATTGTCCCTAGAATTTCTAAGCAAACGGCTGGAGGTAGGGCTTTCTCCTATAGAGCTCCATTTTTATGGAATGGTCTGCCTACCAATGTGAGAGACGCAGACTCAGTCTCAACCTTTAAGTCTTTACTGAAGACTTATCTCTTCAGTAGGTCCTATGATTAAGTATAGTCTGGCCCAGGAGTGTGAAGGTGAACGGAAAGGCTGGAGCAACGAACCGCCCTTGCTGTCTCTGCCTTGCCGGTTCCCCTCTTTCCACTGGGATTCTCTGCCTCTAACCCTTTTACAGAGGCTGAGTCACTGGCCTACTGGTGTTCTTCCATGCCGTCCATGGGGGGGGTGCGTCACTTGAGTGGGTTGAGTCACTGACGTGGTCTTCCTGTCTGGGTTGGCCCCCCCCCCCCCTTGGGTTGTGCCATGGCGGAGATCGTTGTGGGCTATACTCGGCCTTGTCTTAGGACGGTAAGTTGGTGGTTGGAGACATCCCTCTAGTGGTGTGGGGGCTGTGCTTTGGCAAAGTGGGTGGGGTTATATCCTGCCTGTTTGGCCCTGTCCGGGGGTATCATCGGATGGGGCCACAGTGTCTTCTGATCCCTCCTGTCTCAGCCTCCAGTATTTATGCTGCAGTAGTTTATGTGTCGGGGGGCTAGGGTCAGTCTGTTACATCTGGAGTATTTCTCTTGTCTTATCCGGTGTCCTGTGTGTATTTAAATATGCTCTCTCTAATTCTCTCTTTCTCTCTTTCTGTCTTTCTCTCGGAGGACCTGAGCCCTAGGACCATGCCTCAGGACTACCTGGTATGATGACTCCTTGCTGTCCCCAGTCCACCTGGCCGTGCTGCTGCTCCAGTTTCAACTGTTCTGCCTGCGGCTATGGAACCCTGACCTGTTCACCGGACGTGCTTGTTGCACCCTCGACAACTACTATGATTATTATTATTTGACCATGCTGGTCATTTATGAACATTTTAACATTTTAACATTTTGACCATGTTCTGTTATAATATCCACCCTGCACAGCCAGAAGAGGACTGGCCACCCCTCATAGCCTGGTTCCTCTCTAGGTTTCTTCCTAGGTTTTTGGCCTTTCTAGGGAGTTTTTCCTAGGGAGTTTTTCCTAGCCACCGTGCTTCTTTCACATGCTTTGCTTGCTGTTTGGGGTTTTAGGCTGGGTTTCTGTACAGCACTTTGAGAATATCAGCTGATGTACGAAGGGCTATATAAAAATAAATTTGATTTGATTTGATAAGCTAACTTTTTTGAGGAATTTAGGCAAAATTCCCCAAATTCCAAGGCTTAATTTACCATGGAAAGTTTCCGACCCTTTGCAACACTTTATTGGACATTATTTTTGTCAATGCAACTTTTGTGAAAAGTTTGGACTCATTAGGCCTATGTGAGATGCCCATTGAATGAAAGGTGTCAGTGAGTGTAGGACGTCTGTTTTGGAATATCAAGTTATTACAATAGACTGCTTATTGCATCGTACACTTTCATCTGTTGAACCTAACTGTCAATTCTGATTGCTGTCCTTGGTGCTGAATCCGCTTGTAGCCTAGGCTACAGTGCCTTTAGAAAGTATTCATTCCCTTTGACATATTCCACATTTTGTTGTGTTACAGCCTGAATAAAAAAATGATTAAAACAATCAAATCTCACCCATCTACCTGGGTGTACCCCATAATGACAAAGTGAAAACATGTTTTTTAGTAATTGTTGCTAATTGATTGACATTGAAATACAGAAATATCTCATTCACGTAAGTATTCACATCCCTGAGTCAATACTTTGTAGAAGTACCTTTAGCAGTGATTACAACTGAGTGTTTCTGGGTAAGTCTCTAAGAGCTTTTCACACTTTGATTGTGCAAGATTTGCCCATTTATTATTTTCAAAATTCTTCAAGCTCAGTAAAATTGGTTGTTGATCATTGCTAGACAACCATTTACAGGTCTTGCCATAGATGTTCATGTAGATTTATGTCAAAATTGTAACTTGGCCACTCAGGAACATTCACTGTCTTCTTGGTAAGCAACTCCAGTGTAGATTTGACCTTTTAGGTTATTGTCCTGCTGAAAGGTAAATTCATCTCCCTGTCTGGTGTTGGATGGAAAGCAGACTGAACCAGTTTTCCCTCTATGATTTTTCCTGAGCTTAGCTCTGTTTCTTTTTTATTCTGAAACTCCCCAGTCCTTAACGATTACAAGCATACCCATAACATGATGCAGCCACCACTATGCTTGAAAATATAGAGAGTGGTACTCATTAATGTAATGTGTTGTATTGGATATGCCCAAAACATAACACTTTGTATTAAGGACAAAAACTGAATTGCTTTGCCAAATGTTTTTTGCAGTATTACTTTACATGCAAACAAGATGCATGTTTTGGAATATTTTTATTCTGTACATGCTTCGTTCTTTTCACTCTGTCAATTAGGTTAGTATTGCGGGGTAACTACAATGTTGTGGATCCATCCTCCGTTTTCTCCATATCACAACCCACCTCGACAACACCCGATGAAAATGCAGAGCGCCAAATTCAAAATACAGCAATAGTCATAATAAACATTCATAAAAAATACAAGTGTTATACATCGGTTTAAAGATTAACTTCTTGTTAATCCAGCCGCTTTGTCAGATTTCAAAAAGGCTTTACGGCGAAAGCATACCATGAGATTATCTGAGGACAGCGCCCCGCTTACAAAATCATACAAACATTTTACAACAAAGTAAAGGAATTACAAAAGTCAGAAATAGCAATAAAATTAATCACTTACCTTTGAAGATCTTCATATGGTTGCAGTCACAAGAGTCCCAGCTACACAATAAATGTTTGTTTTGTTCGATCAAGTCTCTCTTTATATCCCAAAAACTCAGTTTTGTTCAGTAATCCACTGGCTCCAAGGCAGTCAAAACATGCAGACAAATTACAACCTAATAGTACCAGTAAAGTTCGTTGAAACATGTCAAATGATGTTTATAATTAATCCTCAGGTTGTCAATTGTCTAAATAATCGATAATATTTAAACCGGACAATAGCGTATTCAATAGAAAGGAAAAACAACGAAGGGCGTGCAATCGGTCACACGTGCAAACCAGCTCTGCATTCTTCTTCAGTCCACTGACAGAAAGGTCTCATTCTTCTTCATTTTTCAGAAAACAAGCCTGAAACAATGTCTAACGACTGTTGACATCTAGTGGAAGCCATAGGAACTGCAATCTGGGTCCTAACCCATTAGATACTGTATAGGCATTCAATTGAAAATACACACATCAAAAAAATCTAACTTGCTGGATGGATTTTCCTCAGGTTTTTGCCTGCCATATCAGTTCTGTTATACTCACAGACATTATTTTAACAGTTTTGCCAACTTTAGAGTGTTTTCTATCCAAATCTAAATTATATGCATATCGTAGCTTCTGGGCCTGAGTAACAGGCAGTTTACTTTGGGCACGCTTCTCATCCAGACGTCGAAATACTGCCCCCAAGCCATAAGAAGTTAAACTCTGTAACTGTTTAAAATCACAATTGGCCTCATGATGAAATCTCTGAGTGGTTTCCTTCCTCTTCGGCAACTGAGTTAGGAAGGACGCCAGTATCTTTGTATTGACTGGGTGTATTGATACACCATCCAAAGTTTAATTAATAACTTCACCATGCACAACGGGATGTTCAATGTCTGCCTTTTTTCTACCAATAGGTGCCCTTCTTTGCGAGGCATTGGAAAGCCTCCCTAGTCTTTGTGGTTGAATCTGTGTTTGAAATTCACTGCTCAACTGAGGGACCTTACAATTGTCTATGTACAGAGATGAGGTAGTCATTAAAAATGATGTTAAACACTATTATTGCACACAGAATTAGTCCATGCAACTTATTATGTAACAGCAGATTTTCTGCAAAGAAATCAACAAAGTTGGCTCTTATATAATGGGGATCAATGGGAAAGAATGTTTTCCCCAATGTGTGGGCGTGGTCGAGGGGAATTCCTTCTAATGACGTGAATATTGACTGAGTATTTCGAAATATTGTTGTTTTAAAAAACTGATTGTTTTCCGTTTAATTTGATTGAACTAGTGCTGAGCGATTAGTGCTTTTTGAGGTTGTTTCAGTTCGATTATAAAAAAATAATTACAGATTTACATTAAATGCTTTATGTCGGTTGAATGCTGTAACAACACAGAATAAAACATTAATCAAGTCCAAAGATGGTAGTGACTGCCCATTACGGCTTATCGCTTATTAACCATTTATTCCCATTACTTTACTTAAAAGTATAACATATTACAGTTGTTACATATTACATTTGTTTTATTTAATGACTTTATTATTTAATTCCAAGTCATCATCTTATCTCTATAGAGCTATGCTGTCTGACAAAATCACTATTTTAGTGGTTCTTCAAAATAAAAAAGGCATACTTTTATGACTGCTGAATACCAACTGAGATATCTTGCGAAGCAACTACTCTTTATCACTCTCGATCCCACATTCTTCTGTCTCTTTTACTTAGCAGGCATAAAAGAAACATTGTAGTTAATTACAACATTTTCTGTGCTAAACTATGTAGAATGTTGGATTAGGTTTGTTAAAATAGAGTCCTGTATGTCATAATGCTTTTTAGGCAGGGTAATAACTTAATTGGAGTCTGTATTATGTTGTTAAGATTATTCAGTTTGGATTTCATTTGGACTTTACTTATTTGGATTTGGAGCCCTCATCAAAATGGAGTCTGGTTTTCAGGCTGCATTTTGGCTAGTAAGGTTCAATGTAGGCTGCAGTACTTATTCACAGATTTCTCATCTTTATATGTTGCAATACCGTACTCTGAGCAATATATTATGGCCAGCCAAGACTTGTTCATTTGCTGCTGGTAAGGATTACTGGCAGCCTTGCTTTGCTTCACTGAGCCTGCGCCCAAAATGCCACCGCTTTCCCTACTGCTTTTGACCAGCACTCTCTATTGGTAGTAGTGCACAATATAGGGATTTGGGTGCCATTTGGGAAGCATCACTTGGCCTTTCAGACAAGCTGGTAAAGAGAGGTAAGGAGAGGAAGACTGCCGACCAGGCTGTCTGCAGAGAGCAATTTAAAATGTCAGACTATGCTGTTCTGTCTGTGACCTCTTGACCTTTATGCAAATCACCCAAAACCGACAGGGGGAATGAAGTGGAGTCCACAGAGGGAGCAAAGTGTTTATCTCCCTCAGGTGGCAAAAATGCAGGATTAGGTTTTTTAGCTTAGACATGATAAGCATTTATGCATAACCATTGTAAAAACTTGGGGCATGCATTATACTTTGTCTATATCCATGTGACTCACTGGCGAAGTCTCATTGCTGGAAGTACTCAGGATATAATATGTGTGAGAAAAGAACTCTTGCATGTTTTTTCAGTCCTGGTTTCCCAAAAATTCCCATGGGTTACTATCAACATTGAGAACCCCTTGTGTACTTCCGAGGAAAGAGCCTTGTGAAGAGTAGAGAAAAGTGACAAAAAACTAGCCCTGCATTGTGCCGACCCAAACCCTCTCTGAAGATTACAAAAAAAAACATGAGTACTGCTCAGAATAAGATAAGACTGCTTTTATTTTACACTGTGAGTGTGGTGTAAAAAGACACACATCCGAGATCCCACATAGGAGTTCAGACTGGCATAATACTGTGAAAACCACTTAGGTGTGATATGAAAGCATAAATAAGTGGCTTGTGTGACTCGGTGGGATTTTCACTCCATCTGCAGCTGGTGTGTAGTTCACACAACTCTCACATAAAACATTGCTTATTGTAATGCCTTCTTCCAACTTGATCTGATAGTCAAGGAATACATCTCATGATCGAAACCAAAAGTCAATCCTTTGAACAAAGGCATTGATAATCAAATAATGTCTGTCGAAACCTTTTGATTGACGTCTGAAGCCTGTCTCTTGTAGCACAATGGACCTCTATCTTTCTGCTCTTATTTCAGCGCCGTCATTGACCGACCGGACTAATGTATTCACCTAGTGTCACTTCACACAACAGCCATCACTCCTGCTGCTTGTCCACATCAAGGAAGAGAAAAATAGGAGCCCAATCGATTGGCATTAATTATGTGGATGGAAGGCACACGTGCGCCTTTTTCTCCTCAGGATCAGTCGATAAAGGTCAGGCAATTATAGTTTTTCTTTTTTTTCTGGGATTCGATAATGGCTCTCCAGAGATTGTCACCTCCTCCACAACACCAGACTAGCATTCTAAAATCCCAGATATGGATCCTCATTTCTTTGCAGATTGCCTTGCTTAATGGCAACAACGTCTGACCCAGGATTCGAACCAGCTATCCTCTGATTGTTGGTCCGTCTCTCTGACCTTTAGACTACCTGTTGCCCCATGAAAAGAAAGTTATGCAAATTGACCTATGAAGTCTTAATAAAAGGTCCTTTCTTGTGTGTTGTGAAAATTCACCTTACTTAAACATAGTATTGTCAATTCATAGAGATACAAAGCATAGTTATCCAACAGACTAGCTAGACCCGCCCTGCGTGTGCGTAGGTAGAACCCTTTCCACAGAGGGTTCTACATGGAACCCAAAAGGGTTCTTCTATGGGAACCTTTTTTTCTAAGAGTGTACATATCGCAGATTACCCCTTGAATGACCTGACTTGATTAAACATAATACTGCCAATTCATGGAGATACAAAGTATAGATTATACTGCATGACCTTTCCATGGGGGTTGAAATGGTAAGAACTGTGAAGAGGTTATATTGCTACTTTTATTGTCTGTATAGCCTTCCATTTGTGCAACCTCTAAGTGACCTTCTCTATACTATAAAAGAGCCATGGAAGACGACTTCATACAGAGAGCATACATAAACCATGATATTAGAAACAAGAGTTCCACAAACTCTTCTGTATTTCTTGAGATTAAATCAAAATGTCATCAAGGCAGAAGGCATTTGTGTGAAAATATAGCTTTAATGTGTCAAATTTTCACCAGACAGTGAATAAATAAATAAACTGTCAATAAACGGTATGTAGCTGTTAACCTTAGTAACAAATGTGTTGTCAAGTATAGAAATGTTTTGACAACAAAATGACATAGATCTAGGCTATCACAACGTTGATGCTAACACTTATTGTAATGCCAATCGGTATAATGCATTATCACTTAAGCAAGTATAAGCTGTTATAATACTGTATTATTAAATCATAAATTGTAGCTATCATTCTGTGTGGAGTCATAACATCATAACAAACAGTTGGCCAAGTGTTACAGCATTAACACATCGTCATGGAAATGTACTTTACGTTACCTGCCATATTATAATTCCAGTGCCAGGTATGGTGTCCGTATTAGGACACCCTGGAGAGAAAGTAGAGCTTGGCATCATAAACTGCACCACAAGGGGCCAAGCTAAAAAGTTATTCATGTTAACTTACTGTGGGAACCCATGGGTGCGTTCCAAAGAAAACCCTATTCCCTATGCAGTACATTAATTTTGACCAGGGCCAATATTAGTTGTGCGCGGGTCAGCTGTTTGTTCCACCACACCCACTGGCAATTGCTAATAAACCATCTGCAACCGCCCTACTATATGTGATAAAGTGAAAATCTGTAAATATAGAAAATGCACTATAGGCTACAGTCAGAGATGACAGAACTATTTTTTTTACAGGGGGGGGTTTCTGTTTATAATTTCCAGCATTTTGGTAGGCTATTTGTTAGTCAACCTATCTATAATTAGATACATTCATCTTCTTCTGTCATTATAGACTGAGTGTACAAAACATTAGGAACACCTGCTCTTTCCATGACATAGATTGACCAGGTGAATCCAGGTGAAAGCTATGATCCCTTATTGATGTCACCTATTAAATCCACTTCAATCAGTGTAGATGAAGAGGAGACAGGTTGAAGAATAGTTTTTAAGCCTTGAGACAATTGAGCCATGGATTTTGTGTGTGCCATTCAGAGGGTGAGTCAAAAGATTTAACCTGTTATGGCTAGGGGGCAGTATTTTCACAGCCGGATAAAAAACATACCCGATTTAATCTGATTATTACTCCTGCCCAGAAACTAGAATATGCATATAATTATTAGCTTTGGATAGAAAACACTCCAAAGTTTCTAAAACTGTTTGAATGGTGTCTGTGAGTATAACAGAACTCATTTGGCAGGAAAAAACCTGAGAAGATTCCATGCAGGAAGTGCCCTGTCTGACAATTTCTTGCCCTTCTTGATTATCTCTATCCATTACAGAGGATCTCTGCTGTTATGTGACACTTCCTACGGCTCCCATGGGCTCTCAGAAGGCGGCAAAAAGCTGAATCGTGGCTTTGCAGGCTCTGGCTGAAAAAAAGTAGCGCGTTTCGGTAGTGGCTGGTTACAGTACTGTGAGACTCAGGCTCGTGCCCGCGTCAACCCCATGCTTTGTTTTCTTTTGTCTGTTTACCTAAACGGAGATTCCCGGTCAGAATATTATCGCTTTTTTACGAGAAAAAATGCATAAAAATTGATTTTAAACAGCGGTTGACATGCTTCGAAGTACGGTAATGGAATATTTAGAAATCTTTTGTCACGAATTGCGCCACGCTCGTGACCCTTATTTACACTTCGGATAGTGTCTTGAACGCGCGAACAAAACGCCGCTATTTGGATATAACGATGGATTATTTTGAACCAAACCAAAATTTTTTATTGAAGTAGAAGTCCTGGGAGTGCATTCTGACGAAGACAGCAAAGGTAATAACATTTTTCTAATAATAAATCTGACTTTGGTGAAGGCTAAACTTGCTGGGTGTCTAAATAGCTAGCCCTGTGATGCCGGGCTATGTACTCAGAATATTGCAAAATGTGCTTTCACCGAAAAGCTATTTTAAAATCGGACACCTCGATTGCACAAAGGAGTTCTGTATCTATAATTCTTAAAATAATTGTTATGTTTTTTGTGAACGTTTATCGTGAGTCATTTAGTAAATTCACCAGAGGTTTGCGGGGGGTATGCTAGTTCTGAACGTCACATGCTAATGTAAAAAGCTGGATTTTGATATAAATATGAACTTGATTGAACAAAACATGCATGTATTGTATAACATAATGTCCTAGGTGTGTCATCTGATGAAGATCATCAAAGGTTAGTGCTGCATTTAGCTGTGGTTTTGTTTTTTGTGACATTATATGCTAGCTTGAAAAATGGGTGTCTGATTATTTCTGGCTGGGTACTCTGCTGACATAATCTAATGTTTTGCTTTCGCTGTAAAGCCTTTTTGAAATCGGACAGTGTGGTTAGATAAAGGAGAGTCTTGTCTTTAAAATGCTGTGAAATAGTCATATGTTTGAAAAATGGAAGTTTTCGCATTTTAGAGGAGTTTGTATTTCGCGCCACGCCCATCATTGGATATTGGAGCAGGTGTTCTGCTAGCGGAACGTCTAGATGTAAGAGGTTAAGTGCTTTGAACGGGGTATGGTAGTATGTGCCAGGCGCACCGGTTTGAGTGTGTTAACCTCTCTAGAGTCGGCGGGACGAAATCGTCCCACCTACGTAACAGCCAGTGGAATCCTGTGGTGCGTTATTCAAATACCTTAGAAATGCTATTACTTCAATTTCTCAAACAAGGTAAAAATCTGTCATTCTGCCCCTGAACAAGGCAGTTACCCCACTGTTACTAGGCTGTCATTAAAAGTAAGAGTTTGTTCTTAACTGACTTGCCTAGTTAAATAAAGGTAAAAACATTTTTTCAAAACACCTTCGATGGCCACTGGCACGCTGGAGAAATGTGCTCTTCACGGATGATTCCCCGTTTCAACTGTACCGGGCAGATGGCAGACAGTGTGTATGGCATTGTGTGGGCGAGCGGTTTGCTGATGTGAACAGAGTGCCCTATGGTGGTAGTGGGGTTATGGAATGGGCAGGCATAAGCTACGGACAACGAAAATGATTGCATTTTATCGATGGCAATTTTAATCCACAGAGATGCCATGATGAGATCCTGAGGCCTATTGTCGTGCCATTCATCCGCCACCGCCATCACCTCATGTTCCAGCATGATAATGCACGGTCCCATGTCTCAAGGATCTGTACCCAATTCTTGGAAGCTGAAAATGTCCCAGTTCTTCCATGGCCTGCATACTCACCAGACATGTCACCCATTGAGCATGTTTGGGATGCTCTGGATCGACTTGTACGCCAGCGTGTTCCAGTTTCCGCCAATAGCCAGCAACTAAGCACAGTCATTGAAGAGGAGTTTGACAACATTCCACAGGCCATAATCAACAGCATGATCAACTCTATGCAACGTAGATGTGTCACGTTGCATGAGACAAATGGTGGTCACACCAGATACTGACTGGTTTTCTGATCTACGCCCCAACCTTTTTTTTAATAAGGTATCTGTGACCAACAGATGCATATCTGTATTTCTAGTCATGTGGAATGCATAGATTAAGTTCTCTGTCATCTCTGCTTCTTTCACAGAGCAAAGACGTTTAGGGACAGGGGAGAAAATGCAATAACCCCCCAAAAATGTCACAGGACATCCGTTTGACCGGTGGAAAGCAAATAGAAAGCTGTGAAAACGAACCAACATTTTTCTGATAAGATTTGACTGGTGGAAAAGTTCAGCTTGGATGCCCAGTGCCCTCAGAAACAATGTTTTGTTACAGCCTGAATTTGAAAAAGTGTAAATTGAGAGTTTGTGTCACTGGCCTACACACAATACCCCATTATGTCAAAGTGTAATTATGTTTTTACACATTTTTACTAATTAACAAAAAATGTAAAGCTGAAATGTCTTGAGTCAATAAGTATTTCTTATGGCAAGCATAAATTAGTTCAGGAGTAAAAATGTGCTTAACAAGTTGCTTAAAAAGTTGCATGGACTCAATAATAGTGTGTAGCCCTTTTCTGCAGTCAAATGACCTAGTGGCCTCATGGGTGGAATGTTATTAATATGTTTTGTAATTTAATAATTAAGTAACATTATTTGTGAGGTGTATACTTTTGTTTCAAGCTAGATTTGTTTTAGACTACCAAGACACACTCTGTGTGACCCTGGTTTAGCCCACTGCAGTAAAACGTACAAAAATATAAACTCAGCAAAAAATAAATGTCCTCTCACTGTCAAATGCGTTTATTTTCAGCAAACTTAACATGTGTAAATATTTGCATGAACATAAGATTCAACAACTGAGTCATAAACTGAACAAGTTCCACAGACATGTGACTAACAAAAATAGAATATTGTCTCCCTGAACAAAGGGGGGTCAAAATCAAAAGAACAGTCAGTATCTGGTGTGGCCACCAGCTGCATTAAGTACTGCAGTGCATCTCCTCCTCATGGACTGCACCAGATTTGCCAGTTCTTGCTGTGAGATGTTACCCCACTCTTCCAACAAGGCACCTGCAAGTTCCCAGACATTTCTGGGGGGAATGGCACTAGCCATCACCCTCCGATCCAACAGGTCCCAGACGTGCTCAATGGGATTGAGATCCAGGCACTTCGCTGGCCATGGCAGAACACTGACATTCCTGTCTTGCAGGAAATCACTCACAGAACGAGCAGTATGGCTGGTGGCATTGTCATGCTGGAGGGTCATGTCAGGATGAGCCTGCAGGAAGGGTACCACATGAGGGAGGAGGATGTCTTCCCTGTAACGCACGGCGTTGAGATTGCCTGCAATGACAACAAGCTCAGTCCGATGATGCTGTGACACACCGCCCCAGACCATGACAGACCCTTCACCTCCAAGTCGATCTCGCTCCAGAGTACAGGCCTCAGTGTAACGCTCATTCCTTTGACGATAACCCGAAACCGACCATCCCCTCTGGTGAGACAAAACTGCAACTCGTCAGTGAAGTGCACTTTTTATCATTCCTGTCTGGTCCAGCGACGGAGAGTTTGTGCACATAGGCGACGTTGTTGCCGGTGATGTCTGGTGAGGACCTGCCTTACAACCGGCCTACAAGCATCAGTCCAGCCTCTCTCAGCCTATTGCGGACAGTCTGAGCACTGATGGAGAGATTGTACATTCCTGGTGTAACTCGGGTAGTTGTTGTTGCCATCTCGCAGGTGTGATGTTCGGATGTCCTGATCCTGTACAGGTGCTGTTACACGTGGTCTGCCACTGCGAGGACGATCAGCTGTCCGTCCTGTTTCCCTGTAGCGCTGTCTTAGGTGTCTCACAGTACGGACATTGCAATTTATTGCCCTGGCCACATCTGCAGTCCTCATGCCTCCTTGCAGCATGCCTAAGGCACATTCACGCAGATGAGCAGGGACCCTGGGCTCCTTTATTTTGGTAATTTTCAGAGTCAGTAGAAAGGCCTCTTTAGTGTCCTAAGTTTTCATAACTGTGACCTTAATTGCCTATTGTCTGTAAGCTGTTAGTGTCTTAACGAAACTTGGGAAACAGTGTTTAAACCCTTCACAATGAAGATCTGCGAAATTATTTGGATTTTTACAAATTATCTTTGAAAGACGGGTCCTGAAAAAGGGACGTTTATTTTTTTGCTGAGTTTATATATGAATACCTCATCTCTGTACCCCACACATACAATTATCTGTAAGACCCCTCAGTCGAGCAGTGATTTTCAAACACAGATTCAACCACAAAGACCAGGGAGGTTTTCCAATGCTTCACAAACAATGGCACCTATTGGTGGATGGGTAAATAAAAAAAACAGATACAGTACCAGTCAAAAGTTTGGACACACCTACTCATTCAAAGGTTTTTCTTTATTTTGACTATTTTCTACATTGTAGAATAACAGTGAAGACATCAAAATTATAAAAAAAACACAAATGGAATCATGTAGTAACCAAAGAAGTGTTAAACAAATCGAAATATATGTTATATTTGAGGTTCTTAAGTAGCCACCCTTTGCCTTGATGACAGCTTTGCAAACTCTTGGCATTCTCTCAACCAGCTTCACCGTGAATGCCTTTCCAACAGTCTTGAAGGCATTCCCACATATGCTGAACACTTGTTGGCTGCTTTTCCTTCACTCTGCGGTCCAACTCATCCACAACCATCTCCGTTGGGTTGAGGTCAGGTGATTGTGGAGGACAGGTAATCTGATGCAGCACTCTCCTTCTTGGTCTGAACAGTTAATGTTGAGATATGACTGTTACTTGAACTATGTGAAGCATTCATTTGGACTGCAATTTCTGAGACTGGTAACTCTAATGTACTTATCCTCTGCAGCAGAGGTAACTCTGGGTCTTCCTTTCCTGTGGCGGTCGTCATGAAAGCCAGTTTTATAGCGCTTGATGTTTTTTGCGAATCCACTTGAAGAAACTTTCAACGTTTTTGAAGTTTTCCGGATTGACTGACCTCCATGTCTTAAAGTAATGATGAACTGTCATTTCTCTTTACTTATTTGAGCTGTTCTTGCCATAATATGGACTTGGTCTTTTATCAAATAGGGCTATCTTCTGTATTCCACCCCTACCCTGTCACAACACAACTGATTGGCTCAAACGCATTAAGAAGGAAAGAAATTCCTCAAACTAACTTTTAACAAGGCACACCTGTTAATTGAAATGCATTCCAGGTGCCTACCTCATGAAGCTGGTTGAGCAAATGCCAAGAGTGTGCATAGCTGTCGTCAAGGCAAAGGGTGGCTACTTTGAAGAATCTCAAATCTCAAATATATTTTCATATGTTAAACACTTTTTTGGTTACTGCATGATTCCATGTGTGTTATTTCAGAGTTTTTATTCTACAATGTAGAAAATAGTCAAGGTAAAGAAAAACCCTTGAATGAGTAGGTGTGTCCAAACTCTGAAGTGGAAACATCTAGGAGCAACAATGGCACAGTCGCGAAGTGGTAGGACACAAGCTCACAGAACGGGACCGCAGTGCGTAAAAATCATCTGTCCTCAGTCACAACACTCACTACCGAGTTCCGAACTGCCTCTGAAAGCAACGTCAGCACAATAAATGTTTGTTGGGAGCTTCTTGAAATGGGTTTCCATGGCCGAGCAGCCAAACACAAGCCTAAGATCACCATGCGCAATGCCAAGCATCGGCTGGAGCGGTGTAAAGCTCGCCGCCATTGGACTCTGGAGCAGTGGAAAAGCATTCTCTGGAGTGATGAATCCCGCTTCCCCATTTGGCAGTCCGATGGAGAAATTTGGATTTGGCGGATGCCAGGAGAACGCTACCTCCCCAAATGCGTAGTGCCAACTGTAAAGTTTGGTGGAGGAGTAATAATGGTCTTGGTCTGTTTTTCATTTTTCGGGATAGGCCCCTTAGTTCCAGTGAAGGAAAATTGTAATGCTGCAACATACAATTTTTTTTATTTTACAAGGCATGTCAGTTAAGAACAAATTCTTATTTTCAATGACGGCCTAGGAACAGTGGGTTAACTGCCTTGTTCAGGCAGAACGACAGATTTTTACCTTGTCGGCTCAGGGATTCGATCTTGCAACCTTTCATTTACTAGTCCAACACTAACCACTAGGCTACCTGCTGCCCCACAATGACATTCCAGACGATTCTGTGTTTCTAATTCTGTGGCAACAGTTTGAGGTAGGCCCTTTCCTGTTTCAGCATGACAATGCCCCTGTGCAAAAAGCGGGGTGCATACAGAAATGGTTTGTCGAGATCAGTGTGGAAGAACTTGACTGGCCTGCACAGAGCCCTGACCTCATCCCCATCAAACACCTTTGGGATGAATTGGAACGCCGACAGCAAGCCAGGCCTAATTGCCAAACATCAGTGCCGACCTCACTAATGCTTGTGGCTGAATGTAAGCAAGTCCCCGCAGCAACGTTCCAACATGATGTTCGACGAGCAGGTGTCCACATACTCCCGGTCATGTAGTGTAACTGTTTCAATTAAAATGTATTTGTTGTCGATAAAAGGCTGTGCGTAATGACAGTATACATAAACATACCTTTTGCGGTTAAATACCCATGTACCAAATACAAAATACAAGATAAATGGGTTTCCATCGCATTTTCACATCTACTGATGTTTTTCTCACAAAAAATGTTGCGTTATATAACGAGTGTGCCCACTCTGTATTGGCACATGCTCTCTAGCCAACAGCTCACAGATACAGTGCAGGTATAGCCTACATGATGAGATTATTTGTCAAACGGCAGCCAAGCATCGATGATCATGTCACCAGAATAAGACCCTCAATATTTATTGTAAAGGAGCATAAAGCTCATCATGTTACACGTTCACCACCCTGTGAAATTCAGCATAATTTATTTAATCTGTAGCCTAATAAACTGCATGCTTTCCTGACGAGTTGTAGTGGGAGGACCGCACATGTCATTGCGTGATACAAAGTTTACTTAGATATGATGGTTATTATATCAATATTTGCGAATGAAAGCATTTCCACCTACATTTCTCGCATTAATTCATTTTACCGACACAAAACAATCCCACCTTGTCTAGCATATTTTGTTTACAGACAAATGTTCTGTTTCCATCAGGCCTGTTGTGAAATGTTTTATCTGACGTACTTTACTCGCGTAAAAAGGTTGGATGGAAACTGGTTATAAAATGGCCCCTTTGAGCATGGTAAAGTTATTTGTTACACTTTGGATGGTGTATCAATACACCCCGTTACCACAAAGACAGAGGCGTTCTTTCTAACTCAGTTGCCGGAGAGGAAGGAAATCACTCAGGGATGAGGCCAATGGTGAATTTAAAACTGTTAAGGGGTTTAATGGCTGTGATAGGAATAAACTGAGGATGGATCAACAACATTGTAGTTACTCCACAATACTAACCTAAATGATAGAGTGAAAAGAAGGAAGCCTGTACAGAATAAAACATATTCCTAAACATGCATCCTGTTTGCATTAAGGCACTCAAGTAAAACTGCAAACACTTTTGCAAAGAAATTAACTTTATGTCCTAAATACAAAGTGTTATGTTTGGAGAAAATTCAACAGAAGGCCAAATATACACTGGAGTTGCTTACCAAGACGACATTGAATGTTCTGGAGTAGCCTAGTTACAGTTTTGACTTAAATTGGCTTTAAAATCTATTGCAATACTTGAAAATGGCTGACTAGGAATGATCAACAAACAATTTGATAAAGCTTGAATAATTTTTTAACGAATAATGTGCAAATATTGTACAATCCAGGTGTGCAAAGCTCTTCGAGAGTTACCCAGAAAGACTCACAGCTGTAGTTGCTGCCAATGGTGATTCTATAATTTATTGACTCGGGTATTGTGTGTAGGTGGGTAAGAATTATTTTTGATTTAATCCATTTTGAATTCAGGCTGTAACAACAAAATGCGGAATAAGTCAAGGTGTATGAATACTTTCTAAAGGCACTGTATGTGCTTGAAATACTATCAGCTATTAGGATGCTGATAAAGATGGCACCTCTACAGACAGTCCCTAACTGTGTATTCACAATCTCTCAAGATGCTGAAATAAATAAATAATATTAATCTGGGGTATCATTTTATAACAAAAAGTACTTAATTCTGCAGGAGTTAATATTAAGACTATGTGAGAGGTTATAGACCTAGAGTCAGTGTCCAGATTTCAGTTCCCATTTAACCCATCTGAACAGTAGGCTACAGCTCCCTTGACTTGTCATAGGCCTATTTTGGGGCTCCCGAGTGGCGGCAGCGGTCTAAGACACTGCATCTCAGTGCAAGAGGCGTCACTGCAGTACCTGGTTCGAAATCAGGCTACATCACATCTGGCCGTAATTGGGAGTCCCGTAGGGCAGCGCACAATTGGCCCAGCGTCGTCTGGGTTTGGCTGGGGTAGGCCGTCATTGTAAATAAGAATTTGTTCTTAACTGACTTGCCTAGTTAAATAAAAAAATTATGAACAATAATTGGAAGTCCTTGTCTTTTGACTATGGAATTGTTATAGTGCTTCACAATCTTCATACATAACATAGGCACTGCTATCATCATTGTATCATGAGTATAATCTGTTACTCATTGCATATTTATCCCTCATGTTATTATTTTTTCTATCATTTCTCTCTGAATTGTTGGGATTTTTAGTCTAAGCCTTTTCTAAAGAAAGCATGTGACAAATACAATTTGACTTGATCCTCTTTTACCATTTCACCAAATGTTTCCCAAACATTACTTCTCTGGCCCTCCCTTGTATTTATTTTCAAGTCTTCATTTCACAGTTTTTCTCTTATTGAATTAAACTCCGACATTATCCTTTTTGCCTCAGTAGATCAAGGTAACTTTTTCTGCCCGTTTCCAAAAGCATTTGGCGATTGGCATGTAGGCTATTTGGCACGAGTAAAGTTATAACCTAAAGCTTAGGCTTACACACTAATGCCAGATAGGCTAAAAATAATGAAATAAAAATCTCAATGTAGCCTATAGATATAAATTGCACAATCATTTTTTATCTATTGTTTTCTCTTTATTCAACCCGACAGCCACCCACCCTTCAACCACACAATATTTCATGACGCATCACTAGCCCATAGGGCTCTGGTCATAAGTAGTGCACTATGTAGGGAATAGGGTGTCATTTGTGATGCAGACCATAAGTTCAATGAACCTCTTTATTCAGTCAACCATGATGTCTGAGAATGTGGTGACTCTATCCAGGCCATATCACACCCGCAGTCGCTTTGTGACCACAGGTTGAGCTATTCAATTCAATCACTTTGTTGGCCCATTCCTCAATAGCAACCATATTATATAATCTACTCTTGAAGCTATTTAACATAGTCTAGGGAGGGAGAGGGAGAAAGAAAGAAAGAAAGAAAACTTTGACTGTAATCAATTCAACAAAGAATAAAAATGGGCCATGGAAAAATAGAGCTGTAACTATGTCTGTATTAGTGGATGCTCTTGCCCAAAATAACTTCACAAGGTAAAGTTAGTAAAAGTGTCTCACTGTGAAGCATAAATGTAAAATAATTAGTTTTTTTAGACAACAAAGAGAACTGTTTTTAGAGCACAGCAGGCAAATGTCATTCTAGAGATTTTTTATTTTATTTTTTTGACAGATTTTGTTTATCGCAAAACAACTACTGTGAAAATTCTAATTTCAATGATTAAACAATTAAATATGAGAGTATCTTCAAACTAATAGAGGTCAGAATAGAAATGCTAGGTGAGACAAACAGGCATCCACAGTAAATGTTCATTTTGCCTTAGTATTAGAACACAGTCAGAGGTTTTCTGAAGAGCAAATTGAATGAGTGAGGCAATTTGATTAAATTCAAGTCTTCATCTCGATTACCCATCTCTGAAGGAAATTAAATTATGTTGACGGACGTCAATGCAAGACAACACATACGTGCACGCACACACACATCTACCCCACTTTCTCTCTTTCTCTTTCTCTTTCTCACACACACTTACCCTACTTTCAAACACACATACAGTTCCATTGTAACATTTTTCTGTTTGGCCTGGCTGGTGACACCATCCTGTTGACTGAAATATTGTTGTTTTCCAAGGTAGAGAAAAAAAAGAGAGAAACAGCTATTTATTTAGCGAGGGACTTTCCCCGCTTCACACCGCTGGTCTTAATGAGGTTTGTCAGAATGACCTATTAGAGCCATCCATCACCCCCAGTCTCCTCCCTCTCTCCCTTCCTCTGTTTCCTTTCTACCTCCCTCTTTTCCCACTCTTTCTCTCTCTCTTTCCCTGTGTGCACGGAGTAAAGCAGAATCTGTCTTCATGATCAGGAGAGAAATTAAATGTGCTCACTTTGCCCTCCTGGCTCGCCTCTTGCTCAGCATAAATAACAGTCAGTTTTCACAATGGGTGCAGGAACATCATAACTCCATTATATGATGCATCATATTCCAGGTGCCATGCCGTTTTTTCTTCCCCGCATGCATACATGTCTATACAGTTTTTTCTGTCCCTCATAAAAAGCAGTTTTTGTGATGATGGATACATGCTGTCTTTGTCTCATTGTTTTTTAACCACAGAATGGTGGAAAGGAAGAAATATAATTAGACATTTGAATTGGAAATGTTAATGTTATAGTCTCGTTATTATGATAGAAGAAAAAAGATCAGTGACCAGGTATAGAGTTAGACTGAACAGCAGAGGTCTTCAAGGATCCATCTGTACCTGAGACCCGATCCGGAACCCGGAGGAGATCTGGATACAGAATTCTAAATAATGTCACAGCTATGGGTATGTGTCATGTGTCATTTTAACTGACTTCTCCGGAAGGGCCAGTACAGATCCAAACTCAACTGCTGCAGTAGAGAAAGAGAGAGAAATTGTATCATTCATTCTGCTGCGCTTGCTTTTCACAACAGTGGAGCATGGCGCATATAGCCTGTTGTTGGCCAATCGTAAGTCATCAAAGCGGCAACTGGCTACCGTCATTGTCTATGACTGTAGCCGGATGCCGCTTTGATGACTTATGATTGTCAAATAGGCCTACATTCCATGAGACTTTTGGGAAAAAAAACATGCAAGGCTTGAAATTAACCTGTTTATACACTTGTAATTGAGACAAGGAGGTGACTGAAAATTGTGTTGAATTATTATTCCCATACTATTATTACAGAGAATCAGACAAATTATGCTACCCTCTGCCTATTGGCTTCTTAGCTTATTCAAGACTGTCTCAAAATACAACTCTGCCCCTTTAAGACAAAAAAAAACTCTTTACCTGACATGCTTTTCAAAGATGTCTAGAAATGTACACATTTTGTGCTCCTGTAGGAATCGATCACTCCCCTATTGATGACTACAAATTATCTATAACTGGGCTAATAACTCACTAACTAGCAAAGAATATGAACAAAATGTACACACGTGGCTACATGCAGCTCTCACTTTGATCTCAAAACAAGCGCATCTGCTCACTACCACTCATGCTGTAAACACAGTCCAGTTCAACATAAATGGCACAGCTCCATATATGGCAATGGTCTATTTGCATATAGGCCTACTGCAGCTCTGATTGTTTATGCAGCACTGGTAGAGTATGGGCTGAGTAGTGCTTGTCAATGCAATATAATCCTACTCCGATGCATTCTGCCTACAACAAAATAACTTGCATAGTTTGTTTTGTTTTGGATGTTGCATTGAAAGTGGCTAATATTGCGTTGATTTGATCACAATTGCCGGAATAAAGGGAAACGTTAATAGTGTTAATAGGGAAAACTCTAGAACAGTGGTCACCAAACTCAAGATCACTTTGAATGAAAATGCAAGCTGTCTACCGCTCAGATTTGTTTTTCACTTGACTTAAAAAATGTAAGCATATGCAACATTAACCCAATTATTTATTTATTGATAGAGGACAATGAACATTAATCAACATCAATATTTCAATAATGCAACGTCCATGTAAATGTGCCGGGGTTAGCCAAAAGCTAATTTGCACCTGTAGTCCCAGCGCAGCTAAGGACAATTACACAGCCACAATAAAAATACTCACTAAAACAATACAAAATACAAATACATTAATCCAATAATATATAATTCTAACAACAACAACATCACTATCATCAACTGTTGTCTTACATATGTAAGGAACAACAGATAAGTCATGTGTACAGGTTTGGATAGATTTGAGCCATGTTTTAAATTTACATTTAAAACTACAATAATCAGTGCAGCTTCTCAATTCCAATGGCATTGCATTCAAGTATATTGTAGCAATAACAGAGAAGGCAGATTGACTGATTTTACTGTGTCGAAAAGGGACAACGCAATCCCCTCTTGTTACGGCCCTTGTTATCCTGGAGGTGCTTTCCTTGCGCATGATATGCCGGCATAGGGGCGGAGGGGCAAGACCATGTAGGATCTTAAAGACAAGGCTTGCATCTACATACCGCTTAAAGCTATCCACACTTAATCAATTATGTTTGTAAATGATTTGACAATGGTGGTAACTGTTTTGTTTGTTATCAAAAATCTGAAGTGTTTGTTTGTAGAGGGATTCAATGGGTTTCAGAATAGTAGTTCCTGCTTGTGACCCGCATGTGAGGCAGTATCTCAGATGTGGTAACAGCATAGCATGCATATATAGTTTGGCGGCCTCCAGAGGAAGTAAAGGTCTTATAAACCTAAACTTGAATAATCCACACTTGACCGTGTTAACAAGAACAGCTCGTTGGGAAGAATCAATGGATTTCTTAGAGAAGTAGTCTTGTTGATATTTAAATGCAGGCAATAATTAGTCCTCCATTTAGAAACATGTTAACTGCTATTTGTCTATTTTTTGAGTGTTCATACAGAACTGCATTGTCTGCAAACATCTGCATGCTAACTTGTGGGAGAGCAAGTGGGAGATAATTTATATAGATGGTAAATAGAAGGGGGCCGAATATTGACCCTTGTAGGACCCCAAAGTTATAGTAAAGAAAGTCCGACTGAGTGTCCCCCAAACAATCCTTTTGATTTCGGTTTGTCAGATAGGATTACATCAAACTAATGACTTCACTTGACACATTAAGGGAGGACAGTTTGGATTCACAGTACCAAAGGCCTTTTTAAGATCCAAAAAGACTGCGCTGACTTCACCACTTATGTCCAGTTTAGATTTAATGCACTCCAGAAAATTACAATTGGCTGTTTGGGTAGAATGGTTAGTTCTGGATTCAAATTGCATTTGATCTATGGAGTTGCCCTGAATGCGGTGATCAATCAGATGATCAGCCACCCATCTTTCAGCTACTTTTGATAGCACTGGAAGAATGGTTTTAGGTCGGACATTTTCTACCAGTGTTGGGTCACCAGATTTTAAAACGGGTATCACTGCAGCAGACTTCCAAGCATTGGGGAAGAACCCATATTTGATGGACAGATTAACTAGATGTACAAAATGGGCAATCAGAGAATATTTCTGTCTCTTCAGGAATACAGTGTCTAGGCCAAATACATATTTTGTTCTAGAGCTCCTGAAGAAGCTAATAATACTGTCCACTACTGACACTGAGATTTCAGTAATTCTGAATAATGGTTTATTATTATCTTATAAATGTTCTGTATCCAGACTTTGGGTCTCTTCATTGCTTAACAGATCAGAACAGTGAATTTGACTTGTAGCTGCATCGTAGTTACTCTGCTCACTTTTCAGTATTTTTTAATTGTACTGTAGCACATTAATATGGTTCTTCAATCTATTTTTAGTGACCTTTCTAACCACCTAAGTTAGTTGACTTAGTTATTCGATCAGGTCTGTTAGTAAACACCAGATCAATTTGAGTCTGGGATGACAGTTTTACTCTGGTTGGACCTTGTATTATTTGAGTCAGGTTGAAATAGTCTGATCTCGTTGAGTTTTTTCCGGCAAGTTTTGTTTTCCAGTTTATATTGAAATTGCCCTTGAAGTTGATCTCCTTATTATGATCATATATTTTAAGCATGGCATTTAGATGGTCATAAAACAAGATATCAGATGTTCTTGGTCGATATAATCCAATAATAGTGAGAGACATATGAGGGGAGAGGATGACATTCAGCCCCATACATTGGCATGTTTCCATACTGTATGATACGATTGCATTTAAAGTTATCTTTCATGTACATAAGCAATCCTTCCCCTCTGCCCTCTCCCCTGTCCCTCCTGAATATGGAATATCCAGGGACATTAAAGGCATAAATAGGAGAAGGTTTCTTCAGCCATGTCTCAGAGAAACAGAAAAAAATCAAGATTAGAGTCATTCAATAAATGTTCTACCTGTTCACTCTTAGAAATAATTCTACGAATATTCAGATGACCTCCCAATATTCCTTTAGGCTTGGAACGTGGGTCCCAGAGCATTTTAGCCTGATTACTGGTTAGAAAAAGTTTCATGGTACAACGTTTTCTAATACCTGTGTCACACCCTGATCTGTTTCACCTGTCTTTGTGCAGTCTCCGCCCCCTCCATGTGTCGCCCATCTGCCCCATTATCCCCTGTGTATTTATACCTGTGTTCTCTGTTTGTCTGTTGCCAGTTTGTCTTGTCCCGTCAAGCCTACCAGCGTTCTTCCCGTACACCAGTTCTCTCTAGTCACTGTTTTCTTGTTTTCCCGGTTTTGACCATTCTGCCTGCCCTGACCCTGAGCCTGCCTGCCGTTCTGTACCTTTCGGACTCTGCTCTGGATTACTGACCTCTGCCTGCCCTTGACCTGTTGTTTGCCTGCCCCGTTTTTGTAAACTTTTATTACTTCGAAATGTCTGCATCTGGGTTTTATCCTGAGGTCTGATAACCAGGGTTAAGGGAACTGAGTTTCTGTCTCGAAGGCAGGTTTTGTTTGGGACATGTATCAAGTGTTGGCATTAAAATGTAATTATCAGCAGATTGCTCATTCTCTTGAAAATCCATGTTCGAGACAGAGGTTATGCTCACATACACAGAATGTCCTTCTCTGAACCAGATAATATAGGCTACTCGAATATAGATTATTTCAAATCATTCATGTTCCACCACTCATTGATTTTGGTCTGAATGGCTAATTAGGGGGATTTTTCTCCACTTGTCCCAGAATTACATCCTCCATATCAGCCTTTTTTTTTGCAGGTGACCTAACTCCAGACTCTGATGGGGAGCTTGGTAGCCTGGGCCGCTTGTGTGTTTGTTGATTCCGGATTGTTTGAATGAAGGCCAGCATTGATGTTTGGCTGCCTTCTTTTGTATCCCGCAGAGAATTGCACTGCCTTCGGGGTCCCTTATTATCCTAAGAGTTTTCTATTGGATTATGAATGTCACTGGTCTCAGTAGCCACTTTCCCAGCTTCATTTTTATTCTTCTTATTATTTTTCTAGGAATTTTATATTTTTCTGTTGTAGACTCCGGCTCACCAGGTACCAACTCCAATGTTTCATTCACTCCGTCATTGCCCTTGGGAGCCGAGGACTTATCCTCTTCAACATCAGTCTCACAATTAAAAATAGTACTGTAGCAATTAGGCTTGTGCAGTATGCTTACTCCACAAACCTAATAGGCCCAATACATTATCACCGCATATTGGTTTTGCTTGAATTGCCCTGCCAATGCATTGTTGTTTGGGAGGTAGGCTATATGATCACACTGGTAATAGATCTGTTGTTGTATTATTTATGAAGCACAGCTGAGTGAGCATACATTTAAATAATTAGCTGAATTTTTGTTAATTTACTTGGCTTTTGGCTCATGAACTCACTCATAAAAACAGCATCTCTTCGCTGTATTCGTTGACAGTCTCTCTCTAGTCATGGTTTTAATCATTTTGAAATCTCACACTATCAACTTTGCTGTAGCTTTCTTTTATTCCTGTCACGCTACTGCAGACACGAGCCATCCAATTTGCCAGCAGTAGGCCTTTAGTGCACTTGATTTGCTCTTTGGGCACGCCGGGAAGGCATAGTTTGTAGCTTCAGAAACATGAAATAGCTCAAAAGGGCAATAGTTTGCCAACCTGGCACAGGGAAGCTTCCAATCGGGTGCATCGGGTGCACCTACCACCAACAGCTGGAGACAAATAAAAAAAAATAGGAACACAAGGCTTTATCGTTGTTTTTTTAGAGAAATGTTTGGCGATCGATCGACTAGAAATGCCTTGGTCGACCGGTTGGTGATTGCTGCTCTAGAAAGTTGAGTGAAGTTCAATCTTGTGCGTGTGTGTGTATTCATGCTTTTAAAAATACTTTTGCTGGTATGGGCGGACACTCAAACCACAAGGCCACTGCTGAGTTAGCCCGACAAGTATGTGTGGATTATGTTAACCTGTTGGGTCTAGGGGGCAGCATTTGCACGTCTGGATAAAAAAAATGTACCCGATTTAATCTGGTTACTAATCCTACCCAGTAACTAGAATATGCATATACTTATTATATATGGATAGAAAACACTCTAAAGTTTCCAAAACTGTTTGAATGGTGTCTGTGAGTATAACAGAACTCATTTGGCAGGCAAAACCCTGAGACATTTTCTGACAGGAAGTGGATACCTGATGTGTTGTATTGACTTTAAACCTATCCCATTGAAAAACACAGGGGTTTAGGAATATTTTGGCACTTCCTATTGCTTCCACTAGATGTCACCAGCCTTTACAAAGTGTTTTGAGTCTTCTGGAGGGAGATCTGACCGAACAAGAGCCATGGAACGATGATGTCCCATTAGACACCTGGCGCGCGAGTTCATGTTGGGTACCCTTGTTCCAATACGTTATAAAAGAGTATGCATTCGTCCACCTTGAATATTATTCATGTTCTGGTTAAAAAAGGCCCTAATGATTTATGCTATACAACGTTTGACATGTTTGAACGAACGGAAATATATTTTTTCCCCTCGTTCATGACGAGAAGTCCGGCTGGCTTAGATCATGTGCTAACAAGACGGAGATTTTTGGACATAAATGATGAGCTTTTTTGAACAAAACTACATTCGTTATGGACCTGTGATACCTGGAAGTGACATCTGATGAAGAGAATCAAAGGTAATGGATTATTTACATAGTATTTTCGATTTTAGATCTCCCCAACATGACGTCTAGTCTGTATCGCAACGCGTATTTTTCTTGGCGCAGTGCTCAGATTATTGCAAAGTGTGATTTCCCAGTAAGGTTATTTTTAAATCTGGCAAGTTGATTGCGTTCAAGAGATGTACATCTATAATTCTTTAAATGACAATATAATATTTTACCAATGTTTTCTAATTTTAATTATTTAATTTGTGACGCTGACTTGACTGCCGGTTATTGGAGGGAAACGATTTCCTCAACATCAATGCCATAGTAAAATGCTGTTTTTGGATATAAATATGAACTTGATAGAACTAAAAATGCATGCATTGTCTAACATAATGTCCTAGGAGTGTCATCTGATGGAGATTGTAAAAGGTTAGTGCATCATTTTAGCTGGTTTTATGGTTTTGGTGACCCTGTCTTTGACTTGACAAAACATTACACACAACTCTTGTAAATGTACTGTCCTAACATACTCTAAATTTATGCTTTCGCCGTAAAACCTTTTTGAAATCGTAAAACGTGGTTAGATTAAGGAGATGTTTATCTTTCAAATGGTGTAACATAGTTGTATTTTTGAAAAATTTGAATTTTGACATTTATTTGGATTCAAATTTGCCGCTCTTGAAATACACCTGCTGTTGATGGAGTGCACCACGGGTGGCACGCTAGCGTCCCACCTAGCCCCAAGAGGTTAATTTTGCATCCTATTGCATTTGACTATGTAAATGCAGATAGCTTGCTAGAAAATGTCAGCAAGCTAGCTAGAAACTTTGTAACGTTGCCCACAAAAAACTAAGTTGTGAACTTTTTTCCAGTCACCAAGGTACCTAAACTAGCTAGCATTATCCCCCTATTCAAAATTGTTTTTATGGCTGTTTAATCATGATTGATCATCATTAGAGGCAAGCATACAGACAGACATTGATTGTGTTGATGCACCATGACAAGTTGGCTAGCTAGCCATCACGTCAATTAGGCTAGATAATAATAAGCACATTTTCAGTACATAAACTAGTAAGACTTGAACAGCTGGAATCTTTAAAGCTGGTATCAGTAATGGTGAAACTGCAGCGTTCGTTTGCAATATTACAAGAAGGATACTACTTCAAACAAAAAATATTTTTTTTCCCTCTGAAATCATTGCACATCATTGCACGCATTGGAGGATTCACGGAAAAGTATTTGATGGTCATGTTGTTGTAAGGATTCATGTATTATCGATTTCTATTGCCACGATGTTGAATGCTCCTCTCTGTTTCCTAAACAAACAAAAAATAAGAAATGTGCTGGGGCGAACATTTCAGCAAATGTTGCACACCATTATTTCCAAGGTAATGTACAGAACGTTGGCGTTTATCCCTTATCTAAGTTCATGGTGTAATATACTATAACGTAAACTGTATTGTAATGCTTTATAAAGCACGTATGTGTTATTGTTTGCCATAAGTAAAGTAGTCTACTTGATTGGTCAGTCATATATGAATGCACTCAGGCCTTGCATTGGATCTCAAAACCTAATTATAATACACTGTAATTTGATATTTGTAGGCTTTACAGATTGTCACGAAATTCGTCGTGGTGTTGAAGGGAAGACCAAAATGCAGCGGGTATATGGATACTCATTCTTTTAATTCACAAAAAAAAGAGTAAAGCATCCACAGAAAAAAACAAAACAATAAACAGTACTCATGACTAACAACAGTGTGGCAAGCTCAACAAGCAGTGCTCAGAAACAATTCCCCACAAACACACGGACAAACACACCCAACTAATATAGGACTTCCAATCAAAGGCAACACCACACAGCTGCCTTCAATTGGAAGTCCACCCCCAATTAACTCTACATAGAAACACCCAACCTAGACAGAACATAGAAAACACAACTTCTTCTGCCACGCCCTGACCAAAACTTATACACCTACTCCACCTGCTGGTCAGGACGTGACATTACCCCCCCCCCCCCCCCCAAAGGTGCAGACCCCGAAAGCACCTTCAAAAGAAAAAACAGAACACCCAAAACAACCCGAAAAAATCCCCCTAACTACAGGGAGGGAAGGGAGGGTGGCTGCCGTCAACGACGGCACCGTGCTACACCCCCCCTCCCCAACCCACCTATGTTGGAGGCGGCTCAGGTGCGGGACGTGGACCCCGCTCCATCCTCGTCGTTGCCCACTTCGGTAGCGCCCCTGGCTGCTCCGGAAGACTAGTAGGCGCACCTGACCTCGCCCGACTGGCGGGCGACTCGTGCCGTGACCGGCTGGCAGGTGTCTCTGACTGTGGCCAGCTGGCGGGCCACTCTGGCATCTCCGGGCAGTCTGGCCGCTCCTGACTGGCGGGCGGCACTGGCGAGTCCTGACTGGCGGGCGGCTCTGGCGACTCCTGACTGGCGGGCGGCTCTGGCGACTCCTGACTGGCGGGCGGCTCTGGCGACTCCTGACTGGCGGGCGGCTCTGGCGACTCCTGACTGGCGGGCGGCTCTGGCGACTCCTGACTGGCGGGCGGCTCTGGCGACTCCTGACTGGCTGGCGGCTCTGGCGACTCCTGACTGGCGGGCGGCTCTGGCGACTCCTGACTGGCGGGGCTGGACTGACGCACTAGAAGCCTTGTGCGTGGAGCTGGTACTGGACGTGCCAGCCCGGAGACACGCACCTCAAGGCTAGTGCATGTAACGGGAAACACCGGACCGTAGAGGCGCACTGGCGGTCTAAAGTGCAGGGTTGGCATCACCCCTGCTGGCTCGATGCCTACTTCCCCCTGGCACATGCGGGGTGCTGGTACTGAGCATACTGGCCTGAAAATACCAGGCCTTATCATAGCACCTACCCCAAAGCACGGGACCTGTCCAGTCTGTTTGCCTCTAAAAAGGGTACGGGGCGCTGGCCTGGGTCTCCAGTCTTGCCCCATCAAACAGCCCTTGTGCCCCCCCCTAAAAAAATTGGGGGTGCCTCTCGGGCTCCCTTACCAGTCGTTCTCCCCAGTCCTTGCCAGAATTCTTCCACTGCTTGGTCCTGGTTTAGTGGGGAATTCTGTCACGAAATTCGTCGTGGTGTTGAAGGGAAGACCAAAATGCAGCGGGTATATGGATACTCATACTTTTAATTCACAAAAAAGAGTAAAGCATACACAGAAAAAACAAAACAATAAACAGTACTCACGACTAACAACAGTGTAGCAGGCTCAACAAGCAGTGCTCACAAACAATTCCCCACAAACACACCCAACTAATATAGGACTTCCAATCAAAGGCAACACCACACAGCTGCCTTCAATTGGAAGTCCACCCCAATTAACTCTACATAGAAACACCCAACCTAGACAGAACATAGAAAACACAACTTCTTCTGCCACACCCTGACCAAAACGTATACACCTACTCCACCTGCTGGTCAGGACGTGACACAGATGTAGGATCTTAATTTGATAACCCTGTTGCAGGATAACTTTTCTGCAATGGGGGAATGTTTAACTTGTAGTATTTGAGTTTTAAAAAGGCTTCTGGCGTTTGTAATTTGAAGTTTGAAATTTCAAACTTGATTTTCCCTTAGAAAAATATATCAACCCCTACAAAAATGTCCATTAATTATTATCCACATAATAACTCACATTTCCTGTTGCTGCAGGATTATTTTCCTGCTGTAGCAAACTGGCTCAAAAGTAAAGTGTGATTATTTCCACAATTGAGAGACAAAACACACAACACAGAGTAAAACATTATTTTAAAAACAAAAGGTAAACCTTTAATCCCAAATAGTAGAACTAAATCAAATTAACGCTCTCGGTCAACATGTTATATGAAAACAATATCTGTTTTGACAGAGTGAGTGAGAGAGAGACACTAACAATTATGTAACACAAATGTCTTTGTAAGAGGTGGCCTATAATATGACATTTATCTAGCAAATTATCCTACTCTATCACCTATCTAGTTTTGGTGAAAACAAAAAGATAAAACAAATTTGGATAAATGTTCAGTAGATGTTCGGTAACTTTCAACAACAGTTAAACGAACTATCCACTAAACCTAGGCCTAACCTTATCCCTAATCCTACCCTTAACCCTTATCCTTATTCTAACCATAACCTTGGGAAGCAGTTGCTTATCAACAAATACACTGAGTGCACAAAACATTAGGAACACCCTTTTCCTTCAGAACAGTCTCGATTCCTCGAGCATGGACTCTACAAGGTGTCAAAAGCGTTCCACAGGGATGCTGGCCCATGTTGACTCCTTTTCAAATGTTATTTCATCTTTATTTAACCAGGTATTCCAGTTGAGAACAAGTTCTCATTTACAACTGCGACCTGGCCAAGATAAAGCAGAGCAGTGCGACAAAAACAACACAGAGTTACACATGGGATAAACAAATGTACAGTCAATAACACAATAGAAAAATCTGTATACAGTGTGTGCAAATGAAGTAAGCAGGTAAGGCAATAAATAGGCCAATACTGGCGAAGTAATTACAATTGAGCAATTTACACTGGAGTGATATATGGGCAGATGAGGATGTGCAAGTAGAAATACTGGTGTGCAAAAGAGCAGAAAAACAAAATGGGGATGAGGTAGGTATTTGGTTGGATGGGCTATTTACAGATGGGCTGTGGACAGCTGCAGCGATTGGTAAGCTGCTCTGACAGCTGACGCTTAAAGTTAGTGAGGGAGATATGAGTCTCCAACTTCAGTGATTTTTGTAATTCGTTCCAGTCATTGGCAGCAGAGAACTGTAAGGAAAGGCGGCCAAAGTAGGTGTTGGCTTTGGGGATGGCCAGTGAAATATACCTACTGGAGTGCGTGCTATGGGTGGGTGTTGCTATGGTGACCAGTGAGCTGAGATAAGGCGGAGCTTTACCTAGCAAAGACTTATAGATGACCTGGAGCCAGTGGGTTTGGCGACGAATATGTAGCGAGGACCAGCCAACGAGAGCATACAGGTTGCAGTGGTGGGTAGTATATGGGGCTTTGGTGACAAAACGGATGGCACTGTGATAGATTGCATCCAATTTGCTGAGTAGAGTGTTGGAGGCTATTTTGTAAATTACATCACCGAAGTCAAGGATCGGTAGGATGGTCAGTTTTACGAGGGTATGTTTGGCAGCATGAGTGAAGGAGGCTTTGTGGCAAAATAGGAAGCCATTTCTAGATTTAACTGTGGATTGGAAATGCTTTATGTGAGTCTGGAAGGAGAGTTTACAGTCTAGCCAGACACCTAGGTATTCATAGTTGTGCACATATTCTAAGTCAGAACCGTCCAGAGTAGTGATGCTTCCCACAGTTGTATCAAGTTGGGTGGTGGATCATACATACGGGAAACTGTGGAGCGTGAAAAACCTAGCAGCGTTGCAGTTCTTGACCCACTCAAACTGGTGCGCCTGCCACCTACTACCATACCCTGTTCAAAGCACTTAAATCTATTGTCTCACCCTCTGAATTGCACACATACAAAATCCATGTATCAATTGTCTCAAGGCTTAAAAATCCTTCTTTAACCTTTCTCCAGTCATGAAAATAGCAGATGTTCCTACTGTTTTGTACAGTTTTGTTGATAGTATGACCATCTGTAGATCATCTATATGGGACTATCCAAATAAAGTGTGACCAAAAATAGTTAGACACTACTTAGAAATGGGCAACAACTGTCCGTTCCATTTCATTTCACGTAATTTCGACAGTCATACTGCTTCCCGGCATCGAGCAATGAAAGTCAGTTTTAATTTCCACTCGTTCCAGAGCCCCAAGGCACAGTACACGTAGCCAAAGGTGGACTTCATTGATCGCCTTTGTCGAGCTGTATGATCCAATTATAATTTCTCACTGAGAAAAAAAGTTATTGCAGACATGATCATTAATTAACCTGTTGGGTCTAGGGGGCAGCATTTGCACGTCTGGATAAAAAAAATGTACCCGATTTAATCTGGTTACTAATCCTACCCAGTAACTAGAATATGCATATACTTATTATATATGGATAGAAAACACTCTAAAGTTTCCAAAACTGTTTGAATGGTGTCTGTGAGTATAACAGAACTCATTTGGCAGGCAAAACCCTGAGACATTTTCTGACAGGAAGTGGATACCTGATGTGTTGTATTGACTTTAAACCTATCCCATTGAAAAACACAGGGGTTTAGGAATATTTTGGCACTTCCTATTGCTTCCACTAGATGTCACCAGCCTTTACAAAGTGTTTTGAGTCTTCTGGAGGGAGATCTGACCGAACAAGAGCCATGGAACGGTGATGTCCCATTAGACACCTGGCGCGCTACTTCATGTTGGGTACCCTCGTTCCAATACGTTAGAAAAGAGTATGCATTCGTCCACCTTGAATATTATTCATGTTCTGGTTAAAAAAGGCCCTAATGATTTATGCTATACAACGTTTGACATGTTTGAACGAACGGAAATATATTTTTTCCCCTCGTTCATGACGAGAAGTCCGGCTGGCTTACATCATGTGCTAACGAGACGGAGATTTTTGGACATAAATGATGAGCTTTTTTGAACAAAACTACATTCGTTATGGACCTGTGATACCTGGAAGTGACATCTGATGAAGAGAATCAAAGGTAATGGATTATTTACATAGTATTTTCGATTTTAGATCTCCCCAACATGACGTCTAGTCTGTATCGCAACGCGTATTTTTCTGGGCACAGTGCTCAGATTATTGCAAAGTGTGATTTCCCAGTAAGGTTATTTTTAAATCTGGCAAGTTGATTGCGTTCAAAAGATGTAAATCTATAATTCTTTAAATGACAATATAATATTTTACCAATGTTTTCTAATTTTAATTATTTAATTTGTGACGCTGACTTGACTGCCGGTTATTGGAGGGAAACGATTTCCTCAACATCAATGCCATAGTAAAACGCTGTTTTTGGATATAAATATCAACTTGATAGAACTAAAAATGCATGCATTGTCTAACATAATGTCCTAGGAGTGTCATCTGATGGAGATTGTAAAAGGTTAGTGTATCATTTTAGCTGGTTTTATGGTTTTGGTGACCCTGTCTTTGACTTGACAAAACATTACACACAACTCTTGTAAATGTACTGTCCTAACATACTCTAAATTTATGCTTTCGCCGTAAAACCTTTTTGAAATCGTAAAACGTGGTTAGATTAAGGAGATGTTTATCTTTCAAATGGTGTAACATAGTTGTATTTTTGAAAAATTTGAATTTTGACATTTATTTGGATTCAAATTTGCCGCTCTTGAAATGCACCTGCTGTTGATGGAGTGCACCACGGGTGGCACGCTAGCGTCCCACCTAGCCCCAAGAGGTTAAGGCAATTACAACAATAATAGCACTTATGATAGCACCAGATCCCCTCCTTCTTCACCTATACATCTGCTGAAGAGTAGCCCGAGAGCTCAAAACCAGATATGAAGATTCCCCTCTGCTTTATTGCCTCTCTCCTTTTTGATGGTTGTTTCCTCATCTGTAAAGACAGCTAAAAGACACTTCTATTATTATTGTTTTTTAGGCGTCCCGATGGCGGGACAACTTCCGGTAAACTGGAGGGTGAGCAATTCGAATAAATAATCATACAAATGATGGATTTGAAACATTTAGGAACATACAAAAATGTCTTATATTGGTTAATAGCTTAAATTCTTGTTAATCTATATGCACTGTCTGATTTACAATAGGCTTTACAGCGAAAGCATGTCATGCGATTAAATATTCACTTACTTTTTGAAAATCTTCTTCTGATTTGTCATCCAAAGGGTCCCAGCTACAACATATAGTGTCGTTTTGTTTTGTTAGTTAAAATCCTTCTTTATTTCCCAAAAAGTCTGTTTAGTTGGCATCATCGATTTGAGTAATCCACTCGTTCAACATGCAGAGAAAGAAATCCAAAAGCTACCACTAAACTTTGTTAACCTCTATGGGCTAGGTGGGACGCAAGCGTCCCACCCGTGGTGCACTCCATCAACAGCAGGTGCATTTCAAGAGCGGCAAATTTGAATCCAAATAAATGTCAAAATTCAAATTTTTCAAACATACAACTATTTTACACCCTTTGAAAGATAAACATCTCCTTAATCTAACCACGTTTTACGATTTCAAAAAGGTTTTACGGCGAAAGCATAAATTTAGAGTATGTTAGGACAGTACATTTACAAGAGTTGTGTAATGTTTTGTCAATTCAAAGACAGGGTCACCAAAACCATAAAACCAGCTAAAATGATGCACTAACCTTTTACAATCTCCATCAGATGACACTCCTAGGACATTATGTTAGACAATGCATGCATTTTTAGTTCTATCAAGTTCATATTTATATCCAAAAACAGCGTTTTACTATGGCATTGATGTTGAGGAAATCGTTTCCCTCCAATAACCGGCAGTCAAGTCAGCACCACAAATTAAATAATTAAAATTAGAAAACATTGGTAAAATATTATATTGTCATTTAAAGAATTATAGATTTACATCTCTTGAACGCAATCAACTTGCCAGATTTAAAAATAACCTTACTGGGAAATCACACTTTGCAATAATCTGAGCGCTGCGCCCAGAAAAATACGCGTTGCGATACAGACTAGCCGTCATGTTGGGGAGATCTAAAATCGAAAATACTATGTAAATAATCCATTACCTTTGATTCTCTTCATCAGATGTCACTTCCAGGTATCACAGGTCCATAACGAATGTAGTTTTGTTCAAAAAAGCTCATCATTTATGTCCAAAAATCTCCGTCTTGTTAGCACATGATCTAAGCCCGCCGGACTTCACTTCATGAACGAGGGGAAAAAATATATTTACGTTCGTTCAAACATGTCAAACGTTGTATAGCATAAATCATTAGGGCCTTTTTTAACCAGAACATGAATAATATTCAAGGTGGACGAATGCATTCTCTTTTATAACGTATTGGAACGAGGGTACCCATCATGAACTCGCGCGCCAGGTGTCTAATGGGCCATCATCGTTCCATGGCTCTTGTTCGGTCAGATCTCCCTCCAGAAGACTCAAAACACTTTGTAAAGGCTGGTGACATCTAGTGGAAGCAATAGGAAGTGCCAAAATATTCCTCAGCCCCTGTGTTTTTCAATGGCATAGGTTTAAAGGTAATACAACACATCAGGTATCCACTTCCTGTCAGAAAATGTCTCAGGGTTTTGCCTGCCAAATGAGTTCTGTTATACTCACAGACACCATTCAAACAGTTTTAGAAACTTTAGGGTGTTTTCTATCCATATATAATAAGTATATGCATATTCTAGTTACTGGGTAGGATTAGTAACCAGATTAAATCGGGTACATTTTTTTATCCAGCCGTGCAAATACTGCCCCCTAGCCCTAACAGGTTAAAACTAGTCAAAATACGATTATATTTCATCCACAGGTACCTTAAAATGTAATTAAACTATAATATTTCATAAGGAAACAAGTATGTTCAATAGGAAAACGATATTAGCAGGTGCACGTCCTCTTCGTCGCGCGTGCACAGACTGATTTCCAAGTCTTTTTATCCCAGTACTAAAACTCATAATTCTTCCTCATTTGGGAAGAAACAAGCCTGAAACCTTGAACAAAGACTACTCACATCCAGTGGAAGCCATAAAAATTGCATACTGGGAGCTGGATATCATTTTTTCCCTATATGTTCTAATGGAAGAGCATGGTCTCTCAAAAAAAAAAAATCTGATTGGTTTTTCATTGCATTTTCTCCAACCATATCTATGGTGTTATAGTCTACTACATTATTTTAACATTTCTACAAACTTCAGCGTCTTTTCTTTCCAATGGTACCAATTATAAGCATTTCCTGGGTGGAAATTGAGAAAATTAGACCCTAGCCTGAAGAAGTTTTTAATATTCTGTAGAAATTAGACTCGCAATAGAGATCCTGGCATTCTTTTGATTTCTTGTCATTAGAGTCTGACTTGTGTTAAGAGGATAATTTTACCGGGCACCTTCCTTCAAGTTAACCAAAAACTATGCCTACAATTGAAACACAGAATGTCATGTAAAAGGTAAGTAAGTATCCAATAAACTTGATTTTAACCTCTACAGTGTGCTTAATGCCCCCATGCAGTCTTTTTCATTAATGAAAAAAAATCATGACTGTCTAATAAATCTTTGTGTGTGTGTTTATTCAATGAAAATAACAAAAAATACACTACCGTTCAAAAGTTTGGGGTCACTTAGAAATGTCCTTGTTTTTTAAATAAAAGAAAATTTTTGGTCCATTAACATAACATCAAATTGATCAAAAATACAGTGTAGACATTGTTAATGTTGTAAATGACTATTGTAGCTGGAAATGGTAGATTTTTAATGAAATATCTACATAGGCGTACAGAGGCCCATTATCAGCAACCATCACTCCTGTGATCCAATGACATGTTGTGTTAGCTAATCCAAGTTTATCATTTTAAAATGCTAATTGATCATTAGAAAAACCTTTTGCAATTATGTTCGCATAGCTGAAAACTGTTGTCCTGATTAAAGAAGCAATAAAACTGGCCTTCTTTAGACTAGTTGAGTATCTGGAACATCAGCATTTGTGGGTTCGATTACAGGCTCAAAATGGCCAGAAACAATGTACTTTCTTCTGAAACTCGTCAGTCTATTCTTGTTCTGAGAAATGAAGGCTATAAATTGCCAAGAAACTGAAGGTCTCGTACAACGCTGTGTACTACTCCCTTCACAGAACAGCGCAAATTGGCTCTAACCAGAATAGAAAGAGGGGTGGGAGGCCCCGGTGCACAACTGAGCAAGAGGACAAGTACATTAGAGTGTCTAGTTTGAGAAACAGACGCCTCACAAGTCCTCAACTGGCAGCTTCATTAACCTGTTGGGTCTAGGGGGCAGCATTTGCACGTCTGGATAAAAAAAATGTACCCGATTTAATCTGGTTACTAATCCTACCCAGTAACTAGAATATGCATATACTTATTATATATGGATAGAAAACACTCTAAAGTTTCCAAAACTGTTTGAATGGTGTCTGTGAGTATAACAGAACTCATTTGGCAGGCAAAACCCTGAGACATTTTCTGACAGGAAGTGGATACCTGATGTGTTGTATTGACTTTAAACCTATCCCATTGAAAAACACAGGGGTTTAGGAATATTTTGGCACTTCCTATTGCTTCCACTAGATGTCACCAGCCTTTACAAAGTGTTTTGAGTCTTCTGGAGGGAGATCTGACCGAACAAGAGCCATGGAACGGTGATGTCCCATTAGACACCTGGCGCGCTACTTCATGTTGGGTACCCTCGTTCCAATACGTTATAAAAGAGTATGCATTCGTCCACCTTGAATATTATTCATGTTCTGGTTAAAAAAGGCCCTAATGATTTATGCTACACAACGTTTGACATGTTTGAACGAACGGAAATATATTTTTTCCCCTCGTTCATGACGAGAAGTCCGGCTGGCTTACATCATGTGCTAACGAGACGGAGATTTTTGGACATAAATGATGAGCTTTTTTGAACAAAACTACATTCGTTATGGACCTGTGATACCTGGAAGTGACATCTGATGAAGAGAATCAAAGGTAATGGATTATTTACATAGTATTTTCGATTTTAGATCTCCCCAACATGACGTCTAGTCTGTATCGCAACGCGTATTTTTCTGGGCGCAGTGCTCAGATTATTGCAAAGTGTGATTTCCCAGTAAGGTTATTTTTAAATCTGGCAAGTTGATTGCGTTCAAGAGATGTAAATCTATAATTCTTTAAATGACAATATAATATTTTACCAATGTTTTCTAATTTTAATTATTTAATTTCTGACGCTGACTTGACTGCCGGTTATTGGAGGGAAACGATTTCCTCAACATCAATGCCATAGTAAAACGCTGTTTTTGTATATAAATATGAACTTGATAGAACTAAAAATGCATGCATTGTCTAACATAATGTCCTAGGAGTGTCATCTGATGGAGATTGTAAAAGGTTAGTGCATCATTTTAGCTGGTTTTATGGTTTTGGTGACCCTGTCTTTGACTTGACAAAACATTACACACAACTCTTGTAAATGTACTGTCCTAACATACTCTAAATTTATGCTTTCGCCGTAAAACCTTTTTGAAATCGTAAAACGTGGTTAGATTAAGGAGATGTTTATCTTTCAAATGGTGTAACATAGTTGTATTTTTGAAAAATTTGAATTTTGACATTTATTTGGATTCAAATTTGCCGCTCTTGAAATGCACCTGCTGTTGATGGAGTGCACCACGGGTGGCACGCTAGCGTCCCACCTAGCCCCAAGAGGTTAAATAGTACCCGCAAAACACCCGTCTCAATGTCAGCAGCGAAGAGGCGACTCTGGGAGGCTGGCCTTCTAGGCAGAGTTGCAAAGAAAAAAACATCTCAGACTGGCCAATAAGAAGAAAAGATTAAGATGGGAAAAAGAACACAGACACTGGACAGAGGAACTGTGTCTAGAAGGCCAGCATCCCGGAGTCGCCTCTTCACTGTTGACTTTGAGACTGTAGTTTTAATGAAGCTGCCAGTTGAGGACTTGTGAGGCGTCTGTTTCTCAAACTAGACACTCTATTGTACTTGTCCTCTTGCTCAGTTGTGCAGCTGGGCCTCCACTCCTCTTTCTGAAATCTGAAAATAATTTGGATACATTCAGTAACATAATAAGAATATTACTTGACATTTTGGAATAGGTGCGAGAAAAGAAAAAAATATTAAAAAGGGTTTAAGTGAGAGGTCTAACTTATCTCCACGTGGCCACAACCCTCTCCAAACTGTGCACAGTTCCTAAGTAATTTGAATGCACTTTTATGACTCAAAGAGTCTTCAACTATAAGGTGTTTTCTTTTACCTTTGAGGAACTGAAGCAAGCACACTTGTAGTTTTTTTTAATTTGGAACACAGCCCTGCATCTCCACCATAACATAATTACTGTTGTTTTATGCAATTCAAAAACGTTCCATTATAAATCGCAATCTGGGTCAGGTGAACATTCTATTGCCAACATGACTATGTCACGTGTGCTCCCTCTCCGGCCTCTACGTCACCAGGCTGCTCGTTATGGCGCACACCTGTTACCATCGTTACGCGCACCTGCGTGTCATCAGACTCACCTGGACTCCATCACTTCCCTGATTACCTTCCCTATATATCTCACTCCCTATGGTTCCTTCCCCAGGCATTATTGTTTCTGTTTCATGTCTGTGCATTGTTCGTGTTTCTTGTTTTGTATTAAGTTATGTATATTTATTAAAACACTCACTCCCTGAACTTGTTTCCTGACTCCCAGCGCACATTGTTATGGACTAGCTAAGTTATAAAATATGATCTTACAGTGTTAAGCTTTTCACTCCAGATAAACAGATTTTAATTTTGGTGTGCATAGAATGGAATGTATTCCAGTGCATGTTCCATGACAAATTTTCTTCACAATACAACAAGCATAGGCTCATTCTGTTCAGGACAACCAAGGGTATAACACATGTCATCCTTGTAACTGTGGATCAAACATAGCGATCATAAACATTGATACTGTAAATGGCATGTGTTTTCAAATGTGGAAATGTCTGGTGCACATTCATAAGATGTTTAATATAGTCCTTTAAACAATGTACTATTAATTCATTGTCTTTTTGCAGGGCATCATCTGAAGTGTGAGCTATTTATATTTAAGAAATACTTTGAGTGACCAGTGTAATCTATCACAAAAAGATGGATATGCCATTGGTAGACATTTCAGAAGTACCTGATGCTCCTTAATGGGATACTTCGGGATTTCAAATACAATTTTATTGGTCGCCTAACCCATTTTTCAGATGCTATCGCAGATGCAACGGAATGCTTATGTTTCTAGCTCAAACAATGCAGTAATTTTTATTTTATTTATTTCACCTTTATTTAACCAGGTAGGCAAGTTGAGAACAAGTTCTCATTTACAATTGCGACCTGGCCAAGGTAAAGCAAAGCAGTTCGACACATACAACAACACAGAGTTACACATGGAGTAAAACAAACATACAGTCAATAATACAGTGCAAAAATAAGTCTATATACAATGTGAGCAAATGAGGTGAGATAAGGGAGGTAAAGGCAAAAAAAGGCCATGGTGGCAAAGTAAATACAATATAGCAAGTAAAACACTGGAATGGTAGATTTGTAGTGGAAGAAAGTGCAAAGTAGAAATAGAAATAATGGGGTGCAAAGGAGCAAAATAAATAAATAAATACAGTAGGGGAAGAGGTAGTTGTTTGGGCTGAATTATAGATGGGCTATGTACAGGTGTAGTGATCTGTGAGCTGCTCTGACAGTTGGTGCTTAAAGCTAGTGAGGGAGATAAGTGTTTCCAGTTTCAGAGATTTTTGTAGTTCGTTCCAGTCATTGGCAGCAGAGAACTGGAAGGAGAGATGGCCAAAGGAGGAATTGGCTTTGGGGGTGACCAGAGAGATATACCTGCTGGAGCGCGTGCTACAGATGGGTGCTGCTACGGTGACCAGTTTGCTGAAATAAGGGGGGATTTTACCTAGCAGGGTCTTGTAGATGACCTGGAGCCAGTGGGTTTGGCGACGAGTATGAAGCGAGGGCCAGCCAACGAGAGCGTACAGGTCGCAGTGGTGGGTAGTATATGGGGCTTTGGTGACAAAACGGATGGCACTGTGATAGACTGCATCCAGTTTATTGAGTAGGGTATTGGAGGCTATTTTGTAAATGACATCGCCGAAGTCGAGGATTGGTAGGATGGTCAGTTTTACGAGGGTATGTTTGGCAGCATGAGTGAAGGATGCTTTGTTGCGAAATAGGAAGCCAATTCTAGATTTAACTTTGGATTGGAGATGTTTGATGTGAGTCTGGAAGGAGAGCTTACAGTCTAACCAGACACCTAGGTATTTGTAGTTGTCCACATATTCTAAGTCAAAACCGTCCAGAGTAGTGATGCTGGATGGGCGGGCAGGTGCGGGCAGCGATCGGTTGAAGAGCATGCATTTAGTTTTACTTGTATTTAAGAGCAGTTGGAGGCCACGGAAGGAGAGTTGTATGGCATTGAAGCTCGTCTGGAGGGTTGTTAACACAGTGGCCAAAGAAGGGCCAGAAGTATACAGAATGGTGTCGTCTGCGTAGAGGTGGATCAGAGACTCACCAGCAGCAAGAGCGACATCATTTATGTATACAGAGAAAATAGTTGGCCCAAGAATTGAACCCTGTGGCACCCCCATAGAGACTACCAGAAGCCCGGACAACAGGCCATCCGATTTGACACATTGAACTCTATCAGAGAAGTAGTTGGTGAACAAGGCGAGGCAATCATTTGAGAAACCAAGGCTAGTGAGCTGATGAGGATGTGGTGATTGACAGAGTCGAAAGCCTTGGCCAGGTCAATGAATACGGTAGCACAGTATTGTTTCTTATCGATGGTGGTTACGATATCGTTTAGGACCTTGAGCGTGGCTGAGGTGCACCCATGACCAGCTCTGAAACCAGATTGCATAGCGGAGAAGGTGCAGTGGGATTCGAAATGTCGGTAATTTTTTTGTTGACTTGGCTTTCGTAGACCTTAGAAAGGCAGGGTAGGATAGATATAGGTCTGTAGAAGTTTGGGTCAAGAGTGTCCCCTCCTTTGAAGAGGGGGATTACAGCAGCTGCTTTCCAATCTTTTGGAATCTCAGACGACACGAAAGAGAGGTTGAACAGGCTAGTAATAGGGGTTGCAACAATTTCGGCAGATAATTTTAGAAAGAAAGGGTCCAGATTGTCTAGCCCGGCTGATTTGTAGGGGTCCAGATTTTGTAGCTCTTTCAGAACATCAGCTGAGTGGATTTGGGAGAAGGAGTAATGGGGAAGGCTTGGGCGAGTAGCTGTGGTGGGTGCAGTGCTGTTGACCGTGGTAGGGGTAGCCAGGTGGAAAGCATGGCCAGCCGTAGAAAAATGCTTCTTGAAATTCTCAATTATAGTGGATTTATCGGATTTGACAGAGTTTCCTATCCTCAGTGCATTGGGCAGCTGGGAGGAGATGTTCTTATTCTCCATGGACTTTACAGTGTCCCAGAACTTTTTTGAGTTTGTGTTGCAGGAAGCAAATTTCTGCTTGAAAATGCTAGCCTTGGCTTTTCTAACTGCCTGTGTATATTGGTTTCTAACTTCCCTGAAAAGTTGCATATCACGGGGGCTGTTCGATGCTAATGCAGAACGCTACAGGATGTTTTTGTGTTGGTTAAGGGCAGTCAGGTCTGGAGAGAACCAAGGGCTATATCTGTTCCTGTTTCTACATTTCTTGAATGGGGCATGCTTATTTAAGATGGTGAGGAAGGCATATAACCAGGCATCCTCTACTGACGGGATGAGGTCAATATCCTTCCAGGATACCCGGGCCAGGTCGATTAGAAAGGCTTGCTCGCTGAAATGTTTCAGAGAGCGTTTGACAGTGATGAGTGGAGGTCGTTTGACCGCTGACCCATTACGGATGCAGTCAATGAGGCAGTGATCGCTGAGATCTTGATTGAAAACAGCAGAGGTGTATTTAGAGGGCAAGTTGGTTAGGACGATATCTATGAGGGTGCCCGTGTTTATGGCTTTGGGGTGGTACCTGGTAGGTTCATTGATAATTTGGCCGTTCTATCTTGTCTGGAAATGTTTGTAGTTAGGGATGAAGATTTCAGAGTTTTTGGTGGACTTCCTAAGCCAGGATTCAGACACGGCTAGGATATCCGGGTTGGCAGAGTGTGCTAAAGCAGTGAATAAAACAAACTAAGGGAGAAGGCTTCTAATGTTAACATGCATGAAACCAAGGCTATTACGGTTACAGAAGTCATCAGTAATACCGATCAATACACACAACCCACCCCCCCTCCAATTTTTTTTTATCTAGAAATATCAGAACGAGCAATGTCAGAGTCCGGAATAGATGCAAACACAGTTTTGGCCCCAGCCACAGGGATCTATACAAAAATATTGACCTCCATCACGACCAAAACTACCAATAGCTGCCAGACATGTTCGTTACTTTACCATTAATCAGTGTGGGAGACTAAATGTGGTAGCTCTAGCCAACATTAGCATAGAGGTAGTAAGCTAGCTCTTTAATTTACTTGGTGAAGCCCTGATAATGCTCTGTCTCTGCTGTTGCTGATGACTGTTTGTGATACTTTATAAGCCATGTTGTTGGTAGGGTGTAACGGCTGTCTATGGAATGAGTGGACCAAAATGCGGCGGAGTTAGGGTTCGTCATATTTAATGTCACGAACACTATGCATTTACAAAAACAACAAAAACTGACAGCCAACACAGTCCTGTCAGGTGCAACCACATTGACAAGCACAATTACCCACGAAACACAAAGGAAACGTAGGCAACTTATGTGTGACTCCCAATCAACCACAACCCTCTACAGCTGTGCTTGATTGGAAGTCACACGGCCAAAATCAATGAAATAATAAAAAATACACACTCCCTTCTGCCACGTCCTGACCCAACTACACCCTCTACTGGTCAGGACGTGACAGTACCCCCCCTCAAGGTGCAGACCCCGGGATGCACCTAAAAAAAAGAACACACAAGAGAATCCCCAACAAAAAGGAACACCTAAACAATAAGGGAGGGAAGGGAGGGTGGCTGCCATCACCGACGGCACTGTGCTACACCCTCCCTCCCCAACCCACCTATCCTGGAGGTGGCTCAGGTGCAGGACGTGGACCTCGCTCCACCTTCGGCGTCGCCCACTTTGGTGGCGCCGATAGCTGCGCCGGGCAGACGGGCCACTCGGGCTGACCCTGGCAGACAGACCACTCGGGCTGGGCCGGAGGACTGGAGGGTCACTCGGGCTGGGCCGGAGGGCAAGAGGGCCCCTCGGGCTGGGCCGGAGGGCAGGAGGGCCCCTCGGGCTGTACCGGAGGGCAGGAGGGCCCCTCGGGCTGTACCGGAGGGCAGGAGGGCAGGCAGGGCACCCTGGCAGATCCTGGCAGGCGGGCACCTCTGGCAGCTCAGGGCAGTCTGGCCACTCCGGCAGCTCCGGGCAGTCTGGCCACTCGGGCAGTTCAGGGCAGTCTGGCCACTCGGGCAGTTCAGGGCAGTCTGGCCACTCGGGCAGTTCAGGGCAGTCTGGCCACTCCGGCAGTTCAGGGCAGTCTGGCCACTCCGGCAGTTCAGGGCAGTCTGGCCACTCCGGCAGTTCAGGGCAGTCTGACGACTGTTGACTGGCGGGCAGCTCTGACGACTGTTGACTGGCGGGCAGCTCTGACGACTGTTGACTGGCGGGCAGCTCTGACGACTGTTGACTGGCGGGCAGCTCTGACGACTGTTGACTGGCGGGCAGCTCTGACGACTGTTGACTGGCGGGCAGCTCTGACGACTGTTGACCGGCGGGCAGCTCTGACGACTGTTGACTGGCGGGCAGCTCTGGTGACTGTTGACTGGCGGGCAGCTCTGGTGACTGTGGCAGTTCCGGGCAGTCTGGCCACTCTGGCAGTTCCGGCTCAGGATTCACCAGGCTGGAGAGACATAACGGAGCCCTGGCTCTGGGCGCAGGCCCTGGACTCACCAGTCTGGGAAGACCCGCTGGAGGCCTGGTTTGAGGAGGTGGCACAGGAGAGACCAGGGTGGAGAGACCCACTGGAGGACTGGTCTGCGGAGGAGACACGGGCTTGACCAGGATAGGGAGACCCACTGGAGGACTGGTCCGTGGAGGAGGCACGGGCTTGACCAAGATAGGGAGACCCACTGGAGGACTGGTCCGTGGAGGAGACACGGGCTTGACCAGGATAGGGAGACCCATTGGAGTACTGGTCCGTGGAGGAGACACGGGCTTGACCAGGATAGGAAGACATGCAGGAGGCTTGGTTCTGGCACAGTCTTTACCAGACAACCAGCACGCACCTCAGGACGAGTATGGAGAGCTGCCTCAGGTGACATCATTCCCACGACACGCTCATTAGGGCGAATGCCGTACTTAATGCACCATACTAGCAGCTCTCTCATCTCTCTCTCTCCTAATTTCCCCATTAATCCCGTCACAGTCTCTGTCTCATATCCCTCGCTCACCTCCAATGTCATCCCGACTGGCTCTGGTTCCGACCTCAGCTCCACCGACTGTCCCGTGTGCCCCCCCCAAAAAAATTATTGGGGCTGCCTCTCGCGCTCGTTGCGCTCTCTCTCCTCGTAATAGCGCCTCTCCGCTCTCGCCGCTTCAATCTCCCACTGCGGGAGGCAATATTCCCCAGCCTGAGTCCATGGTCCCTCTCCGTCCAGGATCTGTTCCCAAGTCCATTGGTCCATAACGCTGTACTCCTGCTGCTCCTTCCTCTTACGCCGCTTGGTCCGGGTTTAGTGGGTAATTCTGTAACGGCTGTCTATGGAATGAGTGGACCAAAATGCGGCGGAGTTAGGGTTCGTCATATTTAATGTCACGAACACTATGCATTTACAAAAACAACAAAAACTGACAGCCAACACAGTCCTGTCAGGTGCAACCACATTGACAAGCAACCCACGAAACACAAAGGAAACGTAGGCAACTTATGTGTGACTCCCAATCAACCACAACCCTCTACAGCTGTGCTTGATTGGAAGTCACACTGCCAAAATCAATGAAACAATAAAAAATACACACTCCCTTCTGCCACGTCCTGACCCAACTACACCCTCTACTGGTCAGGACGTGACATAGGGACAGCATCCACTTTGAAAAACAACGTTTTGCCTATGTTGATAGCCAATGAAGTGTTTCATTTGCGTGGCCATAGAGGCATACTCACATTTGCATAACAAATGTGAATATGCTAGCACACAAAGCTTGACCATCTTGATGAATAAAATTGCTAGCTAGCTCCATACAACTCACCCACAAGTAATTTTTTTGTCACAAGTATATAAAGGGTAAGCATGGATTTTTAGTTCCTCACCTTGTGATGCTGACCGCGGGGTGTTATGGGATTGAGATGATTTGGAGAAAACCTCAAACCTATTTGTTAGAACAATATTAAATTATTATAAAAATCTACTTAAGAATTTGGAATTTCGGAATGTTTTCTTTGGATGCTCTAAGTTACTATTATATGCATGTCTGGCATTGAGAAATAGCTGCTACATGCCCTTTAAATTCCCGGTGCTGCCCATACATAAAAATGTATGCATGCATGACTGTAAGTCACTTTGGATAAAATCGTCTACTAAATGGTATATATTATATTAACAGTGATTAAAACAGGCTGTTACTTTTTGCGACATTTTGAAAAGTGACATGATCTCTTTGTCTGAGGACGCTTGGGATCAGCCTGGCGGCGTAGGTGGGGCCAGTTCTGAAGGGTCTAAGAGGCTGGTCGAGACAAGATCTCTTTCCCACCATCATCAGACACATGAAACCATGCTCCGGTATTGTCTCAGATTAATGGCCCGCTTACCAATGGACCATTACAGAGGAAGGCTTCAATCACCACATCATTTGAAACTGGACATTTGGCGGCACATTGGCAACAGAACCACACTACTTTTAAAGGAACACCTAAAGGTGATGGAGAGGGAGTATCGGCTTGGCAGATGCCATTAGTCCAGCCAGGCTCTTACATGACACCCATACATTTGCAGTACATTGTTAGTCTCGCTCTCTGTCGAACCAGATGTAGTTAGTATTAGGGGAAACAGTGCCACTGGCCGCCGCAGGTGCATTTGTTATTATTTTGTTTATTAAACGGAAAGAGGAGCTTCAGCATCATGGTAAAAAAAATTGCAGTACACGCTCTGCTGTTCTATCATACGTGCAATGATGTGCAATGATGTCTGACAAAAAACAAAGAGTGTTCATTGTTTGAGGTAACATCTTTGTTGTTGTAATATCACAAACGGATGTGGCAGTTTCACCTCTACCGATCAATACGATTTTTCTGGGCAATCCAATTCTTCACCCCACCCCCACTTCCTGAATATTTTTGTTTTCAAATATTATGATATATTTTCATTTAAATCCACTCTTTTCACAGAGTGAGGTGGTTTTATAACATGTTGACCGAGAGGACTTGTTTTATTTAGTTCTACCTGTTTAATGGGCCAATCCTTAATTGAAACAGTAGCAAGCATTCTTCCGCCTCTGTTTTGGTGAAAAGCTGAGGGATAGGCCTAGAGAAATGTATCCATTCTCAAATTGTAGACAGCTATGGATGCAAGGACTGACCATCCAACATGTTATAGTTTTAAGCATGGTTTGAGGCTTTACCGTGTCTGTTTACATCATTGGAGTAAAACAAGCTTTTATAAGCTTGTCTTTCAATTGCGTAAGTGATCCCACTTAAAGCCTACAAATATCAATTCTGGTGTTTTATAGCGTTTTATAATTAGGTTTTGAGATCCAATGCTAAGCCAGAGTGTACTCATAGATGTGACTGACCAATCAAGTGGACTACTTTACTTAAGGCAAACAATAAGACGTAAGTGCTTTATAAAGCATTACAATACATAACTTAGTTATAGTACCTATATTACACTACAAACATAGATACGTCTTTATAAAGCATTATAATTCATGAGTTTGTCATAATATAAGAACATTTTGAAGAAGTTTTCAAATGCACTATGCCCAAATGCTACTGTGTATTATAACTATCTCACCTGTGTTTATAAACCAGTATTGTTATAATACATGATGCACTACTTATAAGTACACTCATAAATCATTATAGTTAATGATCTATAAAACATAGTACAGAGTTATAACAACATTACTTACTATGGATGCTTATAGTCAGTGTTATAACGTATTATGAAGATGTTATATAGTGTTATACAATGTACTTCATAGAAAGTGTTATTGAAAATTTGTCCTGATTGTTCGTTTTGATAGAGCACTACGCTATCTCTCTCCATTTTATATGACCAAAGTGTGCAATCTTGCAGGGACCCCAGAACCTCTAGTTACAATAACTAATGCCATTTTGGCCACTCTCCTGGTCCCTTACCTAACCGTGAGAGGAGGCACAGAGAAGGTGTGGTGTCTCATTGTGGCTTTGGGATACGAACCTGGCTTCAAATACTATTGAAATAATTTAAAATACTCTTTCTGTGCTAATTGAGCCTGTCTGGCTGAATGTAACCAATAGTATAGTCCCAAAATGGGAAACCCCGCCCATCTGGCGCTCCAGGCAGGCTAGAGAAGTTGCTCAAAAGTATTTTAAAAATGTTGAATAGTATTTGAACCCAGGTCTGCTGGGATGAAAATTAAAACCGAGACAGGAACAGCTGAGTGCATCTGGTCAGACTTTCTTCCTCATTCATGTTTTATGCTTTGTCCTCGGAAGCACCAGGGCTGCCTTCGCCTGCTGCAGGCGAGCATGCATCACAACGACTACTGACAGTATTGGTTGGCCTGCCAACCGAAAGCAAAACAGTTACTAAATTAGTGTGTAAACATAAGTAAAGGGAATGTGAAGAGTGGTTAAGAGCATGTTGCCTCATCATCTTCCTCTTAAGAAACATGAACAAGTGTTCCTGTACACTATAGCTGTTTTAAATCAGACTCAGTATATTTTTAGTTTTTGTTGTGTATGGTTTGACAGTTAAGAAGCTATTTAAATGAGTCCAGAATGGAGAGAAAGATGAATGAGAGCTTCAACCATACTGTAACCCTGAGGTCTCAACCTGACTGTATGTCTATGTGACCATATGCCATGACACAATGTTGAGTGAAGAAATTGGGATACAGATACAGAGGTTATTGTGTGAACAGGCCAGATACATCACTAAAGGCCCAATTGCAAACCAACTTCCTGGTTTAGAAAAATCTACTTGTTGACTCTCCCTCAGCTTTCCAGTCTTCTGTGAGCCCAAATGGGGATTAAGCTTAATGCCTACGGAATGAAATCAGGGTCGATTTGGAAGTTGGCGGTTCCTAGTGAATACTTTAGTAACCGTATCCACATTCCAAATATCTCATGTCCATAATGCTGGTTTCCCAGACTATGCCTACTCCTGGAGAATCCAGCAGTATATATGGCACGGAGCAGACTCAACATCACATTGAACCAGGATACTACCCAACCTGTTAAACTAATTAACATGAACAACACCATAGCGCATTCACCCGACTGGCTGGCCGGTCAGGGCACCTAGTCAGGTCACATAAAAAAGAAGAACAATCACATCACGTGACATTTATGAGATAGCGGGCTGAGCGCGCAAGGATGCTGTTTGTCCTCCGCAAAGGAGATATAGTACCTGCGGCTGGGGAATTGGCAGCTGGATGATGGATTGGTAAAAAAGGAAACAGAAGGGATGGGTATGTTGTATAAAACTGGGGCTGTCACAAACCCACAAATTACCCTCAGTGCTGAGATATGCGCAGAAATGATTTTGTTCACACATCATTTTCAATACAAGGATAATAATAATAATTATTATTGTACATTTAATTTGTTAAGCACATTTCTCATACCCAAGGCGCTTAAAGTAATAAACACTGCTCAAAAAAATAAAGGGAACACTTAAACAAAACAATGGAACTCCAAGTCATTTCACACTTCTGTGAAATCAAACTGTCCACTTAGGAAGCAACACTGATTGACAATAAATGTCACATGCTGTTGTGCAAATGGAATAGACAACAGGTGGAAATTATAGGCAATTAGCAAGACACCCCCAATAAAGGAGTGGTTCTGCAGGTGGTGACCACAGACCACTTCTCAGTTCCTATGCTTCCTGGCTGATGTTTTGGTCACTTTTGAATGCTGGCGGTGCTTTCACTGTAGTGGTAGCATGAGATGGAGTCTACAACCCACACAAGTGGCTCAGGTAGAGCAGCTCATCCAGGATGGCACATCAATGCGAGCTGTGGCAAGAAGGTTTGCTGCGTCTGTCAGCGTAGTGTTCAGAGCATGGAGTTGCTACCAGGAGACAGGCCAGTACATCAGGAGACGTGCAGGAGGCCGTAGGAGGGCAACAACCCAGCAGCAGGACCGCTACCTCCGCCTTTGTGCAAGGAGGAGCAGGAGGAGCACTGCCAGAGCCCTGCAAAATGACCTCCAGCAGGCCACAAATGTGTATGTGTCTGCTCAAACGGTCAGAAACAGACTCCATGAGGGTGGTATGAGGGCCCGACGTCCACAGGTGGGGGTTGTGCTTACAGCCCAGGACGTTTGGCATTTGCCAGAGAACACCAAGATTGGCAAATTTGCCACTGGCGCCCTGTGCTCTTCACAGATGAAAGCAGGTCCACACTGAGCACATGTGACAGACGTGACAGAGTCTGGAGACGCCATGGAGAACGTTCTGCTGCCTGCAACATCCTCCAGCATGACCGGTTTGGCGGTGGGTCAGTCATGGTGTGGGGTGGCATTTCTTTGGGGGGGCCGCACAGAACTCCATGTGCTCGCCAGAGGTAGCTTGACTGCCATTAGGTACCGAGATGAGATCCTCAGACCCCTTGTGAGACCATATGCTGGTGCGGTTGGCCCTGGGTTCCTCCTAATGCAAGACAATGCTGGACCTCATGTGGGTGGAGTGTGTCAGCAGTTCCTGCAAGAGGAAGGCATTAATGCTATGGACTGGCCCGCCCATTCCCCAGACCTGAATCCAATTGAGCACATCTGGGACATCATGTCTCGTTCCATCCACCAACGCCAGGTTGCACCACAGACTGTCCAGGAGTTGGTGGATGCTTTAGTCCAGGTCTGGGAGGAGATCCCTCAGAGCATCCGCCACCTCATCAGGAGCATGCCCAGGCGTTGTAGGGAGGTCATACAGGCACGTGGAGGCCACACACACTACTGAGCCTCATTTTGACTTGTTTTAAGGACATTACATCAAAGTTGGATCAGCCTGTAGTGTGGTTTTCCACTTTAATTTTGAGTGTGACTCCAAATCCAGACCTCCATGGGTTGATAAATTGGACTTCCATTGATTATTTTTGTGTGATTTTGTTGTCAGCACATTCAACTATGTAAAGAAAAAAGTATTTAATAAGATTATTTCATTCATTCAGATCTAGGATGTGTTATTTTAGTGTTCCCTTTATTTTTTTGAGCAGTGTATATTGTTGAAGTCGAAAGTTTACATACACCTTAGCCAAATACACTTCAACTCAGTTTTTCACAATTCCTGACATTTAATCACATAATTAGGCCAGTTAGGATCACCACTTTATTTTAAGAATGTGAAATGTCAGAATAGTAGTAGAGAGAATCATTTATTTCAGATTTGATTTCTTTCATCACGTTCCCAGTGGGTCAGAAGTTTACATACACTCAATTAGTATTTGGTAGCATTGCCTTTAAATTGTTTAACTTGGGTGAAATGTTTCCGGTAGCCTTCCACAAGCTTCCCACAATAAGTTTGGTGAATTTTGGCCCATTCCTCCTGACAGAGCTGGTGTAACTGAGTCAGGTTTGTTGGCCTCCTTGCTTGCACACGCTTTTTCATTTCTGCCCACAAATGTTCTATGAGATTGAGGTCAGAGCTTTGTGATGGCCACTCCAATACCTTGACTTTGTTGTTAAACAATTTTGACACGACTTTGGAAGTATGCTTGGGGTCATTGTCCATTTGGAAGACCCACTTGCGACCAAGCTTTAACTTCTTGACTGATGTCTTGAGATGTTGTTTCAAAATACCCACATAATTTTCCAAACTCATGATGCCATCTATTTTGTGAAGTGCACCAGTCCCTTCTGCAGCAAGCACCCCCCACAACATGATGCTGCCACCCCCATGCTTCACGGTTGGGATGGTGTTCTTCGGCTTGCAAGATTCCCCCTTTTTCCTCCAAACATAAGGATGGTCATTATGGCCAAACAGTTATATTTTTGTTTCATCAGACCAGAGGACATTTCTCCAAAAAGTACGATCTTTGTCCCCATGTGCAGTTGCAAACCTTAGTCTGGATTTTTATGGCAGTTTTGCAGCAGTGGCTTCTTCCTTGCTGAGCGGCCTTTCAGGTCATGTCGATATAGAATTTTTGCCCCTTTTCATATAGATTATTTGCACTTTTCTCACCAAAGTACGTTAATCTCTAGGAGACAGAACGTGTCTCCTTCCTGAGCGGTATGACGGCTGCGTGGTCCAATGGTCTTTATACTTGCGTACTATTGTTTGTACAGATGAACGTGGTACCTTCAGGTGTTTTGTAATTGCTCCCAAGGATGAACCAGACTTGTAGAGGTCAACAATTTTTTCTGAGGTCTTGGCTGATTCCTTTTGATTTTCCCATGATGTCAAGCACAGAGGAACTGAGTTTGATGGTAGGCCTTGAAATTCATCTACAGGTACACCTCCAATTGACTCAAATTATGTCAATTATATTATCATAAGCTTCTAAAGCCATGACATCATTTTCAGAAATGTTTCAAGCTGTTTAAAGGCACAGTCAACTTAGTGTATGTAAACTTCTGACCCACTGGAATTGCGATACAGTGAATAATAAGTGAAATAATCTGTCTGTAAACAATTGTTGGAAAAATTACTTGTGTCATGCACAAACTAGATGTCCTAACCGACTTGCCAAAACTAAAACAAGAAATTTGTGGAGAGGTTGAAAAACGAGTTTTAACGACTCTAACCTAAGTGTATGTAAACTTCCGACTTCAACCTATATATATACAGTACTAATCAAAAGTTTGGACACACGTAATCATTCAAGGGTTGTTCTTTATTTTTACATTGTAGAATAATAGTGAAGACATCCAAAACTATGAAATAACACATATGGAATCATGTAGTAACCAAAAAAAGTGTTGAACAAATCAAAATATTTTTTCTATTTTAGATTCTTAAAAGTAGCAACCCTTGATGACAGCTTTGCACACTCTTGGCATTCTCTCTACCAGATTCACCTGGAATACTTTTCCAACAGTTTTGAAGGAGTTCCCACATATGTTGAGCACTTGTTGTTTGCTTTTCCTTCACTCTGCGGTCCAACTCATCCCAGCCATTTCAATTGGGTTGAGGTTGGGTGATTGTGGAAGTCAGGTCATCTGACACAGCATTCTACCACTCTCCTTCTTGGTCAAATAGCCCTTACACAGCCTGGAGGTGTGTTGGGTCATTGCCCTGTTAAAAAACAAATGATAGTTGCACTAAGCGCAAACCAGATGGGATGGCGTATTGTTGCAGAATGTTGTGGTTGCCATTCTGGTTAAGTATGCCTTGAATTCTAAATAAATCACAGACAGTGTCACCAGCAAAGCACCCCCACTCCATCACATCTCCTCCTCTATGCTTCACAGTGGGAACCACACATGCGGAGATCATCCATTCACCTACTCTGTGTCTCACAAAGACAAAAAAAATCTCCAATTTGGACTCATCAGACCAAAGGGCATATTTCCACCGGTCTAATGTCCATTGCTCGTGTTTCTTGGCCCAAGCAAGTCCCATCTTCTTACTTGTGTCATTTAGTAGTGGTTTCTTTGCAGCAATTAAACCATGAAGGCCTGATTCACGCCGTCTCTGAACAGTTGAAGTTGAGATGTGTCTGTTATTTGGGCTGCAATTTCTGAGGCTGGTAACTCTAATGAACTTATCCTCTGCAGCAGAGGTAACTCTGGGTCTTCCTTTGTTGTTGCGGTCCTCATGAGAGCCCATTTCATCATAGCGCTTCATGGTTTTTGCGACTGCACTTGAAGAAACTTTCAGACGAAAGATAAATAATTCGTTTTTTTTCTTGGTACATCTTTTGGGAAGCCTGGCTTCATTTGGCATCCATGAATACACACATTTATATTTTTGTTCAGTGTGTGTATATACACACACTATAGACAAAAGTATGTGGACAACCCTTCAAAGTAGTGGATTCGGCTATTTCAGCCACACACGCTGCTGACAGGTGTATGAAATCGAGCACACCGCCATTCAATCTCCATAGACAAACATTGGCAGTAGAATGGCCTGTACCAAAGAGCTCAGTGACTTTCAATGTGACACGGTCATAGGATGCCACCTTTTCAACAAGTCAGTTTGTCAAATTTCTGCTCTGCTAGAGCTGCCCCGGTCAGCTCTAAGTGCCGTTATTGTGAAGTTGAAACGTCTATGCGCAACAATGGTTCAGCCGCGAAGTGGTAGGCCACGCAAGCTCACATAATGATCCCGCCAAGTGCTGTTGCGCGTAAAAATTGTCTGTCCTCGGTTGCAACACTCACTACCGAGTTCCAAACTGCCTCTGGAAGCAACATCAGCACAATAACTGTTTGTCGGGAGCTTCATGAAATGGGTTTCCGTGGCCGTGCATAGTGCCAAATGTAAAGTTTGGTGGAGGAATAATAATGGTCTGGGTCTGTATTGCATGGTTCGGGCTAGGCCCCTTAGTCCCATTGAAAAAACATTTTAACGCTACAGCATACAATGACATTCTAGATGATTTTGTGCTTCCAACTTTGTGGCAACAGTTTGGGGAAGGCCATTTCCTGTTTCAGCATGACAATGCCCCTGTGCAAAAAGCGAGGTCCATACAGAAATGGTTTGTCGAGATCATTGTGGAAGAACTTGACTGGCCTGCACAGATCCCTGACCTCAACTCCATTGAACACCTTTGGGATGAATTGGAACACTGATTGTGAGCCAGGCCTAATTGCAGAATATCAGTGCCAACCTCACTAATGCTCTTGTGGCTGAATGGAAGCAAGTTCCTGCAGAAATGTTCCAACATCTAGTGGAAGCCTTCCCAGAAGAGTGGAGACTGTTGTAGCAGGAAAGGGAAGGACCAACTACATATTATTGCCCATGATTTTGGAACGAGATGTTCGATGAACAGGTGTCCACATCTATCTAAAAACAATCTAAAACACGTAATTTCAATGAAATGGGATAGATAGACGTCTGTGCTCAGTGGGAAAGCTGTATACAGGTGTCGTCAGATCCGGAGGACAGGAGAACATGCAACTGAAAGACCCGTCACCCATAGTTTTTAGTCTGCTGTGGGGATGCTGAAGGGAGATAGACCTGGAGGAGTGAAGGGTGCATGTCGGGCAGGAGAGTAAAATGAGATTAGACAGGTACTTGGGACCAGAGTTATAGATTGCTTGGTGGGTGTGGAGCAGGATTTTGAAGTCAATACATTAGCATATGGGGAGCCATTGGTGGATTTTACCATTTTAGTAGATATATTTAGATTTTACGGCATTTTACTCTTTAATCTCCAACCCTTTTGTTGATCTACAACCATTTTGTTGTATTCTTTATTGTCTCAGAGTTTGCATGCTGCCAATCTGTATTGTTGTGTAATTACAATAATTCTGTGGTTTACTGTTGAGTCAATCTGACAAGTCAATGTTGCAGAGCAAGGTAAAGCATACCCTTCACTTCAGAACCCTGGATTAGGTGTGTGGTGGGATATCAGTACAGGGTTTGTGCACTGAAGTATTATTACAGTAATTATTAGATTGAAATGTCAAACTATTTCAGTTGGGATTGGCAAAATAATGGCTACGATAACAACTATATTCTTTTTCTGGCAGTTGGGGATCTCGTATTGACGTATGTTTGAGAAAAATTGCAATATTTTACAGATGTGAGAGAATGGTCTTTATCTCAATGGTTCTGTTGTGATGCCTTTTACCACAAATTACCCCTTGATTGTCCAGTAAGCAAGGGAGAAATAATATAAAGGTGATATGAAATAATGTATCTAACCAACTATGCACACATATATGTAGGAAAATATCCACACACACAATAACCTCTCTGGACGAAATCATCCCACCTACGCAACAGCCAGTGTAATCCAGTGGCGCGATTTTCAAATACCTTAGAAATGCTATTACTTCAATTTCTCAAACATATGACTATTTTACAGCATTTTAAAGACAAGACTCTCGTTAATCTAACCACACTGTCCGATTTCAAAAAGGCTTTACAACGAAAGCAAAACATTAGATTATGTCAGCAGAGTACCCAACCAGAAATAATCAGACACCCATTTTTCAAGCCAGCATATAATGTCACAAAAACCCAGAAGACAGCTAAATGCAGCACTAACCTTTGATGATCTTCATCAGATGACACACCTAGGACATTATGTTATACAATACATGCATGTTTTGTTCAATCAAGTTCATATTTATATCAAAAAACAGCTTTTTACATTAGCATGTGATGTTCAGAACTAGCAAACCTCCGGTGAATTTACTAAATTACTCACGATAAACGTTCACAAAAAAACATAACAATTATTTTAAGAATTATAGATACAGAACTCCTTTGTGCAATCGAGGTGTCCGATTTTAAAATAGCTTTTCGGTGAAAGCACAATTTGCAATATTCTCAGTAGATAGCCCAGCCATCACGGCTAGCCATTTAGACACCGACCAAGTTTAGCCCTAACCAAACTCCGATTTACTATTACAAAAGTTTGATTACCTTTGATGTTCTTCGTCAGAATGCACTCCCAGGACTGCTACTTCAATAACAAATGTTGGTTTGGTCCAAAATAATCCATCGTTATATCCAAATAGCGGCGTTTTGTTCGTGCGTTCAAGACACTATCCCAAGTGTAAATAAGGGTCACGAGCATGGCGCAATTCGTGACCAAAAAATTCTAAATATTCCATTACCGTACTTCGAAGCATGTCAACCGCTGTTTAAAATCCATTTTTATGCCATTTTTCTCGTAAAAAAGCGATAATATTCCGACCGGGAATCTGCGTTTAGGTAAACAGATGAAAGAAAACAAAGCATTCGGTCGACGCGGGCACGCGCCTGAGTCTCACAGTACTGTAACCAGCCACTACCCAAACGCGCTACTTTTTTTCAACCAGAGCCTGCAAAGCCACGATTCAGCTTTTTCCCGGGCTCTGAGAGCCTATGGGAGCCGTAGGAAGTGTCACGTTACAGCTAAGATCCTCACTCTTCAATAAACAGAGACAAGAAGAACGACACCTTGTCAGACAGGCCACTTCCTGCATGAAATCTTCTCAGGTTTTTGCCTGCCATATGAGTTCTGTTATACTCACAGACACCATTCAAACAGTTTTAGAAACTTTAGGGTGTTTTCTATCCAAAGCCAATAATTATATGCATATTCTAGTTACTGGGCAGGAGTAGTAACCAGATTAAATCGGGTACGTTTTTTATCCAGCCGTGTCAATACTGCCCCCTAGCCCTAACAGGATAACAAACACACTAAAGGTTCGGTTTGCTCCTTGCAGAACTCGGCTAGGCAAAGTGAACATCTGTTCTTTGCATACTCCCTTAAAAGACCTTCGCTTGAAACATTTTTTTTTTTTAAACAGCAATATTACGGTTTGTCTCTCTTGACACCGTAGCAACAACATACCCGGTAACTCTTCCTCAAAATGAATCTAAGATGAATTAAGAAATCTGAAATTAATTTGGACATTTTTGCAGAGGTCTTAAATTATATCAAACTAAATTGTTTGGTGCAGTATTTCTCAATTGAAAAATTTAATGAATGACAACAAACAATTAATTGAAGAATTCTGTCCATAGTTCCCACTCTTACTAGGATTAGTACTGTTGACCAATCACAGATGAAGGGGCATAGACTTCGGCTACCGAACTTCAACTTGCCTCAAGAAAAAAAATGTGTGTGTGCGAACAGCCCCAAAAAAAAACTTCCGAACACCAAAACAAACAAAATGTTAAAAAATGTCATCCAAATATACACTACCGTTCAAAAGTTTGGGGTCACTTAGAAATGTCCTTGTTTTTGAAAGGAAAACACCAGTCTCAATGTCAACAGTGAAGGGGCGACTCTGGGATGCTGGTCTTTTAGGCAGAGTTCCTCTGTCCAGTGTCTGTGTTCTTTTGCCCATCTTAATCTTTTACTTTTATTGGCCAGTCTGAGATATGTTTTTTTCTTTGCAACTCTTCCTAGAAGGCCAGCATCCCGGAGTCGCCACTTCACTGTTGACGTTGAGACTGGTGTTTTGTGGGTACTATTTAATGAAGCTGCCAGTTGAGGACTTGTGAGACATCTGTTTCTCAAACTAGACACTCTAATGTACTTGTCCTCTTGCACCGGGGCCTCCCACTCCTCTTTCTATTCTGGTTAGAGACAGTTTGCGCTGTTCTGTGAAGGGCGTTGTACAAGATCTTCAGTTTCTTGGCAATTTCTCACATGGAAAAGCCTTCATTTCTCAGAACAAGAATAGACTGAAGAGATTCAGAAGAAAGTTCATTGTTTCTGGCCATTTTGAGCCTGTAATCGAACCCACAAATGCTGATGCTCCAGATACTCAACTAGTCTAAAGAAGGCCAGTTTTATTGCTTCTTTAATCAGGACAACAGTTTTCAGCTGTGCTAACATAATTGCAAAAGGGTTTTCTAATGATACACTTGGATTAGCTAACACAACGTGTTATTGGATCACAGGAGTGATGGTTGGGCTTCTGTACGCCTATGTAGATATTCCATAAAAAAATATGCCATTTCCAGCTACAATAGTCATTTACAATATTGACAATGCATTTCTGATCAATTTGTGGTTATTTTAATGGACAAAAAAATGTGCTTTTCTTTAAAAAAACAAGGACATTTCTAAGTGACCCCAAACTTTTGAACAGCAGTGTATGTGCCAACTGTTTCGACTGGGAAGCATGTGAGGGGCACTATGCACACACACACGTACAGTGGCTTGCAAAATGATTCACCCCCTTTGGCATTTTTCATATTTTGTTGCCTTACAACCTGAATTTAAAATGTATTTTGGGGGGAATGGTATCTTTTGATTTACACAACCTGACTACCAATTTGAAGATACAAAATATTTTTTCTTGTTAAACAAACAAGAATGTTTTTTTGTTTTTTTACTTGAGCGTGCATAACTATTCACCCCCATAAAGTCAATACTTTGTAGAGCCACCTTTTTCTAGCAAGTACAGCTGCAAGTCTCTTGGGGTATGTCTCTATAAGCTTGGCACATCTAGGGTTTTTGCCCATTCTTCAAGGCAAAACTGCTCCAGCTCCTTCAAGTTGGAAGGGTTCCGCTGGTTTACAGAAATCTTTAAGTCATACCACAGATTCTCAATTAGATTGAGGTCTGGGCTTTGACTAGGCCATTCCAAGACAATTAACCCCTGGTCGGGCATCCAGCGAAAAATCCTATCGCCATTAGCATAACAAAATGTAATTACTTTTTTTTTTCAAATATAGGACTATGTTATATCGTTTTATAGATACACCTCTCCTGAATCGAACAACGTTGTCCGATTTCAAAAAGGCTTTACAGCAAAAGCAAAACATTAGATTATGTTAGAGGAGTATATCGTAAAAGTAGCCTCATAGCCATTTTCCGACCAACCACATGCATCACAAATAACGAAAAAACAGCTAAATGCAGCACTAACCTTTGACAGTCTTCATCAGATGACACTCCTAGGACATCATGTTACACAATACATGCATTCTTTTGTTCGATAAAGTTCATATTTATATATAAAAACAGCATTTTACATCGGCGCGTGACGTTGACTAACTATTTTCCCTCAAATGCATCTGGTGAAACAGCGCTACAATTTACTAAATTACTATTCAAAAACATTTTTAAAATGTAATATTGTCATTCTAAGATTTATAGATGAATATCTCTTGAAAGCACCTGTAATGCCAGATTTAAAAATAACTTTACTGGGTAATCACACTTTGCGATAAAAGGGGATGCGATACTCAGAAAAATAGGCTACCGTTACAGGTCAGCGCCATCTTGGAACAATCGCATATCAAATCTACTCTTGTATACTATTGTCAATAATCCCTTACCTTTGATTATCTTCCTCAGAAAGCACTTCCAGGCATCCCAGGTCCACAACAAATGTATTTTCGTTCGAAAAAGTTCATGCTTTACGTCCCAATAGCTTGTTCTTGTTAGCGCGTTCTGAAGGCTGCTCCAAAATTTCCATCGGCTGCGGGACTCCTCTTTCAATAAAATGCATTTTTTATTTTATTTATGTTCGTTCAAACATGTCAAACGTTTTATAACATAAATCTTTAGGGCCTTTTTCAACAAGAGCTCCAATAAGATTCAAGGGGGACGATTGCATTGTCTTTCAAAACGTTTCGAAAGGGGAGGGTAGCCAGGGGCGCCGGCGTCATAATGGTGATGGCCCTCCTCATGTGACCACTTTCCACAGCGTCTCATTCAGTCAGTTTTCACAGTAGGAGACTCAAACCACTTTGTAAAGACTGGGGACATCTAGTGGAAGCAATAGGAAGTACTCAATGAACCATTGCTCATAGTGTGATTAATAGGCAAAGTGATGAAGTTGAGTCTGTAATTCAGAATTCCACATCCTGTTATGATCGGTCTCTGGGTTTTGACTGCCATATGAGTTCTGTTATACTCACAGACACCATTCAAACAGTTTTAGAAACTTTAGGGTGTTTTCCATCCACAAGTATTAATTATATGCATATCCTAGCTTCTGAGTTTGAGTAGGATGCCGTGTAAAATGGGCACGAATTTTTTTCAAAAATCGCTGTAGCGCCCCCTATCCTAGGCGACCGTCAAGAGGTTAAATGTTTCCCCTTAAAAAAAAACATCAATCATCAAACCATCCATCATTCCTTCAATGCTGACCAGTTTCCCAGTCCCTGACGATGGAAAAACATCCCCACAGCATGATGCTGCCACCAGCATGCTTCACTGTGGGGATAGTGTTCTCGGGGTGATGAGGTGTTGGGTTTGCGCCAGACAAAGTGTTTTCCTTGATGGCCAAAAGCTAAATTTTAGTCTCATCTGACCAGAGTACCTTCTTCCATATGTTTGGGGAGTCTTTCACATGCCTTTTGGAAAACACCAAACGTGTTTTCTTATTTTTTTTTCTTTAAGCAATGGCTTTTTTTCTGGACACTCTTCCGTAAAGTTCAGCTCTGTGGAGTGTATGGCTTAAAGTGGTCCTATGGACAGATACTCCAATCTCCGTTGTGGAACTGCTTTGTCCCTAACCTGTTTGGAGAGCTCCTTGGTCGTCATAGTGCTGCTTCCTTGATTGTGCCCCTTGCTTAGTAGTGTGGCAGACTTTGGGGCCTTTCAGAACAGGTGTATATATACTGACATCATCTGACAGATCATGTGACACTTAGATTGCACACAAGTGGACTCTTTTTTTAACTAATTATGTGACTTCTGAAGGCAATTGGTTGCACCAGATCTTATTTAGGGGCTTCATAGCAAAGGGGTGAATACATATGCACGCAGCACTTTTCCGGTTAAAAAAAATAATAAAATTAAACAAGTTATTTTTTTCATTCACATTTTGTGTATGTCCATTACATGATATCCAAATAAAAATCAATTTAAATTACATGTTGTAATGCAACAAAATAGGAAAAAGGCCAAGGGGGTGAATACTTTTGCAAGGCACTGTATGCACACACACGAATGCACCGTGCACACATATGTTATGTACATTCACACACACAGGTCTGCGTAGGCAGGTTTTTCATATGGTGTGTTTTTCAGCTGTGATCTCAATACCCCTCTATTGAGACCAGCAATTGGGCCAATGTTATGGATCTGTTTTGGCGATTTTCCAAAATAGCTTTTTTTCTCTCTGATTTTGTTGTTGTTCTTGTTCTATTGCGTCCACCCACTCTCCCCGCATCGCTCCTCACATCTGCTGTACAAGAGAAAAATACAAGCGAACCACTGTTGGCTGCTGGTTCACAGCTTTCGCCTGCATCAAAAAGAACCAGGTCATATTTTCATTCACCCGTTTCATTGTATTTTCGCTCTTTTAAGCATTTTCACAGTGATTCATCCCACATCTGTTTAAACCAAAGCAGCACGTTGGAAAGCGCTCTGGGCGCTGACAGACTGTTCGTTTAAAGATGCAGCGCCATGCCCCCCTCTCGTTCTCTCTGTGGCACTTATCTGTCTATCGTAGTTGATCCTTTATCAGAAGCGAGAATGAACATTGATGGTGTTCCTAAAAAGACAGCGTACAGTTTTGGTATTTTCTTTCACTATGTGTGTGTGACTTGTGTTGGTGTGCTTCTTGGTCAGGTGTGTGTGTGTGTGTGTTTGTCAGTGTTTTGTGTGTGTGTCAGTGTTTTGTGTATGTGTGTTTGTCCGGCTGGTGTGTTTTGTGCGCATGTGTGCGTGTGTGTGTTGGCCTGGTGTGTGTGTTTATCAGCCTAGTGCGTGTGATTCAGTGCATACGGGCTTGTGTTCAAAAGCTAAGTCATCCATTATTAAAGGATTAACCCCACTTTAAGTCTTGACATTTGTTCCTTTCCCTCCAGGAAAGAAAAGCTCTTGCAGAAAGCATACCAAGTACAGACTGTTATATACATCAAGCATTTGACTCCTAAACCAGATTCTAAGGTTAGAAAACAAAATAAAAACAACCAAAAACAGTAGGTGAAGGTTGGGTTACAGGGTTATAAGGGCCTGCAGTATAAAGTGTTGAAGAGTAGGTGCTCTGCGGTTCCTTCGTGTCCGAAAGTTATTTAGCCATTCATTGTAGTCATTGCACTCTGTAGAGTTACTATTTTCTAGAGTTTTCTCGTGTCATTTAACTCAGAACCATCCTGGATTACTCATTATATTAATAAAGTCTGATTTAATCAACAAATACGATAGTTTAAAAAGGTTAAGGGTACAAGACTGTGTATATATCTGGCTATATTGGCAAAATCAGTACATATCCCATCGGGCCAAGCGGTGAGAGGCTGCCCATTGGCATAGTTCCAAGACCAGTTAGAAACATCTAGCTAACCCTACGCCAATGGTGGATCTCAAAACTGAACTTGGATCCATGTTAAGTAGCAATGGTATCCTTTGCCAACAACATTGTAACGTGTACGCTAATAAGCAAGTACAGGGAGTGAATTTAATAAATAAACGAACATAGAACAAAACAAGAAACACAAGTAGCGTACAGACATGAATCATATAAACAGAATGCCTAAGGAAAGAACCAGGGGGTGACAGAAATAGGGGAGGTAATCAGGAAGGTCATGGAATCCAGGTGAGGCGCAGGTGCATGTAATGATGGTGACAAGTGTGCGTAATACTGAGTAAACTGGCGACAGTGAGCGCCAGAGAGGAGAAGCGGGAGTAGACGTTACAGTAGCCCCTCCCTGGTGAGCGGCTCCGGCCGCAGGACGCGGGCCAGAGGGACGGTCCCGAGGACCAGGAACGGGCCGATTGCGTCTGCTGAGGTGTGGGAACCTGTAGAGTCAGCTGAGGCGCAGGAACCTGTAGCCAGCTGAGGCGCGGGAACCTTTAGAGCCAGCTGAGTCGCGGGAACCAGTCGAACCAACTGAGGCGCGTGAACCAGTCGAACCACCTGAGGCGCGTGAACCAGTCGAATCAGCTGATGCATGGGAGCATGACGAGCCGGCTGAGGCATGGAAGCCTGAAGAGCCAACCGAGGCTTGAGAACCTGTCGAACTAGCAGAGGCATGGAAGCCTGACGAGCTAGCTAAGGCATCGCCGGTAGCTAAGGCATCGCCCTTTGACCCAACATCACCAGTAAAAAATTAACAACAACAAAAAATCCCTGTTGCTTCCCTTTGGTGAGGCATTATTCTGTAACGTGTACGCTAATAACCGGGAAGCAAGTACAGGGAGTGAATTTAATAAATAAACGAGCATGGAACAAAACAGACATGAAAAATAAACAGAAACAATAACACCTGAGGAAAGAACAAAAGGGAGTGACATATATAGGGGAGATAATCAGGAAGGTGATGGAGTCCAGGTGAGTCTCATGAGACACAGATGCGCGAAACGATGGCGACAGTTGTGTGTAATACTGAGTAAACTGGTGACAGCAAGCGCCAGTCATGACTATTCAACAAATCAATAAAACAATAAAATGTTCAAGTTTCTTTCCAGTGAATTTCTTATTGTATAACTAGCTAAGGAGTTTTGAATTTGAGGGTGCAGTATTTATGAAGTTTGGCAATGAGGACAAAAACTTGCATAATTCAGCTAGCTAGTTTAGCCAGTGAAAACTGGGGAAAATGAGCTCAGGCCTAGTGCGCATGTGCACCCATGCGTACTAGGCTAATTCAGGAGACAAAGTGTAGTTTTTATGCTCTGATATCAGGAGCTGTCGGAGAAAAGTTTGATTTAACCTGTTTGGGATAGGGGGCAGTATTTTCACGGCCGGATAAAAAACGTACCCGAGTGTTTTCTATCCAAAGCTAATAATTATATGCATATTCTAGTTTCTGGGCAGGAGTAATAATCAGATTAAATCGGGTACATTTTTTATCCAGCCGTGAAAATACTGCCCCCTATCCATAACAGGTTAACGAGAGTCTTATCTTTCAAATGGTGTAAAATAGTCATATGTTTGAGAAATTATAGCATTTTAAAAGTTTTTCAAATTTTGCGCGGAACTAGCGGAACGTCTGTCCATAAGAGGTTTTAACCTGTTATGGCTAGGGGGCAGTATTTTCACGGCTGGATAAAAAACGTACCCGATTTAATCTGGTTACTACTCCTGCCCAGTAACTAGAATATGCATATAATTATTGGCTTTGGATAGAAAACACTCCAAAGTTTCTAAAACTGTTTGAATGGTGTCTGTGAGTATAACAGAACTCAAATGGAAGGTCAAAACCTGAGAGATTCCTTTACAGGAAGTGGCCTGTCTGACCATTTCTTGAACTTCTTTGCCATCGCTATGTTTTACAAAGGATCTCTGCTCTAACGTGACACTTCCTACGTCGTCCATAGGCGCTCAGAGCCCGGGAAAAACCTGAATGTCGTCATCCCAGCCCCAGGCTGAAACACATTATCGCCTTTCTCAAGTGGCCGATCAAGGGACTGTGGGCTTAGGCGCGTGCCCTGGCCGCCCCCGTCTTTGTGATTTTTCCTCTGTTTGCCGAAAAGGAGATTCCCGGTCGGAATATTATCGCTTTTTTACGAGAAAAATTGCATAAAAATGGATTTTAAACAGCGGTTGACATGCTTCGAAGTACGGTAATGGAATATTTAGATTTTTTTTGTCACGAATTGCGCCATGCGCGCGACCCTTCTTTACCATTCGGATAGTGTCTGGGACGCACGAACAAAACGCCGCTATTCGGATATAACGATGGATTATTTTGGGCCAAACCAACATTTGTTATTGAAGTAGCAGTCCTGGGAGTGCATTCTGACGAAGACAACAAAAGGTAATCAAACTTTTATAATAGTAAATCTGATATTGGTGAGTGCTAAACTTGCCGGGTGTCTAAATAGCTAGCCCGTGATGCCTGGGATATGTACTTAGAATATTGCAAAATGTGCTTTCACCAAAAAGCTATTTTAAAATCGGACATATCGAGTGCATAGAGGAGTTCTGTATCTATAATTCTTAAAATAATTATGCTTTTTGTGAACGTTTATCGTGAGTAATTTAGTAAATTGTTAGCAAATTCCCCGGAAGTTTGCGGGGGGGTATGCTAGTTCTGAACGTCACATGCTAATGTAAAAAGCTGTTTTTTGATATAAATATGAACTTGATTGAACAAAACATGCATGTATTGTATAACATAATGTCCTAGGTGTGTCATCTGATGAAGATCATCAAAGGTTAGTGCTGCATTTAGCTGTCTTCTGGGTTTTTGTGACATTATATGCTAGCTTGAAAAATGGGTGTCTGATTATTTCTGGCTTGGTACTCTGCTGACATAATCTAATGTTTTGCTTTCGCTGTAAAGCCTTTTTGAAATCGGACAGTGTGGTTAGATAAAGGAGAGTCTTGTCTTTAAAATGCTGTGAAATAGTCATATGTTTGAAAAATTGAAGTTTTTGTATTTTTGAGGAATTGGATATTGGAGCAGGTGTTCCGCTAGCGGAACGTCTAGATGTAAGAGGTTAACAATTTGAAGACTGAAACTAATAAATCTAATTATTTATTTTCATGGAGAGTGAATGTAAGGCTTGGGTGTCGTGCTGGCGAGGAATCAAATGCAGGAAGCAGCGATACAGGGTAGTGGCTTTAATGAGCACAACGGCAAAAACACAAGCCGCCCCAAACAGCGATCAGAGCGCACACAAAACAAAGTGCCCCAAAAACACTGTTGGCGCAAACACACGCACTAATGCAAAATACAAAAATCAGCGTGTCACCAAGCACAGCATACAGAGAAACAATCCCGCACAAAGAGCAGGCGGGTCAACTAGATAATATAGCCCTGCTAATAAACCCAACTAAGGACAGGTGAAAACAATAACAGAAAGGGGAAAACAAAAAGGAATCAGTGGCAGCTAGTAGGCCGGTGACGACGACCACCGAGCGCCACCCGAGCAGGAGGGGGAGTCGTGCGACCCCCCCCGACGCGCGGCCCTGCAGCGCGCCGCCCGGCCTCGAGGGCGACCCGGAGGGCGAGGCGCAGGGTGATCGGGCGGAGGCGATGGAAATCCTTCAACATGGATGGGTCCAAGACATCCTCCGCCGGCACCCTGCACCTCTCCTCCAGACCGTACCCCTCCCAGTCGACGAGGTACTGCAGGCCTCTCACCCGGCGTCTCGAGTCCAGCATGGCCCGTATGCTGTACGCCGGGGACCCCCCGATGTCCAGAGGGGGCGGAGGAACCTCTGGCACCTCACCTTCCTGTAGGGGACCAGCTACCACCGGCCTGAGGAGAGACACATGAAACGAGGGGTTAATACGGTAATAGGAAGGGAGTTGTAACCGATAACACACCTTGTTTATCCTCCTCAGGACTTTGAAGGGCCCCACACACTGCGGCCCCAGCTTCCGGTAGGGCAAGCGGAGGGGCAGGTTCCGGGTCGAGAGCAAGACCCTGTCCCCCGGTACGAACACGGGTGCCTCACTGTGGTGGCGGTCAGCACTCCTCTTCTGCCGTCCACTGGCTTCCTTCAGGGATTCCTGGACGGCTCTCCAGGTCTCCTTTGAGCGCTGTACCATTCCTCCACCGCAGGAGCCTCAGTCTGGCTCTGGTGCCATGGTGCCAGGACCGGCTGGTAACCCAAAACACACTGAAAGGGTGACAGGTTAGTAGAGGAGTGACGAAGTGAGTTCTGGGTTAACTGACCGAGACCCCCAGCCGCTCCATAAACGCCTTCCAGATCTTGGATGTGAACTGGGAACCTCGATCAGAGACAATGTCCTCCGGCACCCCATAGTGCCAGAAGACGTGGGTAAATAGGGCCTCCGCAGTCTGCAGGGCCATAGGGAGACCGGGCAACAGGAGGAGACGGCAGAACTTTGAAAACCGATCCACAACCACCAGGATCGTAGTGCTCCCCTGAGACGGGGGGAGATCTGTCAGGAAGTCTACTGACAGGTGCGACCATGGCCGTTGTGGAACGGGGAGGGGCTGTAACTTCCCTCTAGGGAGATGCCTAGGAGCCTTACTCTGGGCGCACACTGAACAGGAAGAAACATAGAACCTCACGTCCTTAGCCAAGGTGGGCCACCAGTACTTCCCCCTGAGACTCCGCACTGTCCTCGCCACACCAGGATGACCCGAAGAGGGTAGAGTGTGCGCCCACCGAATCAATTGATCACGGACACCGAGCGGCACGTACATGCGACCCACGGGACACTGTGAAGGCGCAGGTTCCAATACTAACGCCCGCTCGATGTCCGAGTCCACCTCCCATACCACCGGTGCCACCAGCCTAGACGCTGGAATGATGGGAGTCGGATCGATGGGCCGGTCCTCAGTGTCATAAAGACGGGACAGCACGTCGGCCCTCGTGTTCAGGGAGCCTGGTCTATAGGAAATTGGGTACCTAAACCGGGCGAAGAACATGGCCCACCTTGCCTGACACGGATTCAGTCTCCTAGCTGCCCGGATATACTCCAGATTCCGATGGTCGGTCCAGATGAGAAAGGGGTGCTTAGCCCCCTCAAGACAGTGTCGCCACACCCTCAAGGCTTTTACCACTGCTAGCAACTCCCTGTCACCCACATCATAGTTACGCTCCGCCGAACTGAGCTTCTTCGAAAATAAAGCGCAGGGGCGGAGTTTCAGTGGCGTACCCGAGCGCTGAGATAGCACGGCACCCACCCCAGCCTCGGAAGCATCCACCTCCACTATGAATGCTAGAGACGGGTCCAGGTGCGCCAACACGGGTGCTTCGGTGAACAGCACCTTCAACCTCTTGAAGGCTCCGTCCGCCTCAATCGACCACTGCAAACGCACCGGCCCCCCCTTCAGCAGTGAGGTAATGGGAGCCGCTATCTGGCCAAAACCCCGGATAAACATCCGGTAGTAATTGGCAAACCCTAAGAACCGCTGCACCTCCTTCACCGTGGTTGGAGTTGGCCAATTACGCACGGCCTTAACGCAGTCACACTCCATCACCACCCCCGTGGTGGAAATGCGATAACCCAGGAAGGAGACGGCTCGTTTGGAGGACACACACTTCTCAGCCTTGACGTATAGGTCATGCTCCAGCAGTCTCCCAAGCACCTTGCATACCAGGGACACATGCGTGGTGCGGGAGGTGGAATATATCAGAATATCATCGATATAAACAATCACGCCCTGCCCGTGCAGGTACCTGAGAATCTCGTCTACAAAGGGTTGAAAGACGGCTGGAGCATTCTTTAACCTCTTGACGGTCGCCTAGGATAGGGGGCGCCACAGCGCATTTTGAAAAAAATGTGTTCCCATTTTAAACGGCCTACTACTCAAACTCAGAAGCTAGGATATGCATATAATTAATACTTGTGGATAGAAAACACCCTAAAGTTTCTAAAACTGTTTGAATGGTGTCTGTGAGTATAACAGAACTCATATGGCAGTCAAAACCCCAAGACAGATGGAAACAGGAAGTGGAATTCTGAATTGCGAACTCAACTTCATCACGTTGCCTATTAATCACACCGTGAGCTATGGTTCATTGAGCACTTCCTATTGTTTCCACTAGATGTCCCCAGTCTTCACAAAGAGATTTGAGACTCCTACTGTTAAAACTGAATGAATGAGACGCTGTGGAACGTGGTCACAAGGAGAGGGCCATCACCATTATGACGCCGGCGCCCCTGGTTACCCTCCCCTTTCGAAACGTTTTGAAACACAATGCAATCATCCTCCTTGAATCTTATTGGCTCTCTTGTTGAAAAACGCCCTGAAGATTTATGTTATACAACGTTTGACATGTTTGAACGAACCTAAATGGGAAAAAAAATTAATTTTCTCGAAATGGCTGTCCTGTGGCCGATGGAGCATTTGGATCAGCTTTCAGACGCGCTAACAAGGACAAGCTCTTGGAACATAAAGGAGTAATTTTTTCGAACGAAAATACATTTGTTGTGGACCTGGGATTCCTGGAAGTGCTTTCTGATGAAGACAACCAAAGGTAAGGGATTATCGACAATAGTATACAAGACTAGATGTGATATGCGATTGTTCCAAGATGGCGCTGACCTGTAACGTTAGCCTATTTTTCAGAGTATCGCATCCCCTTTCATCGCAAAGTATGATTACCCAGTAAAGTTATTTTTAAATCTGGCATTACAGGTGCTTTCAAGAGATATTCATCTATAAATCTTAGAATGACAATATTACATTTTAAAAATGTTTTCGAATAGTAATTTAGTAAATTGTAGCTGTGTTTCATTGGATGCATTTGAGGGAAAATAGTTAGTCAACGTTTATCGAACAAAAGAATGCATGTATTGTGTAACATGATGTCCTAGGTGTGTCATCTGATGAAGATTGTCAAAGGTTAGTGCTGCATTTAGCTGTTTTTTGGTTATTTGTGATGCATGTGGTTGGTCGGAAAATGGCTATGTGGCTACTTTTACGATATACTCCTCTAACATAATCTAATGTTTTGCTTCTGCTGTAAAGCCTTTTTGAAATCGGACAACGTGGTTCGATTCAGGAGAGGTGTATCTATAAAACGATATAATTAGAAAAAATTTTTTAACAAAAAATAATTATTACATTTTGTTATGCTAATGGCGATATGATTTTTCGCTGGATGTCCGCACAGGGGTTAACCCATACGGCATGACGAGGTACTCATAATAGCCCGATGTGGTACTAAATGCGGTTTTCCACTCATCTCCATCCTTAACCTCTCTCGGCTAGGCGGGACGAATACGTCCCACCTACGTAACAGCCACTTGAAGCCTGTGGCGCGATTTTCAAAACCTTAAAAATCCTATTACTTCAATTTCTCAAACATATGACTATTTTACAGCTATTTAAAGACAAGACTCTCGTTAATCTAACCACACTGTCCGATTTCAAAAAGGCTTTACAACGAAAGCAAAACATTAGATTATGTCAGCAGAGTACCAAGCCAGAAATAATCAGACACCCATTTTTCAAGCTAGCATATAATGTCACAAAAACCCAGAAGACAGCTAAATGCAGCACTAACCTTTGATGATCTTCATCAGATGACAACCCTAGCACATTATGTTATACAATACATGCATGTTTTGTTCAATCAAGTTCATATTTATATCAAAAACCAGCTTTTTACATTAGCATGTGACGTTCAGAACTAGCATACCCCCCGCAAACTTCCGGGGAATTCGCTAACATTTTACTAAATTACTCACGATAAACGTTCACAAAAAGCATAACAATTATTTTAAGAATTATAGATACAGACCTCCTCTATGCACTCGATATGTCCAATTTTAAAATACCTTTTTGGTGAAAGCACATTTTGCAATATTCTAAGTACATAGCCCAGGCACCTGCAGCTCTACGTCTCTCTGGTCTGATATGTTAATTCTTAACCCATTATTTTATACAGTTTTTTAGAAAGGGGCGGCTCTGTCAGGCTGACACTCTCTGACTTCACTCAAGGGGCGGTGACTGCATACTGTGCACAGTTATAGAAACAATATCCTCTTCAATTTTATCAAATCACATCACTCCCTTAACAAAAACACTTTCAGCATTTTTCATATTTAATGCACAACAATGTAGTGGGAATACTTTCCAAGTTATAGCATTTCCTTTATAACATTTTTTATATCACAAAATAACAAACCAAACGATGTTAGTGTTCTTTAGATCGCCTCTGACCATTCCCAACATTCTATGTTAAAAATATTGTTTGAGTAGTTGCTTTTTAACATGTTAGAGTTTCGGTGGGAAAAAGTTTTCTTGAAACAAAGCACATCACTTGGGTGAATTTGGAGAGGGAGACCTGAATCTTCTCTCCTTGATTTACAACCGGGCATGAGTTGTTAACCCCTACCAGTTCCCTCCTCCACCCTCTGCGGTTGAGAAGGGGTTTGGTTGAAGTTATTCATTAAAATCCTGATCTGACCTATTTAGATCCTCACAGGACAGTCATGACAATCCCCCTCTGGTGGGTTCAATCTTGGAAGGATTCTGGAAGTTGCAACCCACCACAAGAATGACCACGGCATGTCCTGGTTTGTGGATCATCATGACAGTCTTCCTCTGGTGGTTTGACCTGGTAATATTTCTGCAAGCTGCAGACCCCCACAAGAATGGCCATGGGATGTCCTGGTTTGTGGATCATCATGACAGTCTCCCTCTGGTGGTTTGACCTGGTAATATTTCTGCAAGCTGCAGACCCCCACAAGAATGGCCATGGGATGTCCTGGTTGTGGATCATCATTCCAGACCCGTCATCCGGTTGTCCAGGTTGGTGGATGTAGGCAGTGTCTTCGACAGATGTTAATAACACACAACACATCATTACATTTCTTCCCAAAATGAGCGGCGTTGTGGTCCTACCTGGTGGTTGTATGGGGAACTTGTTTATGGCAGTATCACTTCCTAAGTGTCAAAGAAAATGAAAATACAAATTAAGAATAAACCACAAACAAAATGATAAACAAAATATAGTTACCACACCTTAATCATCTAATTCATATCTAGGGCAATGCTACTTAGCGGTGTTTTGCTTAGGCTACAGCTGTAAGGCACTAGCTTCAGACAGTCTACAGGGATGACCTATGGACCTCTGTGGAGAAACTGGTGATTAATGTAGCTGTAGAGTCAAAGGGGCTTCAGGGTCTATTTTCAACTTTACTTACAGGCTGACTACACCACTCGCTTCGCGTGCGTGAGCGTTGGAAAATAAATTTAGACATATATGTTATTCAATTATTGCACCCACACTGCTCGCGCGCGCCAACGAGTGTCTGCGTTGCCAAGGGCTAAAATAGAAGTCAGTTCTATTTCTGACGCAGATCGCGCTGCAAATCCTGCCTCTCCCATCTCCTCATTGGTTTATAGAAGCAGGTACCCACGTGCTATCTCCTTCATTGGTTATACCCACGTGGGTGACTGAAAGATGAAATAGGTTGGTGGCGGTAATGCATCTAATTTATGAAAGTTGCCAATCGCAATATAAAGTCAAGAGAAGAAAAATCCTGTAAGGAGGAGAGATGACTAGAAATGATTCGGTTGACCGTTTTATGTGTGGATTAATTGGAGGAGTAGAGGACCTTGTGCATTTCAGGTAAAATAACAACTCAATGTTTCTATCCCAGGACAGAGACTGCTAGTTCAAAATCATGAAAATAATAATATTATGCCAAGATATCATAATATCTGCTTGAGTCAGATTCTGCCCCAAGAGGTAACGAAACGTCTGTTTCCCAAGGGGTCCTGTCGACAGAGACTCCTTGGGGATGACTGTGTTGCAGCCAGCGTTAGAAGACAGTGTGGTCAGTGGAGACGGCACGGTTACTTGTGACCGTAGTTGGTTGTTTTTCCAATCCATCAAGTCTGCTCCGGGTAGCAGCTGTTCAGTTTTGTGGCGTGTAACATACACAGAGTGAACAAGCGATACGTTTTGGAAGTGTAGTTTCACCATGAGTCACATTCTGAGAGGCGAGTTAGTTTGAGAGAAACCTCGAAGTTTAGTGTTGCATCGTTCCATTTTTAACCAATGTTTAGCTGGGTTCACAGCCCTTTAGAGATCATTAAACAGTGTTTGAGAGATGAGCAATATTGTTAAGCCCAAATGAATTTGCGCATCATGGGTTAAGCAGTCCTCTAGGAATGTTTCCAGGTAGCGACTTTCAGAGTTACGTTTTGTGGTCATATTCCCCACAAAGTATATAATTTGTGTTCATGGTGAAAAGAGATGGACTCATCAGAGTTTGAGTGGAATTGGCTATTGCGATGTTGTTTACCTCATGTGTTACAACACTTGTATCGGAGTCTATAGTCAAAGCCCGTGGGCTTGTTTTTTGATCGAGTGGACCCGGTATAGGGTTTCGCATGAGAGCGGGGGTAAGTTGATCGTTTACATACTCGCCATTAATTTTGGCGGAGCTGTTGTCTGGCAATTCCACGCCTAGTCATGGTGACTTATCTTTTTCATCTTTCTCAAATTTTTGGCGCTTTTGTACTTCTCTTAGCAGAACTTCTAGAGAGCATCGATTTAAGTTGTGATCGTCATTGAACCCATTGTTACACTTGTTACCTGACACTTTGTGTGGGTTGGGTGCAGGAACTTTTGTTGTGCATCATCTTTCACCACTCCTTTCCCTGATGACCAGTGGCGGTCAGTGCCATTTCTGAGGGAGGACACATTTCTTTTCAAGAGCATGGCCTTTTTTATATGACAGCATATTGGATGACGTTCATATTCCATTCACCCAGTTAAATGTAACAGCAATAGGTTTCGGCTACAACATGATACTAACATTTTCCCTATACCCATCATGAGGTTGCTACAACCTAGCCTATGAATAAAAAGTTTACAACGTAGGTGCACACAGGTCGAGAGAAGAATATGATGTGACAGACAGTGACACATGGACAGACCGTGACATTCAAGCCTAAGATCACCATGACACACAAGCCTAAGATCACCATGCACAATGCCAAGCGTCAGCTAGAGTGGTGTAAAGCTCACCGCCATTGGACACTGGAGCAGAGGAAATGCGTTCTCTGGAGTGATGAATCACACTTCACCATCTGGCAGTCCGACAAACAAATCTAGGTTTGGTGGATGCCAGGAGAACCAGTTGTTCTAATCAGGTCAAATAGCTCAAATAAAAAGTCCTAGAAAAACTCCTGGCCTAGGGAGGATGAAAACCCTAGCAGTCGCCATACCGTAGCTCAAGACCAACCTTTTTAAGTAGGCTTCAAAAAAGTAAACTAAAATGATTACAACCCAATTAAAATGCAAAGGCTGTTTAGCATATTGAAATGCTGGCTTTAGGACCATACGGAGCATGGTTCCGAGAGCTGCTGCCACCCTGCGGCCTTTTCTCTCACTTTTAGAAAGCAGAGAAGGTGCCAGTTTCCTTTCCCAGTCACCTGTTAGGCAGTGTGCCGATTGCTTTGAATTTCATGTCGGCATTTGAACCATGCCTCTAAAGCATTGACACTGATATATGCAATAACGCTTAGTTGGGCTAACATTTTTTTAACTTCTTGCTGTGTAGCCTACTTCATCATCATCATCCTCTGCCTGCATCCCTAATCCCTACCTGTAGCCTACCTGCATCTGGTATAATGCACTTCCACCTTTCACTCTATCAGTCTTGCTTGTCCATCTTCCTGAATTCCTAGATATTCTAACAGATCAATCTTGCTGTCAACACTTCATTAAATAAGTTATTTAGTTATAGTGGGACGTAGGCCTGTTTTTTAAATACAATGATCAGCCAGATAGTGCAACTGCTGCATAGGCAACACAATAATATCAGACAGAGATAAACTGGCCCAGGGAAAACATTTCGTGAGCTGCTCCCACGTTGGCTATTATGTTGCATTATCAATATTCTCAGAGCCACCTTTTTCATTGATACAATGCTTCAATATTCACAGAATGCTTCCCTTCCTTGGCAAATAATGCAGACAGGCAAATGCTAAAATGACCTGGTCAAACACATTATGAGAAACGTCGCTGAATGCAGCGCAATCAGAGAAAATATGACTGCCCAAATACATAGGTTTGACAAGGTGACATGTAAAGGAGCCTAGACTCCCTTCAAAAAGGCATGTAGATTTTCCTTTTGTGTTTCATGATTTTGATCGAGTTTGTTTGTCTTCATCTGATTGTAGGTCTAAGTAAGTCCTTTAATGTAGGCCTATGCCTATTATTTCAATGCATTTGTATGATTTATCTGGCATAGTTTGAATTTGAGTTCAGCTGTTTTATGCACCGGTTACTTTCACATTGATGTTAGAATTTGAAGTTGGCCTTGTTGTGACTTGATAGCATATATTATACATCTACACTGAACAAAATATAAACACAACTTAAAACCATTTCTAAGATTTTACTTAGAAATCAGTCAATTGAAATACATTCATTAGTCCCTAATCTATGGATTTCATATGACTGGGAATACAGATACGCATCTGTTGGTCACAGATACCTTTTAAAAAAAGTAGGGGTGTGGATCAGAAAACCAGTCAGTATCTGGTGTGACCAGCATTTGCCTCATGCAGCGCAACACATCTCCTTCGGATAGAGTTGATTAGGCTGTTGATTGTGGCCTGTGGAATGTTGTCCCATTCCACTTCAATGGCTGTGTGAAGTTGCTGGATATTGGCGGGAACTGGAACATGCTGTTGTACACGTCAATCCAGAGCATCCCAAACATGCTCAATGGGTGACATGTCTGGTGATAATGCAGGCCATCGAAGAACTGGGACATTTTCAGATTCCAGAAATTGTGTACAGATCCTTGAGACATAATGCTGAAAAATTAGGTGATGGTGGCGGATGAATGGCACAACAATGGGGCTCAGGATCTTGTCATGGTATCTCTGTGCATTCAAATTGCCATTGATAAAATGCAATTTTGTTCATTGTCCATAGCTTATGCGTGCATATACCATAACCCCACCGCCACCATGGGGCACTCTGTTCACAACGTTGACATCAGCAAACCGCTCACCCACACGAAGCCATACACGATGTCTGCCATCTGCCCAGTACAGTTGAAACCGGGATTAGTTTGTGAAGAGCACACTTCTCCAGCGTGCCAGTGGCCATCAAAGGTGAGCATTTGCCCACTGAATTGCAGTCAGGTCAAGACCTTGGTGAGGACGACGAGCATGCTGTTGAGCTTCCCTGAGATGGTTTCTGACAGTTTTTGCAGAAATTATTTGGTTGTGCAAACCCACAGTTTTATCAGCTGTCCAGATGGCTGGTCTCAGACGATCCCGCAGGTGAAGAAGCCGGATGTGGCAAGAGCTGGCAACAGCTCTGGTGGACATTGCTGCAGTCAGCATGCCAATTGCACGCTCCCTCAAAACATGAGACATCTGTGGCATTGTGTTGTTTGACAAAACTGCACATTTTAGAGGGGCCTTTTACTGGTGCACCTGTGATCATGCTGTTAAATCAGCTTCTTGATATGCCACACCTGTCAGGTGGATGGATAATCTTGGCAAAGGAGAAATGTTCACAAACAGGGATGTAAACAAATGTTTGCACAACATTTGAGAAAAATGTGTTATTTGTGCTTATGGAAAATTTCAGACTAGGAAACATGTGACCAACACTTTACCTGTGTTTATGTTTTTGTTCACTTAATTTCCCGTTCCACAAGTAAATGAGGATGAGGTTGAGCAGTAGCTGACATTGTGCACACCGTTCCACAGACCTTTAAACGTAATATTGTAGTGATAATTAATTATTATTATTATAATTTTTTTGTTGTTGCTGTTATCCAAATAGCATTGCTCCCCCTCCACCCCACCACCCCCACCCCACTTTGCCATACCCTAGGTTTAGGTGAACTGACGCCACTAACACAGACACAGAGACATCAACTGATGAACAATAGAACTCACAGGGCTGATCTTGCTTTATGCATTTTCTGCAACTGTAGGCCTAATTAAAAATTAAGTCACGGTCCATGTCATCACTATTGTGTAGATGGATTCCTTCCAGTTAATCATTTTGTATTGAAAAGGTCTAGGCAGTATAGCCAGCCCAAGTAGGAATATAAACCACATTTGTTCACATTCACATTTTCTCCTGGCACAAACTTATGCACTTTAAATACATAACGTTACCAATTCGTTGATATGCAGGCTATATGCAGCTGCTGTTGTTAATAGCCAGTTAATCAGACTGAAAAATCATCGAGTTTTTATCCCAAACAACATGTCAGATCACTAATGTTTAATGGATGATTAGTTGGAAGCTATCAAATCATTCTGAATTTATTTTGCCATCCCAGAGAAGACAATAGGAACATCCATATGCTCAGCAAGTAAAGCATTGTAACATGCAATTACCTCTGCAAAGTCCTTGTAGTTGCCCTTGTTAGCGGAACTTTCCCTCATGGTGCCCCTAAGAAAAAGACAACTTTTGCATGCACAAAAATCTAGTAGTGTCGATAAGCTGCTTGAAAACATCCCTGTTTATTCTTATCTTGTCGTTGTGTTGCGTAGTTTGAGTATGCAGACCTTCATTTATTACATGATCGATGTAGCTTTTTCACAAAGCTTTAATCTGATGTGGGTAATGAAAGGGTTTTTTCAACAAAAAAATCACTACTTTGTTCTGGCAGAGGAAACTCTGTACTCTGGTAGCTTGATAGCTACTTGCTACTGATGTAAGCAAGGGACGTTTTTATAAATTACAAAAATAAAGTGGAATTTAATAATATCATAAAAACTATCACTATACGCTATCTCAATCTAAATAACCAAGCTTCTAAATCACACATTCTTAGTGCTAGGTTAATTCTCTGATCCTTTGATTGGATGGACAACATTTTAGTTCATACTGCAAAAGCTTTGATTGATTGGAGGACGTCCTCCGGAAGTCGTCATAATTAACATGTAGATATATGGATGGGGTGAGGAGAATGAACCTCCTTGGTTTTGCATTGAAGTCAATCTATCCAGAAGAGGACAGAAAATAGCTGTCCTCTGTCTATACCATGGTGCTACCCTACAGGGTACTGTTGAGACTACTGTAGACATTCATTGCAAAACAGTGTGCTTTAATCAGGTATTTGGTGTCGTGACTATATTTAGTATAGTTTTATATAAAAAGGAAAACCTTTCATTTTTTGCTTTAAAAAACATTCTGAGTAGGATGGTCCTCCCTTTCCTCCTATGATGAACCTCCACTGTTACAGATGGTTTATAATGCATGTATGGACAATACATTGACACGAGTCCAAAACGGGAGGTTTAAAAAATAACAAGGTCATTTTCAGAATGACGTAACACCTCTAAGTGTAATATATCTGTTGAAGATATACGTACAGTACTGAAGAATAATTTGAAAAGTCTTCCGAAATGCATTGGCAGATAAAAAAAAGAGGTGGGTATAAATACCCTTCCTGTTGTCAGGCCGACTGTGAAGCGGCAGGTAGTTACGTTTCTTGATGCTGTGGTCACTCTTGACTGAAACCAACCATGCAGCCATATTTGTTCCAACTTGGTAAATGATGTAGGGTCAAAGCATTTCCAGGGCTCCCTGTGTGTTTGTTTACACGTATCAATAACCTTGTGCTTGCTAGGCGAGCCAAAAAAGCACAGCAGCCTCAACTGGGTGGAGGGAGGGGGTAGGATGGTGTTGGTTCTTAACGGTAAATTACCATCCAAACAACAGTAGCCCAACAGCAGGGGCTTATGGGGGATGTTTTGCTGTTAAGAGGGAGCCACTACAGACAATTTAACCGCACCCGGGGAGGGAGGCCTTCTTCCCTGTGGTTGCTGGTGGCTACATCTACTCCCTCTAAACACACACACTGCTCCACAGGTGCAGGCCATGCATTGTCTGTGCTTGCTGGACTGGGTGGTCATGGGCATCGTGTAACAGATCTGGAACGCCTGCTGAGTCCGCATTTACGCACACTCACTCATACACACACAGGCTACATACATATGTACAGAAGAGTACACCACTACATACACATTCATGTGTACACAGACTCGCACACTCACATACCATAGTGTGTAGCACAGGAGGTTGGTGGCACCTTAATTGGGGAGGATGGGCTCGTGGTAATGGCTGGAGTGGAATAGGTGGAATGGTAACAAATACATCAATCACATGGTTTCCATTCCATTCCGGGCTATTATTATGAGCTTTCCTCCCCTCGGCAGCCCCCTGTGGTGTGTAGATAATACCCTTCCATACTGTTACATTGATTGCAAGGCCTGCTCAGTCTACTCCCCCCCATCTCCACTCACCCATATGACAGCATAAATTAGCACGCCCCCCCCCCCCCCATGTCAAACCCACACCAACACTTCACACAAGGTTCACCTCAAAAAGCATTACCCAACACACATAACCAAAGGTCTCAGCCTCCCTCTGTGTGCACACACACACACACACAGATAAATACCACACACGTGGTACACCAGGGGCTGCATCTCAAAAGCCTCTTTCCTTGATTTGCTCTTGATTGCAACTGCAAACATCTGGCCTTAGGGAGCGGACCGCATCGTGTGTGAGGCACAAAGACACACACACACACACACACACACACACACACACACACACACACACACACACACACACACACACACACACAGATCTTACTGATCGTCTGGGAGCGCTACAAAACATTATTGTAAAAAGATTGATTACTGATTTATAGGTTTAATGACCTTTTCCTCACATGCGCCGGGCAATTATTCGGAGTGTTTACACAGGATGCTGGGCTTCCCCATTTGGTTTTACACTAGTATGATTGAGTACAAGAATAAACACATTCCATGTGTGGTTTTAACCAGGAGTAATTTGTTTCTCCCCCTTTAGAATAAAATGCGTATGCAGGGTCAGATTGCATTTCAAACAAAGTTGTGCAAATAGAATTTCTCTGAGATTAAAGAGCAAATGAGGAAAACATTTCATATTAAGAGGAAGCAGGGAAGTTGGGAAATGGCAGAGGCAAATGAAAGTCCATCAGGAACAGTGGCAATTTCTTTCTATGGCGGTGGGATTTTGGTTTCAGCACCACAGCCTCTGAGCTTTGACCAGCACCATGGATGGCACCAAAATTCTGTCACAGGCATTCAGACACAATCACAAATGCACCTCACATTCAGTGTATACTGCTGATGAGTGGTTGCTAATAAAAAACATTGAACTAATGGCAAATCAGTCAATATTTGATACTTAAGTATTATATTATCTGAACTCTACTATACTGCATATTTTATTCTCAAGTAGTAAATGGAGAAAAGATGCGTCAGAAAATATGTGAATTGTATCTATTAACAAATCATACTATTTCTAAACTAATTTGCAATTAAGATGATACACGGTAATCATGTTTATGTTCCTTCACAAAACACTGCCAACGTTGTCTTTCAATCTTACCCTTTGACTGTAACATTCTATTGTTCAGAGAATTGATACTCAGCATTTTGTAACAGAAAAGGTAAGTGAGCGTTTGTTAAGTCAGGGTTCTCTCTCCCGGTTTCAGTCCATTTTCTTAATGAAGACACTTCTGCCTTGTAGTGGTGTAAGATGCATGGTTGGAGTATTGTGTACTTCCGTTGGGTACTTCATCCAACACTTTGAAGTGCTGTAGTGTGTTTATTGGGTTGTCCACTGGCAGGGACCAGGCATAAGTGACATGAGCGGTTGCTTATGGTAGTTAGTCCTGCCAGCTATCTAAACTTATAGTAATCATGGCTGAATACCGACTGGGCAGGCAGGGCACATGCCCAGGGGCCCTGACCTCCATGGTACCCCCATAGATTCTGTTAGTCATTTTCACTCAGATATCATATTAACATGACATAAGTCATTACAATATGTGTAGAACTGCAGGAAATGTGCTTAAGAATGCCATTAATGTATCTCCACCCCATTGCAAAATGGGTTGAATTGCTTGAAATTAGCTGTAAAACTGAAGAAAATAAATATATTGGCCCCATGGCAAAATTTGTAGAATTGCATGGAATTTGTTATAAAATTGCAAAGTTTCCTCTCCACCCCATGGCAAAATGTGTAGAATTGCAGAAATCTTGCTTTAAAACTGCAACATTTTCTCTACTCCCTGTGGCAACATGTGTAGAATTGCAGGAAATTAACTTTAAAACGTACAATTCTCTCTTCACCGCCACTCAAATGTTTGCCGCGAGGTGGGGAGCCCCCTAACCAAATCACGCTCAGGGCCCTTAAAGGCCTTGTACACAGGTTATACTTATTAGACTGAAGGAGTTTGTTAATTCATGATATCTCATTGCAGGCCTTTCATTGGACTACAAATAGAGATTTTTGAGGGGTTCGGAGTGGGGATGAGCAGGGGGGCTGTGTATATTTATGTTTCAGCTCGCTCAGAGGAGCTGTCCCCATAACTCAAACTGTAATGCTGCATTAAACCCCGTGCTGAGGAGAGGACTACTCTTTTCTCCCACGCAATAATATTGGCCACCTGGAGCACCGGGCACACACAAACATCAATTAGAGAAAGGTTACCTTGCACTACTGCTGGCTGGTTCACTTGCCGGCTGGCTGGCTCCAAAAAAAGGCGAAAGAGAAAACACAAGAGGAAAGGGCTCCTGTGGGCAATTTAATTTCAATTTTTTCTTCTGGACAAGTGCTTGATTTTAAAAGGTCACCTCTACTAGCGCTTACACCTGCTGCATTTAGTGGCCCTTTCGCTCATCTCCAGACAATACGGGCCCTTTCAACACTGTGTAGCATTGCCTGTTTCCGATTGTGTACATGCAAGTCAGAATGAATGATAAGAAGCATAGTATTGAGAAGTCATGATACAAACAGTGTTTGGCCAGTCTTGATTAGTCGGCTCTGAAAGGTCATGGATCTTTACACATACTAATAGCTCCAACACCTTATCCATTGTCCTCATATCATGTATGGTAGACCCATCTATCTGTCAGTGACAAATCGTCTGTCTGTCAGTGGCAAATCTCAATAAGAATAATAGACAAAGTTATTGGGGTCTATTCATACGATTTTGTCAGGTCTTGAAATCTATTGCATTTTGGTGATCTTAACCCTTTCATGCGTGAGTTCCAAATATCTCTAACGGTCGCCCCAGCGTGAGTTTTTTTATGCACGTGATGTTCGAACGTTCTCTCCATTCCAGGATGTGATTGTTACATAAACAACAACACTGAATGGCTCAGAGTAGGAGTGAGAGGTTACCGTGATTGACTGCCTAAACGCGCAATTTGTATCAATAAATCACTATCAGAAAATGTTTTGTGTGGTATTACTGATATATTTACTATTTTATTTATGTTTTTCAATTACCCGTGATAAATCATGCGTTCCGATTTTTGCATAAATTGTAAAGGGCGCATAGTATGTGTGTAAAATAATGTTTTGAAGGTTGTACTGATTATGATGAGCTAAGCTAATTCCAGCTTTGTGTATGGAGCCATGTTTGTTGACATACAATGCATTCTGGGTTTCACTTGATCGTCTGTCACACCAAAGATGCTATAACAAAATGAGGTGAGTAAGGGTTCACTAATTTTTTGAGAACTTCAGGAAGTGAATGTGGGATGTGAATGATGGTAGACCACACTCCTTCAACAACTCATCTTGTCTTCTCTTATTATCTTCGGTTTCTGTGAGGTAAAAAAGCATGGCTGCGCGCTGAAACTAATCGTCGGATTACTTTCGATTTCTAGAAAGTGTTTTACTCAATTATTTTGATCAACGGTGAGCTCACCCGTGATGTGATTAATTGTACATAGTAATTGCTATTAGCTAATTCATAGTGTAGTTTATGTCAGCCGAGAGTTAGAAAATATGACCGTTTGTGTTGCGTCAATCTTTCCTCAGCGCTAGGACAAATGTAGCCTACATTTTTCCGGTTAGGATGATTGTGTTATGCTATAGATACTTCTGTGAATATCTGAACATTGCATCCAAAAATAAACTGCTCACATTATGGACATAACTTTGTAAGGACTGTGTTTGTGTAAATAGTTTCTGAAAAAAGTGTGGCCAGCTCAAATGTTGATTGTTGCGTCGTTCGAAACTGGCCGTTCTAAATGAGCGTTCTAAATGAGTGTTCTAATCACACGGGGTGTGATCGTACACTTCAGGAACCACTGTAGAACGATCACACCCCGTGTGATGGTACGTGTGAAAGGGTTAAACATGGAAACATAATCTAGCTGTTGCAATTGACATTACTATGAGGTTTTAAAAAAGGATTTTGCTTAATAAAAAATGTGACTTATTATTAGCAGGTTAGGTCAATTATGTTAAATGATGTTCCTATTCTACTGTCACAGTTTATCAAAGTCTGGATCCTGATCGACCCACGTCGTTTTACAGCTAATAGTAGCAATAGTAAATAAGAGTCTGGTATAAGAAATTGTAATGTGAGTGTGTATGTGGGTGTGTGCATGTGTGCTAAGGTGCGGAGAGTCAGTACAGGTGGTCAGCCCAGTTCAAATGTTCAGTAGTCTGATGGCTTATAGATACCAACAGGCTCAGAGACAGTTTCTATCAGACCTCATGCTCCGATACCATCTGACCGACAGTAAGGGAGTGAACAGCACGTGGCTGGGGTGTGTGGGGCCCTTGATGATGCTGCTGGACTTCCTAAGGCACCGTTTCAAGTAGATAATGGTGCTATCTTCACGATGGTTGTAGACGGAGCAATTCCTGTATCAGGCTGTGATGCAACCAATCGTGCAGCAGTAGTATTTAGAGAAGACCTGGGGTGGCATGCCGAAATCTTCAAACGCCTTAGGAGGTAGATATCTTCTGTTTATTAGGCAGAATAACCTATTGTCTCCTGTAATTTCACAATCTTTGGTCAGTCATGTGAAGGAGCTCACCACTTAAGAGACAGTTCTTAGTCCCTTAAAGACATGGACTGACTTTAACTACGTCTTACAATTTTCTCAAGGATTTTAATGCATATAACCATTGCTAATACACCACACTGACTATCTCCTCAGATGCAGTGGCAACCTAGTATTGGACTGAAAGAGAGGCATCGGTCATCAGACACCTCAGACTGAGCATCGGAGAGGGGACATGAAAAAAGTAAAGGCTGTGTCGCTAGAGACTGATTAGTATATACATGAGAACCAATCCATACATTTTTAAATACAGTACTGAGTTTTGAAAAGTTGAAACTTGACTGGTACTGTATATATATATATATATATACACTGCTCAAAAAAATAAAGGGAACACTTAAACAACACAATGGAACTCCAAGTCAATCACACTTCTGTGACATCAAACTGTCCACTTAGGAAGCAACACTGATTGACAATAAATTTCACATGCTGTTGTGCAAATGGAATAGACAACAGGTGGAAATTATAGGCAATTAGCAAGACACCCCCAATAAAGGAGTGGTTCTGCAGGTGGTGACCACAGACCACTTCTCAGTTCCTATGCTTCCTGGCTGACCACTCCTTTATTTGGTCACTTTTGAATGCTGGCGGTGCTTTCACTCTTGTGGTAGCATGAGACGGAGTCTACAACCCACACAAGTGGCTCAGGTAGTGCAGCTCATCCAGGATGGCACATCAATGCGAGCTGTGGCAAGAAGGTTTGCTGTGTCTGTCAGCGTAGTGTCCAGAGCATGGAGGCGCTACCAGGAGACAGGCCAGTACATCAGGAGACGTGGAGGAGGCCGTAGGAGGGCAACAACCCAGCAGCAGGACCGCTACCTCCGCCTTTGTGCAAGGAGGAGCAGGAGGAGCACTGCCAAAGCCCTGCAAAATGACCTCCAGCAGGCTACAAATGTGCATGTGTCTGCTCAAACGGTCAGAAACAGACTCCATGAGGGTGGTATGAGGGCCCGACGTCCACAGGTGGGGGTTGTGCTTACAGCCCAACACCGTGCAGGACGTTTGGCATTTGCCAGAAAACATCAAGATTGGCAAATTCGCCACTGGCGCCCTGTGCTCTTCACAGATGAAAGCAGGTTCACACTGAGCACGTGACAGACGTGACAGAGTCTGGAGACGCCGTGGAGAACGTTCTGCTGCCTGAAACATCCTCCAGCATGACCGGTTTGGCGGTGGGTCAGTCATGGTGTGGGGTGGCATTTCTTTGGGGGGCCGCACAGCCCTCCATGTGCTCGCCAGAGGTAGCCTGACTGCCATTAGGTACCGAGATGAGATCCTCAGACCCCTTGTGAGACCATATGCTGGTGCGGTTGGCCCGCCCGTTCCCCAGACCTGAATCCAATTGAGCACATCTGGGACATCATGTCTCGCTCCATCCACCAACGCCACGTTGCACCACAGACTGTCCAGGAGTTGGCGGATGCTTTAGTCCAGGTCTGGGAGGAGATCCCTCAGGAGACCATCCGCCACCTCATCAGGAGCATGCCCAGGCGTTGTAGGGAGGTCATACAGGCACGTGGAGGCCACACACACTACTGATCCTCATTTTGACTTGTTTTAAGGACATTACATCAAAGTTGGATCAGCCTGTAGTGTGGTTTTCCACTTTAATTTTGAGTGTGACTCCAAATCCAGACCTCCATGGGTTGATAAATTGGATTTCCATTTATTATTTTTGTGTGATTTTGTTGTCAGCACATTCAACTATGTAAAGAAAAAAGTATTTAATAAGATTATTTATTTCATTCAGATCTAGGATGTGTTGTTTTTGTGTTCCCTTTATTGAGCAGTATATATATATATATAGTTGATACAATTTCAATGTTGCTTTGTGTATCATCAAATGTACCTGAGATTATGTTATTGCAACATTGATCACTGCATCCAAGTTGTTTAAAACCCTTTTCTGCAGTCAAATGACCAAATCGCCCTCTAGTATCCTCATGGGTGTAATGTTATTAATATTGGTCATAATTTAATAATGAATAAGCATTATTTCTAAACACCCACTGAAAATCCGGTGTTTCAATGTCAAACGGTTTTGTGATGTACTGTATATAAAGTGTTATATTGGGATACAAACTCAGAATTTAATACATTTCAATTCTATATCTGACATTGTACAGGTGTCTTCTTTTATTTAAGCCAATAACCATGTGCGTGAGGTGTATACTTTTGTTTCAAAGTATATTTGAAACAAAAGTATATCACACTCTGTGTGACCCTGATTTAGCCCACTGTAGTAAAAGGTTAACATAGGTGTTTCAAAGAGCTGTCAGTCAAGGTAAGCTCATGAATATAAGCTCCCACTCAGCCTGTCTTTTGAAACTTACAGGTAGTTAGAAAAAGTACTTTTCAGAATGACTGTTCAGGACCTTCAAGTTCTTCAGACTGGCATGGAAGATGCTCGAGTCTTCAGATGTGAAAGGATAATTATCTCAGGTTGTAAACTGTAACAGAGAAACAGTTTTTATTAATGTATGTATAGTGTGATGCAAACCGCAATTAATGCCTGAAGGTACATACAAAATGTTTTTTGTATATATATTTAGCTAGAATTTATTTTTTATACAGTGTGTTTATGCCACTGGTTGTTTACTAGAGCAGATGAGGTTAAGTTCTTAAGCCTGTTTTTTCCTTTGTTTATCAGATTAGGCTTCCCGTCTACCAGAGGCAATTGCTATAACCGGCACGGCACCAAAGCATTAATTATAAAGAAATGTTTTGTGTTCAATAGTGTGTCTGTGTGTGTGTGTGAGAGAGACAGAGACTGTCACATCTGTTATATAATTTTTTTTAATGAAAATATAGGCACCATATAACGATATATATGTCTTTATGCAGATGCAACATTTATTGCCCATTTGTTGTCTCACCAAAATTATACCTCTCTAGCTTTCTTTTACGCCTCTTACTTACTACAGACATGGTCATCTTAGCCATCCGATTGGCCAGTGGTAGGCCTATAGTGCACTTGATTTGCTCTCTGGTCCTGCCGTGAAGGCAGAGTTTGTACCTTCAGACACATGAAATGGTTCAAAATGGCAACAGTTCGCCTACCTGGTGCAGGGCAGCTGTATCAGGTGCACCTACCGCCAACAGCCCGAGACTAATACAAAAATAGGAACACAAGGCTTTACCATTGTTTTTTACACACATTTTCAGAAATTGACTAGGAATGCCTTGGAGATCACGATTGACCGGTTGGTGACCACTGCTCTAGAAATTTTAGTGAAGTTCAATGTCCTGCTTCTCTCTGTGGGCGGCAGTCTCAGTTCTAATGTGCGCACATGTGTACAGCTTAGAGGGAACATTGGCTACAATGTGTATTACCATGAACTTCAAATAGGCTTACTAGTAGCCAGTGATGTAGTGCTAAACAAATAGGTGGGTAAACTCTGATTGCCAGTATCAGTAAAAACAAAATATATAACGCTTCCTATTCAATGCATTTCTCTGAAAAGAAAAGGTTGGTAAATGGGGTAAACCCTCCACTAGGCCTACACCACTGCCTGTAGCCTACCCACTCATCCGAGGCAATTTTACACACATAAATAAATACAGAACAAGTAGCCTACATTCAATATAATACATGTTGAATCAAAACATGTTTAACACCCTAGTTCATGATTTGTCCATGATTCATAAGTTAATGCTTGGAGTCTTCACAGATTGTGTGACATAACACTACCTTTCTTTCCTTACATGAATGATATTTATGACAGTGTTATTTGTCATTATTAAGCATTTCATGGTAGTAAGTTGTATTCAATGGCAGTGGCACTTTGTAGCTACATGTAGCAAGATACTTTTGGTTTGCATTGTTAACATGGTAATACGCAGGTGACTTTCAAACGTGTAATTACAAAACATTAGTTATATAGTGGAACAAGAAAATGTGGAATAACGTCAGTAATTGACCGGTTCAGCAAGTGGATGTCTAATTAAACATTCCTTGTTCCAATAGAGTAATAATTGATAGTGCTACATCCTTATTACCATGTAAGGCCTTATTACATAGTCACACCTATGTAGCTACTACAGTTATTACTGTGTAGTTACATAGCAATAGGGGCAGCTTAATGAAAAGCGTTACCAGAGGAAGTTATGAAGAAAAGGAAAGAACAGAGGGAAGGAAGAAGGCAGAAACAGGAAAGATGACAGATGACCGAAGCTAGGAAAAGAAAAGATGAGAAGGAATGGGAAGAAAGATGGAGGGAGCACTGAGTGGGAGGAAAATTAAAATAAATGAGATGAGAGGAAAAGCAAAAGCAACCTACTGTACGACATGCCAGCAAAAATAAGGAGGGGATGGATAGAAAAATAAAAAGGAGAGTTAAGCCATGTGGAGAGGAGAGGACAGAGGAGGAGAAAGGAGAAAGTAGGAGAGGTGGTGGTGGCACCCCATGGGGGGGACATCAGGTAGACTGAGAGGGGTCGCTTCACGGGGTGGGGGACAGAAAAGGACGAGGAGGGGACACATCTGCGGCGCTGCAGCCAGTCATCCAGAAGCGCCATGCCACGGGGTCAACTGTCAGAGCAGAGACTGCTGCGGTATGGGGCAAGGGCAACGCTGTCTGAGACAGTTGCTTCCAGACAGTGGAAGGAGATAGTCATTCCACCTGAAAAAGCACAAGAAAGAGTATTTCGACACCCACCATCTCAAATTGTTCTGAAATCGTTTATGTTGTTTGAAACAGATAAGATTATCATTCCTGAAAACATTATTTTGATAAAATATAATTTGATCTCTGAGAAATTAAGCTAATTGATTGCACCCAAATTGGCCATTTTAATTGATAGGATTCATATAATCTTCAATAAATATAATACCAAACATCTGATTTGGACCATAATTCTTCCTAACAACAAGCAAGATATGAGGAATCCAATAAATTTATCAATAGCCACCCACAGACTCCCCACACCCCACACCAATCCCACCCCAACAACCAATATCAGTTCTCTATGTCTGACAAGTAGCATGGAGCTGCTGCTTGGAGTATTGCTTCTTAATCCTTTGTAATGTATTCCCTGTCGATCTGTTTTTTTCCCGCTCAGAGAAATTAGTCATTGAAGTCGCTTGCCTTCTATCATTAATTAGTGAGAAAGTACCAAGTTTTGCCCACTAGATGTTGCTGTTCTTGCTACTGCCACAACACCGTTTTATCCATTTGCTGGTCTCGTGTTTATTAAATGGATCGCAACTTTTTCTTTGCACTTTTGTGTAGAAAACGAATAGTTTTTGCTCATGGTGAAAATAACTTGTGTTGTCAAACCAGTCCTCCATAAAGCAATTCAGTTAGTCCTTCTCTAAGCAATCTAATGCTTCAACCCAACTCTCCTTAAAACTTGTTATGGCTTGGGGGCAATATTTCGACGTCTGGATGAGAAGCGTGCCCAAACGGAACCCCTAGCCAACAGCCAATGGCATCGCACGGTGCGAAATACAAAACCAACTAAAATACCACAATTAAATTTTCTCAAACAATCAAATATTTTACACCATTTTAAAGACAAGACTCTCGTTAATCTAACCACATTGTCCGATTTCAAAAAGGCTTTACAGCCGAGGTGGGTTGCTAGCGGAACACCTGCGCCAGAGAGGTTAACTTCTTTGGAATAGGGGGCAGTATTTTCACGGCCGGATAAAAAACGTACCCGATTTAATCTGGTTGCTACTCCTGCCCAGAAACTAGAATATGCATATAATTAGTAGATTTGGATAGAAAACACTCTAAAGTTTCTAAAACTGTTTGAATGGTGTCTGTGAGTATGGCAGGCCAAAACCTGAGAAGATTCCATACAGGAAGTGCCCTATCTGACAATTTGTTGTCCTTCTGTTGCATCTCTATCGACATTACAGCATCTGTGCTGTAACGTGACACTTTCTAAGGCTTCCATTGGCTCTCTAAAGCCGCCAGAAAGTGAATGGGGTGTCTGCTGTCTCTGGGCAAAGTACAGCAGCAGAATTTGTAAGTGGTCAGCCTGGGGACAGTGAGACTGAGATGCGAGTTCACGAGACTTCTCCATTTTTTTCTTTCAGCCTTTGAATGAATACAACGTTGCCCGGTTGGAATATTATCGCTATTTTACGAGAAAAATTTTAAACAGCGTTTGACATGCTTCTAAGTACGGTAATGGAATATTTTGAATTTTTTTGTCACGAAATGCGCTCGCGCGTTACCCTTCGGATAGTGACCTGAACACACAAACAATACGGAGCTATTTGGATATAACTATGGATTATTTGGAACCAAAACAGCATTTGTTTTTGAAGTAGAAGTCCTGGGAGTGCATTCTGACGAAGAACAGCAAAGGTAATCCAATTTTTCTAATAGTTATTCTGAGTTTAGGTTGCCCCGACGTTGGCGGGTGTCTGAATAGCTAGCCTGTAATGTCCGAGCTATGTACTCAGAATATTGCAAAATGTGCTTTCGCCGAAAAGCTATTTTAAAATCAGACATAGCGATTGCATAAAAAAGTTCTATATCTATAATTCTTAAAATAATTGTTATGTATTTTGTCAACATTTATCATGAGTAATTTAGTAAATTCACCGGAAGTTTTCGGTGGGTATGCTAGTTCTGAACATCACATGCTTATGTAAAAAGCTGTTTTTTGATATAAATATGAACTTGATTGACCAAAACATGCATGTATTGTATAACATAATGTCCTAGGAGTGTCATCTGATGAAGATCATCAAAGGTTAGTGCTGCATTTAGCTGTGGTTTGGGTTTATGTGACATATATGCTTGCTTGGAAAATGGCTGTGTGATTATTTGTGTCTATGTACTCTCCTAACATAATCTAATATTTTGCTTTCGCTGTAAAGCCTTTTTGAAATCGGACAATGTGGTTAGATTAACGAGAGTCTTATCTTTAAAATGGTGTAAAATAGTTGATTGTTTGAGAAAATTGAATTGTGTTATTTTAGTTGGTTTTGTATTTCGCGCCGTGCGATGCAATTGGCTGTTGTCTAGGGGTTCCGCAGGCGGAACGGGGATCCGCTAGCGGAACGTCTGTCCTCAACAGGTTAAACAGTCCCCAAAAATGGCAGAGAGAGGGCTAACTATATGGTGCAATTCTCATATGAATACTTTTCCTACAAGCCAAAAACGTTGGAGAAATGGGCTAGTTACTAAAATGATGTGACAACCCCAATAAAACCCCGATACAATTATAAACCATTGCATATGTTTTTCAATAAAGTTATTAGAAAATATCTCTGTATGTGGTGTGATTAGTGACATGTACCATTAAACCCAACCCAATACCATTACCATTTCAAAACACTTTGGGACTTTTACCATAATATTGAAACCATTAGAACTGCTGTAGCCTAATTATTTGTTTGTTTGCCAATCAATCGGAATGGTATAACTGATCCAGACCTTTTTTTAAGGAATAAACCACACACTTTCCTGGACACAAATTAAGCCTAAACTAAGGACAAACTGAATTGCTTTCATGGAGGACTGCTTCAATTGTGAGGATGACCACACAAGATAGAGAGGTACAGAGGAACGTGGGAGGGAAGGAGGGAGGGGAAAAGGAAGATATAGAACTGTGTTTATTGTCATATACTGTAGGCTAAAATCTCCACCTGCTTCCAACTGTCACTCTTTGGCTGAGTTCCAATCCGCCACCCTTGTCCCGAAGTGTGCACTTGCACACTTTCCGTCATGGATTAAATTATTGGCTAAAGAGAGATTCCTGATGAAGATCCTTGTGGAAGGAAACGTTGTCAATAAAGGTGGTAATTGGGAGAAAAATACAGTGGACTTTCTGTTATATTATTTTATTTATTAGCCCAGCAGCCCAAAGCTTTTTAAGGATGTTCATTCCCTTAACCTGTTATGGCTAGGGGGCAGTATTTTCACAGCCGGATAAAAAACATACCCGATTTAATCTGATTATTACTCCTGCCCAGAAACTAGAATATGCATATAATTATTAGCTTTGGATAGAAAACACTCCAGCGTTTCTAAAACTGTTTGAATGGTGTCTGTGAGTATAACAGAACTCATTTGGCAGGCCAAAACTTGAGAAGATTCCATGTAGGAAGTGCCCTGTCTGACAATTTCTTGGCCTTCTTGATTATCTCTATCCATTACAGAGGATCTCTGCTGTTACGTGACACTTCCTACGGCTCCCATGGGCTCTCAGAAGGCGGCAAAAAGCTGAATCGTGGCTTTGCAGGCTCTGGCTGAAAAAAAGTAGCGCGTTTGGATAGTGGCTGGTTACAGTACTGTGAGACTCAGGCTCGTGCCCGCGTCGACCCCATGTTTTGTTTTCTTTCGTCTGTTTACCTAAACGCAGATTCCCGGTCGGAATATTATCGCTTTTTTATGAGAAAAATGGCATAAAAATTGATTTTAAACAGCGGTTGACATGCTTTGAAGTACGGTAATGGAATATTTAGAAATCTTTTGTCACGAAATGCGCCATGCTCGTGACCCTTATTTACACGTCAGATAGTGTCTTGAACGCACGAACAAAACGCCGCTGTTTGGATATAACTATGGATTATTTTGAACCAAACCAACATTTGTTATTGAAGTAGCAGTCCAGGGAGTGCATTCTGACGAAGACAGCAAAGGTAATAACATTTTTCTTATAGTAAATCTGACTTTGATGAGTGCTACATTTGCTGGGTGTCTAAATAGCTAGCCGTGATGGCTGGGCTATCTACTCAGAATATTGCAAAATGTGCTTTCACCGAAAAGCTATTTTAAAATCGGACACCTCGATTGCACAAAGGAGTTCTGTATCTATAATTCTTAAAATAATTGTTATGCTTTTTTGTGAACGTTTATCGTGAGTAATTTAGTAAATTCACCGGAGGTTTGCGGGGGGTATGCTAGTTCTGAACGTCACATGCTAATGTAAAAAGCTGGTTTTTGATATAAATATGAACTTGATTGAACAAAACATGCATGTATTGTATAACATAATGTCCTAGGTGTGTCATCTGATGAAGATCATCAAAGGTTAGTGCTGCATTTAGCTGTCTTCTGGGTTTTTGTGACATTATATGCTAGCTTGAAAAATGGGTGTCTGATTATTTCTGGCTGGGTACTCTGCTGACATAATCTAATGTTTTGCTTTCGCTGTAAAGCCTTTTTGAAATCGGACAGTGTTGTTAGATAAAGGAGAGTCTTGTCTTTAAAATGCTGTGAAATAGTCATATGTTTGAAAAATTGAAGTTTTTGTATTTTAGAGGAATTTGTAATTCGCGCCACGCCCATCATTGGATATTGGAGCAGGTGTTCCGCTAGCAGAACGTCTAGATGTAAGAGGTTAAACATTGCTAGTTTGATTACTTTGATTACTTGATACTTTGGGATTTGGCATTTATCTACTTCCCTGGAGTCAGATTAACTCATGGATACCATTTTATGTCTCTGTATCTAGTATCAAGGAAGTTAGCGATACAGATAGACGTGACCATAGATTTCCAGTCATTGCGCAAACGCTAGTTAGCAATTGCTCTAAGGATAGTTAGCAACTTCCTTCCGAAATGGGAGCATATAACAGTCATGCCTGTCAGTTAATATAGTCAATTATCAGTATATAATCCACTGTTCTGACAGGAATTACCATTCTGCTTATACTATTTAATGAAAGAGTTATATCAGCACACTATCGATACGCCTCAATTTAGTCTACTAAGTGATTTTGTAATCGTGTCACATGTATTCATATTCCTTGTGGATTTTGCAATTTTTGCTTTAGGTTGACGTAACTCTGTTCAGTGGCTTTGTGGATGTGTCACACACACACACACACACACACACACACACACACACACACACACACACACACACACACACACACACACACACACACACACACACACACCCTAGCATTGTGTCTCCCATGGCAGCCTTGTCTAATCACTCTAATCCTAATCTACTCAACTGGAGATGCCTCCTAGGTTCCAAGGCGGAGGGGAACGTGGGCTCAGCAATGAAGCTGTGATGTGTTTGAAGCCCACGCCGTTGCACTGCCAAATTCACACACACACGCCCTTCCAAGCATGTGTAGGGCTGCATACACAGACATGCACACACACAGGCACTGTGGCACACACAACAAGACATGCATGCACACATACAGAAACAGATACACACATCTGCCGTCTCAAGTAAAAATAAACTCTTTGACTCCCGCCTCTCTACTACCTTTTGCATTAAAGTGAAGTGATGTTTATTTTTGTTTCATGTTGGTTTCATGGGCTGACAGATGAGTAGAAAAAAGAGCTTGGTCATGGGATTGGCTGAGGGTTTGCATACCAAATTCACTGAATGGCCAATCAACAGCCAATGACTTAAATGTGAACTGCTTTACAATATTGGGGATGGTAGCTCATTTGTACATTTAGGTTAGTAAAGGCAGTTCAGGGAGCAAATTTGCAAAGACCAATACAAATTTCCCATTTTAACATTTGTTTGATTTTTTTAAATTACCCACCTCATAAGTAATTACATTTAGCAAAGTAATATATAGGGCTGTCCGTGTTCCACTCTGGGATCCCGAGTGGCGCAGAGGTCTAAGGCACTGCAGCTCAGTGCTTGAGGCGTCACTACAGACACCCTGGTTTGAATCAAGGCTGTATCACAACCGGCCATGACTGGGAGTCCCATAGGGCGGCGCACAGTTGGCCTAGCATCGTCCGGGTTTGTTCGGTGTGGGCCGTCATTGTAAATAAGAATTTGTTCTCAACTGGCTTGCCTAGTTAAATAAAAACGGTAATAATAATAATAATGAAACCCTCTCAAATATTATTATTATTAAACTACAAATCAATTACTATGTGACAAAATGCAATGGCACTTTTTAACTAAACAGGTATGAATGCAAGCTTCAATTCATACTCAGTGGTCATTGAGAGCCATTCTAGCAACTGTTAAATGTAATGTCAAAATGTAGATTTCCGTTTAAATAGACATGCCCATAATTATTTATTATGAGAGGGCCATATTATATTATAGTATACTATAGTAATGCTTATTCTGCCTAAAAGATTACAATATGACCTTTCTGGTAAGAAAATTGTTATACATTGCTGATATGTAGTCACTTTTGAGGACACAAGCTCAAGAACACAGTATATGATGAAAATATTTTATATATTTTTTCCCCTATTCAACAAATGTGGGGAAATAGGGCAGGAAATTATTGAAATGCTTTCTAAATATAGTAACAATACAATTATAAACAACTTAATATAATATTTACCTTTTGTGTAACTGTTAAATAACTATGATCATACTTAGTGACAGTACAAAATTGGCATAATTTCATATAACTGACAACAGATACATTTCTGCCCAGCGTCTTCTGAGAGACGCAGAGACACCATTCAGCGATGCCTGCTGACTTGTTACAACTTCAGCTTTAAGCACAAAGTGATTTTGTCCCTCTGCGACCAGGAGAAAGCAGTCTTGTTTCAATTCTACAAAAGAATGTTGTATTTTTTCATGTTTAGAGCTCTAAATCCATCTGAGAACATCTCAGTGAAATGAGACTGCATTTGCTGCAATCGATAGGCTCCCGCATTTCATATGCAGTATTGCAAGCGGAGCTGCGAGGTTCACAGCCAGAGGAAATCGATTCTTTGTCTGGATAGGCCAAAACATTTCACATTTTGCTCGCTATGCAATTGATGTTGCGCTGTTCCCAGAGCGCTCTGTACACAAAAATGGTCGGAACCGGTCCAGAACTGCTTAAAGTCCCCTAAATAGGGAACATTGCATGTAAGAGTAAAAGCTCTTATATGGTTGCTAGAAACCGAAGGGCATTGCTGTGTTGTCTAGCTACAGCAAACAGTGTGTGTTGCCTTTGTTAGCTTCGCACAGTTAACAAAGCCCTTGCCAGCTTCCCTCCTTCCCCATAACTCATATTTAATCACGATTCGAGTATCTGTAAATATTATGTTTTCTCCTCATGTTGTCCTTATGTTCTTTTAACAAGATTAAAGTTTGTCACGCCACGACGCCTAGATAAAATTCATGGGCAACCCCCCCTATCGTCTTCTCTCCCTATCTGTCGCTTAGTGTCTTTCTCATTCACTTGTTCCCCCTCTTTCTCCCCTCCCTGTTTCTCCATCTCTCACCCATGGTCTGTCTCTCCACTTTACAGTATATCCCACCCTCTTGCCTCTATCACTCTATGGAACTACAGTCCTCTCCTCTCTGCTCCTCTTCTCTCCTCCAGACTCACTCTCCTGTCTATTTCTCCAACCTTCCTCAGCAATAGTCTCAGCGTAACAGTAATGGGGGAAACATTGTTTGTTGTGTGATATGTCCATTGTGTTACTGGTAAAATAAAATGAAATGTCCTGTCCTCAGGTCCCCCTGTAGGTTGCACTTTTTTGTTCCAGCCCAGGGCTAGCACACCTGATTCAACAACTCAACAAATCATCTAGCTAATGGTGTAACAGTTCACTAAATCCATGATTCGGTTCATAGCACTTAGTCTGATTAGATGTGAAACAGATTAGGGTTCAGTACTCAGAAATGCAATGAGATGTTATTTTTTTTAAGGCAACTGTGCTTAATTGTAGAAAATATACTAATGTTATTCTTTAGAAAAGGGTGGTCATCATACTCATATTAAATGCCCACAACCCTGAAGACACAGAGAAAATCACCATTAAATTTCACCAGCCAGACATTCTCAGCAAGCACATTTTACACCTTTCATTACATCACAAAAGGCTGTAAATACACTCCATTGACTTCCTCAGTCAAAAGGAAATCTTCCCTATTATTACATTCCAAATTACCCACATTCCTAGCCGATAAAGGCAAACATATTTGCTCGCCGCGCCTCTGCACCGCAATAAAACTGTCAATCTGCCCCGGCTTAATACGGGGAGCTGGGTTACTGTACACCACTTCGAGAGTTATGGTTTTAATTTGACATATGAGCTGAATGCACAGGTAACTGCCAAAATAAAGGAAACACCAAAATAAAGTGTCTTAATTGGGTGCTGGTCCTCCACAATCCGGAACAGCTTTAATGCACCTAGGTATAGATTCTACAAGTGTCTGGAACTCTATTGAAGGAATGAGACATCATTATTCCACAACAAATTCAATAATTTGGTGTTTTGTTGATGGTGGTGGAATACGCTATCACTGGCACCGCTCAAGGATCTCCCATAAGTGTTAATTTGGGTTCAAATGAATCAAATCAAATTGCATTTGTGTAGACTAACAGTGAAATGCTTACTTATGGGGCCCTTCCCAACAATGCAGAGAGAAAAAAGACAAATAGAAAAATAATAACACAAGGAATAAATACACAATGAGTAACGATAACTTGGCTATATACAGGGGGTACCAGTATCAAGTCGATGTGCTGGGGTACGAGGTAATTGAGGTAGATATGTACATATATGTAGGGATAAAGTGACTGGGCAACAAGATATACACTGCTCAAAAAAATAAAGGGAACACTTAAACAACACAATGTAACTCCAAGTCAATCACACTTCAGTGAAATCAAACTGTCCACTTAGGAAGCAACACTGATTGACAATACATTTCACATGCTGTTGTGCAAATGGAATAGACAACAGGTGGAAATGATAGGCAATTAGCAAGACACCCCCAATAAAGGAGTGGTTCTGCAGGTGGGGACCACAGACAACTTCTCAGTTCCTATGCTTCCTGGCTGATGTTTTGGTCACTTTTGAATGCTGGCGGTGCTTTCACTCTAGTGGTAGCATGAGACGGAGTCTACAACCCACACAAGTGGCTCGGGTAGTGCAGCTCATCCAGGATGGCACATCAATGCGAGCTATGGCAAGGTTTGCTGTGTCTGTCAGCGTAGTGTCCAGAGCATGGAGGCGCTACCAGGAGACAGGCCAGTACATCAGGAGACGTGGAGGAGGCCGTAGGAGGGCAACAACCCAGCAGCAGGACCGCTACCTCCGCCTTTGTGCGAAGGAGGAGCAGGAGGAGCACTGCCAGAGCCCTGCAAAATGACCTTCAGCAGGCCACAAATGTGCATGTGTCTGCTCAAACGGTCAGAAACAGACTCCGTGAGGGTGGTATGAGGGCCCGACGTCCACAGGTGGGGGTTGTGCTTACAGCCCAACACCGTGCAGGACGTTTGGCATTTGCCAGAGAACACCAAGATTGGCAAATTCGCCACTGGCGCCCTGTGCTCTTCACAGATGAAAGCAGGTTCACACTGAGCACGTGACAGACATGACAAAGTCTGGAGACACCGTGGAGAACATTCTGCTGCCTGCAACATCCTCCAGCATGACCGGTTTGGCGGTGGGTCAGTCATGGTGTGGGGTGGCATTTCTTTGGGGGGCCGCACAGCCCTCCATGTGCTCGCCAGAGGTAGCCTGACTGCCATTAGGTACCGAGATGAGATCCTCAGACCCCTTGTGAGACCATATGCTGGTGCGGTTGGCCCTGGGTTCCTCCTAATGCAAGACAATGCTAGACCTCATGTGGCTGGAGTGTGTCAGCAGTTCCTGCAAGAGGAAGGCATTGATGCTATGGACTGGCCCGCCTGTTCCCCAGACCTGAATCCAATTGAGCACATCTGGGACATCATGTCTCGCTCCATCCACCAACGCTACGTTGCACCACAGACTGTCCAGGAGTTGGCGAATGCTTTAGTCCAGGTCTGGGAGGAGATCCCTCAGGAGACCATCCGCCACCTCATCAGGAGCATGCCCAGGCATTGTAGGGAGGTCATACAGGCACGTGGAGGCCACACACACTACTGAGCCTCATTTTGACTTGTTTTAAGGACATTCCATCAAAGTTGGATCAGCCTGTAGTGTGGTTTTCCACTTTAATTTTGAGTGTGACTCCAAATCCAGACCTCCATGGGTTGATAAATTGGATTTCCATAGATTTTTTTTGTCTGATTTTGTTGTCAGCACATTCAACTATGTAAAGAAAAAAGTATTTAATAAGATTATTTCTTTCATTCAGATCTAGGATGTGTTGTTTAAGTGTTCCCTTTATTTTTTTGAGCAGTATATAATAAACAGTAGCAGCAGCGTATGTGATGAGTCAAAAGAGTTTGTGCAAAAAGGGTCATTGCAAATAGTCTGGGTAGTAATTGTTTAACTAATTAACGAACTACACTGACCAAAAATGTATACGCAACCTGTAAAGTGTCGGTCTCATTTTTCATGAGCTGAAATAAAAGATTCCAGAAATGTTCCATACAAAGAACAAGATTATTTCTCAAAATGTTTGTGCACAAATGTGTTTACATGTCACGACTTCAACCGAAGTCGGTTCCTCTCCTTGTTCGGACGGCGGTCGGCGTCGCCGGTCTACTAGCCATCGCCTATCCACTTTTCATTTTCCATTTGTTTTGTCTTTGTTTCTACACACCTGTTTTTCATTCCCCTAATTATTGTTCATGTATTTAACCCTCTGTTTCCCCCATGGTGTTGTGCGGGATTGTTTAATGTCATGTTCGGTAATGTTGGTGACTGGTTATTTCGACGGGTGCTGTTTTTTACCCGTGCGTAAAAGTTGATGTTCATGTGTTTGTGTTTGGGCAAGTGTAGTGTTTTACCTTGCACCATTCATTATTCTGAGTAAAGTTACGTTGCTCCCAATTCTCTGCTCTCCTGCGCCTGACTGCATACACCAGCTACACCCACCATTATGACATTACATTTGTTTACATTTATTTACATTTACATGCACCTTGTGCTGGGGACAATAAAAGGCCACTCTAAAATGTGTAGTTTTGTCACACAACATAATGCCACAGATGTCTCAAGTTTTGAGGGAGTGTGCAATTGGAAAGCTGCAGGAATGTCCACCCGAGCTGATGCCAGAAAATGTAATGTTAATTTCTCTACCATGAGCCGCCTCCAATTTATTTAGAGAATTTGGTAGTACGTCCAACCACAGACCACGTGCAACCACACCAGCCCTCTCAGGCCCACCCATGGCTGCATCCCTGCCCAGTCATGTGAAATCCATAGATTAGGGCCTAATGAATTTACAATATTTCAATTGCATGATTTCCTTATATGAATTGTAACTCAGTAAAATCTTTGAAATTGTTGCATGTTGCATTTATATTTTTATTCAGTATATTTAGCAGTCTTATGGATTGGAGGTAGATGCTGTTCAGGCCCCTGTTGGTTCCAGACTTGGTGCATTGCTGCATCGGCTTGCCGTGCACTAGCATAGAGAACAGTCTATGACTTGGGTAGCTGAAGTCTGACAATTTTTAAGGCCTTCCTCTGACACCGCCTGGTATAGAAGTCCTGGATGGCAGGGAACTCGGCCCTGGTGATGTACTGTGTCGTGCACACTACTCTCTGTAGCACCTTGCGGGTCAGATGCCAAGCAGTTGCCATACCAAGTGCTGATGCAGCCAGTCAAGATGCTCTCAGTAGTGCAGCTGTATAACTTTTTGAGGGCCCATGCCAAATCTTTTCAGCCTCCTGAGGAGCAAGAGGTGTTGTCATGCTTTCTTCACGACTGTGTGATAATTCCTTAGTGGTGTGGAATCAGAGGAACTTGGTCAACGGCCCGCTCCACTACAGCCCCGTCGATGTGGATGGGGGCGTGCTCGGCCCTCAGTTTCCTGTGGTCCACGATCAGCTCCTTTAACTTGCTGACGTTGAGTGGGAGATTGTTGCCTTGGCACCACACTGCCAGGTCACTGACCTCCTCTCTACAGGCTGTCTCATCGTCGTCGGTGATCAGTCCAACCAGAGTTGTGTTGTCAGCAAACTTAATGCTGGTGTTGGAGTCGTGCACGGCAATGCAGACTTGGGTGAACAGGGAGTACAGGAGGGGACTAACCATGCACCCTGAGGGTCCGCGTGCTGAGGGTCAGCGTAGTGGTGTGTTGTTGCATACCCTCACAATTGGAGGGTGGCCCATCAGGAAGTCCAGATGGAGGTGTTCAGGCCCAGGGTGCTGAGCTTAATGATGAGCTTGGAGGGCACTATGGTGTTGAATGCTGAGCTATAGTCAATGAACAGCATTCTCACGTAGGTGTTTCTCTTGTTCAGGTGGGAGAGGGCAGTGTGGAGTGCAAAAGAGATTGAGATCTGGTGACTGAGACGACCATGGCAACCCTGTGGATGGGGGCATTGTCATGGTATCCAAAATAATGCCCAAAATAATGGCCTGCCCAGCAGTTTTATACATGACCCAAAGCGTGATGGCATGTTAATTACTTAGTTAATTCAGCAACTACACTGTGGAAACACCTACTTTCAATATACTTTGTATCCCTCATTTACTCAAGTGTTTCCATTATTTTGGCAGTTACCTGTATGTGTCAATAGGCCCCCAGCTTGTGAGATACAGATAATACAGTGACAACATTACAAATACTAATGGAGGGGCATTGATGAAATATACGTTTCCATGGGAATTCCACTTTCAACATACATCACACTAGAATTTTATTATATGCGTTGTACTATTGGCAATGTGTATTGTGTATGAAATACAGTAATTATAGCTGTGTTGTTTGGTTTGACGTGTCATTTATAATCCTAAAATGTATTTTCCAGCTGCGTCAAATAATAGAGAGCTATTGTAGTGCCCTGGTTGGTGCCATGTCAATGTGTGTGTGTGTGTGTGTGTCTTTGCATGTGCTTGTGTCTGTATACGTATGTGCACTTGTGTGTGTGTATACTTGATTTTCCATATCCACCAATTTAAACCCACACGTTTTCACACATCCTAACAAAGGCCTCTAAGCTTTGCAATGTAATGATAATTATGTAATTTGGCATTATCAAAACGAGGGCACACAATGAGGTCCCATGGGCTGTTAAAATAAACAGCTTTTTCCCAGACACTGATTCATATATACCCAGACTTGGACAGTGGAACTGAGGACTTTACATAAGTGCTGCAGGCTCATTTGTCGCATTGAAGGTGAGATAGCCCCCGGTGACAGTTAAGGAGAGAAGCATATTTTGGGGAAAAGTTTGGAGTTGTGGAGAAGGGGGTTGGATGTTGAGTTGTAGGAGGGTTGGTTTTGTCTGGCGGGTGTTGCTGACAGCCTTTCAGAGGTTGAGAGTGGGTGGGTGGTTGGTGAGCGGGTGGTGGAGGGGAGTGCCAGCCTCCTGGCAGCCCACCCGACTGAAGGCGGCCCCCATTGTGTGAAGGACAAAAGCGGCATGTGCCATCGGCGGGAGATAACGGTGATTTATGAAGCACTGTCCCAGCAGCAGCATGTAAACACGCACTTCTCGGAATTCGGGGCCCTCCGTCACACGGTGCCCCGAGGAGACGGCGGAATGTACCCTTTGGTGGTCCATGAGGGGCGCTAGAGCACCAAACAATCTAGGGGACAGGTGTTGGGGTGTAAAAATAAGTACTGTTAATGTATTGACCGTGTTGGGGAACAAGCAACTTCTGATACTACTCTGATGGGGTCCATCGCAATAGTCTTATGTATCGTCCTCTCCTTTTCTCTTTTCTAACCTTGGCCTTGATATGCAATGATTCGACATGTGACAGAATCTCAACACTGTCAGGTTGTCGTCAACATTCTGTAACATTATTGGAACAATCCAAGCTAGAATTCATGTGACCTATTAATATAAAGCTGTAGAGCCATCATTGATTATTGATCACATAGGTTGAAGTCCTAATAAAGTCTTACCAGAAGGGTCATTCTTGAATGGCGGTGGCATTTGGGTATGGCATTATTTTATTTTTATTAAATCCACTAATATGGCAGCATAATTACTTAAAATAATGTTTTACCATTATGATAACATTGTGCCACCAGTATGAGTAGTAGCACCAATAACGGTAACACATTAATGAAACATTTTAGGTAATTGAGGACTTTCTTGAATGTTGGCCACAGATGCTCAAATCTAAGGTCATTAAACCTTTAAACATAATTTACTGAAGTGATATGAATAATTATTTTCCTCACAATTGAAATTCCTTTCATTTAAATTGAATAACACCATTGAAACTTTGTATTTAGACACACCAAATTATCAATGGAATCTTCACATTTCTGACATGCTAGAAGGGTGTGAATTGCTGAAACTATTTAATATAGAATTGATTTTCAAGGCAGGAACACCAATGACATAACACTTAGGGAAACATTATATTTGTATAAAGTAGGTATTTTAATAACATTCTTTGTTTTTACTGATCTATACCGTAAATTAAATACTTTTGTTTACTTTCTAGCGTTCAAAATAATAGATATCTCTAAATCCCCAAAACATGTCACTACAATCACTACCAATTTGCTTTCCCTAAGTACTTTAAAGATTTCACAAACATAACGCTGTTACAGTATAAATAACTTGCAATATGTTTTATCATTGATAAACAGTTTATTCTAAAGAAAAATATGTATTATGTGTAACTATGTCATTTTAAAGTGTTTTCATGTTTGAAAAGGCAAGGGATGTAAATGACACAGCAATTCAAGAATGATACAAAATATTTAAAAAACAAGACAATGCCATGCTTGAGTCCGCTTGATTCTCCTGCCAATAGACACATATTCCCTCTTGAGTAACCCGAGTCACTCCAACGCATTAGCAAGGGTGCTATCAGCCTTTCAATCACATAAGCGGTTGATACTCAGATTTCTATCACGCCGAGGGCTTTCTCAAATGAGCAACGCTATCTGACTTGCTCTTCGCCAAAAGTTAAAATAGATGCCTGTTAATAAGGCCACAGGGAGGGAGAGAGAACGGAGCATTTTGCAATATAGCTGAATCATGGCCAGGCCAGTCATTTCAGGTCATCCCCAGTCGTGCCAGGCTAAGCTAAACTAGATCCCCCCCCCCTCTCCAGGCTAGCCATGCTAAATAGCTTATAGCGCAAGCTTGTTATCTCCTGGATAGCCAGTGATTATATGTAGATGAGTTGGCAGGGGGTCCCTATTTGTTGAGCATGATTAGCAGATTGCTATTTTAGTCAGCTTGACACTGATTGAGATCTGCTGGATCTGTTCTTCTTATGCTAAATCTGCATCTTAATACTGTGGAGGGTTTTTAGTATTTTTCATCTGAGAGTAAGTGTGAATTAAACTGAGACATCCCTGTACGGCCAACCAGGGAATCGGTATCACATTCAAAACAACACTCCCAAAGTATGCTAACTAGCCTACTGAAACTATGGCTGTGATAGGCTGGGGTGACATTACTACAGGTCTCAGAGCAGGTGACCCCACCACACAATGTCTATAGCACTCACTAGTCAACCATCTCATATATGTTAGTGTTACATAAGGTAAGGGCTACATATAGCACATACAAACACAACAGTATGCTGGATGTACAAACAGCAGAGGTTCCAGGAAAAGTGGAGTTGGATAGCATTTTTGACCAGGGGTTAATTGGAAGGGAAATTTACTTTTCTCCCACTCACCATCCACTGTCCAACATACAACCATTTCAACCATGTATATAACAATGGTATCTTTGTTTTCATGGAACTCTTTTGAACAGCGACATGAACACTTTTCCTTCAATGTCGGAACGGTTTGTTCTGAGGTAGAACAAATTGGCACCAGAAGAGGCGCAGAGTAACCGTGGCAACAGCAACATGTTTCATATTCCTTGGGATTAGGCAATGGGTAGAGATAGTTGCTCTATATGCAGCCACAGCCCCATTGAATGAACGAACACACAGGCTCTAACATTAACTACCTAGAGATACACAAAGCAAATTGTAATGCTTGTGGACGTACATTAAGTGTGACACTGACTTTCAATGTGTTCACATGTGGCATCGCATGAACAATGTGGAAGTATTTGCAGTAAATGTATTTCATAAAATGGAATAGTAGGTAAAATATTGATGATTGGAGTTGCCTTGATTCACAATAAATAATATTTAATTTTATTTGAGTACATGTGAGTTCATGAGATGCTTTTATAGAGTAAGTGGACTGTAAAAATACTTTAAGAAAAACAGTAAATGCTCACAAAGAAGTGGACAATAAATGTTATGACTCTGGGTTTTGATACACACAGTGATTTACAGTTTATATTGTAGTCATGGTTCAAGGTTGTTTACCTTTGCTCCCTGGATGCACAGCAAATCTAAGCGTGGGATTAAGTGTTTATTGGAGTGCACAAGAAGACAAAATAAGAGGAAATGGTGATGGCAGAAAAAGCTAACATGGGGTACTGAGCTGAGTAGCTGACATTTACACATGACAAGCAGATTAATTTGACAGGAGTAGTCTTTAATGTGAGGTGATTGCCTTCTTTAATGAACTGTATATTTGTTTTATTGCACAAAATATACCATCTCTCGATCTCTCTCTATCTCTTATTGCACAATAAAGTCTTGGTGATCCATGATCCATGGTAAGCCAGTGTATCAAATTAGCATTCAGCCAACAATGCATTGCTTATTGTCTATAGCATCTCTATAGCTATGGTATGACATGGCAAAATTCCCATGCACTTACCATATGGACAGAATTCATTTTCGCTTGCTGGCAATAACAAGGGTATGTATTTTATTCACATGTAAATTGACTTCTTTCTTCCCCTCAGTAGTTCAGTAACAATCTCTAGAAATTATAACTCTCTTTGGAAGACACAGTATAGTTTAACTGTGTAATAATGAGAGTAAGAAAATAGCATTTGTTATGAATTCTTAAAAAGCAGTGGGAGCGAATCATGGGGTGTAATCTTTCCAAATGAGACAATCATTAAAATCCTCCGACACAAATAAAAAATGATGGTGTGATAGACACCCTACATCTAGTTGTACTTGATCATGCCCTACGCAGGGAGCTTACTTACTTTAACCGTCTTTAGCCACTGGGACTTCAGGTAATTTCCAAATCAGTTTCATTTGAAGCACCCTTAATTGATTTCCCTGGACACACGTTGCCCCAAACTTACATTTAATTCTGAAGACCAATTACATACATTTTCACTATCATTGCTACTTTTGTTCTTTCAAGCCTACTGGCACACTCAAGAGAGAGAAGGAAATGTTAAATATGACCTAGTAGAGCAATGGATTTGTTAATTTCCCTCAGTAAATGAAGAAGACTGAAATAACCCAAGTATGGGTTAAGCGTAACAATTACATTTCCTTTTACTTTCAAGTTTAAGCCCTATTTGACACAGCAATCAGTTGAAATCCCAGTAATTTACTGTTGGGCTTTTTAAACAATTCAAGGCAGCACTGACATTTACACGTTTATGTTCACTCCAGTTCGTCCCTTCTCTCCTTTAAGGGCTCTATTCAATCTGTACCGCTGAAGCATTTTAGATTGCACGAAAGAAATTAAAAAGGAAATTTCCGATTGAGCAGACATATGCAGCGTTTACCGTGAATGATGTCTCCGCTAATGCTGGAACATTGCCTTTAAATGTCAGTCATACTGTAACGTCGAACTTCCTCGATACGGTTTTAATAGAGACCTAAATGTAGTCCTGAATACTTTTATTGTTTACCTGTTGAGGAGGCCATGTGCATTTACATGGCCTGATGTTTTTGTTTTTTTTTACCTCGGGCACTGCATTACAGTTTGGATCTAGACATAGTTAATGTGTTGGCCGTTAAATGATCCCCATTTTTATGCGTTTGTGGATGAGGTGATTTACAGACGGTATACAAACATATATAATGATGCAGCTTACGGTGTGGGTAATAGAGGTGTTTTTTATATCTTACTGTGTTGTTGATTGTAAAAGTGATGTAGCACTCTATAAAAAAATGGAACGCATTTCACAGTGTGTGTGATTGCAATAGAAGGCCTTTCCTTACCATTATGAACCAATCTCATTTTGCCATTGTAATGGCATAAAACCCATGAACCCATGTCATGGATGCCTAATATTTCAATGCAGATGAACGTACCGGTGACATTATAGGCTAATAAACACAATCATGGAAGCACATGTGATTTAGGCCCTACAGTGGTGGGACCATGGAAAAAGTCCCTATCTGTCACGACCGTTGTATAAATAATTGGACCAAGGCGCAGCATGAGTAGAGTTACACATTTTAATAATAGTGAAACTTCCAAAACAACAAAGCTATAACGATCGTGAAAAATGTAACGCACATAGGCCCTCGTACAAAACAAAACCCCACATCGCAGGTGGGAAAAGGAACACAATAAGTATGATCCCCGATTAGAGGCAACGATTATCAGCTGCCTCCAATTGGGAACCATACACATACACCAACATAGAAATATTTCTATCTGGAAACCCCCCTAGTCACGCTCTGACCTATTACACCACAGAGAACCCCGAGGGCTCTCCATGGTCAGGGCGTGACAGTACCCCCCCCCCCCCCCCCCCCAAAGGTGCGGACTCTGACTGCAAAACCTGAAACTAGATGGGGAGGGTTAGGGTGGGCAACTAGCGTCGGTGGCGGGACGTAGCACCCGCTCAGACCGCGGATCCGGCCATTGAACCAGGCTGAACGCCGTGCCCGGACTGGGCACCGGCGCAGAGGAAGCGAGACCCTTCCTTGGCGGGAAGGAGAGGTTAAGGCTGATGATGTATGCTTTACCTTTGTGGAACCTTCGGTCTGGGGGAGGTAATTTGAGAACGCACAGAAAGTAAACAAAAAAAATACTATTTTGCTGAAAATATCTTTGTGTGTACTTTGATTTATTTATACATGAGATATTGCTTTTCAGCAGGAAAAGTTAAGACAATCACTGGAGTACATCTTTAAGAAGGGTTTACTGTCACTCAGTTGTGTTCTGCACAAAGACAGATGACTTCTATTGATGAGGACTGATCTGGACAGCTATCTGGAGTAGATTGCTTGAGTGCTGAGAGAAGTGAGATACTCTCTTTATTATCTTGTCACCTCAGCAAACATTGACAGATTGGATCCATTGCTTTCTTTTGGATTTCTTTGTTTTGAGAAAAAATAACTGGTCCAGTGGGTAATGATAAAAGGAAATGGTTAATACAGTAGCTATGTTGCTCTGTTAAAAATACACATATCTGAAGTCTTCTTCACTCCACACTTCTCATTTTCAGTAAAATAAATTGTACCAAAATCTGTGATTTTGCTTAGCAGTCATTCCAAAATTATCAGCATTTCTTGTACAAAGACACTACACCACAGTCCTCTAAATCCACTTCCAAGTCAATGTTCAAATTGAGAGGGTGCAATTCACTTCAAACCCCCATTTCAAATCTCAGTTGCCCCTCCAATATACAGCCCTGATATCCCCTGGCTACGAAACAAGTATGGCTATCCGTGTAGTTTCCCTGTGAGGCTGGGCTGTATAGGGGTGGTCAGCATATTGATGGCAGCGGCAGAGGGGGACAGGGCTTGTGAAAGACCCTGCTGCGTGATGAAATTGGCAAGGCATGAGGGGAGAACGCTTAGATTCTCGCTGTCCCTGTGAAAAGTGCAAGGGTCTGGCTACGGGGGAGCAGTGGGCACACTCGGTTCACTCACACTCCCCACGCCTCCGTTCAATCAGCATCGGTCTGGCACATTGAACATTGTCCTGACACTGGAGTATTAAAGGGGAATGAGTGTGAGCCTGAGAACACTGACAACACGTTATTTATCTGGAAACTTAACACACACACACACATTTAACTGAACATGGAACATAACTTCGGCAGAGCGAAAGGGGGAAGGAAAGAAATAGAGCTTGGGAAGGAAGTAAGGAAGGAAGAAGGGAAGAGAGAAGGGAGGAGATTGTCCTGTTTAGGCATGAGTAAAGCGTACACACATTTACCCTTCAACAGCAGCTGGGTGAGGGGGTGGACATAACTGGATTAAGAATGCATCCCAAATGGTACCCTATTCCCTATATATTGCACCACTTTCGACCAGGGCCCATTGGGAATATGTATATATATATATATACACTGCTCAAAAAAATAAAGGGAACACTAAAATAACACATCCTAGATCTGAATGAATGAAATAAACTTATGAAATACTTTTTTCTTTACATAGTTGAATGTGCTGACAACAAAACCACACAAAAATAATCAATGGAAATCCAATTTATCAACCCATGGAGGTCTGGATTTGGAGTCACACTCAAAATTAAAGTGGAAAACCACACTACAGGCTGATCCAACTTTGATGTAATGTCCTTAAAACAAGTCAAAATGAGGCTCAGTAGTGTGTGTGGCCTCCACGTGCCTGTATGACCTCCCTACAACGCCTGGGCATGCTCCTGATGAGGTGGCGGATGGTCTCCTGAGGGATCTCCTCCCAGACCTGGACTAAAGCATCCGCCAACTCCTGGACAGTCTGTGGTGCAACGTGGCGTTGGTGGATGGAGCGAGACATGATGTCCCAGATGTGCTCAATTGGATTCAAGTCTGGGGAACGGGCAGGCCAGTCCATAGCATCAATGCCTTCCTCTTGCAGGAACTGCTGACACACTCCAGCCACATGAGGTCTAGCATTGTCTTGCATTAGGAGGAACCCAGGGCTAACCGCACCAGCATATGGTCTCACAAGGGGTCTGAGGATCTCATCTCGGAACCTAATGGCAGTCAGGCTACTTCTGGCGAGCACATGGAGGGCTGTGCAGCCCCCCAAAGAAATGCCACCCCACACCATGACTGACCCACCACCAAACCGGTCATGCTGGAGGATGTTGCAGGCAGCAGAATGTTCTCCACGGCGTCTCCAGACTCTGTCACGTGCTCAGTGTGAACCTGCTTTCATCTGTGAAGAGCACAGGGCGCCAGTGGCGAATTTGCCAATCTTGGTGTTCTCTGGCAAATGCCAAACGTCCTGCACGGTGTTGGGCTGTAAGCACAACCCCCACCTGTGGACGTCGGGCCCTCATACCACCCTCATGGAGTCTGTTTCTGACCGTTTGAGCAGACACATGCACATTTGTGGCCCGCTGGAGGTCATTTTGCAGGGCTCTGGCAGTGCTCCTCCTGCTCCTCCTTGCACAAAGGCAGAGGTAGCGGTCCTGCTGCTGGGTTGTTGCCCTCCTACGGCCTCCTCCACATCTCCTGATGTACTGGCCTGTCTCCTGGTAGCGCCTCCATGCTCTGGACACTACGCTGACAGACACAGCAAACCTTCTTGCCACAGCTCGCATTGATATGCCATCCTGGATGAGCTGAACTACCTGAGCCACTTGTGTGGGTTGTAGACTCCGTCTCATGCTACCACTAGAGTGAAAGCACCGCCAGCATTCAAAAGTGACCAAAACATCAGCCAGGAAGCATAGGAACTGAGAAGTGGTCTGTGGTTACCACCTGCAGAACCACTCCTTTATTGGGGGTGTCTTGCTAATTGCCTATAATTTCCACCTGTTGTCTATTCCATTTGCACAACAGCATGTGAAATTTATTGTCAATCAGTGTTGCTTCCTAAGTGGACAGTTTGATTTCACAGAAGTGTGATTGACTTGGAGTTACATTGTGTTGTTTAAGTGTTCCCTTTATTTTTTTAGCAGTGTATATATATATATATATACAGTTGAAGTCGGAAGTTTACATACACCTTAGCCAAATACATTTAAACTCAGTTTTTCACAATTCCTGACAGTGAATCCAAGTAAAAATTCCCTGTCTTAGGTCAGTTAGGATCACCAATTTATTTTAAGAATGTGAAATGTCAGAATAAGAGTAGAGAGAATTATTTAATTCAGCTTGTATTTCTTTCATCACATTCCCAGTGGGTCAGAAGTTGACATACACTCAATTAGTATTTGGTAGCATTGCCTTTAAATTGTTTAACTTGGGTGAAACGTTTCCGGTAGCCTTCCACAAGCTTCCCACAATAAGTTAGGTGAATTTTGGCCCATTTCTCCTGACAGAGCTGGTGTGACTGAGTCAGGTTTGTAAGGCCTTCTTGCTTGCACACGGTTTTTTAGGTCTGCCCACAAATGTTCTATGGGATTGAAGTTAGGGCATTGTGATGTCCACTCCAATACCTTGACTTTGTTGTCCTTAAGCCATTTTGCCACAACTTTGGAAGTATGCTTGGGGTCATTGTCCATTTGGAAGACACATTTGCGACCATGCTTTAACTTCCTGACTGATGTATTGAGATGTTGTTTCAATATATCCACATCATTTTCTTTCCTCATGATGCCATCTATTTTGTGAAGCGCACCAGTCCCTCCTGCAGCAAAGCACCCCCACAACATGATGCTGCCACCCCCGTGCTTCACGGTTGGGATGGTGTTCTTCGGCTTGCAAGCGTCCCCCTTTTTTCCTCCAAACATAACGATGGTCATTATGGCCAAACAGTTCTATTTTTGTTTCATCAAACCAGAGGACATTTCTCCAAAAAGTACAATCTTTGTCCCCATGTGCAGTTGCAAATCCTAGTTTTTTTATGGAGGTTTTGGAGCAGTGGCTTCTTCCTTGCTGAGCGGCCTTTCAGGTTATGTCAATGTAAGACTCGTTTTACTGTGGATATAGATAATTTTGTACCTATTTCCTCCAGCATCTTCACAAGGTCCTTTATTGTTGTTCTGGGATTGATTTGCACTTTTCGCACCAAAGTACGTTCATCTCTAGGAGACAGAAAGTGTCTCCTTTCTGAGCGGAATGACGGCTGCGTGGTCCCATGGTGTTTATATTTGCGTACTATTGTTTGTACAGATGAACGTGGTACCTTCAAGTGTTTGGAAATTGCTCCCAAGGATGAACTAGACTTGTGGAGGTCTACAGTTTCTTTTCTGAGGTCATGGCTGATTTCTTTTGATTTTCCAATTATGTCAAGCAAAGAGGCACTGAGTTTGAAGGTAGGCCTTGAAATACATCCACAGGTACACCTCCAATTGACTCAAATTATGTAAATTAGCCTATCAGAAGCTTCTAAAGCCATGATATCATTTTCTGGAATTGTCCAAGCTGTTTAAAGGCACAGTCAACTTAGTGTATGTAAACTTCTGACCCACTGGAATTGTGATACAGTAAATTATAAGTGAAATAATCTGTTTGTAAACAATTGTTGGATAAATTACTTGTGTCATGCACAAAGTAGATGTCCTAACCGACTTGCCAAAACTATAGTTTGTTAACAAGAAATTTGTGGAGTGGTTGAAAAACAAGTTTTATTGACTCCAACCTAATTGTATGTAAACTTCCGACTTCAACTGTATATATATTTATATATATATTTGGGATGCAGCCTAAGTGTACTTAGTTAAAAATCTGCCCTCAGACCACACATTGTAGTGCAACTCAAGTTTTTTATTAGGGATATTAATGCTCAAATCTACACCTGGTAGAAATCGGATTACATATTCGTCCAACAAGCACTGACATGTGCTGCTTGCTCCCTTAGTGAGCTACTTACCATTGATTGCCTGGAGAGGCAGACATGAGAGCTGAGGCCGTTCACTGACTCTGTGGCATCCCCGTCATGTGTAGCATGCACAGCAAATGCCATTCGACTCACCAAGACTAGCTGTGATATAATCGCTGCTCAGCTACATCACAGAAATTGTGTAGTTTCCACCTTTGACCACACTTAAGATGACCGAGGCCTTATACCAGTGGAATAATCAATAACCAATGTAATTACGTAAGGGATAAATGCCGATGTTCTGTACATTACCTTGGACATAATGGACGATGCAGTGGGACAAGGCGGAGCCAAGTTCATTTTTCCAAGGTAATGTACAGAACGGAGGCGTTTACCTTTACGTTTACCCTTTACCACAGTTTCCAAAGAAAACAATATCAAAGAACACATTTATTAATGTATTTTTTTTTTTTACATTTTCAAATGTATATGCAAATTCATACTTAATCACCTTTTGGTTGCTAGAAACGTGAACCAGTCGTTCATTCGATTAGTTCGATATTCATGGACGTGACCCAGACATTTGTTCTTTATGTTCCATTGCCATGCTCAGTGGCAACGTTCCTATCCCTTGCTTGCTGCTAGCTAGCCAACTAGCTACGGCTACACATTCACGACCCCTGCAGCCAGAATAACAGCAAAGTTTATTCAGTTGCGTTTGTTTAAGTTGTTTATTCTGCTTATACCACAGTTGCCAAAGAAAACAATACTATAATCACACATTTAATTGTAGAAATAAAACATTTTTGCTAATATTTTCATTTATATAAGCATGCATTCAGTTTGATATTTATGAACGAGAACTAGTCATTCATTCTTTATGTTCCGTTGCCATGCTCGCTGGCAACGATCTTATCCCTTGCTTACGGCTAACACAGTCACGACCTCTGCAGTCAGAATAACAGCAGTGTAGCTGTTTTCTATTGACATTCAGTTGGATACATCCATAACAATGAGCTGATAATGGACGATTTTGCCTGGTATAGCTAGAAAAGTTTTCCTTCTCGTCAGGACACTGGACACTGTTCATTATGAGGAGATTGCATTGCATAACAAACACTAAGCTAGAAATGATCTAAATAGTTTGTGGCTTGAACACCTGCCAATATGACAACTGAATTCAAAAATATCAGTTGCTGAAAACAGCTGGTCAAACTAGAAATGTATTTGACAGCATAGCACCACTTGCGTCATGACTGCAACAGTAGGGACCAGCTAAACTCTTATTCATCGCTTACCACGTTAGGTCATCAGTTGCTCCCCCCAAAAAATTATGCTAAAATAAATCATTGCTAGCTAGCTAGCTAGCTAATTGTTTTCTTTGTTGGACCTGTGTTTATCCAATTTCAGTTTGTGTGGTTGTTGGTTTGGCTTTCTGTAACTTTGTAGCTAATACAGTTTGCATGTGTAGATGTCCCAATATATTTTCCAACTGTCCCGTTATCTGGTTTTAATGTCCATTCTAGAATGCCCTTCTAACCAATCAAAAATGAGTATTCAACAATGCTGTGGTATAACCTGTAATAGACGAGTAAGTAGATGTAGTTATGGTGTATTTCATTATGTTGTGCATACTTAATTTGTATTTGATAGCTAAAGCAGTAGGAAGTACTAGTTACTACCTAGGTACATGTTATCTGGTACTAGATATAGTAACATACTTGTACAACACCTTTTTTTAAACTTGTGTTCAGCATAGGGCTGAGAAATGACAGAGATTGTCATAGATTCCTATAGATCCATGGATCACCAGCCTATTTGGGACGCATCATACCCATATGAGCAAAACGATACACCATCAAAAGAATACCACTAGGTCTCTTGCTTTGCACAAGCAAACACTTGCACATCCCAAATACCCATACCTTAAACATAGGGCCCCGTCCAGTGTGTGTGCGAATGTGTGTCTATCCATGTGTGTCTACAAGGCCTATCCATGTGTGTCTACGACTGTCCCCTCTCACAGCAACTTCATGATGTGCCATTTTGCTGCAACCAGCGCCGTAAACGAGTTTGGCTTGGGCTTGATTCCCCCCTTGGAAATATGAGAAGGAAATCTGACAGGGGAGGCTATTGTGATGAATAGCCTTTTAAAACTATGAAGTACTGTGCCGCCGTTGTTTTTTTCCCCCGTCGCCCGCGTGATGGATTGGTTTTTGGCTGCCGAGCATCAACGCCATTAGCTGGAGGAGCTCTCGAATGCTGGCACGGCATACGTGTGGAGACACATGTTAAAAGAACCAAGAGTTTCCGGGCAGGGGCTGCCTGGAACACAACTGCACCAGTAATGGGTTTCTTGCTTTGGACCTATTGATATATCGCAGGATCGCAGGAACGAACAGACATGATCATGTATGCTCTCTCACCTGAACAAGTTAGATCATACATGCTTGTGTACTGGTAGTCATTAGAAAAACATTGAACCATGCTGCAAGTCTAAATAAGCACTGTAACTCACTAAAAGGGGTGAATTCGTCCACCCTGGCCAACAACACATACGTTAATGTAATGCGACACAATGTTTAGCAACAATGTGTTTAGATGAGTCATTGAAAACATTCATTGTGTTTTCTGGTTAGCGTAGCAAAATAATTGCTTATGCAAATGCTTCAGTTAGTGGCGGGATGACATTTTCAAATTCACTTCAATCGTATTTAAAACAGAACATGTAACATCATTGGGGGATAGATTCGATCAGATCTACGCTAGCTAACACCTGCTTAGCGGTTGTTTTTGTGGAGGTGGAACTGCATTAGAGCTGTCAAATCGGCACCTTGCTCCTTTCGTTAGATTATAGCGGACACTGCCATTGGATGCAACGAAACCACCCAGTTTTATATCCGACAAATCCTATGCAGTTGAGTTAGAAGTTTATGCAGCCTCTTTACAAGTTCAAACACTCGAATGCGTGATGTTCTATTGTCTACACCCTGATTAGATTGATAGGCTATAAATCCCCAATCCAATTTAACATGAAAACATACATTAGCCTTTCTATCGCTGTTTGAACTTCTAACACAGTAGGCATAATAAGGCGAAGAGGGGTTTGTGACACAAGAACAACCACTCATCTATTTGTCAGCTCATACCGGAGTTACACCTCCAACACCACCAAAACACCCACTAAGCAGATGTCTGCCAACACAGATTAAAGGTTGATGTGATTGAATCGAGACCTAGGTTTTTCTTCTTTCTCTTCTGTTTAGTCATTCTTACTTAAAGATGTTCTGAAAGCAGAGCTACAGTAACCTGGTTTGACCTGTAAATTAACTAGAAGGACCCACTGGAAAGAATGCCTGGGGCTCAGGTTTAATTTATGGGGTAAGTCAACGTTCAACAACAGCATTCTTTCTGTTCATGGGGATATGTATTTCAGTATCACACTATGCAGTTTTCTGAAGTGTCAAAGGTTGGGCGCTGTCTCAAAACATCTTTGATATCTCATTATCCCCCAATGTGCATTTTTTTTTTTTTTTACAGAAAACCCCATTTCTGTTCGAATCGCTGTTCTACAGTGAAGTTGAATAGATATGAAAGCCTCACGTCTTGTGATTTTGCCACAACTTCTGTGTCTCACTCCAGAAACTCCTGGTTATGAGTTTTGATTGAATACCGCCACCGTTCTCCACTAAAAGCTTTATGTGCGCTTAAAAACAATCAATACGTTTGAACATGAGACATCAAAAGTGCAATGCATATACCACAGATATGAATAGCAACCAATCTCTTTTTTTCATGCATTTGTCCTCCATCAATGTACTGTTAATGACTTCAGTTTGGCTTGCAGCCAGATAGCTACCGGCTGATGGGTCTATGATCCCTTTGTAATGAGTGTGGGGTGGGAATTGATGGTGGTAGTGGAGGTAAATGGAAGGTAGCCTTGGAGGCCTAATTGAGAGTGCGAGCTGTGAATACCAGACGGAAACTGCACCTAGGTGCAGACAACTGATGACTTATTTATGTTTCACCTTCATTTTGTGTGTGCATCCATCCACACGAGTGTGTGCGTGCACTTGTATGTATACAGATATTATGTAGTACTACATAGTATGTGTGTGCATATGTGTGTGCCACCATGCCAGCATGCCTCCATAGCCACCCGGCTTGAATGCCCCCAGGGTGGGCAGCCCATGGCAGCCCATGCCCGCCTCCAAACTCCTGTCTCATTAAACATTAATGGCCAATATGAAACTGGATCCCCTGGTCGGAGTGGGAGATAACTGCATCGGCAGGGCAATATGATAGCATAATCATAGAGAGACAGCCAGCAGGCATCTGACAGCTTCACCCTACTGAGCAAGAAAAGGGGAGAGTGATGGAACAGGAGAGGGTAGGAGGAAGGGAGATGTGTGGCAAGAGGGTGGGTGGAAGGGTGAAAGTGAGGGAAATTGAGAAATTTGAGTGGGGAAGCATAAGTGGGGAAAGATGGGTCCGGCTGCTTTAGGAAATGTGTGAGAGAGTACATACAGATAGGTTTAGTTCTGTCTTTATTGTATGGAAAATTATTTTGTACTGGTGAAAGCTGAGGGTTTTTTGTATAGTAAATGGTATCCCTGGAAAATGGTTGAAACCTTACGTCACACATTCCCAATCTATGTTTGTTAATGTTATCTTTAAATTGCTCTTCAATCACAGTCATCGCTCAGTGCCATATAAAAAATGACATTGAATTACTCTAGCAAGCCTCCAATTGTATCTGCTCTGAATTAATTAATGCCAGTGGATGCCTTGTTGGCCAATAAACGGGCTCTAGCGACAGGTCTGTCAAGCCGTTATGATTTTATTTGATTGTTGTTACACGACATGGAACGCCACCTCTTGTTGAACGCTACCCTAATGCCTTTGAGTGAACCACGGACCCATCAAAAGTCCATTCCCCGCAGCCTTCCCTTCAGCTCGGTGCATGACCTACACAGAAACAGATGGTGGAAGAGAGTTTGGGGAGAAATAAGTTACAAGGACATTGTTTGTGCATTTGGAACAGGCTGAGGAAAGCCTAGGGACAGCACATCAACAGAGAAAGGGAAGGGAGTGTTGTGGATGTGCATCCCCAGTATAGAACATCTGTTATAAGCTCTGTGTCTTCAAGCGTTGTGTCTCAGGTGTGGGCCCAAACAAAAGCTAGATTTCCCCAAACATATTGATGGTGGGAAACTCTATTGTCCTGGTCCATGGAATTGTGTATTTTATTTTGCCTCTGAGTGTGGTTCAACAGCAGAGAGAATAAGATAGCAAGTTTGTGGTTTTATTCCAGTGTGGAAGAAGCCTAATGCTTTGTTTATGCCAAGTTTGAATCCATACTGTTTTATTCAGCTTGCAGAAAGGGTTTGCTCTCAAGTAGCTTTTCAACAAAGATGTAAGATCAGGTTTTATAGGAAAATTAAACTGACATAAAATAGACATAGATAGACTATTTGGCAGTAAAGCTGTATTTCCAGATGCATCAATCTTTGAAAGCTTTTTAAAGGGTTTCTATATGTCGGGGTAAACATTTCTTGTGTTTATTTTGCAGTCACATTTAAGTATCTAAATACTGTAACTAAAGGTATACTATCACTATTGGTGCTATAGGAAGTCATTATCTATCATTATCAAGTGTTATGTCATTTCAATCCATTACAATCGTATAATGACTTCCAAGTCTTCGAGGTATTAACCTATGTGCTAAGTGCTAACAAACAAGTGTTACATACCACACTTGACCTGTATATTTTACATATTGACAGTGTCTATTTGAAAATCTGATGAAGCAGATTCATGCAATACACATGCTGGAATGAGAAAATCGTCCATCATAAAAGTGCTGGGTATTTCATGGAAAATGTTATGTAAGTCCGTGTAACGGGGGAGTTTAAAAGCACTCTAAAATGCCTCCATACTCTGGGCTGTTTGCTCTAATTAGTATAAATGTGCTGCGATTAAGCTAAGATTGCATTTCCAGTGGGCGCTCCATGTTTAATTCATCAAAGCATATCATCCTCCAGTCCAACCTGGTCCTGTATTGCACATGGCTGGCTGCTCATTGGTTACCTCCCACTGCTCCGGGGTGAAAGGTAGGTTGAAAAACACTAACAAAAGAGGTTTGATGAAATCATCCATTCAAAGCAGTCTTCCCTGTCTGTCTGTCTCTTTGCATGTGTGCTACTACCTAGTATCTAGCACAGAAACAGGCTATTCATAGCATGTCTATATAACCAACCTGAACAGGGAGGACATTTTCAGACAAAAAACCCACAGGTTATCTGGTGTCTGACATTCAGGCTGGGTTTCCAGCTGAGCATTGACTGCACACTGTATCTGATGCAGTTTTCTGCTGATGCCTGATGGATGCAGAATCAAGCAGCTATCGAATGCCGATGTGCTCACCGCTGAATGAAGAAAGCATCTCACACTGTAGCCGAATTCTCCCTTTGATTCAAGCTTCTGACCAACACTTGCTTCAAGGGGCAGGCAGTTTCATGCATGATTGTGGGCAAAGCAAGGGGCGGGGTGTGTGTGTGTGTGTGTGTGTGTGTGTGTGTGTGTGTGTGTGTGTGTGTGTGTGTGTGTGTGTGTGTGGGTCTGACTCAGCTTTCCAGAAAAATAGACATAAATGAGCTGACACTGATGGATAGCTGGTCCTGGAAAATCCCATAAACATTATGAGGTCTGAAGCGATAGAACCAGTACTCAGTATCACACTGACCTTCCATTTACCTGTTCAGTCTGGGCCTGCACACAACATTGCACCAGTCATCAAATGTGTGTGTATGTGTTTGTGTGCATTGATGCATGTGGGTGTGGCCGCAACATGTTGCTGGAAATCTGGTGGCTGCTAGAGTTGGGCGGAATACAGATTTTCATACCTTTAAACCATTCATGTGCCATACTGTGGTTTACGGTATTACCATCATTGCCCGCAGGGGGCGCTAATTTTCCAATATCAAATTTGAAAAGGCTTGTGGTATCAAGAATATAAAACCAGGAAGATCTTAATTTCAGTGAAATTGTAATGGTCAGAAGGATTTTTTAAAATGTTTTATCTGACATACACATTTTAGTCAATGTCGTAGGATTAGTAAAAGCTACTTTGTCCTCTGGCCGTCAAGGGGGTATCTATGGGGCTACAGAGCCAAAGGATGTTCAAACACAATTAACACCATCAACACAATTTATTATTCAAATGAGGTAGTCATTCATTTCAGTAGTAAACTGATATTAGAATGATCTGTAAACATTTCTTTCTTCAGCTTTGATAGAAAAACAACAATACACCATGGAGTTTATGTCTGCCGCATGCTTTCAGACTTTGACAATAACAAAATGGTATCTGTCAAAAATCCTTACTGCTTGTCAACTCATACTAGTGTGTGAATACCCAATGCTGTGCAGAGGAACAATCCACTCCAATCTGCAATGAACACATAAGATAAGACAGACAATGGAGCCAATCAGCTTCATTCACAATGGAGACTCGCGAGGACACACAAAACAGATGGGTAATTTGCATAGCGATGGCAGCAGTGATTACATTAGCAAGGTGCATTAACAATAGTTTGGGGAAACACGTGTTTATATAACCATGCATTGAAAGGTTTAGATTGAAAGTGCTACCTTTGGAACTAATGGCGATTTGATATGTAATATTTGTGATTCAAGCTCCACGGGGCTTGTAGACCCACAGATCACTTCTCATTGTCATGAACATTAAAAGTAGGCTGTACCTATTGAACTACGTTTTCAAAGTATTTGAATAGGAGCCATGCAATTCAGCAAGTCAAGGATTATGTGGCTTCCTGATGTTGCCATCAGCCATGTTGCTGGATGCAGTGAGTCTAGACAACTCTGTTTGATTGGCTTATGCTATTATGTGGTCACAGAATGAAAGATCATACTTCTTTTCAACGCCGCCATTCCATTCATACATTTCGATTTAACATGCATTATCATTTGCATTCCGACCTTTTCTCCTTTGCATATTTATTCCAAGTTAATCAATGTTTATGACCATACAAATATCAAACTGCTTAAATGCATTATGGCTCTAATACATGCACCACATTGTGTATTACTTACAAAACAAAACAAATGAGCAATCGCAGACCTGTAATGTAAGTGAAATTAGTGAGGAAATTTGAGCTATAACGTGAAATTATTTTAAAAGTAGTCAGAGTTGACTGGAATAAATCAGTCATCTCTCTCTATGGGTCAGCATGTCTATAAAATTAAATTCTGTGATGCATATGTTTGGTGAACTGGAACAAAAGCAGTCAGAGCTTTCTTAGATTGAGGACACAATTTGCTCTTGAGGGAAGACTGATAGTAACATACTTGACCCTCACCACCATTTTTTTATTTACTGAATACAAATAAAAGTTTCCAACTTCTTTATTACGAATTATTGGAAGCGGTAGAATTGGGTGGGACACTTTATCAAAATATATTTTTCCGATCTCCAAGTTGAGAACAGATCCTGCAGTTGGAATGTAATCAAAGGGCAAGATTCAATCACTGATCAATAACAAAAGTAGACAGCCACTTTCCTTTATGAACTGATCGGTAAATTAAACTGAAACTGTTTGTTTATGAATATACAGTCAGGCTGTGTATGGTCAGGCAAGTGAAAACTGGTTTCAACGGAACTCTGCGGAGTCTGAACTTCGTGGTATGGAGATAGCCCCCAATGATGTGACAGCTTACGTTCATACTGTGGGAATTTATAACCCAGATCACAAAGAGGGGATCAATAGGCGATTATCTGGATAGGGGCAGTAGGATGTTATCACCCTTTGGGCATCCCTCACATACACACATACTTACTCTCACACACACACACACACACACACACACACACCACACACACACACACACACACACACACACACACAGACCTACACACACACTCTCTCACACACACATAAAGAAGAAGAGACAGACGCAGATAAGGAGAGGGGAGGGATGTCTCAATAAAAACACAATAACAGTGGATGAATGTGGTGTAGCAGTCGATGCCGGGTGGTGGATCCTGCTGCAGTTTGTTACAGACCTGCCTTCTTCTTTTCCTCCAGCCCACACGGGTGCCATTTTAAAGGTTGACTTTGAGCATGAAAAAACGGTCCAGCTCCGCCTCTTTCTCAATTTTCAAACAGAAATGGATTGTGCCTTTTGGTGGTTCATCCATGTGTCATTCTGGTAATGCGTGCCGCAACCGATGTAGCTAGTTCACTAGTTAAGCTTGCCACTGTAGCTAGCCAGTAACTCTTCCAGTATGTGTTGACGTCATTTCACAGGATTTGTTTTTGTAAGGAAGCTGTAGAAATCGTTAAAAATGACACTTTTATGAATCATTTATTTTAACTTATTTTTTTAAGCATTAAATGACCTGGTATGATGATGCGTTGATCAGTTATACAGTTTAGAGCCATAATTGTTGTGTTTTTTCCCAAAGTCAACCTTTAAAGCCATCAGAACAACAGCAACCTCCCTGTCGGCTGGGTTGTGATTTCACATCCCAGATCATTTATGCATGAATGTCAATGCATGCAGAGAATCAATGCTCAGGAATGATAAATCATGCATTCATAGTTTTCTTCCTCCTGCACAAGGAGAGGAAGTAGAATGAGAGGAAGTAGAAGGATTGCTGTGAATAGTCAGAAGATATTTTGGTGTGGTTAATTTTAATAAATATAAGGAAACCTATTTTATGCCCCAAGGTACTGCTAAAAATCAGCTCTGATTTTTGTTTTATCCATCATGAAAATATATACTCCGCTTTGAGATATGTTAGCCCATGATAGTTCCACCAACCACTGTCTGAGGTCAGTGTTTCAGCAAGTATAGACAATCATGTAGTGTAACAAAGGAATAAAACAGAAGAACACAAATAAACACACATATGTTTCTCCATCATACATTTATGTTGACCATTACACATTGTACATTAATGTATCGAAAGGGGGCAGAGTTTGTTTCTCAGACAAATGAAACGTTTCAAAATGGGAACACTGCCTACCCGGCGCGCATAGCAGATGAATCAAGCGCACCTATCACCTACAGCGAAAGACAAATTTAAATAAATAGTAGTGCAAGGCTTTATCGTTGGCTTTTCTACAGAAATGTTTGGCGATCGATTAGGAATGCCTTGAAGATCAACCAGTCGATTGCGATTGACAAGTTGGTGACACCAGGGGTTAAATTGAGATTTGGTAGCTGGGGGTCCCTATTTTGGGGGCGTGCAAGTGGTGGTGGGGGGGGGGGGGGGGGGGGGGGTGGTATATATATATAATATATATATATATATAATACATGGTAGATATTCAGTGCCTTCGGAAAGTATTTAGACACCTAGACTTTTTCCACATTTTGTTACGTTACAGCCTTATTCTAAAACGGATTTAATAAATAAAAATCCTCCTCAATCTACACACAAATACCCCATAATGACAAAGTGAAAACGTTTTTTTTTTGCAAATTTATTACAAATAAAATACAGAAATACTTTATTTACATAAGTATTCAAACCATTTGCTATGAGACTCGAAATTGAGATCAGGTGCATCGTGTTTCCATTGATTTTTCTTGAGATGTTTCTACAACTTGATTGGAGTCCACTTGTGGTAAATTCAAATGATTGGACATGATTTGGAAAGGCACACACCTGTCTATACAAGGTCCCGCAGTTGACAGTGCATGTCAAGCAAAAACCAAGCCATGGGGTGGAAGGAATTGTCCGTAGAGCTCAGAGACAGGATTGTGTCGAGGCACAGATCTGAGAAAGGGTACCAACCTTGTGGCTCAGTTGATAGAGCATGGTGTTTGCAACGCCAGGGTTGTGGGTTCGATTCCCACGGGGGACCAGTACGGGAAAGAAAAAAAAATCTATGAAATGTACGCATTCACTACTGTAAGTCGCTCTGGATAAGAGTGTCTGCTAAAATGACTAAAATTGAAAGTCCCCAAGAACACAGTGTCCTCCATCATTCTTAAATGGAAGAAATTTAAGAATGAGCCACCAAGACTCTTCCTAGAGCTGACTGCCTGGCCAAACTGAATTATTGGGGGAGAAGGGCCTTGGTCATGGAGGTGACCAAGAACCTGATGGTCACTGACAGAGCTTTAAAGGTCCTCTGTGGACATGGGAGAACCTCCCAGAAGGACAACCATCTTGGTAGCACTCCACCAATCAGGTCTTTATGGTAGAGTGGTAAGATGGAAGCCATTTCTCAGTAAAAGGCAGATGACAGCCTGCTTGGAGTTTGCCAAAAAGCACCTAAAGACTATCAGACCATGAAAAACAAGATTCTCTGGTCTGATGAAACCAAGATTGAATGCTAAGCGTCACGTCTGGAGGAAACCTGGCGCCATCCCTACGGTGAAGCATGGTGATGGCAGCAAGGATCGAGGCAAAGTACAGAGAGTTCCTTGATGAAAACCTGCTCATGACCTCAGACTGGGGCGAAGGTTCACCTTCTAACAAGACAACGATCCTAAGCACACAGCCAAGACAATGCAGGAGTGGCTTCAGGACAAGTCTCTGAATGTCCTTGAGTGGACCAGCCAGAGCCCGGACTTGAACCCGATCAAACATCTCTGGAGAGACCTGAAAATAGCTGTGTTCTCTAACGCTCCCCATCCAACCGACAGAGCTTGAGAAGATATGCAGAGAAGAATGGGAGAAACACCCCAAATACAGGTGTGCCAAGCTTGTAGCATCCTACCCAAGAAGACTCAAGGCTGTATTCACTGCCAAAGGTGCTTCAACAAAGTACTGAGTAAAAAGTCTGAATACATATGTAAATGTGATATTTCAGTTTTTTTTTGTCTTTTAAAACTATTTGATAAATTTTAGAATAAGTCTGTAACGTAACAAAATGTGGAGAAAGTCTAGGGGTCTGCATACTTTCCAAAGGCACTGTATATAATGGGTGTGGAAGATATAATGCTCTAACCTAATATACTGACAAAAGTAGCACGGGAGCATAATACAGGCTCTTAATTTCTAAACTGCTGTAATTGTCAGCTGTTTACCACATTTCTTACAAACAAATAGCATGTGATTTAGTCCATGCTTTAACTTCTTAAGGATCTAAAACATCAATGGTTGATCAGTGTTTACTCTGGATTTTGTATTTAGCAGTGGTGAAAAGGGTAGCTGAGTTGTAGTGTTATTATGGAATAGGGCAGGTAGGTTCTGGCCCAGTAGAATGACTGTGAGAAGGTCAGTTGTGGGAACTTTTTAAAAGGACATTATACTCCAAATGTATGAAAATACATACATAAATGATAAATGATGCTGACAGCATAAATGATGTTGACACCATCTAAAATATAATTTCCTCCTCCAGAAATGAGCCCAATAACATGTTTATCAGACAGGTGTGCTATATAGCAATAACCATTATTTCATTTAGCCCAATAGTTGCAGAATAGTGGTAATAAATAAATAGGCTAAAGCAAAGGGTTGCCCATCATCACCATTGCGCTAACCATTAGATCACAAACTCTAAACATGATCTTTTTTCTGCAACATATTGATGACATAGATGTGCCCCTAAAACTTTCCACTGGCACTCAGCCAAGGATGTATAAACTTCTGTGAATATAATGTAGAGCTAGCTGTTACTGTACACATGACCCGTGTTAGATTCAGCCCCAATCTCCACTATGCATTCAAAGCCATCGGCGAGCGCTACGCTACGTCCAGCTGGCTCATTTTTAGGAGTTGAGAAATAAATGTAGGTGGAATAGAAAGTTGTGATCCTCCTCTTTGAACACTGGCCATTAAATGGCTTTCAAAGATGTTTTCCTGCAACTGCATTAAGAATGTGCCACCCACAATTTTCAAGCGCCTGAAGATGAATAGTATTTTCTCGCATAGAATGCTACAAGCTGACCAATTGAATAGGTAAACTATTCTACTATGGGGTTGTCTGCTATTGATTACTTGTATTGTTGGGTGAGGAATATGAAATGTGGACTAAAAAATGTATTAGACAATTCAAAATTCGCTCGGACCCAGACCAATTTACCCATTGCATAGTGTGTAGACAAATAAAATAAATAAGAGTGCAAGGCTTTATCGTTGGTTTTTCTACAGAAATGTTTGCCATTCGGGATCGACAGGTTGGTGACCATTGGTGTATAGGAACTGCACTGGCTGCCAAGATAGGTGAACTTGTCCATAACTGACAGCTTCTATTCCATCACACAAATGGAGTAGCCTTCAGTAACCGGCATCATTTGTGCCCTGCATCTCACACCCGCCATCACTTGATGACATACACCCACACTGACACCTATCTGGTGAAAAGGTGCTGGGAGAAAAAATGGTAGAGCTGTTCCATTCTTCATTCTCAGCACACAGCTTTTTTAGCAACAGAGAGTGAAGAGGGATAGGAGACCCAGATACCAACGACACCCATAGGCTGACCGCTTTAATCATGGGAGTTCAACAAAGCGTGGGAGGGCCTGGCAGCTAGGGCTTAGAAAGTGTCTGTGTGTGTGTGGGAGAGTGTGTGTGTGAGGGAGAGAGTGTGTGTGTGTGTCTGTGGTTCAGTGTGTGTGAGTGCCCCATCACTAAGGGATGGCAGGTGTGAGCTGTGGGTCCATAAGTGAGGCCGCTGACTGAAGGCTACTCTTTGTGCCCAAGCTTGTCCCAATTTATACTCTCTCACTTTCCAAACTCAACCCTTTCACTTTGACAAACACTTTGGCCCACTTCACTCTGCACTATAATTAAGTGTCGTATGACCATCTCCGCCAGCCTAGAATTGATTCTTTAGGGCAAATATAGTTCGGAGAAGTAGAAATAGACAGAGGTCTGTTTCAAAACTCCATAAAGAGTGGCTGAGCAGCACTGGTAGTGTTGGTTGTAGGATTCAGGGAACAAGACCCAGTAGAAAGGATTGTGACATTGGAGGATATTATACAATCTGGTTTAGTGTGAAGATATGTAGAAACTGCTTCTCAAATAGAAATCCCTGATCACGCCTGTAGGTGATGTCATGACGACAATAGCTAGCTAAGCTCAAGTGCAGAAATATGCCATTGGTTCAAATGGTTGTGTCAGGGCAAACTGCGCATGTGCATGCCATCAAAACGAAGGCACATGAGGTTATAGTGATGATATGTTCAGCTACTGTACGTAGATCACTTTCCTGCAGTCAAAATAACCCAAAGCACCCTCTAGTGGCCTCATGGGTGGAATGTTATTAGTATTTTTTATAATTTGAAAATGAACATTATATAAAAAAATATATAACTCAGAAAATCATGTGTTTCTATGTCAAACAATTTTGTCATATTTCAGTTTTCTATGATATACATTTTTATTTCACCTTTACTTAACCAACACAGAGTTACACATAAACAAACGTACAGTCAATAACACGAAAGAAAAGAAAGATAGAAAAATCTATGTACAGTGTGTGCAAATGTAGAAGAGTAGGAAGATAGGCAATGAATAGGCCATAGAGGTGAAGATAATTACAATTTAGCATTAATACTGGAGTGATAGATGTGCAGATGATGATGTGCAAGTAAAGATACTGGGGTGCAAGAGGGTAAGTAATAATATGGGGATGAGGTAGTCGGGTGTGCTATTTACAGATTGGCTGTGTACAGGTACAGTGATCGGTAAGCTGCTCTGACAGCTTATGCTTAAAGTTAGAGTTGGGAGATATAAGACTCCAGCTTCAGAGATTTTTGCAATTCGTTCCAATCATTGGCAGCAGAGAACTGGAAGGAAAGGCGGCCAAAGGAAGTGTTGGCTTTGGGGATGACCAGTGCAATATACCTGCTGGAGCGTGTGCTACGGGTGGGTGTTGCTATGGTGACCAGTGAGCTGAGATAAGGCGGGGCTTATAGATGACCTGGAGCCAGTGGGTTTGGCGACAGGTATGTAGTGAGGACCAGCCAACGAGAGCATACAGGTCGCAGTGGAAGGTAGGGGCTTTGGTGATAAAACGGTAATAAAAATAAAAATATAAAGTGTAATATTGGGATGCACAGTCAAAATTGAATACATTTCAACTCCATGTCTGACATGATTTAACCTGTTATGGCTAGGGGGCAGTATTTTCACAGCCGGATAAAAAACGTACCCGATTTAATCTGATTATTACTCCTGCCCAGAAACTAGAATATGCATATAATTATTATCTTTGGATAGAAAACACTCCAAAGTTTCTAAAACTGTTTGAATGGTGTCTGTGAGTATAACAGAACTCATTTGGCAGGCCAAAACCTGATTTTAAACAGAGGTTGACATGCTTCGAAGTACGGTAATGGAATATTTGGAAATCTTTTGTCACGAAATGCGCCATGCTCGTGACCCTTATTTACACTTCGGATAGTGTCTTGAACGCACGAACAAAACGCCGCTGTTTGGATATAACTATAGATTATTTTGAACCAAACCAACATTTGTTATTGAAGTAGCAGTCCTGGGAGTGCATTCTGACGAAGAACACCAAAGGTAATCAAACTTTTATAATAGTAAATCGGAGTTTGGTCAGGGCTAAACTTGGTGGGTGTCTAAATAGCTAGCCGTGATGGCTGGGCTATCTACTCAGAATATTGCAAAATGTGCTTTCACCGAAAAGCTATTTTAAAATCGGACACCTCGATTGCACAAAGGAGTTCTGTATCTATAATTCTTAAAATAATTGTTATGTTTTTTGTGAACATTTATCGTGAGTAATTTAGTAAATTCACCGGAGGTTTGCGGGGGGTATGCTAGTTCTGAACGTCACATGCTAATGTAAAAAGCTGTTTTTTGATATGAATATGAACTTGATTGAACAAAACATGCATGTATTGTATAACATAATGTCCTAGGTGTGTCATCTGATGAAGATCATCAAAGGTTAGTGCTGCATTTAGCTGTGGTTTTGTTTTTTGTGACATTATATGCTAGCTTGAAAAATGGGTGTCTGATTATTTCTGGCTGGGTACTCTGCTGACATAATCTAATGTTTTGCTTTCGCTGTAAAGCCTTTTAGAAATCGGACAGTGTGGTTAGATAAAGGAGAGTCATGTCTTTAAAATGCTGTGAAATAGTCATATGTTTGAAAAATGGAAGTTTTTGTATTTTTGAGGAATTTGTAATTCGCGCCACGCCTATCATTGGATATTGGAGCAGGTGTTCCGCTAGCGGGACGTCTAGATGTAAGTTAAACAAATAATTATTTAACCAGGCAAGTCAGTTAAGAATAAATTATTATTTACAATGACAGCCTACACTGGCCAAACCAATTGTATGCCACCCTATGAGACTCCCAATCACAGCCTGTTGTGATACAGCCTGGATTTGATCCAGGGTGTTTGTAATGATGCCTCAAGCATTGAGATGCAGTGCCGTACACAGCTGCGCTACTCGGGAGCCCAGGTGTCTTCTTTTTTTCATCTCATAACCATGTTTGTGAGTTGTATACTTTTGTTTCAAAGTCGATTTGTTTAAGACTTTCAAGAAAAACTCTGTGTGACAGTGACTTAGCCCACTGCAGTAAAAGGTTATAATTTTGGTTTGAATCTAGAATGTTCCTTTAGAAATCTAGAAAATGAACAAGTAAGGAAGAATTTTCCCTTCTCAAACCACAGTCTGGTCTGTCGAGTCTGCTTCACAAGCGTTCCCGGAAGTCTCAGGATGTTGGGAAGTCTCACGATGCAGTACTCTAGTTGTTGCAGCAATACATTTGAATCTCAGAGAAATAGGAATTATTCCAGAGGAATAATTCTGTGTATTCATCTATTTTAATCCACCCATATATTATGTAGTATTTATATTTGTATGATCCAACCATCCTAAGGAGAACAGGGATATAACATCAAACAATGTACTGTAATGTTAAGTACCTCAATGGACCGTAAAAGAAATCACTCTACAAACTAGGGTGGTCTCCAGGTCCTGGTTAGCTCTCTCCGACTGGCCGTTCGACTGGGGATGGAATACGGAGGATAGGCTGGCCGACGCCCCAATAAGGGTGCAGAACGCCGTCCAGAACTGAGACAAGAACTGAGGACCCCGGTCGGAAACCACAACCATGGATCCTGAAGACGTGCTGCACCATGAGCTGGGCTGTTTCCTTGGCAGAAGGAAGTTTGGGGAGAGGGATGAAGTGAGCGGCCTTTGAGAACCGATCCACCACTGTCAGAATGACGGTGTTGCCATCTGATGGGGGAAGCCCAGTGACAAAGTCCAGAGAGATATGAGACCAGGGACGATGAGGGACCGGTAGTGGCTGAAGAAGGCCAGGAGCATGCCATGGAGTCTTGTTCTGGGCACACACCGTGCACACGGCGATGAAGACAGAGATGTCAGGAACCATTGTGGGCCACCAGAAACATTGTCGGAGGAATGCTAGGGTACGGCGGGAACCGGGATGACAGGTCAGCCTGGAGGAATGAGCCCATTCCAGGACCCGGGACCGGACTGAGTTAGAGACAAACAGCCGGATAACCGGGCCCCCTTTAGGTCCAGGCTGGGAACATTGTGCCTTGCGAACCAGGGTCTCAATACCCCAACCCACTGAGGCTGCAAGGCATGAGGTTGGGAGAATGGTTTCGGAGACTGAGGGTATGACAGAGGAACTGTATAGGCGACACAGGGCGTCAGGCTTCAAATTGTTGGACCCTGGGCGAAAGGAAATGGTGAAGTTAAATCTTGTAAACAAGAGAGCCCACCGTGCCTGCCTGGAGTTAAGGCGCTTGGCTGTACGGAGATATTCCACATTTTTATGGTTGGTCCAGACCAGGAATGTCTGTTCTGCTCCTTCCAGCCAGTGCCTCCACTCTTCTAACGCCATCTTGACTGCCAGAAGTTCTCGGTTGCCTACATCATAGTTTCTCTCTGCAGGATTGAGATGATGGGACAGGAAGGCACAGGGATGAAGCTTTATGTCCTGGGCATATCGCTGGGACAGGATGGCCACCACTCCAACATCAGAAGCATCAATCTCTACCACAAATTGACGGGATGGATGGATGAGGATGGGTGCTGTGGTGAACCGATGATTCAGGTCCACAAAGGCTCTGTCGACAGCTGGAGACCATGTGAATAGTACTTTGAGAGAGGTGAGTGCAGAGAGGGGGGCAGCCAGGGTGCTGTAACCCCGAAAGAAACGGCGGTAGAAGTTAGCAAAACCCAGGAAACGTTGCAACTGCACCCTGGACGTAGGTTGAGGCCAATCCACCACTGCTTTCACCTTTCCAGGATCCATCTGGACATTTCCCTCAGCGATGACATATCCCAGAAAGGTGATTGTAGAGTGGTGGAAGTCACACTTCTCGGCTTTCACAAACAAATGGTTCTCCCAGGAGGCGCTGAAGGACCTGTCTGACATAAAGAACATGTTCCCAGTAAAAGGCACATGCACTTTCAAATGCAAATACAAGGAAAGTGACATGATGTTGGACTTTTACATTGTTGACACTAGAGCACCTGCAGTGCTAGGTCTTAAAGCATGTTTAGACATGGACCTCATCAAGCTAGTTTTATCATTGACAGCACCAGTAGAGACAGAAAATGTACTGGAGGAGTTTGCTGATGTTTTTACAGGAATAGGATTATTCCCAAGAGAATGTACCATTCACCTTGACCCAGACGCAACCCCTGTGGTCTACCCACTCAGAAAGATTTGCCTTGCTCTCCGTGCCCATCTGACGAAAGAGTTGGATCAGCATGGAGCAATCTGACATAGTCACCAAGGTTACAGAACCGACTGACTGTGTAAACGCGTTAGTGGTGGTAGAGAAACCCTGCACAGGCAAGCTCCGAGTATGCCTCGACCCAAGAGACTTGAACAAGGCTATCAAACGCCCCCATTATCCTTTACCGACGCTAGATGGCATCACACACAAGCTAGCGGGAGCACACTACTTCAGTGTCATGGACGCTAGATCAGGCTACTGGGCTATCAAGCTCACAGAAGAGTCATCTAAGCTCACAGCATTCAACACACCATTTGGATGCTACAGGTTCCGTCGCCTGCCTTTTGGGATTATCTCAGCCCAAGATGAGTTTCAGCGAAAGATCGACGAAGTGTACGAAGGCTTCGACGGAGTTGTGGCAATTGTGGACGACATCCTTGTCTATGGTCGAACTAAAGAGGAGCACGACCGAAACTTCCGCCCGATGCTGCAAAGATCCCGTGAGAGAGGAGTCCGGCCCAACCCCGAGAAGAGCACAGTCGGCTCTACAGAGGTCAGCTACTTTGGACATCTTCTCACAGCGAATGGAATCAAGCCAGATCCACAGAAGATCTCAGCCATAAAAGAAATGGAGCCACCAAAGAACCGTGCAGAGCTGGAAACAGTGCTTGGCATGGTCAACTAATTAGCCAAGTTCGCACCCAGCCTCTCCAATGCTAATGCACCCCTGCTAAAGCAGTCCAGTGAGATTCTCTGGGACAAGCAACATGACATTGCTTTCCAGAGTGTGAAAGACTTGATCACGAAAGAACCAGGACCAATCATTGCCTACTACAACCCCAACAAAGAGCTCAGACTCCAAGTGGACGCGTCGAAGTATGGACTAGGTGTAGTGCAACTGCAAGAAGGAAAGCCCATCAGCTCCTCTTCCAAATCTCTCACAGACTGTGAAATCAACTACGCTCATATCGAAAAGGAGCTCTACGCCATTCTGTTCGGATGTAAATGTTTCCATCAGTACGTATATGGACGACAAGTCATTGTGGAATCTGACCACAGGCCCCTTGAGTCAATCATGAGGAAACCACAAGCCGCAGCCCCGCCAAGGTTACAGAGAATGATCCTTCAACTACAAAAATACGACTTCACAATCACTCACCGTCCAGGCAAAGACATCCCTGTCGCAGACACACTCTCCAGGAATGTTCTTACCTATAAGGACAGCAGCCTCAGTGAAGGCATGGACACGCAAGTGCACACTGTGTACAGCCACCTACCCTGTTAGTGACACTAAACTGAAGGAGATCCAAGCAGAAACAGAAAAGGACTCACAACTCGCATAGCTGAGGAAAGTCATACAGGATGGATGGCCTGAGGAGAGGAGAAAATGCTCTCAGAGCGTCTCAGAATTCTGGAACCATCGTGATGAACTATCACAGATCAACGGAATCATTTTCAAAGGTGAGAAAATCATTATTCCTACCAGTCTCAGAGAAGAGATTTTGACAAAGATCCATGCTGGACACATGGGCATGGAAAAGTGCAAACAGAGAGCACGGGACATTTTGTTTTGGCCCGGAATGTGCAAACAAATAGAGGACATTGTTGGTAAATGCACCATCTGTCTTGAACAACGCCCCTCAAACACCAAAGAGCCAATGTTACCTCACTGTATCCCAGACCAACCCTGGCAGGTCATGGCAACCGATCTGTTCACCTGGAACAACGAGGACTACATCGTAACAGTGGACTACTACAGCAGATACTTCGAACTCGACAAGCTTCACAGCACCACATCTGCAGCTGTGATACACAAGCTGAAAGCAGCCTTTGCCAGGCATGGCATTGCAGAGACTTTAATAATATCTTACAATAGGCCCTGTTACAAATCAAATGAGTTTGAATCCTTTACAAAAGCATGGGAGTTTACCCATGTCACCACAAGCCCACATTACCCTCAAAGTAATGGCCTTGCTGAAAAATCTGCAGATTGTTAACCTCTTATGGCTAGGGGGCAGTATTTTCACGGCTGGATAAAAAACGTACCCAATTTAATCTGGTTACTAATCCTACCCAGTAACTAGAATATGCATATACTTATTATATATGGATAGAAAACACCCTAACGTTTCTAAAACTGTTTGAATGGTGTCTGTGAGTATAACAGAACTCAAATGGCAGGTCAAAACCTGAGAGATTCCTTTACAGGAAGTGGCCTGTCTGACCATTTCTGGAACTTCTTTGCCATCTCTATCTTTTACTAAGGATCTCTGCTCTAACGTGACACTTCCCACGTCGTCCATAGGCGCTCAGAGCCCGGGAAAAACCTGAATGTCGTCATTCCAGCCCCAGGCTGAAACACATTATCGCCTTTCTCAAGTGGCCGATCAAGGGACTCTGGGCTTAGGCGCGTGACCTGACCGCCCCCGTCTTTGTGATTTTTTCCTCTGTTTGCCGAAAAGGAGATTCCCGGTCGGAATATTATCGCTTTTCTACGAGAAAAATGGCATAAAAATTGATTTTAAACAGCGGTTGACATGCTTCGAAGTACGGTAATGGAATATTTAGAATTTTTTTGTCACGAATTGCGCCATGCGCACGACCCTTCTTTACCATTTCGGATAGTGTCTTGAACGCACAAACAAAACGCCGCTATTCGGATATAACGATGGATTATTTTGGACCAAACCAACATTTGTTATTGAAGTAGCAGTCCTGGGAGTGCATTCTGACGAAGACAACAAAGGTAATGAAACTTTTGTAATAGTAAATCGGAGTTTGATCAGGGCTAAACTTGGTCGGTGTCTAAATGGCTAGCCCTGATGGCTGGGCTATCTACTGAGAATATTGCAAGATGTGCTTTCACCGAAAAGCTATTTTAAAATCGGACATATCGAGTGCATAGAGGAGTTCTGTATCTATAATTCTTAACCTGTTAGGGCTAGGGGGCAGCATTTGCACGTCTGGATAAAAAAATGTACCCGATTTAATCTGGTTACTAATCCTACCCAGTAACTAGAATATGCATATACTTATTATATATGGATAGAAAACACTCTAAAGTTTCTAAAACTGTTTGAATGGTGTCTGTGAGTATAACAGAACTCATTTGGCAGGCAAAACCCTGAGACATTTTCTGACAGGAAGTGGATACCTGATGTGTTGTATTGACTTTAAACCTATCCCATTGAAAAACACAGGGGCTGAGGAATATTTTGGCACTTCCTATTGCTTCCACTAAATGTCACCAGCCTTTACAAAGTGTTTTGAGTCTTCTGGAGGGAGATCTGACCGAACAAGAGCCATGGAACGATGATGTCCCATTAGACACCTGGCGCGCGAGTTCATGTTGGGTACCCTCGTTCCAATACGTTATAAAAGAGTATGCATTCGTCCACCTTGAATATTATTCATGTTCTGGTTAAAAAAGGCCCTAATGATTTATGCTATACAACGTTTGACATGTTTGAACGAACGTAAATATATTTTTTCCCCTCGTTCATGACGAGAAGTCTGGCTGGCTTAGATCATGTGCTAACAAGACGGAGATTTTTGGACATAAATGATGAGCTTTTTTGAACAAAACTACATTCGTTATGGACCTGTGATACCTGGAAGTGACATCTGATGAAGAGAATCAAAGGTAATGGATTATTTACATAGTATTTTCGATTTTAGATCTCCCCAACATGACGTCTAGTCTGTATCGCAACGCGTATTTTTCTGGGCGCAGTGCTCAGATTATTGCAAAGTGTGATTTCCCAGTAAGGTTATTTTTAAATCTGGCAAGTTGATTGCGTTCAAGAGATGTAAATCTATAATTCTTTAAATGACAATATAATATTTTACCAATGTTTTCTAATTTTAATTATTTAATTTCTGACGCTGACTTGACTGCCGGTTATTGGAGGGAAACGATTTCCTCAACATCAATGCCATAGTAAAACGCTGTTTTTGGATATAAATATGAACTTGATAGAACTAAAAATGCATGCATTGTCTAACATAATGTCCTAGGAGTGTCATCTGATGGAGATTGTAAAAGGTTAGTGCATCATTTTAGCTGGTTTTATGGTTTTGGTGACCCTGTCTTTGACTTGACAAAACATTACACACAACTCTTGTAAATGTACTGTCCTAACATACTCTAAATGTATGCTTTCGCCGTAAAACCTTTTTGAAATCGTAAAACGTGGTTAGATTAAGGAGATGTTTATCTTTCAAATGGTGTAAAATAGTTGTATTTTTGAAAAATTTGAATTTTGACATTTATTTGGATTCAAATTTGCCGCTCTTGAAATGCACCTGCTGTTGATGGAGTGCACCACGGGTGGCACGCTAGCGTCCCACCTAGCCCATAGAGGTTAAAATAATTGTTATGTTTTTTGTGAACGTTTATCGTGAGTAATTTAGTAAATTCACCGGATGTTTGCTGGGGGTATGCTAGTTCTGAACGTCACATGCTAATGTAAAAAGCTGGTTTTTGATATAAATATGAACTTGATTGAACAAAACATGCATGCATTGTATAACATAATGTCCTAGGGTTGTCATCTGATGAAGATCATCAAAGGTTAGTGCTGCATTTAGCTGTGGTTTTGTTTTTTGTGACATTATATGCTAGCTTGAAAAATGGGTGTCTGATTATTTCTGGCTTGGTACTCTGCTGACATAATCTAATGTTTTGCTTTCGCTGTAAAGCCTTTTTGAAATCGGACAGTGTGGTTAGATAAAGGAGAGTCTTGTCTATAAAATGCTGTGAAATAGTCATATGTTTGAAAAATTGAAGTTTTTGTATTTTTGAGGAATTTGTAATTCGCGCCACGCCTATCATTGGATATTGGAGCAGGTGTTCCGCTAGCGGAACGTCTAGATGTAAGAGGTTAAATCACTCATGGACAAAGCAACAGCAGACAAGAGAGACCCCTACCTCAGTCTCGTTGAATACCGCAACACTCCAGTTGACAACTTCAAATCACCAGCCCAGCTTTTGATGAGCCACAGACTTCGCTCAATCCTTCCCAGCACCAACCAGCAGCTGCAACCTGAGATCGTCAGCTACAAGGAAATGCATGAAAAACGTGCACAGAGACAACAGCAACAAAAGCGATACTATGACAGGTCAGCTAGACCACTGCCACCACTGATCGACGGAGAGTCAGTTAGAATCCAGGAACATGACCTCTGGAAGCCAGCAGTCGTCATCCAGCCAGCTGACAATATCACGTCCGCACCGCAGAAGGAGCGGTGTACCACCGCAATCGTCGTCACCTACTGAACACAAAATACAACACACTGATGAGATGAACTGTTCCCCTGAAGGAGAACGTGATGGACTAAGCACACACACACACACACAGCACAACATACACCATACTTACCTGCAACACCACAATAACTGTTGACTGACACAGAAGCATGCTCAGCATCATATCCCACAAGGTCAGGAAGAGAGGTCAAGCCCAGAGCTGTCCTAGACCTGTGAAATGTCAAATGGTGTAGGCGGATCGCTGCCCTAAAAGAGTTCCAGACTGTAAACTTGTTATTGAAAGTTCACATGAAATGCTTTGGTATTGTATTTGTTTGAAACGTTAAGATGTCATTTCTACAGTGAAAGCTGAGTATCTCTTGTTCGAAAAGTAACAGTATGTTGGATCATTGTTTCAGAGTCTATGTTGATTCAGTTGGTGTAGTATGCAATATAAATGGTTACTTACCTTGAGTTCAAAATACAGAGCATGTATTCAAAAGAAACGCTTAGAATATGTAAAACATTTTTCTTTTGTTTTAAAAGAAGGGGGATGTAATATTCATAAGTGTAAACATACTGAATTATAATTGGATGCATTTTACCGCCATATCATACTCTGCTATGATTGGTTAAGACCACCCAGATGGTTAGGTCATGGTTGGAGATAAGTAAACATGCCAGTTGTAGCTAGCTAATAAAGAGCTACGTTAAGAAATATCCTGTAGTACTGCATTTTATTATTTTGTACAAAGCGTGCAAAACAAGACAGTCGTCAAGGTCGACGAACACAAAATGGTTTAGCATGTCCCGGAGCACATTGTTTACCAGAGCCTGGAAGACAGCGGGGGCATTGCTGAGCCCAAACGGCATGAGCTGGTACTCATAATGTCCGCTGGCTGTGTTGAAGGCAGTCATCCACTCATCTCCTTCGCGTATCCGAACCAGGTGGTAGGCATTCCGAAGGTCCAGCTTGGAAAAAATGGTGGCCCCCTGGAGAGGTTCAAAAGCCGAGGAGGGGAGTGGTTGTCCTGGCACCACACTGCAGTCGCACCACGCTTCGCTCCACAGGTAATATTCCACTTCGCTACATTACAAAGGCTTGATTTGTTTGATCTGAGCAATTCTTCTTAGCTAGCTACATAGCCGTCTTTGTATCAAAGATAATTGTGTAGTTTAGAGTAACTGAGTAATTATCGAGGCTAGCTATCTTCGTCCTCCTAACGTAGTCAACACTGCTAGCTGCTAGCTAGCTAGTCATCACTGTTAGCTAGCCAACTTCTACGACTAACAGCACCGCAGAAACTATTACATTACAACGCAACGACTTGATTAGTGTGGTGTTAGTGTTAGTTAGCCAGCTACATAGTTGTCTGTGCTGTCTCTGTATCTAAGATAATTGTGTAGCTTGAGTTTGAGTATTATCGAGGTGTGCTAGCCAGCCGCGACGCGGCGCCAGACTTACTCAACACACCTAGTCATCATTAACCCACTGCCAGATAGCCATCCGTTACCGACTAGCAGCGCTGTAGTTACTAATACTTCACAACGGAACGATTTGACTAGTGCAGTGTTACCTAGCGAGCTACCTAGTTGTCTTTGTCATAGCTTGATAATTGTTAATTGATAATTGTTAGCTAGCCAGCCATCGAGGTTAGCTAGCCAGCTATTTCCGTCCCCCGCGACGCCATTTTTCCTAACCTAGCCAACTATTACCGACGAGCAGCATTGTTGAAACTAAATACACTACAAAGAACGTCTTGATTAGTGTTATGTTAGCTAGCTAGCTACAAAGTTGCTTTGTATCATGACAAGGTGTAGTACTGAAACTACCGAGGTTACCTAGCCAGCTACACGTTCAAAGTCAACAACGCAGCCACTGCTAGCTAGCCTACTCCACCAGCCAGCAGTACTGTATCATTTTAGTCAATAACATTTTTGCAACGTAAGCTTAACTTCCTGAACATTCGAGACGTGTAGTCCACTTGTCACTCCAATCTCATTTGCATTAGCGTAGCCTCTTCTGTAGCTTGTCTACTATGTGTCCGCCTATCCCTGTTCTCTCTCCTCTGCACAGGCCATACAAACGCTCCACACCGCGTGGCCGCTGCCGCTCTAACCTGGTGGTCCCAGCGCGCACGACCCACGTGGAGTTCCAGGTCTCCGGCAGCCTCTGGAACTGCCGGTCTGCGGCCAACAAGGCTGAGTTCATCTCAGCCTATGCTACCCTCCAGTCCCTAGACTTCCTGGCGCTGACGGAAACATGGATCACCACAGATAACACTGCTACTCCTACTGCTCTCTCCTCGTCTGACTACGTGTTCTCGCATACCCCTAGAGCATCGAGCCAGCGGGGTGGTGGCACTGGAATCCTCATCTCTCCCAAGTGGACATTCTCTCTTTCTCCCCTGACCCATCTGTCTATCTCCTCATTTGAATTCCATGCTGTCACAGTTACCAGCCCTTTCAAGCTTAACATCCTTATCATTTATCGCCCTCCAGGTTCCCTTGGAGAGTTCATCAATGAGCTTGACGCCTTGATAAGTTCCTTTCCTGAGGATGGCTCACCTCTCACAGTTCTGGGTGACTTTAACCTCCCCACGTCTACCTTTGACTCATTCCTCTCTGCCTCCTTCTTTCCACTCCTCTCCTCTTTCGACCTCACCCTCTCACCTTCCCCCCCTACTCACAAGGCAGGCAATACGCTTGACCTCATCTTTACTAGATGCTGTTCTTCCACTAATCTCATTGCAACTCCCCTCCAAGTCTCCGACCACTACCTTGTATCCTTTTCCCTCTCGCTCTCATCCAACACTTCTCACTCTCCCCCTACTCGGATGGTATTGCGCCGTCCCAACCTTCGCTCTCTCTCTCCCGCTACTCTCTCCTCTTCCATCCTATCATCTCTTCCCTCTGCTCAAACCTTCTCCAACCTATCTCCTGATTCTGCCTCCTCAACCCTCCTCTCCTCCCTCTCTGCATCCTTTGATTTCCTCTGTCCCCTATCCTCCAGGCCGGCTCGGTCCTCCCCTCCTGCTCCGTGGCTCGACGACTCACTGCGAGTTCACAGAACAGGGCTCCGGGCAGCCGAGCGGAAATGGAGGAAAACTCGCCTCCCTGCGGACCTGGCATCCTTTCACTCCCTCCTCTCTACATTTTCCTCTTCTGTCTCTGCTGCTAAAGCCACTTTCTACCACTCTAAACTCCAAGCATCTGCCTCTAACCCTAGGAAGCTCTTTGCTACCTTCTCCTCCCTCCTTAATCCTCCTCCCCCTCCCCCCCCCCCTCCTCCCTCTCTGCGGATGACTTCGTCAACCATTTTGAAAAGAAGGTTGACGACATCCGATCCTCGTTTGCTAAGTCAAACGACACTGCTGGTCCTGCTCACACTGCCCTACCCTGTGCTTTGACCTCTTTCTCCCCTCTCTCTCCAGATGAACTCTCGCGTCTTGTGACGGCCGGCCGCCCAACAACCTGCCCACTTGACCCTATCCCCTCCTCTCTTCTCCAGACCATTTCCGGAGACCTTCTCCCCTACCTCACCTCGCTCATCAACGCATCCTTGACCGCTGGCTACGTCCCTTCCGTCTTCAAGAGAGCGAGAGTTGCACCCCTTCTGAAAAAACCTACACTCGATCCCTCCGATGTCAACAACTACAGGCCAGTATCCCTTCTTTCCTTTCTCTCCAAAACTCTTGAACGCGCCGTGCTTGGCCAGCTCTCTTGCTATCTCTCTCAGAATGACCTTCTTGATCCTAATCAGTCAGGTTTCAAGACTGGGCATTCAACTGAGACTGCTCTTCTCTGTGTCACGGAGGCTCTCCGCACTGCTAAAGCTAACTCTCTCTCCTCTGCTCTCATCCTTCTAGACCTATCTGCTGCCTTTGATACCGTGAACCATCAGATCCTCCTCTCCACCCTCTCCGAGCTGGGCATCTCCGGCACCGCGCACGCTTGGATTGCGTCCTACCTGACAGGTCGCTCCTACCAGGTGGCGTGGCGAGAATCTGTCTCCGCACCACGTGCTCTCACCACTGGTGTCCCCCAGGGCTCTGTTCTTGGCCCACTCCTATTCTCGCTATACACCAAGTCACTTGGCTCTGTCATATCCTCACATGGTCTCTCATATCATTGCTATGCAGACGACACACAATTAATCTTCTCCTTTCCCCCTTCTGACAACCAGGTGGCGAATCGCATCTCTGCATGTCTGGCAGACATATCAGTGTGGATGACGGATCACCACCTCAAGCTGAACCTCGGCAAGACGGAGCTGCTCTTCCTCCCGGGGAAGGACTGCCCGTTCCATGATCTCGCCATCACGGTTGACAACTCCCTTGTGTCCTCCTCCCAGAGTGCTAAGAGCCTTGGCGTGACCCTGGACAACACCCTGTCGTTCTCCACCAACATCAAGGCGGTGACCCGATCCTGTAGGTTCATGCTCTACAACATTCGCAGAGTACGACCCTGCCTCACACAGGAAGCGGCGCAGGTCCTAATCCAGGCACTTGTCATCTCCCGTCTGGATTACTGCAACTCGCTGTTGGCTGGGCTCCCTGCCTGTGCCATTAAACCCCTACAACTCATCCAGAACGCCGCAGCCCGTCTGGTGTTCAACCTTCCCAAGTTCTCTCACGTCACCCCGCTCCTCCGCTCTCTCCACTGGCTTCCAGTCGAAGCTCGCATCCGCTACAAGACCATGGTGCTTGCCTACGGAGCTGTGAGGGGAACGGCACCTCCGTACCTTCAGGCTCTGATCAGGCCCTACACCCAAACAAGGGCACTCCGTTCATCCACCTCTGGCCTGCTCGCCTCCCTACCTCTGAGGAAGCACAGTTCCCGCTCAGCCCAGTCAAAACTGTTCGCTGCTCTGGCACCCCAATGGTGGAACAAGCTCCCTCACGACGCCAGGACAGCGGAGTCAATCACCACCTTCCGGAGACACCTGAAACCCCACCTCTTCAAGGAATACCTGGGATAGGATAAAGTAATCCTTCTAACCCCCCCCTTAAAAGATTTAGATGCACTATTGTAAAGTGGTTGTTCCACTGGATATTATAGGTGAATGCACCAAATTGTAAGTCGCTCTGGATAAGAGCGTCTGCTAAATGACTAAAATGTAAAAAAAAAAAAAATGTAAAAAAATGTTAGAGGTAACGATTCTTAACCGTAATGTCATTAACCTGTTAGGGCTAGGGGGCAGCATTGACACGGCTGGATAAAAAACATACCCGATTTAATCTGGTTACCACTCCTACTCAGTAACTAGAATATGCATATACTTATTACATATGGATAGAAAACACCCTAAATTTTCTAAAACTGTTTGAATGGTGTCTGTGAGTATAACAGAACTCAAATGGCAGGTCAAAACCTGAGAGATTCCTTTACAGGAAGTGGCCTGTCTGACCATTTCTGGAACTTCTTTGCCATCTCTATCATTTACTAAGGATCTCTGCTCTAACGTGACACTTCCCACGTCGTCCATAGGCTCTCAGAGCCCGGGAAAAAAGAGAATGTCGTCATTCCAGCCCCAGGCTGAAACACATTATCGCCTTTCTCAAGTGGCCCATCAAGAGACACTAGCTTATGCGCGTGACCCCGACCGCCCCCGCCTTTGGGATTTTTTCCTCTGTTTGCCGAAAAGGAGATTCCCTGTCGGAATTTTATCGCTTTTCTACGAGAAAAATGACGTAAAAATTGATTTTAAACAGCGGTTGACATGCTTCGACGTACGGCAATTGAATACTTTGAATTTTATTGTCAGGAATTGCGCCAAGCGCGCGACACTTCTTTACTATTTCGGATAGTGTCTGGAACGCACGAACAAAACGCCGCTATTCGGATATAACGATGGATTATTTTGGACCAAACCAACATTTGTTATTGAAGTAGACGTCCTGGGTGTGCATTCTGACGAAGACAACAAAAGGTAATGACATTTTTATAATAGTAAATATGATTATGGTGAGTGCTAAACTTGCCGGGTGTCTAAATAGCGAGCCCGTGATGCCTGGGTTATGTACTTAGAATATTGCAAAATGTGCTTTCACCAAAAAGCTATTTTAAAATCGGACATATCGAGTGCATAGAGGAGGTCTGTATCTATAATTCTTAAAATAATTGTTATGCTTTTTGTGAACGTTTATCGTGAGTAATTTAGTAAAATGTTAGCGAATTCCCCGTAAGTTTGCGGGGGGTATGCTAGTTCTGAACGTCACATGCTAATGTAAAAAGCTGGTTTTTGATATAAATATGAACTTGATTGAACAAAACATGCATGTATTGTATAACATAATGTCCTAGGGTTGTCATCTGATGAAGATCATCAAAGGTGAGTGCTGCATTTAGCTGTCTTCTGGGTTTTGGTGACATTATATGCTGGCTTGAAAAATGGGTGTCTGATTATTTCTGGCTTGGTACTCTGCTGACATAATCTAATGTTTTGCTTTCGTTGTAAAGCCTTTTTGAAATCGGACAGTGTGGTTAGATTAACGAGAGTCTTATCTTTAAATGGCTGTAAAATAGTCATATGTTTGAGAAATTGAAGTAATATGATTTTGAAGATTTTGAAAATCGCGCCACAGGATGGCAGTGGCTGTTACGTAGGTGGGACGAATTCGTCCCGCCGGTCCCATAGAGGTTAAGACCCCGGTAGTCAATGCACGGACACAGGGTCCTGTCCGTCTTGCCGTCAGGAGAAGCAGATGGACGGACGGCCCCAGTAGCCAGAGACTCCTCTATGTACTCCTCCATGGCCTTGGTCTCCAGCCCGGATAGAGAATATAGCCTACCACGAAGTGGTGTGGTGCCTGGGAGGAGATCAATGGCACAATCATAAGGACGGTGCGGGGGAAAAGAAGTAGCCCATGCCTTGCTGAAGACTTCCAGGAGGTCGTGGTACTCCGTGGGGAAGGCAGAGAAATCTGAGACTTGACTTAAGCCCTGATGAGGCCGTCTCGGGGAAGTTAGCGCTGCTTTGAGGCAATGGGAATGGCAGAACGGACTCCAACCCAGGGTTGAAGTTGTGGTCCACTCAATAACGGGGTTGTGTTTCTTGAGCCAAGAAAATCTCAAAACAATAGGAACATGGGGAGACTCAATGAGGAGGAGCTGTATAGTCTCATTGTGATTTCCTGAAACCCGCAAATTAACAGGAACAGTGCTGTGGGTAACTCTACCAATGGAGCGGCTGTCCAGTGCTCTAGCGTCCATCGGAACAGAGAGGAGTTGAGTTGGGAAAGCTAATTCAGAAACTAGGGTAGCATCCATAAAAGTCTCATCCGCCCCAGAGTCATTGAGCACCCGAAGAGATTTAGACTGGTCTCCCCACAGCAGTATAAAAAAAGGGAGTGCGGTTGATGGGATTTAGAGGATTCCCAGTCTGACTCACCAGAGTACTTGTACCTACTACAGAAATAGGTCTCTTGACTGGGCAGGTGGCTATATAATGTCCCGCAGCCCCACAGTACAGACAACTGTTGGAACTTAGCCTATGTGAATGTTCCCCTAGGTGATAATCTAGCTCTGCCCAGTTGCATAGGTTCCAGAGTATCTGACTCACCCGTCGCTGGTGATTCTCGAGGGAGCTCGGGTGGCTTCGGATCCTCTCGGAAAACAGCCTTTGGGGACTTCCAGATTCCTTCGAAGGTAAGCGAGCTATTGCGAATGAACGTGTGTGCCCTAGGCCAGTCCTCCTCTCACTTCTGCGTTCACTTATACGTCCATCAATTCTAATGGTGAGGGCGATGAGGGAATTGAGGTCCACCTGTAATTCCGGAGCAGCTAGCTCATCTTTTACCACCTCAGATAATCCGTGAAGAAAGGTATCGAAATGAGACTCTGGATTCCAGGCACTCTCAGCGGCCAACGTGCGAAAATCAACTGCGTAGTCTGCCACACTACGGGAGTTGACGTAATTCAAGAAGTTGTCGGGCCGCCTCTCTCCCGGATACCGGAGAATTGAACACCTTCCTCATCTCTGCCATGAAATCCTCCAGATGATGACAAATTGCATATTGTTGCTCCTAAACTGCTGTAGTCCAGAAGAGCGCCCTTCCCGACATTAGCGTAATAATATACGCTGTCTTCAATCGGTCTGAAGGAAATGAAGATGGCTGTAGCTCAAAAATAAGAGAGCACTGAGAAAGAAAACCCTGGCAGGTACAGATAAGCGGGGTTCTCAGGGAGCCGGGGTAGGCTGTACCAACCCAACACTAATAGGAAAAAAGTTACTGGGTGGTTGGGGGTTCTCAAAGGTGGCAGGCTGCCTACAGGCTGCCTATGAGATACAGTGCCTTGCGAAAGTATTCGGCCCCCTTGAACTTTTCGACCTTTTGCCACATTTCAGGCTTCAAACATGAAGATATAAAACTGTAATTTTTTGTGAAGAATCAACAACAAGTGGGACACAATCATGAAGTGGAACAAAATTTATTGGATATTTCAAACTTTTTTAACAAATACAAAACTGAAAAATTGGGCGTGCATAATTATTCAGCCCCCTTAAGTTAATACTTTGTAGCGCCACCTTTTGCTGCGATTACAGCTGAAAGTCGCTTGGGGTATGTCTCTATCAGTTTTGCACATCGAGAGACTGAAATTTTTGCCCATTCCTCTTTGCAAAACAGCTCGAGCTCAGTGAGGTTGGATGGAGAGCGTTTGTGAACAGCAGTTTTCAGTTCTTTCCACAGATTCTCGATTGGATTCAGGTCTGGACTTTGACTTGGCCATTCTAACACCTGGATATGTTTATTTGTGAACGATTCCATTGTAGATTTTGCTTTATGTTTTGGATCATTGTCTTGTTGGAAGAAAAATCTCCGTCCCAGTCTCAGGTCTTTTGCAGACTCCATCAGGTTTTCTTCCAGAATGGTCCTGTATTTGGCTCCATCCATCTTCCCATCAATTTTAACCATCTTCCCTGCCCCTGCTGAAGAAAAGCAGGCCCAAACCATGATGCTGCCACCACCATGTTTGACAGTGGGGATGGTGTGTTCAGGGTGATGAGCTGTGTTGCTTTTTCGCCAAACATAACGTTTTGCATTGTTGTCAAAAAGTTCGATTTTGGTTTCATCTGACCCGAGCACCTTCATCCACATGTTTGGTGTCTCCCAGGTGGCGAACTTTAAACAACACTTTTTATGGCAAGAAGAAATGGCTTTCTTCTTGCCACTCTTCCATAAAGGCCAGATTTGTGCAGTATACGACTGATTGTTGTCCTATGGACAGAGTCTCCCACCTCAGCTGTAGATCTCTGCAGTTCATCCAGAGTGATCATGGGCCTCTTGGCTGCATCTCTGATCAGTCTTCTCCTTGTATGAGCTGAAAGTTTAGAGGGACGGCCAGGTCTTCGTAGATTTGCAGTGGTCTGATACTCCTTCTATTTCAATATTATCGCTTGCACAGTGCTCCTTGGGATGTTTAAAGCTTGGGAAATCTTTTTGTATCCAAATCCGGCTTTAAACTTCTCCACAACAGTATCTCGGACCTGCCTGGTGTGTTCCTTGTTCTTCATGATGCTCTCTGCGCTTTAAACGGACCTCTGAGACTATCACAGAGCAGGTGCATTTATACGGAGACTTGATTACACACAGGTGGATTCTATTTATCATCATTAGTCATTTAGGTCAACATTGGATCATTCAGAGATCCTCACTGAACTTCTGGAGAGAGTTTACTGCACTGAAAGTAAAGGGGCTGAATAATTTTGCACGCCCAATTTTTCAGTTTTTTATTTGTTAAAAAAGTTTGAAATATCCAATAAATTTCGTTCCACTTCATGATTGTGTCCCACTTGTTGTTGATTCTTCACAAAAAATACAATTTTATATCTTTATGTTTGAAGCCTGAAATGTGGCAAAAGGTCGAAAAGTTCAAGGGGGCCGAATACTTTCGCAAGGCACTGTATCTCCCTGATATGCTCCATAATAGCCTTAAACCCTTGGCCGTGGCATTCCATCAGGGAATGAATCCCTTCCAAAAGCCTCTGTTGTAGCTCCTCATGCCTCCCAATGGTGGCTCCCTGCAGGGAGACAGCATGGTGGAGCTGGTCCAAGTCTGCTGGGTCTGTCATGGCCAGTTCATACTATAAGGGCCCAAGGCGAGACCCAGATGCAGACACGGGAGGCAGATGGTTTGAGTCTTTTATGTTTATTGATCAATCCAAAAGGGGTAGGCAAGAGAATGGTTGTTGACAGGCAAAAGGTCAAAACCAGTTCACAGTCCAGGAGGTACAGAGTGGCAGGCAGGCTCGAGGTCAGGGCAGGCAGAATGGTCAGGCAGGTGGGTATGGAGTCCAGAAAACAGGCAAGGGTCAAAACCGGGAGGACTAGCAAAAAGAGAATAGAAGCAGGAGTACGGGAAAATACGCTGGTTGACTTGAAAGACATAAAAGACGAACTGGCACAGAGAGACAGGGAACACAGGGATAAATACACCAGGGAAAATAGGCGACACCTGAAGGGGGTGGAGACAATCACAAGGACAGGTGAAACAGATCAGGGTGTGACAGAGACAAAATGCGATCGGATCTTCATCTAACTGACCTTTACATAACTCTTATAGAATTTCCATGTGGACGGGGATATTGGACATTTTATAGAAGTTTACTGCAGGACAACTTATTTTTAACTAAGACAAAATAATTTCTAACTGAATTTTTCCAGTATAATACAGGTTCAGCAAATCCCCTTATTGTTTGGGATACCTTTAAATGTACCTTCAGAGGTCATTTAATTAAATATTCAATTAAAAAGCAGTTTCTGGATAACAAGACTAACAAGGGAAATACATGAACTAATAGTACAGGATAGCAATAAAAACATTACTACAGAGGTACAAAATAAGTTAGAAGAAAAACAATAAGAACTTGAGAAACTTATTCAAGAATGATCCAATGTAATCTATTACAAAAATAAAGCAAACTGTATGGAATATGGAGAAAAATGCACACAATTCTTCCTGAATCTCCAACACATGAACGCAAACAAAAATTATTTGTAGAAACTCGTCACTGAAGACGGAGTCATCTATGATTCTCCAAATGATATTTAAAAGCTAAATATTTTAACCTCTATGGGGCACTCCATCAACAGCAGGTGCATTTCAAGAGCGGCAAATTTGAATCCAAATAAATGTCAAAATTCTAATTTTTCAAACATACAACTATTTTACACCCTTTGAAAGATAAACATCTCCTTAATCTAACCACGTTCTACGATTTCAAAAAGGTTTTACGGCGAAAGCATAAATTTAGAGTATGTTAGGACAGTACATTTACAAGAGTTGTGTGTAATGTTTTGTCAAGTCAAAGACAGGGTCACCAAAACCATAAAACCAGCTAAAATGATGCACTAACCTTTTACAATCTCCATCAGATGACACTCCTAGGACATTATGTTAGACAATGCATGCATTTTTAGTTCTATCAAGTTCATATTTATATCCAAAAACAGCGTTTTACTATGGCATTGATGTTGAGGAAATCGTTTCCCTCCAATAACCGGCAGTCAAGTCAGCATCACAAATTAAATAATTAAAATTAGAAAACATTGGTAAAATATTATATTGTCATTTAAAGAATTATAGATTTACATCTCTTGAACGCAATCAACTTGCCAGATTTAAAAATAACCTTACTGGGAAATCACACTTTGCAATAATCTGAGCACTGCGCCCAGAAAAATACGCGTTGCGATACAGACTAGACGTCATGTTGGGGAGATCTAAAATCGAAAATACTATGTAAATAATCCATTACCTTTGATTCTCTTCATCAGATGTCACTTCCAGGTATCACAGGTCCATAACGAATGTAGTTTTGTTCAAAAAAGCTCATCATTTATGTCCAAAAATCTCCGTCTTGTTAGCACATGATCTAAGCCAGCCGGACTTCTCGTCATGAACGAGGGGAAAAAATATATTTACGTTCGTTCAAACATGTCAAACGTTGTATAGCATAAATCATTAGGGCCTTTTTTAACCAGAACATGAATAATATTCAAGGTGGACGAATGCATACTCTTTTATAACGTATTGGAACGAGGGTACCCAACATGAACTCGCGCGCCAGGTGTCTAATGGGACATCATGGTTCCATGGCTCTTGTTCGGTCAGATCTCCCTCCAGAAGACTCAAAACACTTTGTAAAGGCTGGTGACATCTAGTGGAAGCAATAGGAAGTGCCAAAATATTCCTCAGCCCCTGTGTTTTTCAATGGGATAGGTTTAAAGTCAATACAACACATCAGGTATCCACTTCCTGTCAGAAAATGTCTCAGGGTTTTGCCTGCCAAATGAGTTCTGTTATACTCACAGACACCATTCAAACAGTTTTAGAAACTTTAGAGTGTTTTCTATCCATATATAATAAGTATATGCATATTCTAGTTACTGGGTAGGATTAGTAACCAGATTAAATCGGGTACATTTTTTTTATCCAGCCGTGCAAATACTGCCCCCTAGCCCATGTTTCCGTCAGCGCCAGGAAGTCTAGGGACTGGAGGGTAGCATAGGCCAGGTCGCAATTGTAAATGAGAACTTGTTCTCAACTTGCTTACCTGGTTAAATAAAGGTTAAATAAATAAATAAATAAATAAAACATTGACAAATTGACTCTGTACCGGTAGCCCCTGTATATAGCCCCACCATTGTTATTAAATCCTGCTCTTTAATTATTTGTTTTTCTTATCTGTTACTTTTTTCGTAATTAAAATTTTTGGTGTATTTTCTTAAAACTGCATCATTGGTTAAGGGCTTGTAAGTAAACATTTCACTGTAAGGTCTACACCTGTTGTGTATTTTATTTGATTTTGATCACTCATGTGTTCCAATGGCACTTTGTGTTAGCTAATACATGTTTATAATTTAAAAGGCCAATTGATCATTAGAAAACCCTTTTGTAATTATGTTAGCACAGCTGAAAACTGCTGATTAGAGATGCAATAAAACTGGCCTTTAGACTAGTTGAGTATCTGGAGCATCAGCATTTGTGGGTTCGATTACAGGCTCAAAATGGGCAGAAACAAAGAACTTTCTTCTGAATCTCGTCAGTCTATTCTTGTTCTGAGAAATGAAGGCTATTCCATGCGAGAAATTGCTAAGAAACTGAAGATCTCGTACAATGCTTTGTACTACTTCCTTTTACAGAACAGCGCAAACTGGCCCTAACCAGAATAGAAAGAGGACTGGGTGCACAACTGAGCAAGAGGACAAGTACATTAGTTTCTAGTTTGAGAAACAGATGCCTCACAAGTCCTCAACTGGCATGTCCTTTGTTTTCTTGCATTGTTGTCTGTTGGATGATTGGTGTGGGGTAGTTGTTGAGCAGCTTCACTGCAAGTATATTGTGTGTTTTTGATATAAAAAAAAAAAAATGGAAATGTTGTTATTTTTTTGGAATGTATGAAGAATAAAAACAGCCTACTTCAAAAGGTGAAGGAATTTGAACTGTGTAGCTCCATGTTTGGTTGGCCTGACTCATGCACACAGAGACACAGAGACCCCCCCCACCACCACCACCACCACCACCACCACACACACACAATCACAGTTGTTTTTCAAAAGAACATCTTTCAAACGAGTGACAGCCTCTAACAATAAAATGGAAATGAATCACTTACAGTAATTCAAAATGAGATCCATGCATCACAAGGTTAAGTATTGATTTGTCAGACGGTAACCTTGGCGTTCTTTTAAATCACCCCACTTAAGGTATTCTTCCTCCCTCCTCCCGGGCTCCATAACACTCATAACGTATTTTTCATCAGAAGTTTTTTGGGGAATTACCATATTCTCCAGAGAGAGCATCTTTGCAAAATAACCTTGCAATTCAGTTACAAAGTCATTAGAGGCATAATGGCAGGGAGGGGAACACATATTTTTAAATGTAAAATAAGAATATATTTTTGTTATTATGTGCTGCGTTGTGAGCTAACAAAGCTCCTATCCCACACAAAGCTTAACAGTTTTAATGCTATGCATCCTTCCCTGCTATTAACCCATTACACTTGTACCCGTATATGGGTTGAAACTGGCACATTTGGAGACTGATAAGCTCCTAAATTGGGGTCTCCACTACACATCTCTGTATGGGTTTTGAATGACATCAGTTCTGAACTTGAGCACCGCTCATGACAAGAAGTTTCCCCCATCCCTCCTGGTAATTGGGCAACTTTTGCAAATGTTTTGTTGTCTGAGTGAGGGAAATGCTGTAAATTACGAGGACTCAAAGTATTTTGAACGATGAGACGTTTAGGATTATAATAATTACTGTTTTGGTGTCATACAAGCAAGCCAAACACCTGTGACTCCAAATGTGCACTTTAGATTTCCATATCATAAAACCCATGTAATATACAGTGTCAACGTTTATGATCACTATGTTTGATGTACAGTTACTGAATGTATCCAGAGTATTTTCAGATTTCGTTATTAAGAAATGCATCGAAAGTACAGTAAATGTAAAATGCACATAACATCAACAGTGTAATGTTTGGATTCAGTCTTGTGTCAGGTGAGCTATTGTGTCCTCACCTTTAGTCTAATCCTTTTCCCATAATCTCCAAACTGTTCCCTTTTGGCAATGAATATGCTTTACATATTTCTTCTGTAAGAAACATTTCAATTTAGCCCTACCAATTCCCACGAGTGCAAGGGGGTAAAAGGATCCTCTCTTCTGTAATCAATCCATTTTCACTCATGTTGTGGGGAGACATTGTCATTGAAGTGAGAGGCACACAGACACACTCACACAATAATTTAACCATTTTGCCTGATCGCCAATACATGTTAAGCTAAAAAGGAACATAAGCATTGTGTCTCCATACACACAACGTTACCCCAAACATAATAGCATGCACTTTGCCTTACACACACACATCCACAGACCAACAACACAACATAATTCAATCAGTCAAAGCAAATGCCATCCATTCTGATTCTGATTGAGAACAAACAGATGCTTCCAGTCTACAAAGGCAGAAACCAGAGGAAACTTGACATTAGGTGGGCTGAAGCGTTTGAAGAAAGAACCACAGCAGGGCCAGTGAAAAATAATTTATGAACAAATCTTCCTTACATTAGATCAGTCACAAGGAGGCCTACACCCAAGAGTGAGCCACTAATCAATACAGAAATGGTCAAAACAAGTCCGGGCAGAGGCACATGAGAGGAAAGAGCGAGCCGGCGAACCGTTGAAAAGCAGCAAGCTCACTAAGGATGAGTATGAGAAGTATGGTCGGGAAAAAAAGGGAATAAAGCATCCAACAACGATCACGTTGAATGATTCGAACAGGCAGCCATTTTGCTTTGAGACACATGTAGCATAATGGGGAATAGTCCAATGAGGAAACTAATGGATTGATACAGATGTAGGTACAGTGAAGGGGCAGATGGGAGGGAAAGAGTGAACAACAGCTCTGACAAAGGAGGAGTGTAATAGGGTAAAGCGTTGTTATGACCTCTTGACCAGTGCCTTGTTTACAATCTCTGCTAAACATCAAGCTTCATGTAGAAGTGTTGTTCGCCAGCACAAAATGGCCAGAAGCCTTCTTCTTCGGCCAGACGTTCAGGTCCAATGCTCGCTCATTCCACACAAAGCCTTAAGACAGCCCTAGTCTTTGATCCTTTTATGGTTTTGTGTCTAAGCCCACCGCTCTAGGGGCAGCTCTTTGGGAGCAATTCATGGCTTATTAGATTTTGCAGGAGGAAGCTCTCTACTACCCCTGAAAAATAGGGATTAAATTGTCCTGCAGCATGGGGTTGAATTGCCCCTCAATTGATGTGGTTACACAAGCTCAGCAGATTGCGTGCCAAATGCACATGCTAGAGGTATAGTTGGGTCTTTTATGGGGGGGGGGGGGGCAGCTAATGTGGCCACTTTTCAAAATGTGATCCAAATTGCATCATGTTCTTTTAATGAGACTGGGATATAGGTTTAAGCGTGGACTGGGATGCACACGATTAGACAGATAACGCATGCACACACAGGCTCAAACACGCAGAAAGACAGAAAAGCAGACAATGCACATACAGAGAATGCAAGCAGAGTACAAACACTACACAATAGATACAATGGCTCCAAGTACACTACACACAGTACATTGCTCCAAGTACACTTAACAGTACATAGCTCCAAGTACACTACACACAGTACATGGCTCCAAGTACACTACACACAGTACATGGCTCCAAGTACACTGCATACAGTATATGGCTCCAAGTACACTGCATACAGTATATGGCTCCAAATACGAAGCCCAGTCCACACTCATACAGATATCAATAACAGATATGAACAACACAAACACACACTAGATACAGTTTTTTTTGCCATTTTCATGAACTCTGACAATTATTCAAACAGCTTCATATATCAACAACAGTATATCAGTACATAATCCATCTTAATTTAAAGAGAGACATCAATAGCCACTTGAGTCATGCCAACAGTGGGCTATTCATGAGGCTAGAAAATGTATAACTGTGCTGTAGCTTTATGGCTTTGGCAGTTCTGATGAAAGAATAAGCAGCCTAAAGACATCATTAAACACAAAATGAAGAAACTCTGTTGCTTTGAGTTGTATTTCATACTGTGTTAAATGTCGAAGTTCTAGTCAGTGCTTGCTCTTATGAACACCAACTTCGTGAGTGAATGAGTGTGTGTGGGTGTTTGTGTGTGTATTAGTTCTCACACCAATATGTTGTGTGTGCATGTTTGTGTGTCAGCAAGAGCTCTTTACAGTTACTGAAATTTGACAAAGATGGCTGCTGGCACAATGCCTTAAGCCCTAAACAAATAACACACCCAACTGAGAATGAGTCAACTGCAAATGCACATAACCATACTGTCTGAGGAAATCTGGCTGAAATCACACCAGCGACATTCTAGCAGGATATCCTATTCTTAATTATGAGGACGGGTTTGGCAAAGTTCTCTCTATCACACCTGCATAAAAGTTTCCTCTCAAAAGTCCAGGAAAACATGGGAGAAGTACTCACAGCCCTTGACCTGGTACAACAAAACATCCCTCAGCATTATTCAGTCAGGACAAATTTCCAAAGAAAGCAGATGGTGGTGATTTACATCAAAATGTTCTAACTATTACTAATGGCTACCAGCGGAAAGAGTGAGTGGGGGAGAAAATGGCTGCCGCAGCAGCCTCTCTCTGTTTGCACTTTAGCCATGTCCTGAGGGTAGAGCAGAGAAACACATCTGGTGTTGACCAACGAGACGAATAACAACAGACGCTCCCGATTTACGTGGAGAGGAAGCTAGTAGAGAGCATGGTAACTATGAAGAGATTTCACAGTATTGTGAAATGGAATTCCTAATGAGTTGTGTACTGTACAGAACATTGCTATCAAATAGGAATGAGTCATTCATTCATCCATCCATCACTCTTCTTCGTTCTGTTCTTCATTAATTTTCCTCTAAATAAAATTCAAGGGTGGCTGAGTGCACATGTAAACGCACGTAAACACACACCAAGCTCACAAACATATAGATGCTCTCTCTCTCTCACACACACAGATAAACACACCCACACCAGGAGGGTAGAGAGGTCTTGTTTCCATCTTGACTGAAGTCAAACTCTGTCACCTGAAGCCATTCTGAGTGTTGAAATGCAGAGCCAGTCTGTGTTGGCTCTTTGGCTACCATCAGCTGATTAAAAAGCATGTGTATGTTATGACCTCCAACCTTCCAGGACACTTCTGTCTGGAGGCAGTGTGTGGTACTATGGTGCACAACAGATAGCAAAATTCCTCAAGCTATCTCCATAACATCATCTCGTCATTGTTTCTGTCTTTTGTCAATGGTATTATGTGTCTAGCAACATCACCTTTTAACCCTAGGGTCGATGTCCGCGCCCCTGCGGAAATCTAATTGGCATAATAAAAAAATCATAAAAATAGGCAGTTTAAACTAGAGATATCAGTTTTTTTGCATTGGATGCGTCTCAATCCACCGCATCGGCCTATGTAACACTTCCGCATCTACTCTACAACCCCCACAAGTGTCTTGGGACTCGTCTGAAGTCGGTACAGCCGATCTGCCAATTTCTGTATGTTCTGTCCGAACAGTTTGGGCTACACACTAATATGAACCCTCCCTCCCAAGAACATGTACAGTACATGTCAGTTGTTTTGCTCTAGGATGCCCACAGGCCTCACAACACTTGTCTGAAGGTCCACCCGTACCAGTAAAAAAAATTATGGAAGCATGGAGAATGTTAAATTACAAAAAATAGTGAAATAAATTATCTTTCTCAGATATAGGATAGACACTTCAAAACAAACTTCCATTCGATTTTTTTGGAGGGGACTATCTGTTATTCCATGTAGTGAATCTGTTATTCAATGCGTTTGTGTAGGCTAATAGCAGTAAGGCCAAATATATTTTTTTATCAAATCATTTTTTTATATATATGTTTGATACTTCAAGTGGTCATAAAATTCACCAACAGAAACAATAAAAAAGGTTTTATCTGATGAAAGCGCTTCCCACTAACTGTACTACAGATGGTGAAAATCAACATGTTAATGATACTTCCACTGGGTGTGAAATTATTGACACCCTAGGGTCCCGTGTGGCTCAGTTGGTAGAGCATGGTGTTTGTAACGCCAGGGTTGTGGGTGTGATTCCCATGGGGGACCAGTACGGAGAGAAAAAATATATGAAATGTATGCATTCACTACTGTAAGTCCCTCTGGATAAGAGCGTCTGCTAAATGACTAAAATGTAAAATGTAAAAAAAATATGAGCAATAATTACTTTGTGTAATGGTCGTCGTATGTAATGGACCAAGTTGCAGCGGGTTGAGTGCTCATTTTAACTTTTATTGAACACTTAGCAAAACGAACGACAGCTAAACAGTTTTGCAGGCTAACCTTAGCAGTGCAAAAAAACTTCCCACAAAACCCATTACAAAAACACCCCTCTATATAGGACCTTCAATCAGAAGCAACGAAGAACAGCTGCCTCCAATTGAAGGTCAAACCAATAACCCTAAACATAGAACTAAAAAGACTAGACCAGAACATAGAAATATACTAACATAGAACATAACCAAAAACCCCGGAACACTCTAAACAAACACCCCTCTACATAAACACATAGACCAACAAACCCCAAAACACTCTAAACAAATACCCCCTGCCACGTCCTGACCAAACTACAATAACAAATAACACCTTATACTGGTCAGGACGTGACACTTTGTAAAATAATTTATTCACACACTGAGCTACATTGTATGCTAAAAGATTTGAATAAATAAAGTAGTCAAAAGTTTAGTATTTGGTCCCATATTTATAGCACACAAAGAGTACATCAAGCATGTGACTCAACAAACTCGTTGGATGCGTTTGCTGTTCGTTTTGATTGTGTTTTTCGATTATTTTGTGCCCAATAAAAATGTATAGTAAATAATGTACTGTGTCATTTTGGAGTCCATTTTATTGTACACTGAACAAAATATAAACGCAACATGTAAAGTGTTGGTCCCATGTTTCATGAGCTGACATTTTCCATACGCACAAAAATCTTATTTCTCTCAAATTTTGAGCACAAATTAATTAACATCCATGTTAGTGAGCATTTCTCCTTTGCCAAGATAGTCCATCTACCTGACAGGTGTGGCATATCAAAGAGCTGATTAACTTTTTATGGATAGGTGGCAGTATTTTCACGGATGGATAAAAAACGTACCCGAATTGATCTGATTATTACTCCTGCCCAGAAACTAGAATATGCATATAATTACTAGCTTTGGATAGAAAACACTCCAAAGTTTCTAACACTGTTTGAATGGTGTCTGTGAGTATAACAGAACTCAAATGGCAGGCCAGAACCTGAGAAGATTCCAAACAGGAAGCGCCCTCTCTGACCATTTCTTGGCCTTCTTGATCATCTCTATCCAAAACAGGGGATCTCTGCTGTAACGTGATATTTTCTAACACTCCCATAGGCTCTCAGAAGGCGCCAGAACGTTGAATGATGACTTTGCAGGCCATGGCTGAAAAACAGTAGCGCATTTGGTAAGTGGTCGATCTGAGAACAATGAGACGGGTGCGCGCGTGAACGAGATGACTCCATGTTTACATTTTCAGTCTTTGAACGAAAACAACGACTCCCGGTCGGAATATTATTGCTTTTTTATGAGAAAAATCGCATGAGAATTGATTTTAAACAGCGTTTGACATGCTTCGAAGTACGGTAATGGAATATTTAGAAATTTTGTTTCACGAAACGCGCCGGGCGCGTCACCCTTCTTTACCCTTCGGATAGTGTCTTGAACGCACAAACAAAACGCCGCTATTTGGATATAACGATGGATTATTTGGAACCAAACCAACATTCGTTATTGAAGTAGAAGTCCTGGGAGTGCATTCTGACGAAGAACAGCAAAGGTAATCCAATTTTTCTTATAGTAAATCTGAGTTTGGTGAGTACCAAACTTGGTGGGTGTCAAAATAGCTAGCCTGTGATGGCGAGCTATCTACTCAGAATATTGCAAAATGTGCTTTCACCGAAAAGCTATTTTAAAATCTGACACCGCGATTGCATAAAGGAGTTCTGTATCTATAATTCTTCAAATAATTGTTATGTTTTTTGTGAACGTTTATCGTGAGTAATTTAGTATATTCACCGGAAGTGTTCGGTGGGAATGCTAGTTCTGAACGTCACATGCTAATGTAAAAAGCAGTTTTTTGATATAAATATGAACTTGATTGAACAAAACATGCATGTATTGTATAACATGATGTCCTAGGAGTGTCATCTGATGAAGGTCATCAAAGGTTAGTGCTGCATTTAGCTGTGGTTTGGGTTTTTGTGACATATATGCTTGCTTTGAAAATGGCTGTGTGCGGAATGTCTGTCCCTTAACAAAAAACATTAGGGGTGTGGATCAGAAAACCAGTCAGTATCTGGCCCTCACTAAACTCAGATTTACTATAAGAAAAATAGGATTACCTTTGCTTTTCTTCGTCAGAAAGCACTCCCAGGACTTCTACTTCAACAACAAATGTTGTTATGGTTTGAAATAATCCATAGTTATATCCAAATAGCTCCATTTTGTTCGTGCGTTCAAGTCACTATCCGAAGGGTGACGCGCCGGCACATTTCGTGACAAAAAATGTCAAAATATTCCATTACCGTACTTCGAAGCATGTCAAACGCTGTTTAAAATAAATGTTTATGCTATTTTTCTCATGAAATAGCGATAATATTCCAACCGGGCGACGTTGTATTCGTTCAAACACTGAAAGAAAAAAATGGAGTTGTCTTGTGCACGCGCGCTCCAGGGTCATTGTTCTCAGCAGGATCACTCATAAAACCTCCTGCTGTTTTTCGCCCAGAGACTGGAGAGCTCTCATTCAACGTTCTGGTGCCTTCTGAGAGCCAATGAACGCCTTAGAAAATGTCACGTTACAGCAGACATGCTGTATTTTTGATAGAGACAACAAATTGTCAGACAGGGCACTTCCTGTATGGAATCTTCTCAAGTTTTAGCCTGCCATATGAGTTCTGTTATACTCACAGACACCATTCAAACAGTTTTAGAAACTTTAGAGTGTTTTCTATCCAAATCTACTAATTATATGCATATTCTAGTTTCTGGGCAGGAGTAGTAACCAGATTAATTTGGGTACGTTTTTTATCCGGCCGTGAAAATACTGCCCCCATACCATAACAGGTTAACGTATCTGTGACCTTCAGGTTACATATTCACAGTCATGTGCAATCTATAGATTAGGTCCTAATTGATTTATTTAACCTCTTGACGGTCGCCTAGGATAGGGGGCGCCACAGCCCATTTTGAAAAAAAATTGTGCCCATTTTAAATGGCCTACTACTCAAACTCAGAAGCTAGGATATGCATATAATTAATACTTGTGGATAGAAAACACCCTAAAGTTTCTAAAACTGTTTGAATGGTATCTGTGAGTATAACAGAACTCATATGGCAGTCAAAACCCTGAGACAGATCGAAACAGGAAGTGGAATTCTGAATTGCGGACTCAACTTCATCACGTTGCCTATTAATCACACCGTGAGCTATGGTTCATTGAGCACTTCCTATTGCTTCCACTAGATGTCCCCAGTCTTTACAAAGTCATTTCAGTCTCCTACTGTGAAAACTGACAGAATGACACGCTGTGGAACGTGGTCACACGGAGAGGGCCATCAACATTATGACGCCGGCGCCCCTGGCTACCCTCCCCTTTCGAAACGTTTATAAAGACAATGCAATCGTCCCCCTTGAATCTTATTGGAGCTCTGGTTGATAAAGTCCCTAAAGATTTATGTTATACAACGTTTGACATGTTTGAACGAACCTAAATAAGAAAAAAAAGCATTTTGTTGAACGAGTAGCCCCGCGCACGTCGGAACTTTTGGTGCAGCCTTCAGAACGCGCTAACAACAACAAGCTAATGGAACATAAAGGATGAACTTTTTCGAACGAAAATACATTTGTTGTGGACCTGGGATTCCTGGAAGTGCCTAAGGATGAAGATAATCAAAGGTAAGGTATTATTGACAATAGTATACAAGACTAGATTTGATATGCGATTGTTCCAAGATGGCGCTGACCTGTATTGCTAGCCTATTGTTCTGAGTATCGCATCCCCTTTTATCGCAAAGTGTGATTACCCAGTAAAGTTATTTTTAAATCTGGCATTACAGGTGCTTTCAAGAGATATTCATCTATAAATCTTAGAATGACAATATTACATTTTAAAAATGTTTTCGAATAGTAATTTAGTAAATTGTAGCTCTGTTTCATCGGATGCATTTGAGGGAAAATAGTTAGTCAACGTTACGCACCGATGTAAAATGCTGTTTTTATATATAAATATGAACTTTATTGAACAAAAGAATACATGTATTGTGTAACATGATGTCCTAGGTGTGTCATCTGATGAAGATTGTCAAAGGTTAGTGCTGCATTTAGCTGTTTTTTGGTTATTTGTGATGCATGTGGTTGGTTGGAAAATGGCTATGTGGCTACTTTTACGATATACTCCTCTAACATAATCTAATGTTTTTCTTTTGCTGTAAAGCCTTTTTGAAATCGGACAACGTGGTTCGATTCAGGAGAGGTGTATCTATAAAACGATATAATTAAAAAAAAAAATTGAATAGAAAAATTATTACATTTTGTTATGCTAATGGCGATTGGATGTCCGTCCCATATACGGGCCGCACTGGGGTTAAATTGATTGATTTCCTTATATCAAAAAAAAATCATCAAAATCAAATTTATTTTTATAGCCCTTCGTACATCAGCTTATATCTCAAAGTGCTGTACTGAAACCCAGCCTAAAACCCCAAACAGCAAGCAATGCATGTGAAAGAAGCATGGTGGCTAGGAAAAACTCCTTTGGAAAAACTCCCTAGAAAGGCCAAAAACCTAGGAAGAAACCTAGAGAGGAACCAGGCTATGAGGGGTGGCCAGTCCTCTTCTGTCTGTGCCGGGTGGATATTATAACAGAACATGGTCAAGATGTTAAAATGTTCATAAATGACCAGCATGGTCAAATAATCATAGTAGTTGTCGAGGGTGCAACAAGCACGTCCGGTGAACAGGTCAGGGTTCCATAGCCGCAGGCAGAACAGTTGAAACTGGAGCAGCAGCACGGCCAGGTGGAATGGGGACAGCAAGGAGTCATCATGCCAGGTAGTCCTGAGGCATGGTCCTAGGGCTCAGGTCCTCCGAGAGAAAGAAAGGAAGAGAGAAAGAGAGAGAGAATTAGAGAGAGCATATTTAAATTCACACAGGACACCGGATAAGACAAGAGAAATACTCCAGATGTAACAGAATGACCCTAGCCCCCCGACACATAAACTACTGCAGCATAAATACTGGAGGCTGAGACAGGAGGGATCAGGAGACACTGTGGCCCCATCCGATGACACCCCCGGACAGGGCCAAACAGGCAGGATATAACCCCACCCACTTTGCCAAAGCACAGCCCCCACTCCACTAGAGGGATGTCTCCAACCACCAACTTACCGTCCTAAGACAAGGCCGAGTATAGCCCACAAAGATCTCCGCCATGGCACAACCCAAGGGGGGGCGCCAACCCAGACAGGAAGACCACGTCAGTGACTCAGCCCACTCAAGTGACGCACCCCTCCCATGGACGGCATGGAAGAACACCAGTACGCCAGTGACTCAGCCCCTGTAACAGGATTAGAGGCAGAGAATCCCAGTGAATTGTAAATCTTTTAAATGGTTGCATATATGTTTGTTCAGTATCAATAAGAATAGAATATGTTTCTAAACACTACCATGATTGGACAATCCTGAATGAATTGTGAATAATGATGAGACAGTTACAGAGTGTCAAAGATCACACCCACAACACATGCTAACCTCCCCTGTTATTGGCAATGGTGAGAGTTTGTAACTTTGAGGGTGAAGCTGACTATTACCTTGAACTTCAGAGAAGACTATTACTGTGTACCTCAGAGAAGACCCTGTACTTCACAGATTGTCATGACAACTGACTCATAATTGTGACCGACCGGCTCAATCGATTAGATTTTTTTTTTTTTTTTTTTTTTTTTTTTTACATTTTATAAAAGTAGAGACTCAGAGCTAAATGGAATATCATATAATACACTTGAGGAACAATGTGAAAGTAATTCTGCTTTTAAAGTTGATAAACTTGTAACCTCACTTTTGAGAAAATGGTCGTTGAATGTTTTGGTAAACCTACTGGGGAGCTGTTCTTTGTCTACACCCATTCAGCATCATTCACACCCTCTTAAGCCTTAGCCCCACCCATCTCTTTACAGATTCACATGTGAGGCCATGTACTAAACTACCAAAGATTTCAAGACTAAAGGCTGGTTTATACTACGTCTATTGACACTTGTCGCTGTGACATCATGAACATTCTGTTGTCGTCAAACATCAAACTTGTCATTGTCCTTATGAAAAAGTATAAACACAAAAGTATAAACACAAAAACTGCATGACATCAGCAGCCTGGTGGTCCAAAATAGCATAACTTGTGTATTTTAACACCAATAAACCCACCATTTAAAAAATGTATTTAGTATATGTCAATCTAGAAAACCAGGCAAATTAAAGCAACTTTCTGAACAATGTTTTGATTCGTTTCTAGCTTGTTAGCTAGCTAATGTTAAGTTAGCTGGCTAGCCAGCTCAAACAATAACCATATTTAGCTCATTTGTCTTCATTATTACAGGAAAATAAACTCACAACAAGATCACTATTTACAAGTTAATGGCAAGCCAATTGCAGAAAATAGCTTACAGTTGTGAGTGTGATGAAATAAAAGCAGGGCATTCTACCAGATAATTGTTTTACTTAGACACTGTCTCGTTGGCCTCACGTTGTATCCTAATTTGACATTGGTGCAGGTCATGTTCTTCACATTACCGCCTCTGGTAAACACATACTATATGAAATAGAATAAAAGTATATTTGTCACATGCACAGGTACAGAAGTGTTGTGAAATGGTTACTTGCATAGTGGAGTTTTTTGTTTATACATGTAGCTAGCTAGTTAAACAATGAACCACAATCCCAACTCATAACGTTACTACCCTGCATGAATATGCAGGAAGCTAACCAACCAGTTTCAATGTTAGCTAGCTAGTATTAAGCTATAGCTAGCAACGCAAATGTCTCTGAGATACAAATAATATTACTACACAGATGATACACATAATGTTAGCTAGCGAGCCAGCCAGCCATTAGCTAGCTAACAGTACACTTTAACTTGAAATAAAAATGGCATTCTGACAAATTAGAAATGTATATTATCTGAAAATGTAGCTAGCTAGACTATCTTACCCATATACATGGATGGATGCTTCTCCCTCTCTGTCATGGATGCCATGGTTGCCCTTAGTTTGAAGATCCAGAGACAGGTGTTTTATACAATAGCCTTCTGTATGTTCTCTTTTCGACTCCCTCAGCATATTTACAATCAAACGCCAGAGTTTTCTCCATCTCCTTAGCAATCATACTCTAATTCCACCCAAAAACACATTTTAATGTAAAAAAAAAAGTTTACGTTCAAATGCCTCTCCTGTGAAGATGTGATGAGCGACATGTGCCTAGTTTCCTGAAATGAGTCACAATTGACCCTGGTAAAGGCACTGTGTGCTGAAAAGTGGTTTATTTGTTTTCTCAAGTTCTTCAATCTGTTAGTCTTCACCTCATCAACCTTTTTGGATGTTTTGTTAATGTTTTTTAAGCATCACAGGTAATTTATGAACCATATAGGTGAATCTGAAGTTCCTGGTCTGATCTGTTGCCTGCCTGTGGACATGCAGGGCATCCTACATAACTTAGAAATTATTAAATGTTACTACAAGGGTGTCAAACTCAAATTACCTTGAGGCGACTTACCAACGTCAGTTGTATTGTTCTCATGAGGGGCTATTTCAAGTATCGCCAACATTGTTGCAAATCATATTATCATTATAACTGTGGTGTCAGGGGTTCATTAACATATTTCCCAGTATTCTCTGTTTGTAGTTAAAGTTGCTGCACCCGTTATTGGGATTGATGTGACAGTTTAGGTGTCCTGCATTTACCTAAAATATATATGGCCTGTAATATGACATAATAATAAACCTAATTATGCATGTGGTATGTTTCCTGCATCATATCAGTCTCTAGAGCCACAAGAAATCAGCTCGTGGTCCTTCGGTTTGAGATCTGTGTTACAGGAACGACAGGTGTAGACAATCAAAAGACGCATTGTGAACTGATTGTGATTAGATCTTCATGACCACCTCCTGACGTAGTCGAAGACTCATCTTGTACGGATATCCTTGAAGTGTAAATTGATCCTGACAACAAAAGCGTATACATTTGGCCAACATTACAGTTGTCCCGCTCTCTAAAAGATGGACAAAGATACCTCTTCAATTCCTCCAGAATTAAGTTTGTAGTCTTCATTAGAAACCAAGTGCCTACTGGCGCTGTGGTCAGATGCCACAGTCCAATCAAAATTAGATAACGCATATAGAAATAAAGATATTTATGAAAAGAGATTGTCCCGAATGAGAGAAAAGGGGTTTTCCCATTCCCACTTCCAATTTCAACGCAAAATCAAATACAGTATTTGAAAACGTACATAAAGGCCAAGGATTGTAATAGTAGGAGTGGGAATAGAATGCCTATTTTATTTGGAGCTGGATGCGGTATAGGACTTTATCAATAAAACGTCATAATACGGTGCACAGCGTTTGATTTCGCTGCTGGGGGGCAAGGAGAACACTAAAACCATTGACAACTACGTGCCGTTTTCAAGGGATTATTAAATACATGTTATAACTATTTGATTTTAATATGTTTCACCTCTTGTAGAGCATAGTCAGAACTACACATGTCCAATTATTCTACATTTAGCTCTATAATCAGAGGTATAGAGCAAGTAACTGCATGCTTTTCATCATGTATTTTCAGATACATGAGGGTAGTCTATCTAGCTAGCTAAGCAAACAACATGTCCTTTAAATCAAATCAAATGTATTTATAAAGCCCTTTTTAAATCAACAGATATCACAAAGTGCTTATACAGAAACCCAGCCTAAAACCCCAAATAGCAAGCAATGCAGCTGTAGAAGCACGGTGGATAGGAAAAACTCCCTAGAAAGGCAGGAACCTAGGAAGAAACCTATAGAGGAACCAGGCTCTGAGGGGTGGCCAGTCCTCTTCTGGCTGTGCTGGGTGGAGATAAGAGTACAGCAGGTGTGGTAGAGAGAGAGAGAGAGAGAGAGAGAGAGAGAGAGAGAGAGAGAGAGAGAGAGAGAGAGAGAGAGAGAGAGAGAGAGAGAGAGAGAGAGAGAGAGAGAGAGAGAGAGAGAGAGAGAGAGAGAGAGAGAGAGAGAGAGAGAGAGAGAGAGAGAGAGAGAGGGAGGGAGGGAGAGTCAAAAACAGCAGGTCCGGAACAAGGTAGCACGTCCGGTGAACAGGTCAGGGTTCCATAGCCGCAGGCAGAACAGTTGAAACAGCATGGTCCTAGGGCTCAGGTCCTCCGAGAGGGGAGGGATAGAGAGAGAATTAAAGGGAGTAGACTTAAATTGACACAGGACACCAGATAAGAAAGGAGAATTACACCAGGTATAACAGACTGACCCTAGACACCGACACATAGACTATTGCAGCATAGATACTGGAGGCTGAGACAGGGGTGGTCGGGGGACACTGTGGCCTCGTCTGACGATACCCCCAACAGACCACAAACGTACTACCCTGAGACAAAGCTGAGTATAGCCCACAAAGATCTCCTCCACCACACAAGCCCGAGGGGGCGCAAAACCAGACAGGAAGATCACATCTGTGACTCAAGGATAGGGAGCCATTTATTATGTTCAACATAGGAGGGAGTAGTTCTTTCTGTAGTTTAGATGGAATAGGGTCCAGTATGCAGCTGGAAGGTTTAGAGGCATGACTATTTTTCGTGAATGTCTCAAGAGATACAGGATAAAAAAAATTGAGTGTCTCCATTGATCCTAGATCCTGGCAGTTCTGTGCAGACTGAGGACAACTGAGCTTTGGAGAAATACCCAGATTCAAAGAGGAGTCCGTAATTTGCTTTCTAATGATCATGATCTTTTTGTGAAGAAGTTCATAAATTCATCACTGCTGAAGTGAAATGCTATCCTCTTTGGGGAATGCTACTTTTTAGTTAGCTTTGCGACAGTAACAAAAATTATGTTTTGGTGTAATCTAGGGTATTACACAAGGTTAAATTTAGGTCCTCAGTTAGATGGTTAACCTATCTTTGTACTCCGACATCCTTGGGTAGGTGGAGGGAGTCTGGAAGGGCATCTAGGAATGTTTGGGTTGTCTGTGAATTTATAGCACTGCTTTTCATAATCCTTGGTTGGGATCTGAGCAGATAATCTTTTGTGATTGCAAACATTATAAAATGGTAGTCCAGGATTATGAGGAAAAACATTTCGATCCACATTATTTATTCCACGGGACTAAACTAGATCCAGGGTATGACTGTGCCAATGCGTAGGTATGGGGACATGTTGGACAAAACCCACTGAGTTGATGATGGCTCTGAAAGCCTTTTGGAGTGGGTCTGTGGACTTTTCCATGTGAATACTGAAGTCAACTAAATTAGAATATTATCTTCCATGTCTACAAGGTCCGATAGGAATTCCATGTAATGCTTTGCAGGTTAGCAGTGTCGTGACGTTGTATTGATTAATGTGACAACTGCTGTTCATCAAATTATTAACTGTTTATAATTACATGATTAAATTAATCAGGTAATTATTAACTCAGTAACCTGGGGAACCATGGGAAAGTTTGGTTTTATTGAGTTTCTATTTCCCAAATTAAATCAAAGAATATCAGAATATCGATTTTACAACAGTCGCTAATGAATTCATTTCCTCTACAGTCTCATGCTGAACATTGCATAATCCGGGAATCTGCACAAACCCGAGTCCCACTAATTAAGTCCGTACCACACCAATTGAGTTCATTATTTATTTACTAACAAGCTAAAATGATAATATAATATACACAAACACACAGTCTAGGCTATTGATTAGAACTTAGTACAATGAAACAGGTCCCTAGTGGGCCAACACAATATGACACGTGTTACACAAAATGGAGATTTAAAAGAGAGAGAAAGAGAGAAAAGCACACTTGGGTACATTTGTAAACTATGCTTAGTTTAGCCATAACCTTGCCTCGAACTGCTGCTCTTATGGGTCAGAATATAATGATGTAATTATGTTTTGAAGGTCTCCGATGGGGTATCTCCTCATGGACAGAGTTCCTCCCTCTCCTCTGATGGCGGCACCTCTGTATCCGGTTGTAACTCTCTGATTGTTCACACAATGTCAGTGTCCTTTCTCTTAGTGGTCTGTTTCCTCACCCTTTTTCTGAAAGGGGGTCGTCTGAGTACGGTCAGCCGTGTAGCTCAGGGCTCCAGCGTAGGAATGAAAGCTGTGTAGACACACAATTCCTTGGGGAGTGGTAACCGGGTGGTCCTGCTTGAATTCACCCTCTTAGACACAGCTAGTCATCTGTAGCATAGATTGTTAAAAGGTACCTTTGTCTTCCTCAACCCCGTGTTGTGTTTTGGAGTTACAACTAACTCTTCAATGTACAATGTTTTCGTTATTACATTGTCATTTAACTTTTAATAACATAACAAAAACGACATTCATTTTCATATTCCATCTATCGTCATTATCAGCATTTTGGCTGACGAAACACATTGTCCCAAAGTCCATGTAATGCATGTTACTGTTCTGAGGTAGGTTCACCATAGGCCCATCATCCATTTCACTCTGTACTGAGAGGACAAAGGGATTTTGTCTGCTGCCTTAAGATTTACAATGGGCAGGAGGTGTCAGAAAATCCCCCACCTCCATACCTCTTGATCTGCTGGGTGTGAGAGATGTCTCTGTAGGATTGTGGTCCACGGTAACCTGACCCGAACAGGCCAGTCATGACATCCCCCCCCCCCCCCCCGGTTGTTTACCCTGGTAGTATTTCTGCAATCTGCAGATCACCACCAGAATGGACATGGGAGGTCCGGTGGTGGCTCTGCGTTCCGACCCGTCCTCCGGTTGTCCCGGCTAGTGGATCTAGGCAGTAACTTAGGCAGACGTTAATAATGCACAACACTCAGGCAATACATCATTACATCTCTTCCCCAAATGAGAGGCGTTATGGCTCTAACTGGGGTATGTATGGGGAACTTGTTTGTGGCTCTATCATTTATTAAGTGTCAAAGGAAATGAAACAAAAATTAATAAAAATAAAAGATATACAAAATATAGCTACCACACCTTAATCATGTAATTTGGACTGTGTTCTATATTCGTCCAAGGTCCTGGCTAAATTACTCTATCTTGGCATTGTCTCTAATGTCATATCTAGAGCGATCCTACTTGAAGGTGGGTAGTTAAGGCACTTGGAAAAATGGCCCCCTGAATGACACAGCTTACATTGGGGACATTACAGCGCTGACCTATCGAATTCAGGAGAGGAGGCTGGGGATGCTGTGGATGGACCCCCTGATTGGGTTTCAGGATCTATTGCCAACTTTCTGAAAATCGGGATCACTTCCATCCCACGAGTGATCCTAGTATAAGACCTCATTAAGTCTTCCATGGCACGTGTGCACCTGTGTACGTAGTAGGTGTACATCCCAAGGGAAATAAGGCCAAGGATCATGGTAACAGTCAGGAAACTTTCCGGTCCTGTCCAAGAGCGGGTGACAGACCAATCTTTTGGCCTGTAGTCAGTCGGGTCAACTAAAAATGTCTCATCCAGTACACAAAGATCAACAGTCATTGGTCCCTCGTACTGGATTTGTTTTTGAATGGCTTGTGGTAACTCAAGGGAACGCTTAGATAGACACAATCTCTGTGTCTATCCTGTCGTCGGGAAGATGGTATAGAGCGAGGTCATCTATGTGGATAATCGCCCCCTCTGGTACCTTACCAAAAACAGTCTGGTTGGGGAGGTTCAGTTGGGTGGTTGATTCATGGCGTTTGTAAGTCATAGTGGCGGACGCGAACGGTTTGTTAACCAACCATCAATTCCCTACAATCTCCACTTGTGTGGTGGTGGCCCCATCCCTTGCTGTTAGTTTGGCTCTACAGCGTTCTTCGCTGGTGATAGGCTTAAGACCACAAAGACGCTCAGTGTTATCCCTGATGAACGGTTTGCTAGGACAGAGTTATTGGACGTCTTTGGTTAGAATACACATTAACAGGTTAGGGGTGAGATAGAAATCTGGATTGTGTTCCGGATAAGCTACGACTGGGGGTGTGGCAATTTTCACGTGGGTACTGTCGCACCAAAATCCTACATTTAGAACCATTTTAAATCCATAGATATTCTCCAGTTCAACAAACGGCAGTGTCAGTAAAACTCCCACTTCAATTATGATCAACATCTATGTGTATTGGGATTGCCAATCCCAGACTGTAGGCCAAATGTGACTGTAATGGCCTTATCATGGTTGTAGTAGCTGAGGTCAGTATGTCGTGCACCATTGAGAGGGGCACTCTATCCCATGAGGGGATTCTATTAATGGCCAAGTGGTCCATAGAAGAGCTAAGTTCACTGAGAAAATCCTCCAATAACAATCAAACCAATTGGACATGGGCATAGTCATGGTTCATGACCTCTACTAGCTTTACGACAGACAAGAGGGTTTTGTTCAGGAGAGTAGCGTGTCTGTTTACCACCAGAATAGTGTCCTGGAGAGACTTTCCCACATGTTGCAATCTGAGTAACTGTGCTTTCATCTGTTGCTGGATAAGTGTCATCTCTTCAGTAATCTCCCTAACATTTCTCTTGACTGTGGCTAGACTGACTGCGTTGACGGCAGTGGTACCTAGGGCAAATAGTGACCCTATGGCTGCACCTATTGAGAGTAGTGCCCCGATGAATCATTTTTCTCACCTTGGCTCTGCTTGTTCTGACTGGGTGACTGTGAACTTTTGGAGTTGGGCCAACATATGGGCAGTGTCTAACTGGGCGTGCTTAACTGCCTGGGTGGTTCAGTCAGCCCTGGCCAAACTCAAATGTGCCACAGGTGGAATGTGTTGGCGGTACACGTTCTCTGCATCTAGGCGGACGTTCACCCCCTGAATGTGTACTCTGCAGTTAGTTATAAGGAGTCCTGGATCATCGCGGAGAACGATTCCCGTCAGGGGTCCGCTCGTGATTACATCTGCTGGGTTGGTTTTGACCAGGGCGCAGAGTGTCAGGATCACCCGAAGGAACTCCATCCTACAGAAACGCATAATCAGAGATATTGTTTGACTATTTCAGTTATTTGCTTTTGTAAACAAAAATGTTTTGACAACAATTTTTCAGATTTTCCTATTTTGGACAGCACAGCGCAAGACAATATCAATAGTGACAACACGTATATCTTGTAGCTGGGAAGAAAAGAAAATATGTTAGGTGCAATGTACTGATCTCCTGTAAGGGATCAGCTGAGGGTACTTAATAATTTTCTTAGTACCTCTGACTTGCTAGGTTTCTGTCTATTCGATGCTGACTAGTACCCCTTCTATTCCCATGGGGGAAGTGTACAACTTGATTTGGTTCCTGTGGACCCACTTTAACTTAGTGTTTTGTCAACCTTTGCTGATTCTGATTTGATAAGCTACAGGTGACAGCTTCACCACAATCTCGTGTGGCCGCGTCCATTAGGCAGGAACTTTGTCGCGGTGCCCGCGGGTTTGGTGTATATGTAGTACCACAGCTTATCCCCTACCTCGAACACCTGGTGTGAGGCCTTTTTGTCGTAATAGGTCTTGTCACCTTCTGCGCTTCTCTCCAACTTTCCTTGAGCATAGGAAAAGGTAGTCTGGAGGGGGTTTCGCAAGTCCGTCATGTATTGATGAGCCGTGTAGGCGGTGACTGCAGCGACATCTCCCGGTTGGTACAGGAGATGCAGTGGAAGTGTCATTTGCCGGCCCGTCATCATCTTTATCATGGCCAGGTCGCAGTTGTAAATGAGAACTTGTTCTCAACTAGCTTACCTGGTTAAATAAAGGTGAAATATATATATTTTAAATAATCTCGAATGGTGTTATTCCCATAGACCTGATCGCCATCAGTACCAGTGGGAGTTTGAGGTCCCAATCTTTGTGGTTGGCTGCCACATATTTCCTCAGGATTCTGACGATTGTTTGATTGCTCCTTTCTACCCTGCCGGGGCTCCTAAGATGGTACGCGATGTGGAGTTTAGCTTTGACTCCCAGGAGCCGCCACAGTTTGGTCATTACAGCGGCCGAAAAGTGGATTCCTCTGTCGCTGTCCACGGTTTCTACTGGCAGGCCTAAACGACTGAAAATGTGGTTGAGCAAAAGAACAGCTGTGAATTCCGCTGACATTGGTTGCGGGCAGGCACTCCATCCACTTTGTGAATATGCAAGTCACTGTGAGGAGATACTTTTTGCCTCTGGCCGACCTGGCAACTGTGCCGATCCAGTTGATCTGTATCGAGCTCCATGGGTAAGACACACCCTTGCGTTGCAGGGGTGCTCTGTGAAGTGGCTTGGAGGGTTGAAACTGACAGCAAACTAGACATCCTCTCGTGTATTGTGCCACGTCTTGTTCCATGTGAGGCCAGTGGGCCACCTGTAGCAATGTTTCACATGTAGCCTTGACCCCCCCTATGGCCTCCACATGGCTTGTCATTGGCATGACCTATCATTATCCCCCTCTGTGCTTTAGGAACAACCCACCTTCGTGTGTCGTCGGTTTCTGAAACATAAACCAGTAGGTCATCTACAAGTGTGAGGTGCTGTTTAGTTCCGTACAGCGAACGCAAGTCGTGTGAACCTGCCAAAGACAGTTCGTACACTGGGTGATTGACAGGATCAGACAGGAAAGCCATCAAAGTGGCCAGGGATTCATCTTGGTGTTGCATTGTTACCAGGTCACCATTCAGGAATGAATGAGTTAGCAACACATTATGTTTGTGCGAAAACATTTCCCGCGGTGCTATACATGGCTACGCTTTACTGCAGAAACCATGGCAGCCTCAGTGATCATCCACTGGTGGGTGTGAGAGATGTCTCTGTAGGATTGTGGTCCACGGTAACCTGACTCGAACAGGCCAGTCATGACAGCAGTAAAACCTTGAAATCAGCCCTAGCCTTAACCGGAAGCCAGTGTAGAGAGGCTAGCACTAGAGTAATATGATCAAATTTGATATGATATGATCAACTCAGTCAGGAACGCTGTATATGCCCCAGGAGGCCTGTAAACAGCAGCTATGAAAAGTGATTGGGTCGGCTGCATTTCATGACTAGAAGCTCAAAAGACAAAAACAGTCATTTTATGATTTATTTTATTGAAATTTGCTGTTGTGAATGTTATCAACACCTGCACCTTTGCGGGATGCGCGGGGGATATGGTCACTTCTGTAACCAGAGACCTCATTTAACACAGTAAATTCATCAGGCTTGAGCCATGTTTCAGTCAGGCCAATCACATCAAGGTTATCATCAGTGATTAGATCATTGACTATGACTGCTTTGGAAGTGATGGATCTAACATTAAGTAGCCCTATTTTTAGATGTAAGATATCACAATCTCTTTTAATAATGACAGGAATGGAAGAGTTTTTTATTCCAGTGAGAATTGCTAAGGCGAACACGCCATGTTTAGTTTTGCCCAACCTAGATTGAGGCACAGAGACGGTCTCAATGGGGATAGCTGAGCTGACTACACTGACGGTGTTAGTTGTACACTCCACTAAGCTGGCAGGCTGGCTAAGAAGGCCAATTATCTACAAATTCTATATTTTGGGAGGGGCAGAAAACAGTTTACAACCACCAGCGATTGAGTTGAGAAACTCTGCTGTAGAGTTGTGAAACTCTGCCGACTTGGATAACAATAGCCCTATACTCTCTACACTCAGTCAGTTTTAGCCTTAGCCAGCACCCTCTTCAGATTAGCCTTTATGTCGGTAGCCCTGCCCGATAGTAAACAGTGTATGATCGCTGGATGATTAATTAGTAAGTCTAATATTGCAGGTAATGGAGTCACCAATGACTAGGGTTTTCAATTTGTCAGAGTTTATGGTGGGAGTCTTCAGCGACTCAGACCCCGTAATGGGTGGAGGAGAGACCTGAGAAGGCTCTGACTCTGACTCGCTGCTTAATGGGGAGAACCAGTTGAAATGTTCTGTTGGCTGAATATGCAACGACGGTTGAGCATGCTGACAGCATTTCTTTCTCGAAGCCTTGAGAAAATTGTCCGGCTGCAGGGACTGTATGGGGGGTGAGATTTATACTACTATCTGTATGGATGCTGTTTCATCCTTTCCTACACTTAAATTGCCCTTGCCTAACAATTGCATCTGAAGCTGGGCTTGTGACTCGGCTATTCTCACCATAAGGCGATAGTTCTCCAGTATATTATGAGTACAGCGACTGCAATTAGATGGCATAGCATTAATGTTACTACTTAGCTTTTTTGGCTGGTGGAGGTCCTGTAGAACCATGTCCAGATAAAGTTCCTGGGGTGAAAAAGTTGAATGAACAAAGTCAAGTGAGGAAAAAGCTAAGATTTTGCTAAATGTGTTAAATGTTTTGATAAACGGTTGTTAAAAGTTTTAAAAAAAATGTTTGTCAGGTAGCCAAGTAGCAACAAACAGCAAAGCAGCACGGAGACAACGTGAAGTGTGACCACTATCTAGAGTCAGGAACAGATGCTTGTTTCATTACACAGTAGGCTTTTGGAAATACCAGTCCTCGTTCTGGTAAAGTTATCAGTCGGGTTAGTGTCATCATCACTATAGATGACAAGCAAATATAACCCATCTAATTTATCCCCTGAAAGTTAGCTTGTTAACTAGCCATATTGACGTGATCTGTTATTATATTGCTAGCCAATTTGACGTGGTCCATCAATCAATGCAGCTTATCTTTTCTGTCAGCAGCAATAATGATTAAACACTTAAAAACAATGTTGAAAAGGGGATAATGTTAGCTAAATTTGCTAGGTAGGCCTACGTTGGTTGGAGAAGTCTACTTACCACTATTTTTAGCCAACTGTAAAAAGTTTATACTGGTAGCTTGCAAAGTAAACATTATCAGCGATCAGTATATCGGCAAATGAGCCCTCCTGCTGCTTGACAAGCAGAGCCCCCAAAAGATGGGAAATTAATCTAAACCAGTCATACTTGTCAGGTATAGTCCACTTTTGTTTTATATCACTCAAATATCTAATTAGTGGTGGCCAATATTGAGATATATAATGAGGCTACCCTCACGTATCTGAAATTACATGATCAATTCATGTTTACTGGTCATGAAAATCATGCAGTTAGTTGCTGTATAACTGTTTTGCACGGAATAATCGACAAGTTGTAGTTCAGACTATGCTCTTCAAAAGGTGATGATATTACAAACAAATAGTTCATCTTTATGAAAACGGCAAGCAGTAGTGGTTTTAGCGGAGGCAAATCAAACGCTCTGCACCTTATTGTGGCATTTTATTGATAGCAACCTATTGGGGGACCATTCCACCACCCACCCACCATTCGTTCTGGACAGCGCTGTGGATGATGGAGATATTGAGCTGCTGAGCGCTTTATACACTTTTTTGTTTGAATTCTTTAATTAAGTTGCTATATCAGATATGAAAATAATAGGCTACAATGGTATTATAATACAGTGGCTTGTCTATGGAAATGTAATAAAAGTCCACTCTGGCTAGATCCAAAGGTGCAGGTGGAAAATGAGGCACATTATACCTTGCTATACACTTGTCATGCACTGCACTCTTCTGCTGCGACTCCATCATAGTCCGTCCCATGCATCCCCAATACATTTGTAGTTAAGTTTAAATTCTGTCATGCTAGTATATATCAGTCTATCAACACTTCGATGAGTGAAAGACACTCTGTTACTGAATTATCACTGATCAAGGATTTGGAAGAAACAAAACATGGTCATTCTCCCAACATGTCACGTTTTTGTTGCTTTGGTAAAACTGTTTATGCCTATAGGCCTACTAAATAAGAATATGACCCCTGGAATACAATGCAATTCTTTTAGATTTTATTCTATTCCACTCTATTATATTTGGTGAATCTTTGGCCATTTTCCAGACAAATTCGCTAGTAATAAAGTGCAGAAGATGTCCAAACTGATGAGTAAAGGCTTACACGATTAAATATCATTCGCAATAAAACAAATAGCATGAGGTGACATAATCCCGACATGTTCAGTACATATGAAGGCCTAGATTGCCTGGCAGTGGAGAAGGCGGCAAACAGGTCTTTCGCAAGCAGTGTTGAGGTGGGAGCTAGCGTGGCGTTAAAATTAGAGGGGGTTATTTTCAGTACAAGATTACAATAACATAAAGACAGCGTATGTAAACATCCATGCGTAAAGAATAACCCTGTCCACAAACCTGTTTGTATAAATGTGTTGCACCATTCAGAGTTACACTTTGTAGCCTACTCTGTATCTGAATCTGTTTCTCCTCTGTGCATTTTAATTTTGTATTTTTCTAACCTTTATTTATCTAGGCAAGTCAGTTAAGAACAATTCTTATTTACAGGCCTACCCCGGCCAAACCCGAACAATTGTGCGCCGCCCTATGGGACTCCCAATCACGGCCTGCTGTGATACAGCCTGGATTTGAACCAGGGAGTGTAGTGATGCATCTTGCACTGAGATACAGTGCCTTAGACCGCTGCGCCACTCGGGAGCTTTAGGGTCTATGTGTTATTTGTATTTGCACTGTGCATTAATTGTATTTTGTACACACATCCAGATACTCAGCTTGTTTGTGTGGCGTTTTTTTAGGGATGAGAGATTCTCTGTATATGTATTTGTACTGCTGTGGACAGGTCGAGGTTATCGGGAAGGTATGATGCCCAGTCTTAAATCGTTGTAATCGCTGTAATGATGAAACTCTAAAACTATTGACTTGAAAAGTTTGCTGTTTTCTGTCGATTTATACTGCTTTGTGTCATAAGGGGAGGTCTGATCAGGTTGAATTAACTTGCATACAGGGAAGGACCAGGGAATCTGGTCACAATGCGGACGCAGTGTGCAGATAAGAGACACATTTTCTTACAGTGTGTTTACGCAACAAATCTAGATCATCTTGATCGGATGATGACAATCACATGTTAATGCAAGGTGTAAGCACGGCTAGTGTTAACTCCTGTGTTATTTGCAGTAAAAGCAATAAGTGGTCTCCCATGGCTTTTTGTTTATTCCAACTAAAGTAAGATTATGCGACGTTACATTAAACATTGTGCTCAATAAACACACGTCTCACAGCTTTTAGCCCACACTGTCTATTGTATTATAATTTCAAATGATATGTTTTTTTCCTAGACTAACAAGGTTGCATCATCAAACAATGCACCACCCCATCATAATATCTATCAAAATTACAGCAATTAAGCTACCTTAATCACATAAATCCCTTATGCTGAGGCTAGCCTTTTAATGGCTGGGAACATTGTGGCCATCGCCTAGGGATTACGTTGAATGGAATAACTGAAATTGGCATTAGAGACTGAAATTGCCACTGCCAGTTATCAGCAAAGGAGTAAAAAAAGGCCGAATTTGATATTCATCTCATGCATTTGCACTTAGTCCTCCTGCTTGATTTGCATTAACACCATTTAAAGTAGAGTGAGGGAACTCTCGGTGGAATGAGCTGTACTTGACTACATGATCATGACTTAACATGTACCTTTCTCTTTTCAAGCTTGAAGGGCAAAGAGGAGCTGACAATTTTTTTCTCACATTTATTCCACATTTTGTTGTGTTATAGTCTGAATTCAAAATGGATTAAATCAATGTTTTGTCTCACCCACTGCACATTTATTGAAAATGAAATACAGAGCTCTCTCACACCCTTGAGTCAATGCTTTGTAGAAGCACATTTGACGGCGATTACAGCTTTGAGTCGTCATGGGTATGTCTGTATCAGCTTTGCACATCTGGATTTGGGGATTTTCTCCCATTCTTCTCAAGCTCTGTAAAGTTAGATGGGGAGTGGCGGTGAACAGCAATCTTCAAGTCTTTTCACAGATTTTAAATGGGATTCAAATCTGGGCTTTGGCTGGGCCACTCAAGGACTTTCACATTCTTGTTCTGAAGCCATTTCAGCATTTATTTGGCTGTATGCTTGAGGTCATTGTCCTGTTGGAATGTAAATCTTCAACCCCAGTCTAAGGTCATTTGCACTCTGAAAGGTTCTCATCAATGATTTGCATGTATTTGGCTCCATTCATTGTTCCCTCTATCCTTACCAGTCTCCCAGTCCCTGCCGCTGAAAAGCATCCCCACAGCATGATGCTACCACCACTATGCTTCACAGTAGGGATGGTGTTAGACGGGCGATGAGCTGTGCCTGGTTTTCTCCAGACATATAACTTTACATTCAGGCCAAATAGTTCCATTTCTGTCAGACCACATAATATTTTTGCCTTACGATCTCAGTCTTTCACATGCTTTTTTGCAAACCCCAGACATGCTGTCAAGTGCCCTTTTCTCAAGAGTGGCTTCTGTCTGGGCACTATCCACTAAAGGGATGTAGAGACTGTTGTCCTTCTGGCAGGTTCTCCTATCTCAGCCAAGGAACTCTGTAGTTCTGTTAGAATGGTCATGGGGGTTCTTGGTCACCTCCCTGACCAATGTCCTTCTTTCCCAGTTGCTCAGTTTGGGGATTCTTATATTTGTCCTGTTACAAACAAGTGTTTAATGGAAATGGAAGACAGTGTAGAGAGTCTAGCACAAGAGTAATATGATCAAATTTGATGATATGATATGATCAACTCAGTCAGGAATGCTGTATATGGCCCAGGATATATCAACTCCCCCTGACACACCAGCAGGGTGGGGGTCACTGCCAGGGTCACCATTGTATAGCACCCCTGGAGCAATTAGGGTTAAATGCTTTGCTCAAGGGCACAGCGGCAAATGTTTCACCTTGTCATCTCCAAGAGTTTCAGTAATTCCATATGTTTTCAATTTTCCAATGATTGAGACCACTGTGCTTTTGGAAACTTTCAACACTCTAGATATTATTTTATCCCCTTCCACAGACATATGCCTCATCACAATTCTATATTGGATATCTAGAGTTCCTTCATGGTATAGTTTGTGCACTGGTATGCACTGTCAACTGTGTGTTTCTTTCTAAATCATGTCCAAACAATTGAATTGGCCACAGGTGGACTCCAATTAAGTTGCAGTGACATGTCAAGGATGCACCTGAGTTCAATTTGGATTGTCATAGCAAAGGGGTGTGAATACGAATGTAAATGATATATGTCTGTATTTCATTTTCAATAAATGAGCAGAATTGTCTAAAAACATGTTTTCACTTTGTCATTATGAGGTATTTTGTATAGATGGGTGAGATTTTTTTTTTTTATCCATTTAGATTTCAGGCTGTAACACAACAAAATGTGCAATAAGTCAAGGGGTATGAATACTTTCTGAAGGCACTGTATATGGCCATAGGTAGACGAGCCATGAAGGATTCAAAAACTGCCACAAAACAGCAACCCTTCTGAAGGATGTGGAGAAAAGAAACTATGGATGCCAATGTCAGATAATGACTATTACCAAATTATACTAATTAACAGCTTTATTGATAACTGACTGGTGAATCGGTTATTATGGAAAACCAGTGCACTGAACCCTACCCAGAGCTACCACTTCTAATCTGTCTATTACCATCTGAAGAGATTTACAGTATATGGGCAAACAAAGACAGATTAAATAAGTGACATCCCTCATGCAGACAACTAATAGCTGAGACAAGTTGGCAGTTATGTTTGCTGTCTGTGATGTGTGATGTTAAACAACAGCATGTGATGTTTCACTAATGAAGCTGGCACATCCTGTGTCCGGGGGATAATCCGATTTGCTAAACTCAAGGGAAATTAGGTGTAATTGGCCACGAACTACAGAAGGGACTAGCTCTTTGAACAGTCTGATGGTTGCAGGGTTAGCATACTTCACTAAGAGACGTATTGCACTGGTATATGGAAACCCCCTCCAGCCAATGCCTAGTGAACCGGTGCACACATCATATAGATTATTGGGACGCATTCTGGGATTTAAAGCAATGCAGATGAATTACACTTGGCACTGCGATATTGTGTGATCGTCATCAAATCTGCAAGCTGCTCCACTTAAAGTCATTATCATTGGATAACATAACAAAATCACACTTGTCCCTAAAACACTTGTTCGAGGATACCAACATCGCAATGCAAGGTCAAGCACATATATTTTATCTGCATTGGTTTGAGAAAGTGTTTGATGGTCAAGTGCTTCATGGTCAAATAATTGTGCAAGATGTAAAAGCTTTGATAGTTTGATATAGAAGCAAAAGCACACTGCAGGAGAGTTCTGTTGGTTGAGATGTACAGTACCATGTGTATATCTTTTTTATTTTATCAAATGTCAAAATAATTTGACTTCCACCTTCCACAGATGAAGTAGCACTACCACTTAGTATTTCCTTTATACTGTACATTCAATTATAAAACACAATTTTGTTAACCTTAGGCAAATAACAAATTGCCGTTCCATGCCTGTTGTAATTTGAATTCATGTAAATGAAGGAATAACATAATACATAAAACTGTCCAAGACAACAAATCACTACCATGGGTAAATGCAGGGGAGTTGTGTGTGTGTGTAGGTAATAAGGCAATTTAGTCTGCATTGAATGTAAATACCAATAAAAAAAAATGCAATTACATTAGGTTTGGCTAATGCTGGTTGAAGTTGATTTAGCCATGCCAAAATTGATTTTTATTTATTTTCGTCAATGACGTTCAACTTCCTTGAGAGGATGGTTATTTGACTTGATCCTTGCTGTCTGAGATAGAAGAGACGTAAAATCCAGTTTACCGCTTTAGTGCTTTCATTTTGTAAGTTAGATCATCATATTATATGTCTCTATCTCCAAACTTAAGTTCAAAACCTTACTTGCATGATGATGACTATATACTGTAACTGGACATACTAGCGATGGACTGTAAGAGGATATAACGATACAATTAAAGCTACAACAGCTTCGGGAAACTCAACCCAGGACAACTCTCCACTTCCTCTGAGATTTGAAGCCTCTTTATTGGAATGAAAGAAAGACATTGTGCTTATTAAATGTCTCCAAAACATGGGTCCTTTCACTATGACTTTTCACAAATCAACAATTACCTATATTCAATGCAGAACAAGACTCGGTACTAATTTACTTAATTGACTTATAGTTAACTGCATACATTTCCTTATTTTATCATGTTTTACTTTTGTTGCACTTCTCTACATCACAATTCATCATAATTACAAGAAGTGTATTTCGTTTATTGTAGTTTGCGTTTCAAGCTCTGCTTTTTCCATGCAATAATAGTTAAAATGATTGCATTGTGGTGCTTGAGTAACATTGATAGTCGTACATCAATGTTAACACCTGAGGCAAATAACAATGAAGTCTATGACCTTTTATAGGTGCAATCTGAGACTCAAAAATAAATAAATAAGACACCCCGCCACTTGTGTTGGTTAACAGCTGTGAGATGGGACTGGATAAATATAACAATTCTGAAATTCATAGAGCTATAGACCCTTATGAACTCAGCAAAAAAGAAACGTCCTCTCACTGTCAACTGCGTTTATTTTCAGCAAACTTAACATGTGTAAATATTTGTATGAACATAAACTGAACAAGTTCCACAGACATGTGACAAACAGAAATGGAATATTGTTTCCCTGAACAAAGGTGGGGGTCAAAAGTAACAGTCAGTATCTGGTGTGGTCACCAGCTGCATTAAGTACTGCAGTGCATCTCCTCCTCATGGACTGTACCAGAGTTGTGAGTTCTTGCTGTGAGATGTAACCCCACTCTCCCACCAAGGCACCTGCAAGTTCCCGGACATTTCTGGGGGGAATGGTCCTAGCCCTCAGCCTCCGATCCAACAGTTCCCCGATGTGCTCAATGGGATTGAGATCCGGGCACTTCGCTGGCCATGGCAGAACATTGGCATTCCTCTCTTGCAGGAAATCACACACAGAAGGAGCAGTATGGCTGGTGGCATTGTCATGCTTGAGGGTCATGTCAGGATGAGCCTGCAGGAAGGGTACCACATGAGGGAGGAGGATGTCTTACCTGTAACGCACAGCGTTGAGATTGCCTGAAATGACAACAAGCTCAGTCCGATGATGCTGTGACACACCGCCCCAGACAATGACAGACCCTCCACCTCCAAATCGATCCCGCTCCAGAGTACAGGTCTCGGCGTAACGCTCATTCCTTTGACGATAAATGCGAATCCGACCATCACCCCCTGGTGAGACAAAACCGTGACTTGTCAGTGAAGAGCACTTTTTGCCAGTCCTGTCTGGTCCAGCGACGGTGGGTTGGTGCCCATAGGCGACGTTGTTGCCGGTGATGTCTGGTGAGGACCTGAGCGTTCGTAAATTCGTCAGTATTTCTGCGTCTATCAACAGTTGTCTCAGTGACATCGTAAACATTATATTGAAATAGTTACTTGCATAGTGGAATATTTTGTTTAGACCTGTAGCTAGCTAGCTAAACAATTAACCATAATTCCAACTCATAACATTACTACCCTGCATGAATCTGCAGGAAGCTAACCAACCAGGTTCAATGTTAATTAGCTAACATTAGGCTATAAATAGCAATGCAAATGGCTTTGAGATACGAATAATATTACTACACAGATCATATATGTAACGTTAGCTAGCCTCTTGACGGACGCCTAGGGTAGGGGGCGCTCCAGCGATTTCTGAAAAAAATTCATGGACATTTTAAACGGCCTCCTACTCAAACTCAGAAGCTAGGATATGCACATAATTAATACTTGTGGATAGAAAACGCCCTAAAGTTTCTAAAACTGTTTGAATAGTGTCTGTGAATATAACAGAACTCATATGGCAGTCAAAACCCCAAGACCGATCGCAACAGGATGTGGAATTCTGAATTGCGGACTCAAATTCACCACTTTGCCTGTAATTCACACAGTGAGCAATGGTTCATTGAGCACTTCCTATTGCTTCCACTAGATGTCCCCAGTCTTTACAAAGTGATTTGAGTCTCCTACTGTGAAAACTGAATGAATGAGACGCTGTTGAAATTGGTCACATGAGGAGGGCCATCACCATTATGACGCCAGCGCCCCTGGCTACCCTCCCCTTTCGAAACGTTTTGAAAGACAATGCAATCATCCCCCTTGAATCTTATTGGAGCTCTGGTTGAAAAAGGCCCTAAAGATTTATGTTATCCTCTCTAGGGTAGCTGGCACCAAATCGTCCGACCTACTCAACAGCCAGTGTAATCCCGTGGCGCGTTATTCAAAAACCTCAGAAATGCAAAAACTTCAATTTTTCTAACATATGACTATTTTACACCATTTTAAAGACAAGACTCTCGTTAATCTAACCACACTGTCCGATTTCAAAAAGGCTTTACAACGAAAGCAAAACATTAGATTATGTCAGCAGAGTACCAAGCCAGAAATAATCAGACACCCATTTTTCAAGCTAGCATATAATGTCACATAAACCCAAACCACAGCTAAATGCAGCACTAACCTTTGATGATCTTCATCAGATGACAACCCTAGGACATTATGTTATACAATACATGCATGTTTTGTTCAATCAAGTTCATATTTATATCAAAAACCAGCTTTTTACATTAGCATGTGACTAGCATGTGACTAGCATTCCCACTGAACACTGCCGGTGAATTTACTAAATTACTCACGATAAACGTTCACAAAAAGCATAACAATTATTTTAAGAATTATCGATACAGAACTCCTCTATGCACTCGATATGTCCGATTTTAAAATAGCTTTTCGGTGAAAGCACATTTTACAATATTCTCAGTAGATAGCCCGACATCACAGGGCTAGCTATTTAGACACCCAGCAAATGTAGCACTCACCAAAGTCAGATTTACAATAAGAAACATTTTATTACCTTTGCTGTCTTCGTCAGAATGCACTCCCAGGACTTCTACTTCAATAACAAATGTTGGTTTGGTTCAAAATAATCCATAGTTATATCCAAACAGCGGCGTTTTGTTCGTGCGTTCAAGACACTATCCGAAAGGGTAAATAAGGGTGACGAGCATGGCGCAATTCGTGACAAAAAAATTCTAAATATTCCATTACCGTACTTCGAAGCATGTCAACCGCTGTTTAAAATCAATTTTTATGCCATTTTTCTCATAAAAAAGCGATAATATTCCGACCGGGAATCTGCATTTAGGTAAACAGACGAAAGAAAATAAAGCATTCGGTCGACTCGGGCACGCGCCTAAGCCCATAGTACTCTGATCGGCCACTTGCCAAAAGCGATAATGTGTTTCAGCCAGAGCCTGCCTCGATATCGTTCAGCTTTTTCCCGGGCTCTGAGAGCCTATGGGAGCCGTAGGAAGTGTCACGTTAGAGCAAAGATCCTCAGTGGTCAATAAAAAGAGCCAAGATGAAACACTACTTCTCAGACAGGCCACTTCCTGCATGGAATCTTCTCAGGTTTTGGCCTGCCATTTGAGTTCTGTTATACTCACAGACACCATTCAAACAGTTTTAGAAACTTTAGGGTGTTTTCTATCCAAAGCCAATAATTATATGCATATTCTAGTTACTGGGCAGGAGTAGTAACCAGATTAAATCGGGTACGTTTTTTATCCGGCCGTGTCAATACTGCCCCCTAGCCCTAACAGGTTAAACAACGTAGGACATGTTTGAACGAACCTAACTGAAAAAAATGCATTTTTTCGAAAGAGCTGTCCCGCGCCCGACGAAAGTTTTGGAGTAGCCTTCAGACGCTCTAACAAGAACAAGCTATTAGAACATAAAGGAGTAATTTTTTCGAATGAAAATACATTTGTTGTGGACCTGGGAAATCCTGGAAGTGCTTTCTGATGAAGACAACCAAAGGTAAGGGATTATTGACAATAGTATACAAGACTAGATTTGATATGCGATTGTTCCAAGATGGCGCTGACCTGTATTACTAGCCTATTTTCTGAGTATCGCATCCCCTTTTATCGCAAAGTGTGATTACCCAGTAAAGTTATTTTTAAATCTGGCATTACAGGTGCTTTCAAGAGATATTCATCTATAAATCTTAGAATGACAATTTTACATTTTTAAAATGTTTTCGAATAGTAATTTAATAAATTGTAGCACTGTTTCACCGGATGCATTTGAGGGAAAATAGTTAGTCAACGTTACGCGCCGATGTAAAATGCTGTTTTTATATATAAATATGAACTTTATCGAACAAAAGAATGCATGTATTGTGTAACATGATGTCCTAGGAGTGTCACCTGATGAAGTTTGTAAAAGGTTAGTGCTGCATTTAGCTGTTTTTTGGTTATTTGTGATGCATGTGGTTGGTCGGAAAATGCCTATGTGGCTACTTTTACGATATACTCCTCTAACATAATCTAATGTTTTGCTTTTGCTGTAAAGCCTTTTTGAAATCGGACGACGTGGTTCGATTCAGGAGAGGTGTATCTATAAAACGATATGACATAGTCCTACATTTAAAAAAATATATATATTACATTTCGTTATGCTAATGGTGATAGGATTTTTTCTCTGGATGTCCGTCCCGCATACGGAACGAGCCCGTCAAGAGGCTAGCTGCCAGCCAGCTAGCGTTTGCTAGCTAGCTAACACTACACTTTAACTTAAATAAAAATGACTTTCTGACAAAATTAGAAACGTGTAATGACTGAAAATGTAGCTAGACTCTCTTACCCGTATACATGGATGAACACTTCTCCCTTTCTGTCACGGATGCCATGGTTGCCCTTAGTTTGAAGATGTAATCCGAAGACACGTGTTTTATACGACAGACTTCTGTGTTTTCTTTTCGACTCGGTCTGCATATTTTCAATCAAACGCTAGAATTTCCTTAGCAATCATACTCTAATTCCCCATATTTCAAAACTCGGTCCTCCAGAAAGTGGAGAGAAACAGCTCTACTGTGTGATATCTTTCAAAAAAGACGTGTTTGGAAGGATTTCCTACACATACTGACCGGCTCATGTTACAGTGCCTTTGTAAAATATTCAGACCCTATGACTTTTACAGCCTTATTCTAAAATTGATTCAATAATTTTTTCCCCCATAATCAATCTACATACAATAACCCATAATGACAAAAAACAGCTAAAAAAACATCTACATAAGTATTGAAGCACCTTTGGCAGCGACTACAGCCTAAAGTATTCTTGGGTATGACGCTGCAAGCTTGGCACCCTGTATTTTTCTCATTCTCCTCTTCAGATCCTCTGAAGCTCTGTCAGGTTGGATAGGGAGCGTTGCTGTATAGCTAATTTCAGTTCTCTCCAGAAATGTTTGATTGAGTTCAAGTCAAGTCTCATGCTGGGCCACTCACAGACATTCAGAGACTTGTCCCGAAGCCAATCCTGCGTTGTCTTGGCTGTGTGCTTAGGGTCGTTGTCATGTTAGCCTCTCTGGGATATGTGGGATGCTAGCGTCCCACCCGCGGGACACACTAGTCAACAGCCAGTGAAATAGCAGGGTGGCAAATTCAAAACAACAAAAATCTCATAATTCAAATTTCTCAAACATACAACTATTATATCCCATTTTAAAGGTACACTTCTCGTTAATCCAACCACATTGTCCGATTTCAAAAAGGCTTTACGGCAAAAGCAAAACATTAGATTATGTTAGGACAGCGCCTAAACAAGAAAAACCACACAGCAAGGAGAGGCATCACAAAAAACAGAAATACAGCTAAAATGAATCACTAATCTTTGACGATCTTCATCAGATGACACTCCCAGGACTCAATGTTACACAATACATGTATGTTTTGTTCGATAAAGTTCATATTTATATCCAAAACCCCCATTTTACATTGGCGCGTGATGTTATGAAATGTTTTGCCTCCCAAAACCTCCAGTGAATGAGCACATCAATTTACAAAAATACTCATCATAAACGTTGATAAAATTTACAACAGTTATTGAAAGAATTATAGATACACTTCTCCTTAATGCAACCGATGTGTCAGATTTCAAAATAGCTTTACGGCGAAAGCACATTGTTCAATATTCTGAGTACAGAGCTCAGCCATCAAAGCAAGCTATACAGTTACCCACCAAGTTCTGGAGTCAACAAAACTCAGAAATAGTATTATAAATCTTCACTTACATTTGCTGATCTTCGTCGGAATGCACTCCCAGGACTCCCACTTCCACAAGAAATGTTTGTTTTGTTCGATAAAATCCATATTTATGTCCAAATACCTCCGTTTTGTTCGCGCGTTCAGATCACTATCCAAAGGCATAATGCGCGAGCGCAAAACCCGAGACGAAACGTCAAAAAGTTCCATTACCGTTCGTAGAAACATGTCAAACAATGTTTACAATCAACCCTTAGGATCTTTTTAACATAAATCTTCAATAATATTCCAACCGGACAATAGCATATTCATTACAGAGGAAAAAGAAGGAACGGTGCGCCTGTGTGACTGCGCAGTAAACAACTCATTGAATCAGCTCTTATTCTCTCCGCAGTAACAGTAGAAGCATAAAACAAGGTTCTAAAGACTGTTGACATCTAGTGGAAGCCTTAGGAAGTGCAAAATGACCCCACAGACACTGTAGTTTGGATAGGCAATCACTTGAAAAACTACAAACCACTTCCTGGTTGGATTTGGTCTCAGGTTTTTGCCTGCCATATGAGTTCTGTTATACTCACAGACATCATTCAAACAGTTTTAGAAACTTCGGAGTGTTTTCTATCCAAATCAATCTACATCAGGTTGTTGGTCACCTCCCTGACCAAGGCACTTCTCCCCCGATTGCTCAGTTTGGCTGACAGACAGCTCTAGGAAGAGTCTTGGTGGTTCCATGGAGTGTACTGACTGTGTTCTTGGGGACCTTCAATGATGCAGACATTTTTTGGTACCCTTCCCTAGATCTGTACCTAGACTTAATCCTGTCTTGGTGCTCTATGAACAATTCCTTTGACCTCATGTCTTGGTGTCTGCTGTGACATGTCAACTTTGGGACTTTTTTTACCCCCCTTTTTCTCCCCAAGAACATCCACAAGAACATCCCTGCAGGCCAAACCCTCCCCTGACCCGGACGATTCTGGGCCAATTGTGCACTGCCCCATAGGTCTCCCGGTCGCAGTCGGCTGCGACAGAGCCTGGACTCGAACCCAGAATCTCTAGTGGCACAGCTAGCACTGCGATGCAGTGCCTTAGACCACTGCGCCACTCGGGAGGCCTAACTGTGGGCCCTTTTATAGACAGTTGTGTGCCTTTCCAAATCATGTCAAATCAATTGAATTTACCACAGGTGGACTCCAATCAAGTTGTAGAAACATCTCAATGATTATCATTGTTAACAGGATGCACCTGAGCTCAATTTCCAGTCTCTAATCAAAGGGTATGAATAACTTATGTAAATAAGTTATTTCGCTTTGTCATTATGGGGTATTGTGTGTAGATTGCTGAGAAAATATTTTAGAACAAGGCTGTACCAAAATTTGGAAACAGTCAAGGGGTCTGAATACTTTCCGAAGGCACTGTATAGACATACGCGTGCTGCATAGCAGACAAACCCAAAGTCATCTTTCAGCATGTCCAGCCCACTCATTATCTCAGCCAATCACGACTAGCGGGAAGGTTTCTAGCTTTTTCCTTGGCTAAACCAACTAGGCTCGAAATGTAAAAATTTTATTCATATTTATAGATGGCATACAAGTTTGTTATTAGGGCACATGAAAGTTCACATGTTCTTGAAGGCATTTCGACCAAAAAATGCTATTTGATGAAATAAAAAAAAGTTTACGTTCAAATGGCACTGCTGTGAAGTAGTGCGACATACACCTAGTTTCCTGAAACGAGTCACATATATGCATGGTAGCAATGTAAAGGGAAAACTTTGGAGATTGTGGAGAAATTATCAAATTAAGTTGAGGACAACAGTTCACCTGACACAAGACAGAATCCAAACATTACACTGAGCATTCTATGTGCATTTACTGTACTTTTCACAGCCTTTGTCAATAATGAAATCAAAAAATGCACATTCATTTACATAATATGAATATTCATGCAGCATTTGGAATAGATACAAAATAAGAAAAATGTATTGTACGGGTTTGAGTGAGAGGTCTAACTGGTTTGGCCACACACCTCTCCAAAGTGTGCACAGTTCAATATACATTTATTACTCAAGGAAAGAGCCTGGGTCTTTCCATAAAAGGAGTACATGGCTTTAGCCCCTCACCATGCTGTAACTAATTTATTATCTTTATTTCCCACTAGATATTTACTTATGCACATCTGTGGCCTCAGTCCAATACAATTTTGTCCAGTCAAATACTATTTTCTCAGAACCCTGAGTTGTTTGCACCTGTTTAAATATGTATATTTTACAAAATTATGATAAGTATGAGCATTGTCTTGGATGGTAGTTTAAATATCACTTGTAACATCTGGAATACAGATGCAGGACTCCGACTTTCATTTCCGCTCATTTCCATCTGAAGTATGGTAGGAGAATAATTAGCAGAATGTGAGAGGGTAATTAGACAAAAAGTATTTCAGATTCAAAATTCAACCTTAATCCTAAATGCTCAGCGTATCATGCTTGGTTGTTGGTATCTGTGCACATCCAGCCAGGACTTGTAAAAGCTGTCTTTTGGAGATGATTTAATCAGAGGCAATGAGAAAAGTGCTTTTAAATTCATAGTGAATGTAAATAACACCTGCAGAAATTATGTTTGCTCTCTCCGTAAAACAGTGCTACCCAGTCAGAATAATTCCAAATCCAATTTAAGTTCAGCTCAAGCAGCCTTAATAACCACTCAGAAAATAATCGAAGAACTGTTTGGTTAATATTGAGATGACATTAACATTACATCGACGTCCATACTTGCATTTCGGTCAGTCCAAATGCTCTATGAAATAGACAATTTACCATAAGGAATATCTTTAAATGTCAGAGCCAAATTGGTCCCTGGACAGCATGTTTCTAGGGCACAGATTCAATAAAATTCACACTGTGGAGAAATCACATAGTAATCCTAATTGTAAATAGAAAATCAAACATATTCTTCAACACAAAAAGCTAGGTGCACCTCCATTTAGACCATTCTAATCAAACAAATACCTGCATTAACACGGAAAGCCATAGTACATAGGACAACATATCACATCACAGGCTGGTTAGAGATCGGAGAGTAACTGGCCTGTGTAATGTTTGCTGCCATATGTTGCTTTTGGGACAAGCCCTGTCAATGTACCTGTATGCATCAGGTGACGACAGGGTGAGGTCACAGCCTCATAGCCTCTGACTCAGGTGACACATAATTGCATCTATCTCGGTCACGATTCATCCCCTCTGAGCTCATTCCACCAGAACAGTCTGTCAGGTGTCTCCTGCTCTGCAGACTGTAGCTACATGTGCCCTGCCTCTTCCTCCACCCCCACCACCCGCTCCTTTATATGCTCTTTAATTAGCTAGTTCTTTAATTCATTTCTGTCAGATGATGTGACTTGTGGTGCCCTCTACTGCTACTAAACCTCCTTCCTCTACTCACCTGAAAGAATATTTATTCTCTGCATGTTTTAAAATTAGCCGAGACTAATCATATTTCTGTTTAATAAGGCTTATGGTTCCATTAACCTCTAAGGAAGCAGAGACAAAAATCAAATGTCATGTTGACTTATTGTGGAGGATGAAGAGAGTTACAGTGTGGCCACTCGAAGTAAAAAGCTTTGCCATCGGATAAAGTTTTGTCCTATGATTAAAGAAAATTACATATGTGTTGCCTTACCCTGAAATAAACAGTCTTTAGACAAGGAGAGACAGCAATCCATGCTTCTGTTTTGTTTGACTGGCTAACCAAATACTTAATGTAGCGTACCAGTCCAAAAACCACTACAAGTCAATGTCCTCCAAATCAGCATGTTTTGCATTATCGATCTACAGTTGAAGTCGGACGTTTACATACACCTTAGCCAAATACATTTGTTTTTCAACAGGACAATGACCCAACACACCTCCAGGCTGTGTAAGGGCTATTTGACCAAGGAGGAGAGTGATGGAGTGCTGAATGATGACCTGGCTTACACATTCACTCGACCTCAAGCCAAATGAGATGGTTTGGGATGAGTAAGACCACAGAGTGAAGGAAAAGCAGCCAACAAGTGCTCAGCATATGTGTTAACTCCTTTAAGACTGTTGGAAAAGCATTCCAGGTGAAGCTGGTTGAGAGAATGCGGGAAGGGTGAGAGAAGGGTGGCTACTTTGAAGAATCTAAAATCTAAAATCTGTTTTGATTTGTTTAACACTTTTTTGGTTACTACAAGATTCCATATGTGTTATTTCATAGTTTTGATGTCTTCACTATTATTCTACAATGTGGAAATTAGTAAAAATAAAGAAAAACCCTTGAATGAGCAGGTGTGTCCAAACTTTTGATTAGTACTGTATATATACAGTATATATACTGCTCAAAAAAATAAAGGGAACACTAAAATAACACATCCTAGATCTGAATGAATGAAATAATCTTATTAAATACTTTTTTCTTTACATAGTTGAATGTGCTGACAACAAAATCACACAAAAATAATCAATGGAAATCCAATTTATCAACCCACGGAGGTCTGGATTTGGAGTCACACTCAAAATTAAAGTGGAAAATCACACTACAGGCTGATCCAACTTTGATGTAATGTCCTTAAAACAAGTCAAAATGAGGCTCAGTAGTGTGTGTGGCCTCCATGTGCCTGTATGACCTCCCTACAACGCCTGGGCATGCTCCTGATGAGGTGGCGGATGGTCTCCTGAGGGAGCTCCTCCCAGACCTGGACTAAAGCATCCGCCAACTCCTGGACAGTCTGTGGTGCAACGTGACGTTGGTGGATGGAGCGAGACATGATGTCCCAGATGTGCTCAATTGGATTCAGGTCTGGGGAACGGGCGGGCCAGTCCATAGCATCAATGCCTTCCTCTTGCAGGAACTGCTGACACACTCCAGCCACATGAGGTCTAGCATTGTCTTTCATTAGGAGGAACCCAGGGCAAACCGCACCAGCATATGGTCTCACAAGAGGTCTGAGGATCTCATCTCGGTACCTAATGGCAGTCAGGCTACCTCTGGCGAGCACATGGAGGGCTGTGCGGCCACCCAAAGAAATGCCACCCCACCCCACACCATGACTGACCCACCGCCAAACCGGTCATGCTGGAGGATGTTGCAGGCAGCAGAACGTTCTCCACGGCTTCTCCAGACTCTGTCACGTCTGTCACATGTGCTCAGTGTGAACCTGCTTTCATCTGTGAAGAGCACAGGGTGCCAGTGGCGAATTTGCCAATCTTGGTGTTCTCTGGCAAATGCCAAACGTCCTGCACGGTGTTGGGCTGTAAGCACAACCCCCACCTGTGGACGTCGGGCCCTCATACCACCCTCATGGAGTCTGTTTCTGACCGTTTGAGCAGACACATGCACATTTGTGGCCTGCTGGAGGTCATTTTGCAGGGCTCTGGCAGTGCTCCTCCTGCTCCTTCTTGCACAAAGGCGGAGGTAGCGGTCCTGCTGCTGGGTTGTTGCCCTCCTACGGCCTCCTCCACGTCTCCTGATGTACTGGCCTGTCTCCTGGTAGCGCCTCCATGCTCTGGATGCTACGCTGACAGACACAGCAAACCTTCTTGCCACAGCTCGCATTGATGTGCCATCCTGGATGAGCTGCACTACCTGAGCCACTTGTGTGGATTGTAGACTCCGTCTCATGCTACCACTAGAGTGCAAGCACCGCCAGCATTCAAAAGTGACCAAAACATCAGCCAGGAAGCATAGGAACTGAGAAGTGGTCTGTGGTCCCCACCTGCAGAACCACTCCTTTATTGGGGGTGTCTTGCTAATTGCCTATAATTTACACCTGTGTCTATTCCATTTGCACAACAGCATGTGAAATGTATTGTCAATCAGTGTTGCTTCCTAAGTGGACAGTTTGATTTCACAGAAGTGTGATTGACTTGGAGTTACATTGTGTTGTTTAAGTGTTCCCTTCATTTTTTTGAGCAGTGTATATATATATATATATATATATATATATAGTGCATTTGGAAAGTATTCAGACCCCTCGACTTTTCCACATTTTGTTACGTTACAGCCTTATTCTAAAATGTATTTAAAATAATGTCCCCCCTCATCAATCTACACACAATAACCCACAATGACAAATCAAAAACACATTTTTTTTTTGCAAATGTATAAAATAAAAATAAAACTGAAATATGCATTTACATAAGTATTCAGACCCTTTACTCAGTACTTTGTTGAAGGACCTTTGGCAGTGAATACAGCCTTGAGTCTTCTTGGGTATGACGCTACAAGCTTGGCACACCTGTATTAGGGGAGTTTCTCCCATTCTTCTCTGCAGATCCTCTCAATCTCTGTCAGGTTGGATGGGGAGTGTCGCTGCACAGCTATCTTCAGGTCTCTCCAGAGATGTTCGATCGGGTTCAAGTCTGGGCTCTGGCTGGGCCACTCCTGAATTGTCATGTCTGTGTGCTTAGGGTTGTTGTCCTGTTAGAAGGTGAACCTTTGCCCCAATCTGAGGTCCTGAGTGCTCTGGAGCAGGTTTTCATCAAGGACTTCTCTCTGAGTTTCTCCGTTCATCTTTCACTTGATCCTGACTAGTCTCCCAGTCCCTGCCGCTGAAAATCATTCCCACAGCATGATGCAGCCACCACCATGATTCACCATAGGGATGGTGCCAGGTTTCATCCAGATGTGACACTTGGCTTTCAGGCCAAATAGTTCAATCTTGGTTTCATTAGACCAGAGAATCTTGATTCTCATGGTCTGAGAGTCTTTTAGGTGTTTTTTGGCAAACTCCAAGCGGGGTGTTCATGTGCCTTTTACTGAGGAATGGCTTCCGTCTGGCTACACTACCATAAAGGCCTGATTGAGGGAGTTCTGCAGAGATGGTTGTCCTTTTGGAAGGATCTCGCATCTCCACAGAGGAATGCTGGAGCTCTGTAAGGGTGACCATCGGGTTGTTGGTCACCTCCTTGACGAAGGCCCTTCTCCCCCGATTGCTCAGTTTTGCCGGATGGCCATCTCTAGGAAGAGTCTTGCTGGTTCCAAACTTCTTCCATTTAAGAATGGGGGTGATCACTGTGTTCTTGGGGACCTTCAATGCTGCAGAAATGTTTTGGTACCCTTCCCAATCCTGTCTCAGAGCTCTACGGAAAATACCTTCGACCTCATGTCTTGGTTTTTACTCTGACATGCACTGTCAACTGTGGGACCTTATATAGACAGGTGTTTGCCTTTCCAAATCATGTCCAATCAATTGAATTAACAACAGGTGGGCTCCAATCAAGCTGTAGAAACATCTCAAGGATGATCAATGGAAACAGGATGCATCTGAGCTCAATTTTGAGTCTTATAGCAAAGGGTCTGAAAATCTATGTAAATAAGGTATTTCTATTTTACATATTTAATAAATTTGAAATGAAATCTATAAAACTGTTTTTGCTTTGTCATTATGGGGTATTGTGTGTAGATTGCTGAGGATTTTGTTGTATTTAATCCATATTATAAACAATTTGGAAAAAGTGAATACTTTCCGAATACAATGTATAACAATACCACATATGCTGAGCACTTGTTGGCTGCTTTTCCTTCACTCTGCGGTCCAACTCATCCCAAACCGTCTCAATTGGGTTGAGGTAGGGTGATTGTGGAGGCCAGGTAATCTGATGCAGCACTCCATCACTCTCCTTGGTCAAATTGCACTACACAGCCACACCATAACACCTCCACCTCCGTGCTTCACGATGGGAACCACACTTGCGGAGATCCTCCTTTCACCTACTCCACGTCTCACAAAGACTCGGCGATTGGAACCAAGAATCTCAAATTTGGACAAATCAGACCAAAGGACAGATTTCCATCGGTCTAATGTCCATTGCTTGTGTTTCTTGGCCCAAGCAAGTCTCTTCTTCTTATTGGTGTCCTTTAGTAGTGGTTTCTTTGTAGCAATTCAACCACGAAGGCCTGATTCACGAAGTCTCCTCTGAACAGTTGATGTTGAGATGTGTCTGTTACTTGACCTCTGTGAAGCATTTATTTGGGCTGCATTCTGAGTGGCAGTTAACTCTAATGAATATATCCTCTGCAGTAGAGGTAACTCTGGGTCTTCCTTTCCTGTGGTGGTCCTCATGAGAGCCAGTTTCATCATAGCGCTTGATGGTTTTTGCGACCGCACTTGAAGAAACTTTCAAAGTTCTTGAAATGTTCAGTGTTGACTGACCTTCATGTCTTAAAGTAATAATGGACTGTCGTTTCTCTTTGCTTATTTTAGCTGTTCTTGCGATAATATGGACTTGGTCTTTTACCAAATAGTTCTATCTTCTGTATACCACCCCTACCTTGTCACAACAAAACTGATTGGCTCAAACACATTAACCTGTTAGGGCTAGGGGGCAGTATTGACACAGCCAGATAAAAAACATACACGATTTAATCTGGTTACTACTCCTGCCCAGTAACTAGAATATGCATATAATTATTGGCTTTGGATAGAAAACACCCTAAAGTTTCTAAAACTGTTTGAATGGTGTCTGTGACTATAACAGAACTCATATGGCAGGCCAAAACCTGAGAAGATTTCATGCAGGAAGTGGCCTGTCTGAGAAGTAGTGTTTCATCTTGGCTCTTTTTATTGAAGACTGAGGATCTGTGCAATAACGTGACACTTCCTACGGCTCCCATAGGCTCTCAGAGCCCGGGAAAAAGCTGAACGATATCGAGGCAGGCTCTGGCTGAAACACTTTATCGCTTTTGGCAAGTGGCCGCTCAGAGTACTATGGGCTTAGGCGCATGCCCGAGTCGACCGAATGCTTTCTTTTCTTTCGTCTGTTTACCTAAACGCAGATTCCCGGTCGGAATATTGTCGCTTTTTTATGAGAAAAATTCCATGAAAATTGATTTTAAACAGCGGTTGACATGCTTCGAAGTATGATAATGGAATATTTAGATTTTTTTTGTCACGAATTGCGCCATGCTCGCCACCCTTATTTACCCTTTCGGATAGTGTCTTGAACGCACGAACAAAACGCCGCTGTTTGGCTATAACGATGGATTATTTTGGACCAAACCAACATTTGTTATTGAAGTAGAAGTCCTGGGAGTGCATTCTGACGAAGACAGCAAAGGTAATAACATTTTTCTTATAGTAAATCTGACTTTGATGAGTGCTAAACTTCTGGGTGTCTAAATAGCTAGCCCTGTGATGCCGGGCTATCTACTGAGAATATTGCAAAATGTGCTTTCACCGAAAAGCTATTTTAAAATCGGACATATCGAGTGCATAGAGGAGTTCTGTATCTATAATTCTTAAAATAATTGTTATGCTTTTTGTGAACGTTTATCGTGAGTAATTTAGTAAATTCACCGGTAGTGTTCGGTGGGAATGATAGTCACATGCTAGTCACATGCTAATGTATAAAGCTGGTTTTTGATATAAATATGAACTTGATTGAACAAAACATGCATGTATTGTATAACATAATGTCCTAGGGTTGTCATCTGATGAAGATCATCAAAGGTTAGTGCTACATTTAGCTGTGGTTTGGGTTTATGTGACATTATATGCTAGCTTGAAAAATGGGTGTCTGATTATTTCTGGCTGGGTACTCTGCTGACATAATCTAATGTTTTGCTTTCGTTGTAAAGCCTTTTTGAAATCGGACAGTGTGGTTAGATTAACGAGAGTCTTATATTTAAAATGGTGTAAAATAGTCAAATTTTTGAAAAATTGAAGGTTTTGCATTTCTAAGGTATTTGAATAACGCGCCACGGGATTACACTGGCTGTTGAGTAGGTGGGACGCAAGCGTTTTAAAGACAAGACTCTCGTTAATCTAACCACACTGGCCTTAGACATGAGCCGGACTCTTTGCCCATAAGATAGTTTTGCACACAAACCCTAAAAAGCACTCTGTTTCCTCCATATATCACCTCAAAAGGTTCTCTCAGACCGCTGTGGAATTTGTCCAGAGAGGCTGTTGCAAATCCCCCAGATTATCAGCCCCCCCCCGCTTTTAATTCTGACTCGTTCTCGTGCTCAGTTAGGCATTTCTCAACTTTTTAAATTCCCTGTTTAGGTGGTCGGTCAGGCTCCCACATCTCCTATGACCCTATGGTGATGTCTCATGATTAGGGCTGTAACGGTCTTGGAATTTGAGGTTACGGTAATTGTGGGGGTCACAATTTAGTTTGTACACTTGTTTACATGGATATGCTTCCTTAGTAAAAACCTATTTGAAACAAGCCATTACACTGCGTTATCATGGCATTTCATTATTATTCAGGTTATTACTTATAAATATTAAGAAACAAATTAAGAAATACCAGGTTAGAGAGGATCTGTCGCATTTTAGTATTGACACACAGTATTGACAGAGTCAAAATAAAGATATCTGCCTACCTTGTCTGTTGGCTTTTTTATATATATCCTATTTTCTGCATATACGGTACAGGTCAAATGTTTGGACACTTACTCATTCAAGGGTTTTTCTTTATTTGTACTATTTTCTATATTGTAGAATAATAGTGAAGACCTCAAAACTATGAAATAACATCATGTAGTAACCAAAAAAGTGTTAAACAAATCAGAATATATTTTAGATTCTTCAAAGTAGCCACCCTTTGCCTTGACAGCTTTGCAGACTCTTGGTATTCTCTCAACCAGCTTCATATGGAATGCTTTTCCAACAGTCTTGAAGGAGTTCCCACATATAATGAGCACTTGTTGGCTGCTTTTCCTTCACTCTGCGGTCCATCTTATCTCAACCCATCTCAATTGGGTTGAGGTCGGGTGATTGTGGAGGCCAGGTCATCTGACGCAGCACTCCACTCTCCTTCTTGGTCAAATAGCCCTTACACAGCCTGGAGGTGTTGGGTCATTGTCCTGTTGAAAAACAAATGATAGTCCCACCAAGTGCAAACCAGATGGGATGGTGTATCGCTGCAGAATGCTGTGGTAGGCATGCTGGTTAAGTGTCACCAGTAAAGCACCACCACCTCCGTGCTCTACTGTGGGAACCGCACACGTGGAGATCATCCGTTCACCTTCTCTGCGTCTCACAAAGACAGTGATTGGAACCCCAAAATCTGGACTCATCAGACCAAAGGACAGATTCCCACTTGGCCCAAGCAAGTCTCTTCTTACTGGTGTCATTTAGTTTTGGTTTCTTTGCAGCAATTTGACTACGAAGGCCTGATTCATGCAGTCTCCTCTGCACAACAGAGGTAACGCTGGGTCTTCCTTTCCTGTGGTGGTTCTCATGAGAGCCAGTTTCATCATAGCGTTTGATTTTTGCGACTGCAATTGAAGAAACTTGGTTATTCATTTTCAGCATTGACTGACCTTCATGTCTTTAAAGTAATGATGGACTGCAGTTTCTCTTTGCTTATGTTAACTGTTCTTGCCATAATATGGACATGGACTTGGTCTTTTACCAAATAGGGTTATCTGCTGTATACCACCCCTACCATGTCACAACACAACTGGCTCCAATGCATTAAGAAGGAAAGAAATTCCACAAATGAACTTTTAACAAGGCACACCTGTTAATTGAAATGCATTCAAGGTGACTACGTCATGAAGCTGGTTGAGAGAATGCCAAGAGTGTGCAAAGCTGTCATCAAGGCAAAGGGTGGCTACTTTGAAGAATCTCAAATATAAAATATTCTACAATGTATAAAACAGTAAAAATAAAGAAAACCCCTGGAATGAGTAGGTGCGTCCAAACTTTTGACTGGTACTGTACATATATTGCACACTTTATATTAGGGGCTGCAAAATTGTTGATTAATAATTAGTAAATTTCTTATGATCTACATTAATCATCAGCTAAGTGAATGTACTCACATTTACAAATACTCATTACTAATTAATAAATATCTCATTCATGACACATATAAATACATTTATAAATATGTATATAAATGTTGAATCAAACCATTAATCAACCAATAACAAATACCTTATGAATAATCTAATGAGTTGACATTAACTCCTTTATAACTGGTTTATACTGTAAGAACATTAGTCGTACATTATTAATAATTTACAAATTGTCAACATACTATCTAAGTGTTTATAAATGTGTAAATTACTATTTACAGATTGCTTATTAACATTTACAAATATAGGAACAATGATTAATAAATGGAGCAATCCTTGAGTGGAAAGTAAATGCAAATAAATGTGTATTGAAAGTACTTAACTTGTCTGTCAGACCTGATTTAAAAAAGCGTGGCAAATGCCAGCTTGTCACACGTTTCTCAGCAGCCCTGGCTTCTACACTATTTTGCTAGCTACAAAAGCACTGCCCTCTCAACAACCCCTCCAAAAATTATGAAGTGTCTCCATTTGTGTTTACATTTTACCACTGTGAAGAGCACTCATGCATATCCAGTACGTATTGAGATGCACCCTATGTGTGGCTTACCCTGACTTCCTCAAGGTTTTCACTGACACCTTCTCAGTCTTTGACAAGATGCTGTTGTTTCACCTGGGTCTGTTGTGGAAGACTGGGCTTGGTTTATAATGTGCACCCCTTTGGGTCCCCAGGAACAGGGTCAAGAAAAACTGATCTAAACATTCTTTACAAGTTATACAGATGGTTGTTTAGCTTCTGGTTATTTCTGCCTGTCGCACCTGTAATGGTGCTCTAAGGTCAGCTACAGGGTCAAACAAAATGTGGACAGTTGATGCAACTTCTGAGACATGTTACATGTATAATGGCAATATAAAGAACAATAACTTTGGCAGTGCTGACTTAGATTGGGGAGGAGCGATTCCCCTTGCTACCCTATAGGCAAGCAACAGGGACCTGAATTTGATGCACACTGCTGATGGGAGCCATTGGAGAGTGTGAAGGAGATCTACACAGTCTGGTAGGAGTGACACAATATGACAGAGGTCTTAGAGCAGGCAGGCCTTTCCAGGGTGGAAGAGCAGCTTCTCTTGTTAGGGTTGAGCTTGAGGTGGTAGGCTAACATCCAATTTGGGTAACTCAGTGTGATTGGGAAAGTCTAAGCAACACTTATGTCTGGTCCCAGATCGCTCCTTACCCCTCCCCTTGGCCCTAACCATTTGCTTCTGCAGATCTGTAAGATCCATCTTTGCACTGCTTATAGCCTACCTGCCCAGACCCTACAGATCTGCAAACAAACATCGAGGGGTTAGGGCCAAGGGGGAGGGAGCGATTTAGGACTGGTGGAGGGAGCAATTTAGGATTGGCTTTACAAAGTATTTAGATTTAGCTTTCTTGCCTGGTCTTTGAGATGTCTTGGTTTTTTAATCCAGTGGACAATCACTTAATATACATTTCTCTGACATAACCATAAATTACATGCTAGGATTTGTACCATAAATTACATGCTAGGACTAGTACCACAAAATATGTTGACATGTATTCATATTTTGAATAGCAACATGTTAATGACACAGTACTTAGCTACAGTAAATGAACAAGTAAAGGTACTTACTCCCAGTTGGTAGATGCAAAGATGATCTTTAACTGACCAGCCTTGTGTACGGCTTCTGGAGGTATTGCTATAAACTGGATACAAGCCTCAAAAGTGTCTCAATTTTAGCAAACAAATCTCCCATCATTCTATTTAGCTTAGCTAAAATTGAATTAATAAAATAAGCATTTGTTAGCCAACTAGCTAGCTAGCAAGTTAGGTTAAAGTTGTTTATACTTTGTATAAAAGCAAGTTTTTACATTAATTCATTTAGCTATACAACCAAGCTAAAACTTCACACCTCTAAGAATAAGCCATTTCAACCAGCTGATGGCTTATTTAGCTAACTAGCTAATTCAAGGGTGAGGGAAGATGAGACGAGAGACATCCGCACGAGTGCAGTCATCTACACAGGAGTGTTCATAACTAGCTAACAGGCTTGCGGGTAATGCAGCAATTGCTATCCTAACACATAAACAGCTAAGTCTTGCCATTCGACCAAGTTGCTAAATTTACCCGACACTAGCTAGCTAACCAGCCCTGCTGGAAGCGCAAAACAATTGATAATATATTTCAAATGCCATCATTTCTTATTTCTTCACATTTACAGTGTCAATTTCAATCAGGTACTGATGTTATCCACCTAAGAAACACTGATAACCCGTAAGCAACATTTGAGCAGAAGTGCGAGCAATTCACCCGTGATCTCTTACATGCTGTGAGGATATTTATGATGTGTTATAACCGTGAAAAAGCTCATAGTCAATCATTGATTGTGAGCTATTACACACTATGAGCTTTTTTACTTGACACCTGGCATGTACCACCATACCCTGTTCAAAAGCACTTAAATCTTTTGTCTTGCCCATTCACACTCTGAATGGCACACATACACAATCCATGTCTCAATGCTTAGAAATCCTGCTAGCTAGCTATCTACATTAGAGATTGGATGCATGGGGAAATGCTTGTTAGCTTAACCACCCTGTGTTAAAACATTTCACTCACTCAAATATTTATTGCTGGGAGTCTAAAATGGGGAATTTTATTTGAATATTTTAAATATGAATCTTTGTTAGACCATAGTAAGTATTGCCCTGTCTCCTAAATTTCTCCGGGTAAGCCCATTGTCTGCAAAGTTTGTAACGTTGTAACTACATAGTCATTAAAAAGGTTACTTTGCTTTACTTGATCTGTTTCAGAGTGACAGGTATTGCCTGGAAAATCATTTGACCATAGAGGTGATGACAAAGCTAGCGGTGGCCTCTATTTATTTATCTCGAACTGAGTGGGGTCATAACTCACGCCGATCCTTCATTAGGCCTAATCATGGGAGCCAGATCCATCTTTGTTCTGGATTGGAAAAGCTCTATTAATCTCTTACTGTTAAGACACTTCACTACCGTGATAATGATGCCTCCTTCAGACAGATTTAAAGGCTAAAGCAACTATCTACTCCTCTACTCTTTTTTCTGTAGCAATATGGTAGTTAAATGCTCCTCAAGTGTTTAATGCTGTTTACATCTTTGACTTGCTAGTCTTTTATCAGACTAACTTTGCAAGGTGGAATTGAAGTGCCTCCCTATACGAACGGCAAGGACATGGTCATCAACAGGATGCTGCTGGGGATTTACGACGAGTGGGTCTATTCCTGAATGCTGATTGGTTAACCTGTTAGGGCTAGGGGGCAGTATTTACACGGCCGGATAAAAAAACTTACCTGATTTAATCTGGTTATTACTACTGCCCAGAAACTAGAATATGCATATAATTATTGGCTTTGGATAGAAAACACCCTAAAGTTTCTAAAACTGTTTTAATGGTGTCTGTGAGTATAACAGAACTCATATGGCAGGCAAAAACCTGAGAAGATTCTGTACAGGAAGTGCCCTCTCTGACCATTCCTTGGGCTTCTTGACTCTCTTTATTGAAAATTTAGGATCTTTGCTGTAACGTGACACTTCCTACGGCTCCCATAGGCTCTCAAAACCCGGGAAAAAGCTGAATGATGTCTTTGCAGCCCCTGGCTGAAAAACATTAGCGCCTTTGGTAAGTGGTCTATCAGAGGACAATGAGACTGAGGCGCGTGCACGAGGCGACCCCATGTTTTTATTTTCTCTCTCTTTGAACTAAAACACGGTTTCCCGGTCGGAATATTATCGCTTTTTTACGAGAAAAATGGCATAAAAATTGATTTTAAACAGCGGTTGACATGCTTCCAAGTACGGTATTGGAATATTTAGAATTTTTTTGTCACGAAACGCGTCGGGCGCGTCACCCTTCTTTACCCTTTCGGATAGTGTCTCGAACGCATGAACAAAACAGAGGATATTTAAACATAACTATGGATTATTTTGAACCAAACCAACATTTGTTATTAAAGTACAAGTCCTGGGAGTGCATTCTTACAAAGAACAGCAAAGGTAATACAATTTTTCTTATAGTAAATCTGACTTTGGTGAGGGCTAAACTTGGTGGGTGTCTAAATAGCTAGCCCTGTGATGCCGGGCTATCTACTCAGAATATTGCAAAATGTGCTTTCACCGAAAATATATTTTAAAATCGGACATAGCGAGTGCATAAAGGAGTTCTGTATCTATAATTCTTAAAATAATTGTTATGTTTTTTGTGAACGTTTATCGTGAGTAATTTAGTAAATTGTTAGTAAATTCCCCGGAAGTTTGCGGGGGGTATGCTAGTTCTGAACGTCACATGCTAATGTAAAAAGCTGTTTTTTGATATAAATATGAACTTGATTGAACAAAACATGCATGTATTGTATAACATAATGTCCTAGTGTTGTCATCTGATGAAGATCATCAAAGGTTAGTGCTGCATTTAGCTGTCTTCTGGGTTTTTGTGACATTATATGCTAGCTTGAAAAATGCGTGTCTGATTATTTCTGGCTGGGTACTCTGCTGACATAATCTAATGTTTTGCTTTCGTTGTAAAGCCTTTTTGAAATCGGACAGTGTGGTTAGATTAACGAGAGTCTTGTCTTTAAATAGCTGTAAAATAGTCATATGTTTGAGAAATTGAAGTAATAGGATTTTTAAGGTATTTGAACATCGCGCCACTGGATTACACTGGCTGTTGCGTAGGTGGGACGAATTCGTCCCGCCTAGCCCAGAGAGGTTAACAAAGCAAATTTGAGAACAAGGCGACCTAAATTCTATCAACATATCAACTGTAGCACTCACGCCGGAAAAACACTGGTCCACTTTAACTCCAACTTCCATGATGTATACAAGGCCCTGCCCTGCACTCCTTTCGGCAAATCTGACCACGACTCCATTTTGCTCCTCCCTTCCTATAGGCAGAAACTCAAACAGGAAGTACCCGTGCTAGGGACTATTCAATGCTGGTCTGACCATTTGGAATCCACACTTCAAGATAGTTTTGATCACGTGGACTGGGATATGTTCACGAATAGGCTCAAAGAATAATATGGACGTATACGCTGATTCGGTGAGTGAGTTTATAAGTAAGGGAAGACCCCCATGAAATGGACAAAAATGAATGGGACATATTGGCACTGCACGAATCATACACCCTAATGACAATACCACCCAATTTGGTCCACATTCATATGGAAAATGCCAAGTGTCACACCCCAAAAATCCTATAGATGGCGAGCGTGCTTCACCGTGGATTTTCTTATTGCAAATGTAACACAAGTCAACACCCAGATTCAAATTTTGAAAAAATGTACAAAAAATTGAAATCTTAAAAAAGTGCTTTCTGGACCGTTTTTCAAAAAAAAAAAAATATTTTTGTCAATTACACATGTATAAGAGCTGCATGAACATACTTTTGACATATTTTATTGACATCATTTTTTGTTTTTGCTTGTACATAAGGCATATGTTTTGTCCATTTGGAATATGATTTCATAGGAAGTCAAAAGTGACTTACTTTTTCTTTTTTTGCCAAATGCCATTAGAAAGGTACAAATGAAATGTCCAATTCTTTTTTTGTCAATTATACATGTATGAAAGTATTGAATGTGCCAAATCACAGCAAATATCCAGTAGATGGCGAGCGCTCTCCACAGTGAATTTTCTTATTGCAAATGTAACACAAGGCAAGACTCAAGAGCCAAATTTGGAAAAAAATGATATTTTTTTTGAAAACTTATCACCCCCTTCAAAAAGTGCTTTCTGGACCGTTTTCCGAAAAACTTGTGATTTTTTTTGTCAATTACACACATATAAGAACTGTATGAACATAATTTTGACATATTATATTGACGTAATGTTTTTTTATTTTTTGCTTTGCATGTTTTGTCCATTTGCAATATGATTTCATAGGAAGTCAAAAGTGACATCATTTTTTCTTTTTTTTGCCAAATGCCATAAGAAATGTCCAAATGAAATGTCCAATTATTTTTTTGTCAATTATACATGTATGAAAGTATTGAATGTGCCAAATCAGGATGTTTGTCCATTGGCCATGTATGATCATAGGAAGTCGGATTTCAAACCCAATAAGTCGGTGAACCATGTCCAAATGGCATTTATACTGCCCAAATGATATATAGCCCTATGTTCAGCCATGAATCAACCTAGGTGGTCTATTTGTCATGTATGATGAGGGAGAAGTGGGACTCTGTTGTTTTTTAACGATTTTTGAAAAACGTCCAAAATGACCATTACATCACGAATTTGACATGCTCAAAAATACTGAAGAAATGCAAAATTAACTGGCCCGATGAACTCGGGATGGCCAGGCAGGGACTCTGGTTGCTCTCCATCGCTCGTCACCCAGCAAGTCAGCGTCCATCAGTCAATAAGATGTCATTCTGACACCAAACTGATACCATCTGAAACCAAACCCACTTTTTCCAACTCGATTAGAAGCCAACTATCACATATATCAGAGCAGGCCCATAATTCCCAGCGCCTTCAGTTTAAACCATAAAAAAACATAAAATACATAGTTACGTTCTAGCTGTGGGTCCAGCTCTGACATTATGTGTAGGGCTATGTGAGGTGACCCTGAATCCCAAGTTTTGGCTCGATAGGTCATTTGGTGCCCGAGCAACGACCTTAATTGGTGCTGAAAATCCACTTTTTCTGGGCGTTGCTACGGGGTCCTTGAAGGAGCTATCGGACAGAAACGTTAGGGTCCATCTCTATGGGCCGAGGCGGTTTCAATGCACCTAGTCTTGTGACTCTGGGACATTTCTAAATGTTGCCATTTTCGTGATGGTCAAAATGAATTGAACATATTGCAAATATACGAGACTGTTTCTCAGTCTGAGAACCTTCTAGAGCCACATAACTCACCGTGCACTATCGACTTGAGGTCTAGAACAGGTTTCTAAAGTTTCAGAGCTCTAGGTCTGACAGTTCTTTGATCGTTCGAACAAAGGTAACTATTGAAGGTATTGTATGTCTCTAAGCCCTAAACTGTGTAACTATGTCCTACCTGTGTGTGTGTGTGTGTGTGTGTGTGTGTGTGTGTGTGTGTGTGTGTTAGTTTTTTTGCAAATCTAATGGGATAAATGACTGATTTACAGTTCATGAGGATTATCTAGTCACACATATGACGTTTTGAAATTATCTGACTTTTTTAACAGCCCATGTGACCCATATTTAAGGCACTTCCGGTTGGCACAGGAAGCTATAAGTAAAGACATATCCTGATTGGGGTATGCTCTTACAGAATCCTGAGTGTAAAGTCTTTATGTTAAGAATTGACGGATCTACATAGGGTTGAATGCAGTGATTTTCACAACCTGCAGGCTGGTTATAGAAAAACACCTTTAGGGTGTTTTAACCACTTCCGTTTGCTCCAGGAAGCTTATAATCGACACAGGTAGACCTCATAGTGGCCTGATGGTATGTCATCGAAGACAGGTTCATAAGGCATTCATAACCCACATAGGCTTCAGGTTGAATTTAGGGGAATAGGCAATGTATTCCAATGGGGAGAAAAGTAATTGAAAACTTTTTGATGTAAACACCTTCTTTTAACTGTTAAGGGTTAATGCCACATGGTCAAGGTTAGGCTTGCACAGATCGGGAGGACCTCAGGAACATTCCTGAGGTCGAATTGTGCTTCTAACCCTAACGGTTCCGCCGCTGTCACCCAAAAGCTCTTCAAATTTAGGGCCAGGCTTCATTTTGGGCCTACTTTTATTCAAGGTCGCTGCGCTCAGACCGAGCGAGCTACTGTCAAGCGGGGCATCTCGTTGAACTCGGCACAGTCTAGAGATAATGGTAATGCCATTGCAGCCTCTGTGTGTCTTTAAGCACCGCACTGTGTCACTCCATCCTTGCTCTGTGTGTGTGTGTGTGTGTGTGTGTGTGTGTGTGTGTGTGTGTGTGTGTGTGTGTGTGTGTGTGTGTGTGTGTGTGTGTGTGAGAGCTTTTCTTTGACATCTGATGGGATAAATGACTGATTTACAGTTCATGAGGGTTGCCTAGTCATACATATGAAGTTTTGGAAAGATGTGACTTTTTTAACCCTTCAAAACAGCTAATATGACCCCAATTTAAGGCACTTCCGGTTGGCACAGGAAGGTTAGAAACGACACACGTTTTCATTGCGGTAGGCTTTCACAGAATCCTGAGTTTTAGGTATTTACGTTAAGAATTGACTGATCTACACAGGGTTGAATTCAGTGATTTTCACAATCTGCAGGTTGGTTATATCAAAACACCTTTAGGGTGTTTTTAACAACTTCCGATTGCTCCAGGAAGCTTAGAAAGCTTAGAAGGCATTGCAGGCTCTGTGTGTCTTTAACCTGTTAGGGCTAGGGGGCAGTATTGACACGGCTGGATAAAAAACATACCCGATTTAATCTGGTTACCACTCCTACCCAGTAACTAGAATATGCATATACTTATTACATATGGATAGAAAACACCCTAAAGTTTCTAAAACTGTTTGAATGGTGTCTGTGAGTATAACAGAACTCAAATGGCAGGTCAAAACCTGAGAGATTCCTTTACAGGAAGTGGCCTGTCTGACCATTTCTTGAACTTCTTTTCCATCTCTATCTTTTACTAAGGATCTCTGCTCTAATGTGACACTTCCCACGTCGTCCATAGGCGCTCAGAGCCCGGGAAAAAACAGAATGTCGTCATTCCAGCCCCAGGCTGAAACACATTATCGCCTTTCTCAAGTGGCCGATCAAGGGACTCTGGGCTTATGCGCATGACCCGACCGCCCCTGCCTTTGTGATTTTTTCCTCTGTTTGCCGAAAAGGAGATTCCCTGTCGGAATATTATCGCTTTTCTACGAGAAAAATGGCGTAAAAATTGATTTTAAACAGCGGTTGACATGCTTCGAAGTACGGTAATGGAATATTTCGAATTTTATTGTCACGAATTGCGCCATGCGCGCGACACTTCTTTACCATTTCGGATAGTGTCTGGAACGCACGAACAAAACGCCGCTATTCGGATATAACGATGGATTATTTTGGACCAAACCAACATTTGTTATTGAAGTAGACGTCCTGGGAGTGCATTCTGACGAAGACAACAAAAGGTAATCAAACTTTTATGATAGTAAATATGATTATGGTGAGTGCTAAACTTGCCGGGTGTCTAAATAGCGAGCCCGTGATGCCTGGGCTATGTACTTAGAATATTGCAAAATGTGCTTTCACCAAAAAGCTATTTTAAAATCGGACATATCGAGTGCATAGAGGAGGTCTGTATCTATAATTCTTAAAATAATTGTTATGCTTTTTGTGAACGTTTATCGTGAGTAATTTAGTAAAATGTTAGCGAATTCCCCGGAAGTTTGCGGGGGGTTTGCTAGTTCTGAACGTCACATGCTAATGTAAAAAGCTGGTTTTTGATATAAATATGAACTTGATTGAACAAAACATGCATGTATTGTATAACATAATGTCCTAGGGTTGTCATCTGATGAAGATCATCAAAGGTGAGTGCTGCATTTAGCTGTCTTCTGGGTTTTGGTGACATTATATGCTGGCTTGAAAAATGGGTGTCTGATTATTTCTGGCTTGGTACTCTGCTGACATAATCTAATGTTTTGCTTTCGTTTTAAAGCCTTTTTGAAATCGGACAGTGTGGTTAGATTAACGAGAGTCTTGTCCTTAAATAGCTGTAAAATAGTCATATGTTTGAGAAATTGAAGTAATAGGATTTTTAAGGTTTTGAAAATCGCGCCACAGGCTGCAAGTGGCTGTTACGTAGGTGGGACGAATTCGTCCCGCCTAGCCCAGAGTGGTTAATACGGTAGTATGATGGGAGTTGCAACCTATAACACACCTCGTTTATTCTCCTCAGGACTTTGAACGGCCCCACAAACCGCGGACCCAGCTTCCGGCAGGGCAGGCGGAGGGGCAGGTTCTGGGTCGAGAGCCAGCGTCCCACCTAGCCCATAGAGGTTAAGCACCGCACTCTGTCACTCCATGCTTGCTGTGTGTGTGTGTGTGTGTGTGTGTGTGTGTGTGTGTGTGTGTGTGTGTGTGTGTGTGTGTGTGTGTGTGTGTGTGTGTTTGTGTGTGTGTGTGTGTGTGAGAGCTTTTCTTTGACATCTGTTTGGAGAAATGACTGATTTACAGTTCATAAGGGTTGCCTAATCATACATATGAAGTTTTGGAAAGATCTGACCTTTTTAACTTCTCTGGGCTAGGCGGGACGAATTCGTCCCACCTACGCAACAGCCAGTTTAATCCAGTGGCGCGCTTTTCAAATACCTTAAAAATCCTATTACTTCAATTTTTCAAACATATGACTATTTTACAGCTATTTAAAGACAAGACTCTCGTTAATCTAACCACACTGTCCGATTTCAAAAAGGCTTTACAACGAAAGCAAAACATTACATTATGTCAGCAGAGTACCCAGCCAGAAATAATCAGACACGCATTTTTCAAGCTAGCATATAATGTCACAAAAACCCAGAAGACAGCTAAATGCAGCACTCACCTTTGATGATCTTCATCAGATGACAACCCTAGGACATTATGTTATACAATACATGCATGTTTTGTTCAATGAAGTTCATATTTATATCAAAAAACAGCTTTTTACATTAGCATGTGACGTTCAGAACTAGCATACCCCCCGCAAACTTCCGGGAAATTTACTAACAATTTACTAAATTACTCACGATAAACGTTCACAAAAAGCATAACAATTATTTTAAGAATTATAGATACAGAACTCCTCTATGCACTCGATATGTCCGATTTTAAAATAGCTTTTTGGTGAAAGCACATTTTGCAATATTCTAAGTACATAGCCCAGCCATCACGGGCTAGCTATTTAGACACCCAGCAAGTTTAGCCTTCACCAAAATCAGATTTACTATAACAAAAATGTTATTACCTTTGTTGTCTTCGTCAGAATGCACTCCCAGGTCTTCTACTTCAATAACAAATGTTGGTTTGGTCCCAAATAATCCATCGTTATATCCAAATAGCGGCGTTTTGTTCGTGCGTTCCCAGACACTATCCGAAATGGTAAATCAGGGTTACGAGCATGGCGCAATTCGTGACAAAAAAATTCTAAATATTCCATTACCGTACTTCGAAGCATGTCAACCGCTGTTTAAAATCAATTTTTATGCAATTTATCTCGTAAAAAAGCGATAATATTCCGACCGGGAATCTGCTTTTCGGTAAACAGAGGAAATAACAGAAAGACGGGGGCGGCCAGTGTACGCGCCTAAGTCCAGTGTCCCTTGATCGGCCACTTGAGAAAGGCGATAATGTGTTTCAGTCTGGGGCTGGAATGACGACATTCAGGTTTTTCCCGGGCTCTGAGAGCCTATTGGAGCCGTGGGAAGTGTCACGTTACCGCAGAGATCCTAAGTTTTGGAAAGAGATGTCAAAGAAAGCCAATAAATGGTCAGACAGGCCACTTCCTGTAAAGGAATCTCTAGGGTTTTGACCTGCCATTTGAGTTCTGTTATACTCACAGACACCATTCAAACAGTTTTAGAAACTTTGGAGTGTTTACTATCCAAAGCCAATAATTATATGCATATTCTAGTTACTGGGCAGGAGTAGTAACCAGATTAAATCGGGTACGTTTTTTATCCAGCCGTGCCAATACTGCCCCCTAGCCCTAACAGGTTAACCCTTTGAAACAGACCCTATGACACCATTTAAAGGCACTTCTGGTTTACACAGGAAGCTGAAAGTGAACACATATCCTCCTTGGGTTAGGCTCTTATAGAATATTGAGTTTTAAGTCGTTACGTTAAGAACTGACTTATTTACAGAGGGTTGAATGAGTGTGTGTTGTTTCAGAATATCGCAGAAATCTCACAGAGCTCCGAAACCCGCCTTAATGGATTCATCTGAACACGCTGCAACTGGATCTGTAATTTTTTTGAAAAAAAAACTCATTTTTTGAATATCACCAATTTGACATTGTATGATTTCTCTTAAATGAAGATAGATCAAATCTGGTTCTTTTTTTCCTGACACCGTAGGCTCATGTACTTTGACGTGAAGCGGTCAAATTAGCGCTCTATTTTCAATTTTGACCTTTAATCCCAGAAAAATGGCCTTAACTCAAAAAGCGTTGAGGCCTCGACTCCATCTTGTTCGGGGCCAACTGCCCATTATGCCAAACCAATGCTCACCAAGTTTCGTCTTCGAAGTCTTTTAGGAGAAAAGGCCACGTCTTGATTGGTGATGTTTGTTACATTTGCAATATGATTCCATTCGCCCTCCTGTGTTATAATCTGGGACAGGTGTGAAATGACCAAAATTTGAAAATTCTATAAAACGTAAACCGAATGTCCGAGAGACTCCGTTCGATGACTTCCCGGAAGATCCGGCCCCGGTGCACGGCCCGACGCCATCCACCAATTTTACAAACGCTCACGTCTAGTAAGGGACTGTACATTTGCAATATGGACTTTCTCATTAATCATACAGCAAATGCCGAAATGTTCCCTTCATGTATGGAAGTGTACAGGAGATGTTGTACCCACTGTGACTATTCAAACCTACCCTAACCAGAAACTGTGGATAGATGGCGGCATTTGCACAAAACTGAAATTGCGAACCACCGCATTTAACCATTGAAAGGTGACTGGGAATATGGCCGAATACAAACAGTGTAGTTATTCTCTCCGCAATGCAACCAAAGAAGCAAAATGTCGGTATAGAGACATAGTGGAGTCACAATTCAATAGCTCAGACACGAGACGTATGTGGCAGGGTCTACAATCACGGACTACAAAAGGAAAACCAATCACGTCACCGACACCAACGTCTTGCTTCCGGACTAACTAAACACATTCTTTGACCCGCTTTGAAGATAATACAATGCCACCGACGCAGCCCGCTACCAAAGACTGGGGGCTCTCCTTCTCCATGGCTGACGTGAGTAAGACATTTAAACGTGTTATCCCTTGCAAGGCTGCCGGCCTAGCCGCGTCCTCAGAGCATACGCAGACCAGCTGCCTGGTGTGTTTACGGATATATTAAAACTCTCCCTATCCCAGTCTGCTGTCCCCACATGCTTAAAGATAGCCACCATTGTTCCTGTACCAAAGAATGCAAAGGTAACTGAACTAATTGACTATCGCCCCATAGCACTCACTTCTGTCATCATGAAGTGCTTTGAGAGACTAGTCAAGGACATATCACCTCCACCTTACCTGTCACACTGGACCCACTTTAATTTTCTTACCGCCCCAATAGGTCCACAGATGATGCAATCGCCATAACACTGCACACTGCCCTAACCCATCTGGACAAGAGGAATACCTATGTAAGAATGCTGTTCATTGACTATAGCTCTGCATTCAACACCATAGTACCCTCCAAGCTCATCATTAAGCTTGAGGCCCTGGGTCTCAACCCTGCCCTGTGCAATTGGGTCCTGGACTTCCTGACGGGCCGCCCCCAGGTGGTGAAGGTAGGAAACAACATCTCCACTTCGCTGATCCTCAACACTTGGGCCCCAGAAAGGTGCATGCTCAGCCCCCTCCTGTACTCCCTGTTCACCCATGTCTGCGTGGCCATGTAATCATTAATTTTGCAGACGACACAATAGTAGTAGGTTTGATTAACAACAACGATGAGACAGCCTACAGGGAGGAGTTGAGGGCTCTCGGAGTGTTGTGTCAGGAAAATAACCTTTCACTGAATGTCAACAAAACAAAGGAGATGACTGTGGACTTCAGGAAACAGCAGAGGGTGCACCCCCTTATCCACATTGTTGGGACCACAGTGGAGAAGGTGGAACGTTTTAAGTTCCTCGGAGTACACATCACTGACAAACTGAAATGGTCCACCCACACAGACATTGTGGTAAAGAAGGCACAACAGCACCTCTTCAACCTAAGGGGGCTGAATAAATTTGGCTTGTCACCTAAAACCCTCACAAACTTTTACAGATGCACAATTAAGAGCATCCTGTCGGGTTGTATCACCGCCTGGTATGACAACTCACCACCCAAAACCACAGGGCTCTCCAGAGGTTTGTGCGGTCTGCACAACTTATCACTGGGGGCAAGCTTCCTGCTCTCCAGGACACCTACAGCACCCGATGTCACAGGAAGGCCAAAAAGGTCATCAAGGACAACAACCACCTGAGACACTGCATGTTTACATCACTACCACCCATAAGACGAGGTCAATACAGGTGCATCAAATCTGGGACAGAGTGACTGAAAAATAACTTCTATCTTAAGACCATCAGACTGTTAAACAGCCATTACTAGCACAGAGAGACTGCTGCCTACATACAGACTTGAAATCATCGGCCAATTTAAAAATGGAACTCTAGTCACTTTAATAATTCCACTTTAATAATGTTTCCATACAGTTGAAATCTGAAGTTTACATACACCTTAGCCAAATACATTAAATACATTTTAAGTCAATTTTTACAAGTAAAAATTCCCTGTCTTTGGTCAGTTAGGATCACCAATTTATTTTAAGAATGTGACATTTCAGAATAATAGTAGAGAGAATGATTTATTTCAGCTTTTTTTCTTTCATCCCATTCCCAGTGGGTCAGAAGTTTACATGCATTCAATTAGTATTTGGTAGCATTGCCTTTAAATTGTTTAAATTGGGTCAAATGTTTCGGGTAGCCTTCCACAAGCTTCCCACAATAAGTTGGGTGAATTTCGGCCCATTCCTCCTGACAGAGATGGTGTAACTGAGTCAGGTTTGTAGGCCTCCTTGCTCGCACACACTTTTTCAGTTCTGCCCACAAGTGTTCTATAGGATTGAGGTCAGGGCTTTGTGATGGCCACTGCAATACCTTGATTTTGTTGTCCATTTGCGACCAAGCTTTAATTTCCTGACTGATGTCTTGAGATGTTGCATCAATATATCCACATAATTTCCCCCCCTCATGATGCCATCTATTTTGTGAAGTGCACCATTACTAGGACAGACAGCAGCAGTCTCTCTGTGCTAGTAATGGCTGTAGCGAAGCACTCCCACAACATGATGCTGCCACCCCCGTGCTTCACGGTTGGGATGGTGTTCTTCGGCTTGCAAGCCTCCCCCTTTTTCCTCCAAACATGATGGTCATTATGGCCAAACAGTTGTATTTTTTTTTCATCAGACCAGAGGACATTTCTCCAAAAAGTACAATCTTTGTACCCATGTGCAGTTGGAAATCGTAGAGGTTTGGAGCAGTGGCTTCTTCCTTGCTGAGCGGCCTTTCAGGTTATGTCAATGTAGGACTCGTTTTATTGTGGATATAGATACTTTTGTACCTGTTTCCTCCAGCATCTTCACAAGGTCCTTTGCTGTTGTTCTGGGACTGATTTGCACTTTTCACACCAAAGTATGTTCATCTCTAGGAGACAGAAAGCGTCTCCTTCCTGAGCGTTATGACGGCTGCATGGTCCCGTGGTTTTTATACTTACGTACTATTGTTAGTACAGATGAATGTGGTACCTTCAGGCGTTTGGAAATTGCTCCCAATGTTGAACCAGACTCGTGTAGGTCTACCATTTTTTTTCTGAGGTCTTGGCTGATTTCTTTTGATTTTCCCATGATGTCAAGCAAAGAGGCACTGAGTTTGAAGTTAGGCCTTGAAATACATCCAATTGACTCAAATGATGTCAATCAGAAGCATCTAAAGCCATGACATCATTTTCTGGAATTTTCCAAGCTGTTTAAACTTCTGACCCACTGGAATTGTGATAGAGTGAATTATAAGTGAAATAATCTGTCTGTAAACAATTGTTGGAAAAATGACTTGTGTCATGCACAAAGTAGATGTTCTAACCGACTTGCTAAAACTATAGTTTGTTAAGTTAACAAGAAATTTGTGGAGTGGTTGAAAAATGAGTTTTAATGACTCCAACCTCAGTGTATATAAACATTCGACTTCAACTGTATCTTGCATTACTCATCGCATATGTATATAATGTTCTCTATACTATGAATTGCATCTTAGCCTATGCCACTCTGTCATTGCTCATCCATATTTTTATATATTCTTATTCCATCCTTTACATAGATTTGTGTGTATTACGTATTTGTTGTGGAATTGTTAGATATTACCTGTTAGATATTGCTGCACTGTCCAACTTTGTGGCAGCAGTTTGGGGAAGACCTTTTCCTGTTTCAGAATGACAATGCCCATGTGCAGAAAGCGAGGTCCATACAGGAATGGTTTGTCGACGTCGGTGTGGAAGATCTTGACTGGCCTGCACAGAGCCCTGATTTTGGAATGAGATGTTTAACGAGCAGGTGTTCACATACTTTTGGTCATGTAGTATCATGTAGTGCACGCTTTACATGATTACATAAGAAGAAATGTGTAGTTGCAGTAACCTCAAAATTACTCATTTTAAAGTTGAATGTTACATTATTTTGTAAGATAGCCTTAACTTGAGTTGCGTCTGGTTGGTTGACAAGTATATATTTTTTCGTTTTTTACTTTCGGTTTTGTAGACCTACATCAAACAGCGGAAAATACAATAAACACGGTTTGTTTTGTGACATAAACTGAAATTAGGCGAACTATTATAATTTTTGCAACCAGGAAATGGAGGAGCGTTTTCTGCATATTGCACTTTTAACATTGAATATCCCTTTGAGCATGGTGAAGTCATTAGTTACACTTTGGATGGTGTATCAATACACCCAGTCACTACAAAGATACAGTCGTCCTTCCTAACTCAGTTGCATGAGAGGAAAAAAACCGCTCATGGATTTCCCCAATGAGGCCAATGGTGACTTTAAAACAGTTGTAGAGCTTAAAGGCTATGATAGGAGAAAACTGAGAATGGTTCATTTTATTCACTGTTCACTTGCTATTTTCACAGCTTGTCAGGTAAGACCTCAACATTTAAGTGTGTCATGCAACACTAGTACCCTTATGACACCTCCTCTGTTGTTGTCAGAGTCTCCCATGACTCTTATGAAATGGACACGCCATCATGAGGCCTCATGAGGCCTCATCATCATGAGTGACCAGAGTTACTGCCCTGATGACACAGACAGCTTCATCAACAACGACAGGTAATGTGTGTTATGTGCAAAGTTGTATTAAAAAAACTAGCAATTCAACTAATATAGTCAATAGAAACAATAGCTTTTGATGACTGCAAATGCTATATAGGCCTAAAATCATCATTGATGATATATGAGTAATAATATGGTCACATTACCCTTTGGAATGACTTCGACTTGATAGCAACAGTGAATTTATCATTTTTTAAGTGGATATCTCTCAACAATTGTTCTAATGATAGGACATTGGTAATAGTCAGTGACAAATATCATAGCTAAGCAGGGCAGGTTTGTATAAAACCCTGATTGGGAGACCAAAGGATAGCTTTAGATAGAACAATTCTCCACTAGGAGCTGCTGTCCAGCCTATTGCTTTTCTGTCTGGTAGTGGATATGACGTTGTTTTAAAGGCACAAATTCAACATATTTTATACAAGGTTTGTCTATGTTTAAATGTGTTTACCATGATGACATAATCCTGTGGTTGAAATTTCACCCTCAACCAACAGTTGACATTGATGACTTTTTTTTACCCTGGAGAAATCTAGATGCCAGTTGACAGGAAACTGGTATCAGACCAACCATAAAAACAAGCCAGGTGAAAAATAGGAAATATTTGGACTACTGAGAATAAAAATGTAGGTAAACAATTTCAACTCATGCCAGGGTTTAAAAAAACAGGTGACCAACCGACTATCACACTGACTTGACTTGTAGAATGTTTATGTATGGGAGGTGTAGCCACAGTTAAGCAGCCAAATCTACAAGCCGCTCATATCCCGCTTTTGCGGGATATAACTTTTATTTAACTAGGCAAGTAAGTTAAGAACAAATTCTTGTTTAAAATGACGGCCTACCCCGGCCAAACCCAGACGACACTGGGCCAATTGTGCGCCGCCCTATGGGACTCCCAATCATGGCAAGATGTGATAGAGCCTGGATTCAAACCAGGTACTGTACTGACACCATTTGCACCAGTGCCTTAGACCACTGCACCACTCAGGAACCCACTTGGGAGTTCACTAATGTCGTTCTTCCTAACTGAAAAAAACAGGCTCCTTGCAAACAGTTGTGGAAAATCTTTGGGCAATTTGTTGCAAATTGGCGGCAAGCTCAAATTTTCACATGCAAATATCTTTTGTGGCAAAGTGGTGTGGCAAATTCGCTTGGAAACTTGTGGCAAAAATTCTACTGTTTGTTGCAAATTTGCTGCAAACTCATTATGGATATGCAAATTAATCAGGATTTTGGATACTACGAGTATTAACAACATTGAAATGTTGTATCTACTTAAACCAATTCACATATAAGTTTAAATTCACTTTTCACAGAGAAAAATAAACATACTTAATGTATTACATATACTAAACAAACTGTATTCAATGTCTTAGATAAAAATCCAATAAAACTTGATGTAAACAGCAAGCATAATGAAGAAAAGAGCAAAGACTGAATATTTCCCAAATAAATAGTTAATAAATAAATCACATTTTTACGTAGCTACACATTTACATAAGAGAAATGTGAATGCTATGGGGATGGTGACCTTTAGATGTTTAAAGGGGCAGCTACAGAATGTACATTGCCAAGTGATAACTGAGCAATAACTTTCAAGCAATGGAATTTTAAAAGACAATGAACAAAATTGAAAAAAATTAAAACAACAACTACAAAATCAAACCCAGTTCAGAACTATTGGCTTTTTGAGTGAACTTTGGAAGTCCTTCGTCCAAAGCTTGTTGAATGCATAAACTGAAACAATCAAAAAACACAAAACAACAACAACATTATGATACTGAAAACAATTTCTGAAAACATTTTCTATTGTGGCATCTTAAAAGGTAGACTCAGTGCTTACGGGTTTTGCTTTGGCGGTGTTGCTATGCTTTCACTGAAACTGGCATTCTGTATATTTTTTCATCAGGAAACAATGTTTCTACCTTGTATAAATTAAAACAAACAATGTAGATTGCATAAACTGGGACTTGTGAGGATTTTAGGTGACAAGACAAATGTATTTTGCCTCCTGAGGTTGAAGAGGCACTGTTGCGCCTTCTTCACCATAATGTCTGTGTGGGTGGACCATTTCAGTTTGTCAGTGATGTGTACGCTGAGGAACTTGAAGCTTTCCACCTTTTCCACTACGGTCCCATTGATGTGGATAGGGGGGTGCTCCTTCTGCTGCTTCCTGAAGTCCACGATCATCTCCTTAGTTTTGTTGATGTTGAGTGAGAGGTTATTTTCCTGCTACCACACTCCCAGAGCCCTCACCTCCTCCCTGTAGGCTGTCTCGTCTTTGTTGTTAATCAAGCCTACCACTGTTGTGTCATCTGCAAACTTGATGATTGAGTTGGAGGTGTGCTTGGCCACGCAGTCATGGGTGAACAGGGAGTACAGGAGGGGGCTGAGCATGCACCCTTGCGGGACCCCAGTGTAGAGGACCAGCGAAGAGGAGGTGTTGTTTCCTACCTTCACCACCTGGGGGCGACCCGCCAGGAAGTCCAGGACCCAGTTGCACAGGGCAGGGTTCAGACCCAGGGCCTTGAGCTTAATGATGAGCTTGGAGGGTACTATGGTGTTGAATGCTGAGCAAAAGTCAATGAACAGCATTTTTACATTAGGTATGCCTCTTGTCCAGATGGGACAGAGCAGTGTGCAGTGTGGTGGCGATTGCATAGTCTGTGGATCTATTGGGGCGGTAAAACAATTGAAGAGGGTCTAGGGTGGGAGGTAAGGTGGAGGTGATATGATCCTTGACTAGTCTCTCAAAGCACTTCATTATGACAGAGGTGAGTGCTACAGGGCGATAGTCATTTAGTTCAGTGACCTTTGCTTTCTTAGGTACAGGGATAATTATGGCCACCTTGAAGCTTGTGGGGACAATAGACTGTGATAGGGAGAGATTGAATATATCTGTGAACACACCAGCCAGCTGATCTGCGCATGCTCTGAGGACGCGGCTAGGGATTCCATCTGGGCCAGCAGCCTTTCGACGGTTAACACGTTTAAATGTCTTACTCATGTCGGCCATGGAGAAGGAGAGTCCACAGTCATTGATAGCGGTAGCGGCCATGGCACTGTATTATCCTCAAGGTGAGCGAAGAAGGTTTTCAGCTTGTCCGGAAGCAAGACGTCAGTGTCCGAGCATGGCTGGTTTTCTTTTTATAATCCTTGATTGTCTGTAGACCCTGCCACATACGTCTCGTGTCTGAGCCGTTGAACTGAGACTCAACTTTGTCCCTATACCAACATTTAGCCTGCTTGATTGCTTTGCGGAGGGAATAACTACACCGTTTGTATTCTTCCATTTTCCCAGTCTTCTTGCCCTGGTTAAATGCGGTGGTTTGCGCTTTCAGTTTTGCATGAATGCTCCCATCTATCCATGGTTTCTGGTTGGAGCAGGTTTTAATATTCACAGTGGGTACAACATCACCTATGCACTTCCTGATAAACTCATTCACCGTACCGGTATATGTGTCTATTATTTTCTGAAGCTACTCTGAATATATTCCAGTCCGTGTAATCAAAACAATCTTGAAACGTGGATTCCGATTGGTCAGAACATCGTTGAATAATCCTCACCACAGGTGCTTCCTGTTTGAGTTTCTTCCTATTGGGGAGGAGGAGCAATATGGAATCGTCATCTGATTTGACAAATGGAGGGTGGGAAAGTGCCTTATTTGCATTCTGGAAGGTAGTATAACAATAGTCAAGGGTTTCAGCAGCGCGAGTACAACAATCAATATGTTGATAGAATTTCGCAAGCTTTTTCCTCACATTTGCTTTGTTAAAATCCCCAGCTACAATAAATGCAGCCTAAGGATTTGTGGTTTCCAGTTTGTATAAAGTCCAGTGTAGTTCTTTGAGGACCCGTCATGGTATCCGCTTGGGGGGATATAGAACACTGCGGCTATTTTTGACGAAAATTATCTTGGTAGATAGAACGGTCGGCATTTGATTGCGAGATATTCTAGGTTGGGTGAACAGAAGGACTTTAGTTGCTGTATTTTATCACAGTTACACCATAAGTCGTTAATCATAAAACATATACCTCCACCCTTTTGCTTCCTGGAGAGATGTTTGTTCCTGTTGGCACGATGTACTGAGAACCCAACGGGCTTTACAGAGTCAGACAGTATATCTCGAGAGAGCCATGTTTCCGTGAAGCAGAGTATGTTACAATCCCTGGTGTCGCTCTGAAAAGCAACTCTTGCCTTGAGCTCATCAATTTTATTATCCAGAGATTGGGTCTCAGCGAGTAAAATACTCGGAAGCGGTGGGTGGTTTGCACGCTTCCTAAATCGGACCAGAAGACCGCCTCGAGTACCTCTTCTCCGCCAGCGTTGTCAGCCTCTGGAATAAGTTAACCTGTTATGGATAGGGGGCAGTATTTTCACGGCCGGATAAAAAATGTACCCGATTTAATTTGATTATTACTCCTGCCCAGAAACTAGAATATGCATATAATTATTAGCTTTGGATAGAAAACACTCCAAAGTTTCTAAAACTGTTTGAATGGTGTCTGTGAGTATAACAGAACTCATTTGGCAGGCCAAAACCTGAGAAGATTCCTTACAGGAAGTGCCCTCTCTGACCATTTCTTGGCCTTCTACACTCTCTTTAAAGAAAACTGAGGATCTCTGCTGTAACGTGACACTTCCTACGGCTCCCATAGGCTCTCAGAAGGCGGCAAAACGGTGAATGATGACTCTGCTGTCTCTGGCTGAAAAACAGTAGCGCATTTGGATAGTGGACGATCTGAAAACAACGAGACTGGAGGCACGTGCACGAGCCGACACCATGTTTTTATTTTCAGTCTTTGACTATTTTACACCATTTTAAAGACAAGACTCTCCTTTATCTAACCACACTGTCCGATTTCAAAAAGGCTTTACAGCGAAAGCAAAACATTAGATTATGTCAGCAGAGTACCAAGCCAGAAATAATCAGACACCCATTTTTCAAGCTAGCATATAATGTCACAAAAACCCAGAAGACATCTAAATGCAGCCCTAACCTTTGATGATCTTCATCAGATGACACACCTAGGACATTATGTTATACAATACATGCATGTTTTGTTCAATCAAGTTCATATTTATATCAAAAAACAGCTTTTTACATTAGCATGTGACGTTCAGAACTAGCATACCCCCCGCAAACTTCCAGGGAATTTACTAACAATTTACTAAATTACTCATGATAAACGTTCACAAAAAGCATAACAATTATTTTAAGAATTATAGATACAGAACTCCTCTATGCACTCGATATGTCCGATTTTAAAATAGCTTTTTGGTGAAAGCACATTTTGCAATATTCTAAGTACATAGCCCAGGCATCACGGGCTAGCTATTTAGGCACCCGGCAAGTTTAGCCTTCACCAAAATCAGATTTACTATAACAAAAACGTTATTACCTTTGTTGTCTTCGTCAGAATGCATTCCCAGGACTGCTACTTCAATAACAAATGTTGGTTTGGTCCCAAATAATCCATCGTTATATCCGAATAGCGGCGTTTTGTTCGTGCGTTCCAGAAACTATCCGAAATGGTAAATCAGGGTCGTGCGCATGGCGCAATTCGTGACAAAAAAATTCTAAATATTCCATTACCGTACTTCGAAGCATGTCAACCGCTGTTTAAAATCAATTTTTATGCAATTTATCTCGTAAAAAAGCGATAATATTCCGACCGGGAATCTCCTTTTCAGCAAACAGAAGAAAAATCACAAAGACGGGGGCGGCCAGGGCACGCGCCTAAGCCCTAAGTCCCTTGATCGGCCACTTGAGAAAGGCGATAATGTGTTTCAGCCTGGGGCTGGGATGACGACATTCAGGTTTTTCCCGGGCTCTGAGCGCCCATGGAAGACGTAGGAAGTGTCACGTTAGAGCAGAGATCCTTTGTAAAAGATAGAGATGGAAAAGAAGTTTAAGAAATGGTCAGACAGGCCACTTCTTGTAAAGGAATCTCTCAGGTTTTGACCTGCCATTTGAGTTCTGTTATACTCACAGACACCATTCAAACAGTTTTAGAAAATTTGGAGTGTTTTCTATCCAAAGCCAATAATTATATGCATATTCTAGTTACTGGGCAGGAGTAGTAACCAGATTAAATCGGGTACGTTTTTTATCCAGCCGTGAAAATACTGCCCCCTAGCCATAACAGGTTAACAAGAAATTTGTGGAGTGGTTGAAAAACGAGTTTTAATGACTCATCTAAGTGTATGTAAATTTCCAACTTAAACTGTACATGCTTTCAATGAGAAGGACAGATCCAAAACTTACAATTCTATGTGAATTTACTTAATAAGTTAGACACTCATTGGACAACTTCAGTAGTTAGCTAGATAGAAAGCTTGGTTTCTGGTTTACTGGTCTTGGAGCTCATGTATTTACAAGAAATTGCTTCTGGTAAACTGTTTGCCACTAGTGGTAATAAATATTTTTGCCACAAATAAAAAATAAACTAGTGGCAATGAATATTATTGTTTCCAAAGGTTTGCCGCAGATTCACCACTAGTGGCAAACATTTGAAAAACTGCTGGCAACATTTTGGGGCATACTATTGAATTTTCAGCAAATTTGCCACAAACTTGATTGAACTTTGCCGCAACAAATTAATTTTTGTAAGGGCTATCATTCTTTGATTTTGCTAAACATGAACAGAGGGAAGACTGAAGTGTGGCTACTCTTGGAGAGTGAATTTAATCTCCAACTTCAAACACCACAGCCTGTGACAGAGGGCCTGCCTAGCCAGAACTATTGACCATCTCTTTTCACAACTGAGCTGTGCCTTTACATTGACTTGCTGCCCTGAAGCCCTCCACACCTCCCCGTCTGCACGGTGTGACTTCACAGTATGCCTTCACTTTTACCCACCCCCAATGTCCTGCAATGGTAAACACAGATAAAGGTCAGGAAGGAAGTATCGACAGTCTCTGCTTAGGACAGTGACATTTAAGCTTAGCTGGTGTGTTTTATTAACTGTTCGATATTTCCCGGACGTGACATGGATAGGGCTTTGTGTCGATGATAGAATATCTAGACGAGTCGTAAAGGCGATCTTTTGACAATATGCTCTGTATACATGACCTTATCGGGATTATTGAGGCCATACTTGTTTTGAATCAAAGCTGTTAATGGATATTTTCTTTGTGTAACAGGGTTTGGAAGTAAACAGACTCACTTTCCAATCTTTAAGCCAAATCTGTGACCTTTACAACGGATCTTGACAAATCCGCTGTGAGTTCAAGCTGACATAGAGCCTGTGTCATCTTAAAATATACTCTTGATGGACTCTTCGCTGTTGTTGGCTTGTGCATGGGTTATAAAAAAAAGAATCAATGTTGTGCAGTTAGTCTTTTTCCTCTCAAATTACATCATATTATCAGCAATGTGAATTATTAATATTTCTATGTTATAAATCGATGTATATCATTTAAGTTATCATTTGATATCCCTACACAAAAAGGAAAACCCTTTATGGTTTCATGTAGAACCCTCAGCAGAAGGGGTTCTACATTGCACAGGCGAAATTGCCACAGAGGCAATAATCGGAACAGGTAATCAGAACAGGTCGATTCATCCCTGTCACGACTTCTACCGAAGTCGATGCCCCTCCTTGTTCGGGTGGTGCTCGGCGATCTACGTCACCGGTCTTCTAGCCACCATTCATCAGTTTTACATTTTCCATTGGTTTTTTCTGGTCTCCTTACACACCTGTTTCTTATCCCAGTAATTACATGTTGTGTATTTAACCCTCTGTTTCCCCTCATATTCTTGTCGGTGATTGTTTGTTATGTTATGTACGTGTTCATTATGTATCGGTGTGCGGCGGGTTATTGTTTACCCGGATTATTGAGTATGTTGGTTTTGGAGTTAGTTTAATTTAAAAAAAAAAAACTCAATTTTTAACAACTTTGGTTTCTCCTGCGCCTGACTTCCCTGCCACCTAAATACACAGATTATGACAGTCCCCCCCCCCCCAAAAAAAAAGTATCAAAAGAAATTTGTGTCGGGTGATAGCATATGCACAAGTAATGTCAAAATGTGTAGAATTGGAGGAAATTAGCTTTAGCCTTCAACTTTAGGCACGAAAAATGGTCCAACTCCTCTTTCTCAATTTCCAAACAGAAATGGGGTGTGACTTTGGTGGTTCATCGATGTGTCATTCTGGTCATGTGTGCCGCGACTGACGTAGCTAGTTGGTTAGCTAAGCTAGCCACTTGTAGCTAGCCAGTAAGTCCCCCAGTATATGTTGACGTCATTTCACAGGATTTGTTTTTGTAAGGAAGCTGTAGAGATCAGTAAGAAATGGCACTTCTGTAGCCAAACATCTTATTCATCAAATATTTTTTTAAGCATTAGATGACTTGATATGATGGTACATTGATCAATTATACAGTTTAAAGCTGTTATTTTAGATTTTTTTGCCTAAAGTCAAGCTTTAACCTTTTCACGCATAAGTTCCAAATATCTCTAATGGCCGCCCCACAGCATGAGTTTTTTATGCACGTGATGTCAGAATGCACTCACTGTTCCAAAATGTGATTGTTACGCAACAGGACAGTTAACCCACGCTGTCCTCAAACCAAGAGCCTGCTTTTATTTATAGGCTCTTTCAACTTGTCAATTTCAATTGATTTATTTTCTAACAACAGTTTGAATTGAGGTGTGTTCCGCCTCCTTATTTATTCACATAAATGTAGTCCATTTCACTATTGCGGACATTTTTTTTTAGGCTTTACTGAGATGGTCAAACTTCTCTCTTTGGAGGAGAGCCCAAGTGCTAATAACTTTGGACATGTGTGTGTTTCTATCATTGTCTGCAGCAGGAAGGCCACCAGTAGATGGGCGTGGAGGGGTGTGGTGCTCCTCCAGCAACTCTCTCATGAGGTTTTCTCTGTACTTTTGGCAGGTAAATTACTTTACCGATGGGGAGAGGGAGGAGAGAGGATGATGAGGAAGTGGGTAGGTGCATAATGGAACCGTATGTGATTTGTATGTGAACTGTACATCCAATTACAAAAAAAAACCTTGTTCAGTAATCGTCTCACCTGTTAGTTGGCGGTGAACTATGTGACCATTGACAGCAGCAGTGTTGATCAGATGGAAAAATATCTTCTTATACCACTTGGTATGTCTGCCTTATCCACTGCCCCAATTTTGAGGTTATAGTCAACCACACAGTCTGGTTTGATCTCTCTCTCTCCCGTCAATTGGTCCACCTTCCCTGTGGCCGACATGGTTGCTGTATGGACAGTGGAGAGGACATGGAAGTCTTGTTTGTCATGCCACTTTACTGCCAGCTGTTGACCATTCTCCTTGAATTCCACCTCCCCATCTGCATCTTCCTGCATCCAATTGCCGGCATCCCCTTCCTGTTAGACCTGACCTTCCCGTTAGACCATCCCTTTCCTGTTAGACATACCCTGTGCTGTTGGACAGCAGATGCTGGAAGAGTGTGGGACTGCTGTACCCGGACACCCCAAGACCCTCAATGTTGGATGCCACTGGTGGACACTGTGTAGACTATAATTTCCTGAATGAATCTGTCTTCTTGCATATAACAAAGAACTTGACAACAAACCTGTGCCTTTTAGATGGAATATATTTACCAAACGCCAGCCTACCCTTCCATAACATCAGGAATTCATCAATACATAGGTCCTAGTATGGCACAAAGACCCAACCAAATGCTGATGACAGGCTGGTAAGAACATTTCTTATTTAGTGTAATGGGTCATTTAAATTGGCAGTAACATGGTTGACGAAATGCAGGCATCGCAGCAGAACTTGGAAGAGGTCTTGGGAAAAGAGGGTGGCAAAGAGGAGAGTTGCAAACATAGGATCTGTGCTCCAGTTTTCTCTTAGGGAGGTCTTCTTAACTATTCCCATGAGATGGACTGTCACCAGGAAGGTGTACATTTCACTAATTGTGGTTGTCACCCATTTAGCAAGGTTCCCCCTCACTCCTGGCTCTCTCTTCTCCTGTAACTCCAAAGCAGAGCGATTGGTTTCCTCCACTATGTCTCCTACCAGCTCCCCTGTCAGAAACAGCTTGAAGCACTCTGCCTCTGAGGAAAATGGCAAGGGGCTTTGCACTTCAGACAAGGAATCATCAAAGAAAACAGCAGGGCCAGGAGGGGTGAAATGACTGGCGGCCTTCCAGCTACCACATAACTCCTGTACTTCATCCACTGTCGGTCTTCCTCCATCACCACCAGCATCTTCAAAGGGACCTGGGATTTCGTCAGTGGGCAGGGGGTCCTCAGATTCAGGGTTATTAAGGTTGGGGGGGCAGCTCCTCACTGTCTCTGTCAGAATCTGATTCCTGACTTCCATACTCAGACTCATTGTTAGAATTGACAAAAATCTCCAGAATTTGCGCATTTGTGAGTTGTCTCTTTTTGAAAGACATTGCTAATGCTACAGCTTAGCCCACTAGCTACATACATAAACAACAAACGGCTCAGAGTGGGTCAGAGGTTATGTGATTGACTGTCAGAATGCACCACTTGTATCAATAAATCTCTATCCAAAATGTATGTGGTAATTATTTATTTACTGTTTTGTTCACATGTTTTCAAGTGACAAATCATCCATGAGATTCTTGCATAGATTGTAATGGACATATATGATGTGTGTAAAATACTTTTTTGAAGGTTGTACTGATTATGATGAGCTAAGCTAATTCCAGCTATTTTCCCTTGACATACAATGCATTCTGGGTGTCACATAAACGTCTGTCAGACCAAAGATGTTATAACAAAATGAGTTGAAGGGAGGGTTCACTCATCTTTCGAGTAAACTTCCAGAAGTGAATGATGTGATGTGAATGATGGAAGACAACACACCTACTTCAATACGCATACTGCAAACAGACCAAACTGATCTTGTCTTCTCATTTTATCTTTGGTTGACCGAAAAAAATGACGGCGTGCACAAACTACCCATTGTCAGATTACTTTTGATTTTTAGAAAGTGTTATACTCAATTATTTCGATCAATGCTGAGCTCACACGTGATGTGATGAATTGTAAATAGTAATTGCTATTAGCTAATTCATACTATTGTTTCTGTCAGCCGAGAGTTAGCAAAATATGACTGCTTGTGTTACGTCAATCTTTAGTGTAATTAGCTCTAGGACTAATGTAGCCTACATTGTTACACTGTCGCTACTTCTGTGAATGTCTAAACATTGCATCCAAAAATAAACTGGTCACATTTAGAACATAACGTTGTAAGGACTGTGTTTGTGCAAAAGATTTCTGTGAAAACAACTGTTTCACCAGTTGACAGCTTTTTTTACCTTTATTTAACTAGGCAAGTCAGTTAAGAACACATTTTTAGTGGGTCAACTGCCTTGTTAACCTCTGGGCGGGCTCCAGCGAAAAATCCTATCGCCATTAGCATAACAATGTTTTTTTTTTTTTTTTCAAATATAGGACTATGTTATATCATCAGATGACACTCCTAGGACATCATGTTACACAATACATGCATTCTTTTGTTCGATAAAGTTCATATTTATATATAAAAACAGCATTTTACATCGGCGCGTGACGTTGACTAACTATTTTCCCTCAAATGCATCCGGTGAAACAGCGCTACAATTTAGTAAATTACTATTCAAAAACATTTTTAAAATGTAATATTGTCATTCTAAGATGTATAGATGAATATCTCTTGAAAGCACCTGTAATGCCAGATTTAAAAATAACTTTACTGGGTAATCACACTTTGCGATAAAAGGGGATGCGATACTCAGAAAAATAGGCTACCGTTACAGGTCAGCGCCATCTTGGAACAATCGCATATCAAATCTACTCTTGTATATTATTGTCAATAATCCCTTACCTTTGATTATCTTCATCAGAAAGCACTTCCAGGATTCCCAGGTCCACAACAAATGTATTTTCGTTCGAAAAAGTTAATCCTTTATGTTCCAATAGCTTGTTCTTGTTAGCGCATTTTGAAGGCCTCCATTCAAACTCAGTGCCTCTTTGCTTGACATCATGGGAAAATCAAAAGAAATCAGCGAAGACCTCAGAAAAATAATTGTAGACCCCCACAAGTCTGGTTCATCATTGGGAGCAATTTCCAAACGCCTGAAGGTACCACATTCATCTGTACAAACAATAGTACATAAGTATAAACACCATTAGACCACCCAGCCGTCATACCTCTCAGGAAGGAGACGAGTTCTGTCTCCTAGACATTAACGCACTTTGGTGCGAAAAGTGCAAATCAATCCCAGAACAACAACAAAGGACATTGTGAAAATGCTGGAGGAAACAGGTACAAAAGTATCTATATCCACAGTAAAACGAGTCCTATATCGACATAACCTGAAAGGCTGCTCAGCAAGGATGAAGCCACTGCTCCAAAACCGCCATAAAAAAGCCAGACTACGGTTTGCAACTGCACATGGGGACAAAGATTGTATTTTTTGGAGAAATGTCCTCTGGTCTGATGAAACAAAAATAGAACTGTTTGGCCATAATGACCATCGTTATGTTTGGAGGAAAAAAGGGGGAGGCTTGCAAGCCAAAGACACCATCCCAACCATGAAGCACGGGGGTGGCAGCATCATGTTGTGGGGGTGCTTTTCTGCAGCAGGGACTGGCACGCTTCTCAAAATAGATGGCATCATGAGGTAGGAAAATTATGTGGATATATTGAAGAAACATCTCAAGACATCAGTCAGGAAGCTAAAGCTTGGTCAAAAATGAGTCTTCCAAATGGACAATGACCCCAAGCATATTTCCAAAGTTGTGGCAAAATGGCTTAACCTCTATGGGCTAGGTGGGACGCAAGCGTCCCACCCGTGGTGCACTCCATCAACAGCAGGTGCATTTCAAGAGCGGCAAATTTGAATCCAAATAAATGTCAAAATTCAAATTTTTCAAACATACAACTATTTTACACCCTTTGAAAGATAAACATCTCCTTAATCTAACCACGTTTTACGATTTCAAAAAGGTTTTACGGCGAAAGCATAAATTTAGAGTATGTTAGGACAGTACATTTACAAGAGTTGTGTGTAATGTTTTGTCAATTCAAAGACAGGGTCACCAAAACCATAAAACCAGCTAAAATGATGCACTAACCTTTTACAATCTCCATCAGATGACACTCCTAGGACATTATGTTAGACAATGCATGCATTTTTAGTTCTATCAAGTTCATATTTATATCCAAAAACAGCGTTTTACTATGGCATTGATGTTGAGGAAATCGTTTCCCTCCAATAATCGGCAGTCAAGTCAGAACCACAAATTAAATAATTAAAATTAGAAAACATTGGTAAAATATTATATTGTCATTTAAAGAATTATAGATTTACATCTCTTGAACGCAATCAACTTGCCAGATTTAAAAATAACCTTATTGGGCAATCACATTTTGCAATAATCGAAGCACTGCGCCGAGAAAAATACGAGTTGCGATACAGAATAGCCATCATGTTGGGGAGATCTAAAATCGAAAATACTATGTAAATAATCCATTACCTTTGATTCTCTTCATCAGATGTCACTTCCAGGTATCACAGCTCCATAACGAATGTAGTTTTGTTCAAAAAAGCTCATCATTTATGTCCAAAAATCTCCGTCTTGTTAGCACATGATCTAAGCCCGCCGGACTTCACTTCATGAACGAGGGGAAAAAATATATTTACGTTAGTTCAAACATGTCAAACGTTGTATAGCATATATCATTAGGGCCTTTTTTAACCAGAACATGAATAATATTCAAGGTGGATGAATGCATCCTCTTTTATAACGTATTGGAACGAGGGTACCCAACATGAACTCGCGCGCCAGGTGTCGGTCAGATCTCCCTCCAGAAGACTCAAAACACTTTGTAAAGGCTGGTGACATCTAGTGGAAGCAATAGGAAGTGCCAAAATATTCCTCAGCCCCTGTGTTTTTCAATGGCATAGGTTTAAAGGTAATACAACACATCAGGTATCCACTTCCTGTCAGAAAATGTCTCAGGGTTTTGCCTGCCAAATGAGTTCTGTTATACTCACAGACACCATTCAAACAGTTTTAGAAACTTTAGAGTGTTTTCTATCCATATATAATAAGTATATGCATATTCTAGTTACTGGGTAGGATTAGTAACCAGATTAAATCGGGTAAAAAAAAATTATCCAGACGTGCAAATGCTGCCCCCTAGCCCTAACAGGTTAAGGATCAGCGTGGCAGACGTGTTGTTACCTACTCTTACCACCTGGGGGTGGCCCGTAAGGAAGTCCAGGATCCAGTTGCTGCATGTGTGTGCTTATGACTCTCCTACCTTGGCCTGCTGTAACTATATATGTGAGTGAGTGAGATGTGTGTAAATTTCCTGAACTAAGTGTTTTCATCATTCTAGATTGCAGCCAGTAGCAACAGGAAGAAGCGCTGCGATGTGTGTGGACCCAAGGGCAGGAAGACATGACAGTACACATGCATGTGAAAGAAAGAAAGAAATACATTTGCAACACACACATAGTAAAACTCTGTCCCTCATGTGGTGTGTAGACCGGCCGTAATTTGTGTTCAATGGGGCTCATTTATCATTTCCAGAAAATACTGTATGTGTCACAGATTTCTTCGTCGTCAGACGATATAGCGAAATCATCGTCGGAGAACGTGGACCAATACGCAGAGGAGTTAGTGCTCATCATCTTAATTTATTAACCTCTTGGCGTTCCCCTAGGATAGGGGGCGCTAAAGCGATTTTTGAAAAAAATTCGTGCCCATTTTAAACGGCCTCCTACTCAAACTCAGAAGCTAGGATATGCATATAATTAATACTTGTGGATAGAAAACACCCTAAAGTTTCTAAACTGTTTGAATGGTGTCTGTGAGTATAACAGAACTCATATGGCAGTCAAAACCCCGAGACAGATGGAAACAGGAAGTGGAATTCTGAATTGCGAACTCAACTTCATCACGTGGCCTATTAATCACACCGTGAGCTATGGTTCATTGAGCACTTCCTATTGCTTCCACTAGATGTCCCCAGTCTTCACAAATTGGGTTGAGCCTTCTACTGTTAAAATTGAATGAATGAGACGCTGTGGAACGTGGTCACACGGAGAGGGCCATCACCATTATGACGCCGGCACCCCTGGTTACCCTCCCCTTTCGAAACGTTTTGAAACACAATGCAATCGTCCCCCTCGAATCTTATTGGCTCTCTTGTTGAAACAGGCCCTGAAGATTTATGTTATACAACGTTTGACATGTTTGAACGAACCTAAATGGGAAAAAAATGCTTTTTGTCGAAATGGCTGTCCCGCGCCCGATGGAGGATTTGGATCAGCCTTCAGACGCGCTAACAAGAACAAGCTAATGGAACATAATGGATGAACTTTTTCGAACGAAAATACATTTGTTGTGGACCTGGGATTCCTGGAAGTGCTTTCTGATGAAGACAACCAAAGGTAAGGGATTATTGACAATAATATACAAGACTAGATGTGATATGCGATTGTTCCAAGATGGCGCTGACATGTAACGTTAGCCTATTTTTCAGAGTATCGCATCCCCTTTCATCGCAAAGTATGATTACCCAGTAAAGTTAATTTTAAATCTGGTATTACAGGTGCTTTCAAGAGATATTCATCTATAAATCTTAGAATGACAATATTACATTTTAAAAATGTTTTCGAATAGTAATTTAGTAAATTGTAGCTCTGTTTCATCGGATGCATTTGAGGGAAAATAGTTAGTCAACGTTACGCACCGATGTAAAATGCTGTTTTTATATATAAATATGAACTTTATCGAACAAAAGAATGCATGTATTGTGTAACATGATGTCCTAGGTGTGTCATCTGATGAAGATTGTCAAAGGTTAGTGCTGCATTTAGCTGTTTTTTTGGTTATTTGTGATGCATGTGGTTGGTCGGAAAATGGCTATGTGGCTACTTTTACGATATACTCCTCTAACATAATCTAATGTTTTGCTTTTGCTGTAAAGCCTTTTTGAAATCGGACAACGTGGTTCGATTCAGGAGAGGTGTACCTATAAAACGATATAATTTGAATTATTATTATTTTTTTTTATTATTACATTTTGTTATGCTAATGGCGATATGATTTTTCGCTGAGTCCGCACAGGGGTTAAATGAATGTGCACACGTGAAAACAAGAAAACAAGACCGACGAATGACAGCTTCGCAGGCTATAACTAGCAGTACAAAATACAACTACCCACAACCTACCAAACAAACACACACCTACTTATAGGACTCCCAATCAGAGGCAACTAGAAACACCTGCCTCCAATTGAGAGTCCAGCACCCAAAACTACACATAGAAAAACAAACCTAGAACCTATACCAAAACTAACACACCCCACTACACCACACACAAAACCCTATAATACAAAACAAATATACCTCTGCCACGTCCTGACCAAATATAATACAAATAATACCTAAATATTGGTCAGGACGTGACAGTATGTAAAATGTGTCCTTCCTATTTTTTTGGTTCAAAGCAATTTATTTTATTTGACCTTCATTTAACTAGGCAAGTCAGTTATGAACAAATTCTTATTTACAATGATGGCCTACCCTGGCCAAACCCTAACCCGGACGATGCTGGGCCAATTGTGCGCTGCCCTATGGGACTCCCTATGATGGCCAGTTGTGATAAAAATAAAAAAAACTATAACAAAAACATGAACACCACACAAGGGTTAAATTGAGCAGTAATTTTTGTAAAAAAGTAATTATTTACTTTTATTTAGCTAGGTATGTCAGTTGAAAACAAATTATTTATGTACATACAGTGCCTTCGGAAAGTATTCAGACCCCTTGACTTTTTCCACATTTTGTTACGTTACAACCTTATTCTGAAATGGATTAAATGAAACAATTTCCTCAGCAATCTACACACAATACCCTATAATGTCAAAGCAAAAAGTGTATTTTTATTTTTACAAATGTATTAAAAACAGAAAACAGAATAAGTATTCAGACCCTTTCCTATGAGTCTCTAAATTGAGCTCAGGGGCATCCTGTTCCCATTGATCATCCTTCAGATGTTTCTACAACTTGATTAGAGCCACCTATGGTAAATTCAATTAATTGGAATTGATTTGGAAAGGCACACAACTGTCTTTATAAGATCTCAAAGTTGACAATGCATGTCAGAGCAAAAACTAAGCCATGAGGTTGAAGGGATTGTCCGTAGAGCTTCGAAACAGGATTGTGTAGAGGCACAGATCTCGGAAAGGGTACCAAAAAGTGTCTGCAGCATTGAAGATCCCCAAGAACACAGTGGCCTCTGTCATTCTTATATGAAAGAAGCTTGGAACCACCAAGAGTCTTCCTAGAGCTGGTCGCCCGGCCAAACTGAGCAATCGGGAGAGAAGGTCCTTGGTCAGGGAGGTGACCAAGAACCCGATGGTCACTCTGACAGAGCTCTAGAGTTCATCTGTGGAGATGGGAGAACCTTCCAGAAGGACAACCAACTCTGCAGCACTCCACCAATCAGGCCATTAAGCTAGAGTAGCCAGACGGAGCCACTCCTCAGTAAAAGGCACATGAAAGCCCACTTGGGCACATGACAGCCCACTGAATGCCAGGGTCACGTCTGGAGGAAATCTGGCACCATCCCTATGGTGAAACATGGTGGTGGCAGCATCATGCTGTGGGGATGTTTTTCAGCTGCAGGGATTGGGAGACTAGTCAGGATTGAGGCAAAGATGATTGGAGCAAAGTACAGAGAGATCCTTGATGACATCCTGCTCCAAAGTGCTCAGGACTTCAGACTGGGTTGAAGGTTCACCTTCCAACAGGACAACAACCCTAAGCACACAACGCAAGTGTCACTTCGGGACAAGTGTCTGAATGTCCTTAAGCGGCCCAGCCAGAGCCCGGACACAAACCCGATCGAACATCTCTGGAGAGACCTGAAAATAGCTGTGCAGCAATGCTCCACATCCAACCTGGCAGAGCTTGAGAGGGAATGGGAGAAACTCCCCAAATACAGGTGTGCCAATCTTGTTGCGTCATACCCAAGAAGACTTGATGCTGTAATCGCTGCCAAAAGTCCTTCAACAAAGTACTGAGTAAAGGGTCTCAATACTTATGTAAATATGATATTTCATTTTTTTTTATTTTTTTAGCAAACATTTCTAAAAACCTGTTTTTGCTTTGTCTTTATGGGGTATTGTGCATAGATTGATGATGATTTTTTAAAGAAAATACATTTTCGAGTAACGCTGTGACATAACAATATATGGAAAAAGTCAAGGGTTCTGAGTACTTTCCTAAGGCACTGTAGCTACCAACAAAAACTGGTATTACATAGAACAATTGACAAAAGGTCGATATTTCAGCTTGTCTTGTAAAAGCTATGCAAAAGGTCTTAAAATGTCTATGTCAAAGATTTGTAGCCGGTGTGGATGAACTTTCCTGCGTGCATTTATAAATCACATCAAATTGTTTTAATGACTAATGTCACACAGGTAGTAAGGCCCTTAATCAATAGAATCATTCACACATACAATCTTGTACAGTTTTCAGTGTGGTTAAAATCTCACCCATATTCAATAACGGACCACCGTAATTTTGGTCCTTTACAAAACCATAATTTCCGTTTCGTAGACTGGTTGGTTGTTTAGCATAAAACCGACGTGTGCACAACTATGGTGCAATACAGATGGGGTTGGCTCAGCTTTTTGACAAAAAGTGAACTATATTTCCTCTCCAAATGTTTATTGAAAACATAAATACATTTGCACAATGAGCACTTGTTGTTTCTCAAATACATTGTTATAGTTATTAATTAGCTAGCTAATTTTAGCCATATTGGCATAGATGTGACATTAGTCAAAACACCTCAAAACAAGACATGGTATCAATAACAAGATACGACGAGCTGAAACTAGCCACCTACAATTCCCCACATGGCAACTTCTTGTCATTATTGCTAGCTATCTGACCATTTAGAACCATAACACCACACTGCCCTCTGTCCAATAGAAGTGTGTCCATCATTTTTGTGACATTGTCAGCTAACCCATCTATTGTTCAATGAGAACATTGTTCAAACATATTTGCTGCTCTCTAATCTGCATCCCAATGTTTGTGGGACCTACTTTATGTATGCATCTTGTGCTATATTGTGAAAGCACATTCTTGGAATAATTGAGTTGATTCTCTTCAGGGGCAAAGAGTGGAAATTACTTTTCTTCTATTGATTAAATCCCCCCAGCTACCGTATCAGACTCTGGTTGAACACACACCATACCCAACGGCCAATGTTATAGTCTCACAAAACAAAGAGATGTGAAGGCGACCGGAGTCTCATGGTTTACAAATCTCAAATTGATTTTAAGAATTAGCCATGGGAACCTCTTTTTGGTCCCAAATAAGTTAACTCTGAGCTTAGGCTCAGATAACAGAGAAATTGCTTTTCTCTTTTCAAGGAAAAGCAGCTGTTCGCTTGCGAAGGGAAGGACGCTTAGTAATTAGAGACAGCTACTGTAAGTAATTACATGTGTCCCTGAGACCTCTCACATTGTTGCCTTATTGGTTAATGACTTTGAATCGCCGGGGGTGGAGGCCTAGCAAGGCCTAGCATGTTTGGTAATGTGATTGTTTGAGTGCTACAGCGAAAAAAATAAATGCTCAATGATGCACTCACTGACTAATGAAATTCAGCAAAGTAGGTTATTATTCATGACCACAGAGCTGGCTGATTTTGCCATCGGCTCGACAAGCTTCCATTAAAACCTATGCTTGCTTGCTGTCGGTTTTAATTGACACTTACTGCCCTCATACATACACACGTACATACATGCAAGCATGCACAGCTTGTTTTACTCCATATTTGGATCTTTTATAGTTACTTCAAGGGTGCTGAAGGCACCCTGCAGTCGAGGGTAATTGTTGACGAAACTGTGACATGACAGGCTTCCTGTAAATAAATATGCTTGAAAATGCAACACAGAGGTACTACACGTCCGCCACTGACTGTAGTACATACATGACAAAGTTACGGGGAAGAAATGGATGGCGAGAGTAGGAGAGAATGAGAGCGAGAGTGCGTTTTTCCATCAGATTCAACCCTGCCAGGCAATTTGGACCCCTATTTCAGAGGCCTAATGGGAGATGGACAGTGATGGACAGCGCGTGTGGGTTACTTATTAATCTGAGAGAGGCAATTGGAGAACCTCCATCGACCTGCAGTAAATTAAATAAGGCCCTATCCTGAAATGGCATTATTCTCCATCTCTCCCTCTCCTCCTTCCCTCTATTTTTTCTCTTTCTGAGTGTTTGGATGAAAGCAAATAGAAGTTGAAATTTGGGGTATTAGTAGATGACATTAATCACACGTGTACTAAAGGGGAAAGTTCATACACTGGGATTAATGAGGCGAAATGGATTAAACCATCAGATTGCTGAACACTTTAACTGGACTAACCACCAGCTTTGATTCTCCGCACCTCAGCACACATGCACTCACTCACACTCACTGAGTGTTGCTACTAGAATATTTTTATTTATGCTAAATACTGCACATTTTAAACACTTTTCCCACAATCCCCAATATTGGACTATACATTTTGTCTTCCTTTATTATACTTATGCTAAAATCTTTATTCTATCCTGCTGAGCCATTTACTTTATGTTCGTATTCTTAAATTAGCCTGTTCTGGACTTGGGGACTGCGAAGAGACCTCTGGTGGTGTCACAACGTCCACAGAAGGTGGCGCCACTCCCCGGTCGGGAGGCGCTCAGTGGTCGTCGTCGCCGGCCTACTAGCTGCCACCGATCCATGATTGGTTATGTCTGTTTAGTATGCACCTGTTCCTTGTTTGTAATTAGTGGGAGAGTATTTAGTTTGTCTGTTTCTTGTTTGGGATTTGTGCGGGATTGTTCTGTGTTACGTTAAGGTTAAGGGCTGGATGTTTTTTCCTATGTGTTTTATTTACACAACATTTTTGATAAGGTATAGGGTTGCCGGGCTGCGCCCCATGTATTTTTTGAGTTTGGAGCTGTTCTCCCTCTTGGTTGTGGTTTGCACCCTGCCTAGTCGTTGTATTCACTCTGGACATTATTAAATATATATTCTACGTACATTTCGTCTCCTGCGCCTGACTCACCCGTTTCCTGCTCCTTGAGATACGTGACAGGTGGCTTGTCTTGTGGGGTATGCATGGGTGTCTGAGTTGTGTGCCAGTATTTCAAACAGATAGCTGGGTATATTCAACATGTCAATACCTCCCACAAATACAAGCAGTGATGAAATCAATCACTCCTCCACTTTGAGCCAGGAGAGATTGACATGTATATTATTATTAATATTAGCTCTCTGTGTACATCTATGGGCCAGCCGTGCTGCCCTGTTCTAAGCCAATTGCATTTTTCCTAAGTCCCTCTTCGTAGCACCTGACCACAAGACTGAACAGTAGTCCGGGTGCGACAAAACTAGGGCCTGTAGGCCCTGCCTTGTTGATAGTACAGTTAAGAATGATGAGCAGCGCTTTAGTATTGACAGACTTCTCCCCATCCTAGATACTGTTGTTTCAATATGTTTTGACCATGACAGTTTACAATCCAGGGTTATTCCAAGCAGTTTAGTCTCCTACACTTGCTCAATTTCCACATTATTCATTACAGGATTTAGTTTAAGTTTATGGTTCAGTGAATGATTTGTCAGAAATACAATGCTTTTATTTTTAAAATTATTTATGACTAAATTATTCCTTGCCACCCATTCTAAAACTAACTGCAGCTCTTTGTTAAGTGTTGCCGTCATTTCAGTCGCTGTGGTAGCTGACGTGTATAATGTTGAGTCATCCGCATGAAAGCCAGTGGCATGTTGTTAGTTTGATTGAAAAAAGTAAGAGGCCTAGACAGCTGCCCTGGAGAATTCCTGATTCTACCTGGATTTTGTTGGAGAGGTTTCCATTAAAGAACACCCTCTGTGTTCTGTTAGACAGGTAACTCTTTATCCACAATACAGCAGGGGGTGTAAAGCCATAACACATACGTTTTTCCAGTAACAGACTATGATCGATAATGTCAAATGTCGCACCACAATCTTTATATCATCAATATCTCTCAGCCAATCATCAGTAATTTGTGTAGGTGCTGTGCTTGTTGAATGTCCTACATTATAAGCGTGCTTAAAGTCTGTTGTCAAATTGTTTACTGTAAAATAGCATTGTATCTGATCAAACACCATTTTTTCCAAAAGTATACTAAGGTTTGATTACAGGCTGATTGGTCGGCTATCTGAGCCAGTTAAGGGGGCTTTACTATTCTTAGGTAGGGGAATAACTTTTGCTTCCCTCCAGGCCTGAGGGAACACACTTTCTAGTAGGCTTAAATTGAAGATATGGCAAGAGTGGCAATACCGTCCGCTATTAAAGTCAGTAATTTTCCATTCAAGTTGTCTGATCCCGGTGGCTTGTCATTGTTGATTGACAACAAAACTTTTTTCACCCCTTTCACACTTACTTTACGGAATTCAAAATGACAAGGCTTGTCTTTCATAATTTGGTCAGAAATACTTGGATATGTAGTGTCAGCGTTTGTTGCTGGCATGTCATGCCTAAGTTTGCTAATCTTGCCAATTAAAAAAATCATTAAAGTAGTTAGCAATATCAGTGGGTTTTGTGATGAATGAGCCATCTGATTCAATGAATGATGGAGCGGAGTCTGCCTTTTTGCTCAAAATTTCATTTAAGGTGGTTCAAAGCTTTTTACTATCATTCTTTGTGTAATTTATCTTCTCTAGGAATGGGGGGCAGTATTGAGTAGCTTGGATGAAAAGCATGCCCAAAGTAAAATGCCTGCTACTCAGGCCCAAAAGCTAGAATATGCATATAATTAGTAGATTTGGAAAGAAAACACTCTGAAGTTTCTAAAACTGTTTGAATGATGTCTGTGAGTATAACATAACTCATATGGCAGGCAAAAACCTGAGAGAAAATCCAACCAGGAAGTGGGAAATCTGAGGTTTGTAGTTTTTTAAGTGATTGCCGATCCAATATACAGTGTCTGTGGGGTCATATTGCACTTCCTAAGGCTTCCACTAGATGTCAACAGTATTTAGAACGTTGTTTAAGGCTTCTACTGTGAATGGGGAGAGAATAAGAGCTGATTCAGTCAGGTGTCTGGAAAATTGGCATGAGCTCAATCATGCGCGCAGCCTGAGAGCGAGCTGCCTTTCCTTTCAATTCTAAAGGAATTGTCCGGTTGGAATATTATTGAATGTTTATGATAAAAACATCCTAAAGATTGATTTTATACATTGTTTGACATGTTTCTACGAACTGTAATGTAACTATTTAGACTTTTCGTCTGGACTAAACTTGCGCGCTTAGTGAATTTGGAGTGCTGGACTAAACGCGCAAACAAAATGGAGGTATTTGGACATAAAGATGAACTTTATCGAACAAAACGAACATTTATTGTGGAACTGGGATCCCTGGGAGTGCATTCTGATGAAGATCATCAAAGGTAAGTGAATATTTATAATGCTATTTCTGACTTCTGTTGACTCCACAACATGATGGGTATCTGTATGGCTTGTTTTGATGTCTGAGCGCTGTACTCAGATTATTGCAAAGTTTGCTTTCGCCGTAAAGCTTTTTTGAAATCTGACACAGCAGTTGCATTAAGGAGAAGTGTATCTAGAATTCTGTGCTTAAATTCACACAAGACACCGGATAAGACAAGAGAAATACTCCAGACAGCCCCCACACCACTAGAGGGACGTCTCCAACCACCAACTTACCGTCCTAAGACAAGGCCGAGTATAGCCCACAACGATCTCCGCCATGGCACAACCCAAGGGGGGGCGCCAACCCAGACAGGAAGACCACGTCAGTGACTCAACCCACTCAAGTGACGCACCCCTCCCATGGATGGCATGGAAGAACACCAGTAAGCCAGTGACTCAGCCCCTGTAAAAGGGTTAGAGGCAGAGAATCCCAGTGGAAAGAGGGGAACCGGCAAGGCAGAGACAGCAAGGGCGGTTCGTTACTCAAGCCTTTCCGTTCACCTTCACACTCCTGGGCCAGACTATACTTAATCATAGGACCTACTGAAGAGATAAGTCTTCAGTAAAGACTTAAAGGTTGAGACTGATTCTGCGTCTCTCACATTGGTAGGCAGACCATTCCATAAAAATGGAGCTCTATAGGAGAAAGCCCTACCTCCAGCCGTTTGCTTAGAAATTCTAGGGACAATTAGGAGGCCTGCGTCTTGTGACCGTAGCGTACGGTCACGCTGCTTGGTCCAATCCTTACGACGCCTGTTACAGAACTACCCACCACAAACGGACCAAGCAGCGGAGGAAGGAGCAGCAGAGGAACTATGTGGACTATGTGGAATCATGGACATGGGAGGAGATCCTGGACGGGGCAGGACCATGGCACCAGGCTGGGGAGTACAAACGCCCTAAGGAGGAGCAGGAGGCAGCAAGGCTGGAGGCATTTCCTAAGGCTTCCACTAGATGTCAACAGTCTTTACAAAGTGGTTTGAGTCTTCTCCGGTAAAAACTGACCGAACGAGAGGCGTGGAAAGTTTGTCATAGAGGGAGGGCCATTACTATGACTCGCATGCCCGTGGGTACTCTCTCGTTCCGAAACATTTAGTAAGACAATGCAATCGTCCGCCTTGAATGTTATTGAAGTTCTGATTGAAAAAGGCCCTAAAGATTTATGTTATACAACGTTTGACATGTTTGAACGAACGTAAATACATTTTTTTGCACATTCGTGAGGACAAGTCCCGCGCGCTTCGTACATTATGAGTAGCCTTCGGAATGCGCTAACAAGAAGGAGCTATTGGGACATAAATTATTAACTTTTTCGAACAAAACTACATTTGTTGTGGACCTGGGATTCCTGGAAGTGCCTTCTGATGAAGATAATCAAAGGTAAGTGAATATTTACAATAGTATATTTGATTTTAGATGGCGCTAACATGTATCGCCTAGCCTATTTTTCTGAGCATAGCACCTCGTTTATTGCAAAGTGTGATTTCCCAGTAAAGTTATTTTTAAATCTGGCAATGCGGTTGCATTCATGAGATGTTAATCTATAATTCTTGGAATGACAATATTATATTTTACCAATGTTTTCGAATAGTAATTTTGTAAATTGTAGCGCTGTTTCACTGGAAGCATTTGAGGGAAAATATTTTCTGAACGTCACGCGCCAATGTAAAATGCTGTTTTTATATATAAATATGAACTTTATCGAACAAAAAATGCATGTATTGTGTAACATGATGTCCTAGGAGTGTCATCTGATGAAGATTGTCAAAGGTTAGTGCTGCATTTAGCTGTGTTTTGGGTATTTGTGATGCATGCTAGTTGCTTTGAAAATGGCAGTGTGATTATTTTTGCCAGGGTACTCTCCTAACATAATCTAATGTTTTGCTTTTGCTGTAAAGCCTTTTTGAAACCGGACAACGTGGTTCGATTCAGGAGAGGTGTATCTATAAAATGGTGTAAAATAGTCATATGTTTGAGAAATTGAAGTTATAGCATTTATGAGGTATTTGTATTTTGCGCGACGCGATTCCATTGGCTGTTGACTAGGGTGGGACGCAAACGTCCCACGTTTCCCAGACAGGTTAAAATACGACCTTCATTAGAAACAACTTGGAGCAGCTGATTCCAATTGAAGGTCACCCCCATAAACTAAACATAGAAATAGAAAGTTTATTTCTATGTTAGTTCTAGTCTAACAAGAACATAGCCCAACAAACCCCGAAACACTCTAAACAAACACCCCTCTTCCATATGAACATAGCCCAACAAACCCCGAACCACATAAAACAAACACCCCCTGCCACGTCCTGACCAAACTACAATAACAAATAACCCCTTTACTGGTCAGGACGTGACAACAGCTGAAATTGGAGTATCTGTGTATAGGACCACTTTATGCCGTACACTTCACAGAGCTGGGCTAAATGGAAGTTCTGCTTTCAAACAAATTTATGCAGCATTAGTGAATATATGATCAATTCATGTTGATGATTTCATTCCTGTACTGTTTGTAACTACCCTGGTAGGTTGATTGAGAACCTGAACCAGGTTTCAGGCACTAGTTACAGTTTGAAGCTTTCTCTTGAGTGGGCAGCCTGATGAAAGCCAGTCAATATTTAAGGTGAGAACCTCACTTCCATAAAAGGAGCCACTCTTCCACCCTCTGTTTATTCTCGCTTCTCTTCCTCACCAGAAGTGTCACTACTCTAGCTCTCCTCATATTGACTGGCTACTTGTTGCCTGCTCACAAGCGAACCATGAAGGATATTGCGTAGAATTTCCATGAGACTCTGTCAGCCCATGATGCAAGGCTATCTTGGCTAGCTTGTTACCTGCAACACGGTCACTTTTCTTGCTCCCTTCTTTAGTCTAGATAACCTAAGTTCACCTGTTGTGTTAGCTAGACCGACCCACTCTGCCTTCACGGCACCGTCGGTCGTGCAATAATTTATTTCTGAAGGTAAACTCAGTCACTCGGTTTCCTTCAGCCAGCATTGAGTGAGCCACAGCACACCTTTACCAAGAGGTAGCAGCTAACTAGCTAGCATGCCACTAGCCTCACGGCTATAGTGATATACGGAGCTCAATATTGCTAGATGTCTGTCGCAAGGCTCCTAACTAGCTAGCCCCTCTAGCCTCGCGGCTATAGCGTTACACAGTGATCAATATTTCTAGCTGTTAGGTACAAGGCTCCTAACTAGCTAGCTTGATGCACTGTTTACACAAGCTACTATTTTGCTAGCCACCAGCCACAGGGCTTCTAACTAGCTAGCCTACGCTGTCTGCATGTTGTTCTTACAATTGTTCTGCTGCTATCCTGTTCCAGGACAAGCCCAGTGCTCAAAACCCCATGTTCTTGTGCTTGTGGCTCCATGATAGCGGGGAAAGATTCCCACCCTCTATGCAATAATTGCTTGGGTAGGGAACATGCCCAGGAGGCGCTCGAGGACTCTGAGTCATGTGAGCACTACAGACTGCTTACTAGTGTAGGTCTGAAGAGGAGGCTAAAATGTGCTTCTATCTCGTTAGCCCCTCTTGCCTCCGAGCCAACAGCTACAGCTGAGGCTCAGCTCCCCGCAATCGAGCCCAGTTGGGGCGTGGTCATGGATAGCCTCGACTCCCTCTCCTCACTGTCTGATGACGTGGTGTCAGAGGAAGGTCGATTGTTTTCCCATTGTCACACCCTGGAGCCTATGTTTTTTTGCCTTTAATATCCCCTTTCCCCTTCCCTAGAGAGCCGTCGTTGTCCAGCATGTGCGGTTCGCATTCACTTGGCTTGTAGGAGAACTCGAGCATAGGTGTTATGCTCTTTGCTCATTGGGCTACCACCCTCGGAAGAGTGGGTTTTTCTCTTTTCAACTGTACCCTGCCGGATAATGTGGACCATTATATTGATTTATAGGATGATGGCCTTCGGAGGGGCCTGGAAGGCCATTTGGAGAAATGTGGATAAACGTCAATTCTGCAGTGAGACTGTGAGAGCTTTTTGGATATGTCCCTGCTTGCAAGAGCGAAAGGAAGAGAAACGTGCTTGAGAATAACCAGATGGTGGGAAAGTGTCTCCTTTCATGGAAGTAAGGGTCTCACCTCATTCGCCACTCTGTCTTCAACAGACATTTTTGATGGGGACATCCGAGAGTAAGCGGTCCTTAGCGAACCCCCACATGTGAGATATCTTACTAATATTATCAGAGAACCGGGGTTAGGCAAGTAACCTTAAATTCTGGGCAATACTTGCCTCACCGAAATAAGGAGTACTATAGGGCTGAAAAAATACCTGACAGTCCAAGCAGAGTTATCAGAAGTGTAGAATTACCGTCATGCATTAAAAATCACACCGTCAGTTGGATTTTCCACCATATAGATTTGTCATGCACTGCTCTCACACTACTGTTTGGCAACAGATAATTATTTTAGACTATATTTAGACATTTTATATTGTAGGATTATCTGAGATTAACAGTACCTTCTCTCAGGGTCCATTCATATTTAAAAAGGCACTTCCTGGGCTAGAGATACTCATCTATCATACATGCCTAGCCATTGTATGTGCCCTAGAGAAACAGCAACCCAAATGTAGTTATGGCTCCAAGTACAAGTATTAAAATGTCAATGTCACATCAATGCCCTAGAAAAGACTGATCTTGGGAATGTATAGAGCACATCACTTTTTCACTGTGGGGAAGATAAATCTTCTGATAGGATGAATATTTACTGACTGGCATTCTAATCTCTAATTTTAGCCACTTATGGGCTCCTCTCCAAGGTCTTATCTCATCGGTTCATTTGATGCACCAGTTATGAGAATAGTCCAACAAGACTTTGAGAAAATAGCCTCAAAGTCACCTTGTGTCCACTTTTTTGCCAGTTCCACATCCATCAGTCTACTGTAAGCTATTTAGGACAACTCTAAACAGAAGTCCAATTAAGACCTTAGGGTTTATTTTAGTTTATTAGGACCCCCATTAGCTACTGCACATACAGCAGCTACTATTCCTGGGGTCTACATAACATGTACAAATATATGACAAAGTACAGAACAGTTATAGACAAGAACAACATACGTTATTACAAGTACAAAATACACTGTTATACACTGAGTATACCAAATATTACCAACAATTTCCTAATATTGAGTTGCCCCCCCCCCCCCCCCCCCGTTTTGCCCTCAAACCGTTCTCAATTCGTTGGGGCATGGACTCCTCAAGGTGTCAAACGTGTTCCAAAGGAATGCTAGCCCATGTTGATGCCAATGCTTCCCACAGTTGTGTCAAGTTGGCTGGATGTCCTTTGGGTGGTGGACCATTCTTGATACACACGGGAGACTGTTGAGCATGACAAACCCTGGAGGTTTGCAGTTCTTGACAGAAACCGGTGCGCCTGGCACCTACTACCCTACTCCGTTCAAAGGCACTTACATTTTTGTCTTGCATTCACCCTCTAAATGGCCCACATACAAAATCCATGTCTCAATTGTCTCAAGGCTTAAAAATCCTTCTTTCGCCTGTCTCCTCCCCCTCATCTACAGTACACTGATGTAAGTGGATTTAACAAGTGATATCAATAAAGGATCATAGCTTTCACCTGGATTTACCTTGTCAGTCGATGTCATGGAAAGAGCAGGTGTTCTTATGTGTATATTGGAAAGACCCCAAGAGACAAAAGATACTATTTAAACATTATTCATACATACATACATACATACATTAACTTCGGAAAGTATTCAGACCCCTTGACTTTTTCCACATTTTGTTAGGTTACAGCCTTATTCTAAAATTGATGAAATTGTTATTCGTTTTCTCATCAAACTACACACAATACCCCATAATGTCAAAGCAAAAACAGGATTTTAGAATTCTTTGCTTATTTATTGAAAATAAAAACCGGAAATATCAAATTTACATAAGTATTCAGACCCTTTACTCAGTATTTTGTTGAAGCACCTTGGGCAGTGATAACAGCCTTGAGTCTTCTTGTGTATGACGCTACAAGCTTGGCACACCTGTATTTGGGGAGTTTCTCCCATTCTTCTCTGCAGATCCTTTCAAGCTCTGTCAGGTTGGATGCACAGCTATTTTTAGGTCTCTCCAGAGATGTTTGATCGGGTTCAAGTTCGGGCTCGGGCTGGGCCACTCAAGAACATTCAGAGACTTGTCCCGAAGCCACTCCTATGTTGTGTGCTTAGGGTCGTTGTCCTGTTGGAAGATGAACCTTCACCACAGTCTGAGGTCCGGAGTGCTCTGGAGAAGGTTTTCATCAAGTATTGCTCTGTACTTTGATTCGTTCATCTTTGTCTCGATCCTAACTAGCCACCCAGTCCTTGCCACTGAAAAACTTCCCCACAGCATGATGCTGCCCCCACCATGCTTTACCTTAGGGATGCTGCCAGGTTTCTTCCACACGTGACGCTTGGAATTCAGTCCAAAGAGTTCAATCTTGGTTTCATCAGACCAGATAATCTTGTTTCTCATGGTCTGAGAGTCTTTAGTTGCCTTTTGGCAAACTCTAAGTGTGCTGTCATGTGCCTTTTACTGAGGAGTGGCTTCCGTCTGGCCATTCAACCATAAAGGCCTGATTAGTGAAGTGCTGCAGAGATGATTGTCCTTCTGGAAGGTTCTTCCATCTCCAAAGAGGAACACTAGAGCTCTGTCAGAGTGACCGTCGGGTTCTTGGTCGCCTCCCTGACAAAGGCACTTCTCCACCGATTGCTCAGGTTGGCCGGACGGCCAGCTCTAGGAAGAGTCTTGGTGGTTCCAATCTTCTTCCATTTAAGAATGATGGAGGACACTGTGTTCTTGGGGACCTTCAATGCTGCAGAAATGTTTTGGTACTCAGATCTGTGCCCCGACACAATACTGTCTCGGAGCTCTAAGGACATTGCCTTCGACCTCATGGCTTGGTTTCACCTCTGACAGGCACAGTCAATTGTGAGACCTTATATCAACAGGTGTGTGCCTTTCCAAATCAATTCCAATCAATTGAACTTACCACAGGTGGATTCCAATCAAGTTGTGTAAACGTTTCAAGAATGATCAATGGAAACAGGATGCACCTGAGCTCAATTTCGAGTCTCATATCAAAGTCTATTTTTATTTTTAATAAATGAGCAAAAATGTCTAAACCTTACTTTGTCATTATGGGGTATTGTGTGTAGATTTGTTTTATTAATACATTTTTAATAAGGCTGTAACGTCACAGCTCAAATAAGAGAAATGACAGTCCATTATTACTTTAAGATATGAAGTTCAGTCAATCTGGAATATTTCAAGAACCTTTAAAGTTTCTTCAAGCGTTGTGATAAAACTGGTTCCCAAGAGGACCGCCACAGGAAAGGGAGACCCAGAGTTACCTCTGCTGCAGAGGATAAGTTCATGAGAGTTACAAGCCTCAGAAATTGCGGCCCAAATAAAACTTCACAGAGTTGAAGTTACAGACACGTCTCAACATCAGCTTTTCAGAGGAGACTGCGTGAATCAGGCCTTCATGGTCGAATTGCTGCAAAGAAACCACTACTAAAGGACACCAATAAGAAGAAGAGACACTTGCTTCGGCCAAAAACACGAGCAATGGACATGAGATTGGTGGAAATCTGTCCTTTGGTCTGATGAGTCCAAATTTGAGATTTTTGGTTCCAACCGCTATGTCTTGTGAGACGCAGAGTAGGTGAACGGATGATTTTTGCATGAGTGGTTTCCACAGTGAAGCATGGAGGAGGAGGTGTGATGGTGTGGGGGTGCTTTACTGGTGACACTATCAGTGGTTTATTTAGAATTCATGGCACAGTTAACCAGCATGGCTACCACAGCATTCTGCAGCAATACGCCATCCCATCTGGTTTGCGCTTAGTGGGTGTCACGTCCTGACCAGTAAAAGGGGTTGTTTGTTATTGTAGTTTGGTCAGGGCGTGGCAGGGGGTGTTTGTTTAGTGTGTTTCGGGGTTTTTGGTTTATGTTCTATGTTTTCAATTTCTATGTGGTTTTTCTAGTTTTTCTATGTCTGTCATGTCCTGACCAGTAAAGGGGTTATTTGTTATTGTAGTTTGGTCAAGACGTGGCAGGGGGTGTTTGTTTAGAATGTTTCGGGGTTTGTTGGGCTATGTTCTTATGTAAGAGGGGTGTTTGTTTTATGTGTTTCGGAGTTTGTGGTTAATGTTCCATGTTAGTATATTTCTATGTTCGTTCTAGTCTTTCTATTTCTATGTTTAGTTAATGGGGTTGACCGTCAGTTGGAAGCAGCTGCTCCTCGTTGTTTCTAATTGAAGGTCCTATTTAAGAGGGGTGTGTTTTCTATGGGAGTTTGTGGGTAGTAGTTCCTTGTTTAGTGTTTGTGCACCTGACAGGACTGTTTCGTTTTGTTCTTATTTGTATACGTATTAATTTGTTTCTCCTTCTTCAAAATAAAAAGAAGATGAGTATACATATTCCCGCTGCATTTTGGTCACATCCTTACGACAACCGTGATAGAACTACCCACCAACAAAGGACCAAGCAGCGGGGTAAGGAGCACGATGAAGAAAGATGGACATGGGCGGAGATGAGGATGAGCATATCCAGGACTATGGAGGACTTAAGGGAGCCTGAGAGGCAGCCCCCCCAAAAAAATGGGGGGGGGGTGGCACACGGGTAGTTTGGCTGGGCCAGGGTTGAGCCCTAAGCCAACTCCCTGTGCTTACCGGAGGCAGCGTGGTATGGGTTGATGCGCACGGCGTCGAGGCCGAGCATCCACAGGCTGGTGTGCTTGGTGCCAGCGTCCTGCATTTGCCGGGGGGAAGCGGGCACCCAGCCAGTACGGGTGGTGCCAATCCTGCACTTGAGACCGCCAGTGTGTCTCCACGGCCCAGTGTATCCTGTTCCCGCTCACCGCACTAGCCCTGAGGTGCGTGTCTCCGGTCTGGCGCCTCCACTACCAGCGCCACGCACCAGGCCTCCAGTGCGTCAGCCCAGTCCAGCTCGTCCTGCTCCTGCTCCTCGCACTAGCCCTGTGGTGCGTGTCCCTAGTCTGGCGCTTCCTAAGCCAACCCCACGCATCAGGCCTTCAGTGCGCAGTCCCTGTCCAGAGCTTCTGGCAACAGTGCCCTGTTCAGAGTGTCCGGCAACAGTGCCTCGTCCAGAGTGTCCGGCAACAGTGCCTCGTCCAGAGTGTCCGGCAACAGTGCCTCGTCCAGAGTGTCCGGCGACAGTGCCTCGTCCAGAGTGTCCGGCGACAGTGCCCTGTAGAGAGACGGCCCACAGTCCGGAGCCAGCAGAGACGCCCCACAGTCCGGAGCCGAGAGAGACGGCCCACAGTCCGGAGCCGAGAGAGATGGCCCACAGTCCGGAACTGAGAGAGACGGCCCACAGTCCGGAACCGAGAGAGACGGCCCACAGTCCGGAACCGAGAGAGTCACCCTACAGTCCGGAATAGGCGCAGCCAGAGTCGCCTTACAGTCCGGAATTTGCGCAGCCAGAGTCGCCCTCCAGTCCTCTGTGTGATGTGCGTCTCCAGCGACGCACATCAGCCCGAGGTCTTCAGCGATGCGCCATAGCCCAGAGAGTTCGGGAGGGGTAAAATTTAATAAGTATTTAGCGGGGGTGGACAGGTTAGCCTCTCTGGGCTAGGCGGGACGAATTCGTCCCACCTACGCAACAGTCAGTCTAATCCAGTGGCGCGATTTTCAAATACCTTAAAAATCCTATTACTTCAATTTCTCAAACATATGACTATTTTACAGCTATTTAAAGACAAGACTCTCGTTAATCTAACCACACTGTCCGATTTCAAAAAGGCTTTACAACGAAAGCAAAACATTAGATTATGTCAGCAGAGTACAAAGCCAGAAATAATCAGACACCCATTTTTCAAGCTAGCATATAATGTCACAAAAACCCAGAAGACAGCTAAATGCAGCACTAACCTTTGATGATCTTCATCAGATGACAACCCTAGGACATTATGTTATACAATACATGCATGTTTTGTTCAATCAAGTTCATATTTATATCAAAAACCAGCTTTTTACATTAGCATGTGACGTTCAGAACTAGCATACCCCCCGCAAACTCCGGGGAATTCGCTAACAATTTACTAAATTACTCACGATAAACGTTCACAAAAAGCATAACAATTATTTTAAGAATTATAGATACAGAACTCCTCTATGCACTCGATATGTCCGATTTTAAAATAGCTTTTTGGTGAAAGCACATTTTGCAATATTCTAAGTACATAGCCCAGCCATCACGGGCTAGCTATTTAGACACCCGGCAAGTTTAGCACTCACCAATATCAGATTTACTATTATAAAAGTTTGATTACCTTTTGTTGTCTTTGTCAGAATGCACTCCCAGGACTGCTACTTCAATAACAAATGTTGGTTTGGTCCAAAATAATCCATCGTTATATCCGAATAGCGGCGTTTTGTTCGTGCGTTCAAGACACTATCTGAAAGGGTAAATAAGGGTCGTGCGCATGGCGCAATTCATGACAAAAAAAATCTAAATATTCCATTACCGTACTTCGAAGCATGTCAACCGCTGTTTAAAATCCATTTTTATGCCATTTTTCTCGTAAAAAAGCGATAATATTCCGACCGGAAATGTCCATTTAGCTAAACAGAGGAAAGAAAACAAAGCTTTCGGTCGACGCGGGCACGAGCCTGAGTCTCACAGTACTGTAATCAGCCAACACCCAAACGCGCTACTTTGTTTCAGCCAGAGCCTGCAAAGCCACGATTCAGCTTTTTGCCGCCTTCTGAGACCCTATGGCAGCCATAGGAAGTGTCACGGGACAGCTAAGATCCTCACTCTTCAATAAACAGAGACAAGAAGAACGACACCTTGTCAGACAGGCCACTTCCTGCATGAAATCTTCTCAGGTTTTTGCCTGCCATATGAGTTCTGTTATACTCACAGACACCATTCAAACAGTTTTAGAAACTTTAGGGTGTTTTCTATCCAAAGCCAATAATTATATGCATATTCTAGTTACTGGGCAGGAGTAGTAACCAGATTAAATCGGGTACGTTTTTTATCCAGCCGTGTCAATACTGCCCCCTATCCCCAACAGGTTAGGTTGGGGAGTAAGGCCGGAGCCAAAGCCACCTCCGTAGGAGGAGGTTGGGGAAGAGGGGGTGTAGCACAAGAACCGTCGGTGATGGTGGCCACCCTCCCTTCCCTCCCTTTTGTATGGGATTTTTTTGTTTGTTTTGGGGTTTATTTTTGTGTTTTTTTGTTTGAGGTGCATCCAGGGTCTGCACCTTTTTTGGGGGGGGTACTGTCACGTCCTGACCAGTAAAGGGGTTATTTGTTATTGTAGTTTGGTCAGGACGTGGCAGGGGGTGTTTGTTTTATGTGGTTCGGTGTTTGTTGGGCTATGTTCCTATGTAAGAGGGGTGTTTGTTTTATATGTTTCGGGGTTTGTGGTTAATGTTCTATGTTAGTATATTTCTGTGTTCGTTCTAGTCTTTCTATTTCTATGTTTAGTTAATGGGGTTGACCTTCAATTGGAAGCAGCTGCTCCTTGTTGCTTCTAATTGAAGGTCCTATTTAAGAGGGGTGTGTTTTCTAGTTTGTGGGTAGTTGTTTAGTGTTTGTGCACCTGACAGGACTGTTTTGTTTTGTTCTTTTTTGTATACGTATTTTTTTTTCTCCTTCTTCAAAATAAAAAGAAGATGAGTATACATATTCCCGCTGCATTTTGGTCCAATCCATACGACGCCCGTGACAATGTCTATGTTAGTTTTGTCAATGACCTCCAATCAGAGGCAGCTGTTTGTTGTTATCTCTGATTAGAGGCCATATTTAGTTGTGTGTGTTTTCGCTTGTGTTTGTGGGTGGTTGTTTCTGGTTTAGTCTGTGCACCTTACTGGACTGTTTCGTCGTTTGTTTTGTGTAAGTGTTTTGTTTTTCCTTCAATAAAAGAAGATGATAAATACACCCGCTGCATTTTGGTCTACCCACAACGACGTGTGTTACAGATCCACCCACCAAAAGAGGACCAAGCATCGGAGGAAGGAGCAGCAGGAAAGCTACTTGGAGTCGTGGACATGGGAGGAGATATTAGATGGTAAAGGACCATGGCACCAGGCTGGGGACTACAAGCGCCCAAAGGAGGAGCTGGAGGCAGCTAAGCCAGAACAACGGAGGTATGAGGCATTATATCCTCCATTTCAGGAGGAGAGGAGGCAGCCCCCAAATTTATTTTGGGGGGGGGCACACGGGTAGTTTGGCTGGGCCAAGGGTTAGCCCTGAGCCAACTCCCCGTGCTTATTATGGGGAGCGTTTGGCATGGAGCGCACCGTGGTATGCGGAAGTGCGCACGGTCTCGCCCATCGCACGCACAGTCCGGTGCGGTCGATACCAGCCCCCCGCAAGTGCTGTGCTAGAGTGGGCATCCAGCCAGGAAGGAGTATGCCTGCACATCTGGCCACCAGTGTGTCTCCTAGGCCCAGGCTACCCTGCGCCTGCTCTACGCACGGCAGCCATCATTCCTCAGCACAGCCCAATTCGCCCTGTGCCAGCACTCCGCCCGTGCAGGTCTACAGTGACAATCTAGCCAGGACGGGTTGTGCAGGCTGTGCACTCCAGACCTCCAGTGCGTCTTCATGGCCCAGTGTATCCTGTTCCTGCTCCTCGCACTAGCCTTGAAGTGCGTGTTACTAGGCTGGCGCCTCCAAAACCAGCCCCATGCATCAGGCCTATAGTGCACCTGCCCAGTCCAGTACGTCTTGTTACTGCTCCTTGCACTAGCCCTGAGGTGCGTAACGATTTCCTCAACATCAATGCCATAGTAAAACGCTGTTTTTGTATATAAATATGAACTTGATAGAACTAAAAATGCATGCATTGTCTAACATAATGTCCTAGGAGTGTCATCTGATGGAGATTGTAAAAGGTTAGTGTATCATTTTAGCTGGTTTTATGGTTTTGGTGACCCTGTCTTTGACTTGACAAAACATTACACACAACTCTTGTAAATGTACTGTCCTAACATACTCTAAATTTATGCTTTCGCCGTAAAACCTTTTTGAAATCGTAAAACGTGGTTAGATTAAGGAGATGTTTATCTTTCAAATGGTGTAACATAGTTGTATTTTTGAAAAATTTGAATTTTGACATTTATTTGGATTCAAATTTGCCGCTCTTGAAATGCACCTGCTGTTGATGGAGTGCACCACGGGTGGCACGCTAGCGTCCCACCTAGCCCCAAGAGGTTAAGAGTCTGGCGCCTCCAAAGCCAGCCCCACGCATCAGGCCTATAGTGCGCCTGCCCAGTCCAGTACGTCCTGTTCCTGCTCCTCGCACTAGCCCTGTGGTGCGTGTCACTATTCTGGCGCCTCCAAAGCCAGCCCCACGCATCCGGCCTACAGTGCGCAGTCCCCGTCCAGAGCTTCCGGCAACAGTGCCAGGTCCAGAGCTTCCAGCGACAGTGCCCTGTCCAGAGCTTCCGGCGACAGTTCCCCGTCCAGAGCTTCTGGCGACAGTGCCCCGTCCAGAGCTTCCGGCGACATCCCACAGCCCGGAACAGACAGAGACGGCCCACAGTCCGGAACCGACATAGACGGCCCACAGTCCGGAACCGACAGAGACGGCCCACAGTCCGGAACCGACAGAGACGGCCCACAGTCCGGAGCCTGCAGAGACGGCCCACAGTCCGGAGCCTGCAGAGACGGCCCACAGTCCGGAGCCTGCAGAAACAGCTCCCAGTCCGAAGTCTCCAGAGACGTTCCTCAGCCCTGAGTCTCCAGAGACGCACCTCAGCTCAGAGCCTTCAGCAATGGTCTACAGCCCTGAGCCTTCAGCGAGGGTGGGCAGATTAGAATGGGGACTATGGCCGGAGCCTGAGCCACCTCCGTAGTTGGAGGATTAGGGAGGGGGGGGGGGGGGTGTAGCACGGGAGCCGTCGGTGACGGTGGCCACCCTCCCTTCCCTCCCTTTAAGTTTGGGGTTATTTTTGTGTTTTTTTTTGTGTTTCGATGCATCCGGGGTCTGCACCTTTGGGGGGGTACTGTCACGTCCTGACCAGTAAAAGGGGTTGTTTGTTATTGTAGTTTTGTCAGGGCGTGGCAGGGGGGTGTTTGTTTAGTGTGTTTCGGGGTTTTTGGTTTATGTTTTCTATTTCTATGTGGTTTTTCTATGTATATGTTAGTTTTGTCAATGACCTCCAATCAGAGGCAGCTGTTTGTTGTTATCTCTGATTGGAGGCCATATTTAGTTGTGTGTGTTTTCGCTTGTGTTTGTGGGTGGTTGTTTCTGGTTTAGTCTGTGCACCTTACTGGACTGTTTCGTCGTTTGTTTTGTGTAAGTGTTTTGTTTTTCCTTCAATAAAAGAAGATGATAAATATACCCGCTGCATTTTGGTCTACCTACAATGACGCGTGTTACAGTGGGATAATCATTTGTTTTTAAACAGGACAATGACCCAACGCACCTCCAGGCTGTGTAAGGGCTATTTGACCAAGAAGGAAAATTATGGAGTGCTGCATCAGAAGACCTGGCACCACAAATCACATAACCTCAACCCAATTGAGATGGTTTGGGATGAGTTGGACCGCAGAGTGAAGGAAAAGCAGCTAACTAGTGCTCAGCATATGTGGGAACTCCTTCAAGACTGTTGCAAAAGCATTCCAGGAGAAGCTGGTTGAGAGAATGCCAAGAGTGTACAAAGCTGTCATCAAGGCAAAGGGTGGCTATTTTGAAGAATCTCAAATATAAAATATATTTTGATTTGTTTAACATTTTTCGGTTACTACATGATTCCATATGGGTTATTTCATAGTTTTGATTCTACAATGTAGAACATAGTAAAAATAAAGAAAAATCCTGGAGTAAGTAGGTGTGTCCAAACTTTTGAATGTCACTGTTTATATTATTTTATACACTACAATTAAATTTGATCTTCAGAAAGAGATGCGCTGTGATACAATACGTTTTTTAGTAATCACTTTTTTAAACCGAAACATGGCATGGCTATATGCATAACTGAGTGACGTATTCTTCTTTTTTTCCAAGATGGCGTAGCAGTTCAGACATCCTCTACCCTCCTCTTGTCGTGTCCCGTGTATATATATATTTACATATAATTTTTTTTCTTCACTTATCTTTTTATATATATATATTTTTTTTATTCTAAAAACTCAACCTCAAAGCACTCTCCTGCAACCCGCCTCACCAATTAAAAAAAAGAAAGTATTATTTACCTCATCTGAATTCCACAACAGAAGCTAGCAAGTGTTTAGCCATTTTCACTGGCTAACGTTGAAGTTCAGCTAGCCATGGTTAGCTGTCCTCAGCTATCCATTAGCTCGAAAAGCTATCGCCAGTTTTTGTACAGCGCGACTCAGACCAGAGCACACCGGACCTATTCTCTCTCCTTTCCCCGATTTCTACCGCAGGCTCTGGACATTTACACCTGGATCTTGCAGCTAACTAGCTGCTACCTGAGTGACTATTGGCAACGTCGGTCACGGAATTAACACACATTATTACGGAGCTAGCCAGCTAGCCAGCTGAAGAGTTCCGTCAGCCACTCCTGGGCTATTCCTGAGCTAGCCAGCTGAAGTGTCTCCTGGGCTACAACTCACCTATCCTGACCCGTTTTACTGCCGATGCGGAGCCCCATCGGGTCTTCACGACTGGACCACCGACGTTATCTGCCCGAGGGAGTTATCCAACTGGCCCCTCCATCGCGACGTAACCTGATCGCCCATCTGCGGCCCGCTAATCGTTAGCTGTCTTTTCGGCTGCGATCTGAATAGGTCTATCGGACACTTTTCTTGGGCCACTATAACTAACTATTTTGCCAACTTGGACTGGTCCCCCCTTCCACACGGAACCCCACTAACCCACAGACGGAAACGCACGAGGTGGCTAAAAACAGACCTCCCTCCCATCTTCCACCAGCTTGCTACCTATGGCCCGACTAGCTGTCTGAATCTCACTGGACCCTTTGATCACTCGGCTAAGCATGCCTCTCCTTAATGTCAATATGCCTTCTCCATTGCTGTTCTGGTTAGTGTTTATTGGCTTATTTCACTGTAGAGCCTCTAGCCCTGCTCATTATACCTTATCCAACCTCTCAGTTCCTCCACCCACACATGCTATGACATCTTCTGGTTTCAATGATGTTTCTAGAGACAATATCTCTCTCATAATCACTAAATGCCTAGGTTTACCTCCTCTGTACTCACATCCCACCATACCTTTGTCTGTACATTATACCTTGAAGCTATTTTATCGCCCCCAGAAACCGGCTCCTTTTTCTCTCTATTCTGGACGTCACAGACGACCAATTCTTATAGCTTTTAGCCGTACCCTCATACTTATTCTTCTCTGCTCCTCTGGGGATGTAGAGGTGAATCCAGGCCCTGCAGTGCCTGGCTCCACTCCTACTCCCCAGGCGCTCTCTTTTGATGACTTCTGCAACCGTAATAACCTTGGTTTCATGCATGTTAACATTAGAAGCCTCCTCCCTAAGTTTGTTTTATTCACTGCTTTAGCACACTCTGCCAACCCGGATGTCCTAGCTGTGTCTGAATCTTGGCTTAGGAAGTCCACCAAAAACTCTGAAATCTTCATCCCTAACTACAACGTTTTCAGACAAGATAGAACGACCAAAGGGGGCGGTGTTGCAATCTACTGCAGAGATAGCCTGCAGAGTTCTGTCCTGCTATCCAGGTCTGTACCCAAACAATTTGAACTTCTACTTTTAAAAATCCACCTCTCCAAAAACAAGTCTCTCACCGTTGCCGCCTGCTATAGACCCCCCTCGGCCCCTAGTTGTGCTCTGGACACCATATGTGAACTGATTGCCCCCCATCTATCTTCAGAGCTCGTGCTACTAGGTGACCTAAACTGGGACATGCTTAACACCCCAGCCATCCTACAATCCAAGCTTGATGCCCTCAATCTCACACAAATTATTAATGAACCCACCAGGTACAACCCCAAAGCCGCAAACACTGGCACCCTCATAGATATCATCCTAACCAACGTGCCCTCTAAATACACCTCTGCTGTTTTCAACCAAGATCTCAGCGATCACTGCCTCATTGCCTGCACCCGTAATGGGTCAGCGGTCAAACGACCTCCACTCATCACTGTCAAACGCTCCCTGAAACATTTCAACGAGCAAGCCTTTCTATTCGACCTGGCCCTGGTATCCTGGAAGGATATTGACCTCATCCCGTCAGTAGAGGATGCCTGGTTATTTTTTTTAAATGCCTTCCTCTCCATCTTAAATAAGCATGCCCCTTTCAAGAAATTTAGAACCAGGAACAGATATAGCCCTTGGTTCTCCCCAGACCTGACTGCCCTTAACCAACACAAAAATATCCTGTGGCGTTCTGCATTAGCATCGAACTGCCCCCGTGATATGCAACTTTTTAGGGAAGTTAGAAACCAATACACACAGGCAGTTAGAAACGCCAAGGCTAGCTTTTTCAAACAGAAATTCGCTTCGTGCAACTCCAACTCTAAAAAGTTCTGGGACATTGTAAAGTCAATGGAGAATAAGAACACCTCCTCCCAACTGCCCACTGCACTGAGGATAGGAAACTCTGTCACTACCGATAAGCCCACTATAATTGAGAATTTCAATAAGCATTTTTCTACGGCTGGCCATGCTTTCCACCTAACTACCCCTACTGCATTCAACAGCACTGCACCCCCCACAGCTACTCGCCCAAGCCTCCCCCATTTCTCCTTCTCCCAAATCCATTCAGCTGATGTTCTGAAAGAGCTGCAAAATCTGGACCCCTACAAATCAGCTGGGCTTGACAATCTGGACCCTTTCTTTCTAAAATTATCTGCCGAAATTATTGCAACCCCTATTACTAGCCTGTTCAACCTCTCTTTCGTGTCGTCTGAGATTCTCATAGATTGGAAAGCAGCTGCTGTCATCCCCCTCTTCAAAGGAGGTGACACTCTTGACCCAAATTGCTACAGATCTATATCCATCCTACCCTGCCTTTCTAAGGTCTTCGAAAGCCAAGTCAACAAACAGATTACTGACCATTTCGAATCCCACCGCACCCTCTCCGCTATGCAATCTGGTTTCAGAGCTGGTCATGGGTGCACTTCAGCCACGCTCAAGGTCCTAAATGACATCGTAACCGCCATCGATAAGAAACAATACTGTGCTGCCGTATTCATTGACCTGGCCAAAGCTTTTGACTCTGTTAATCACCACATCCTCATCGGCAGACTCAGTAGCCTTGGTTTCTCAAACGATTGCGTCGCCTGGTTCACCAACTACTTCTCTGACAGAGTTCAGTGTGTCAAATCGGAGGGCCTACTGTCTGGACCTCTGGCAGTCTCTATGGGGGTACCACAGGGTTCAATTCTTGGGCCAACTCTTTTCTCTGTATACATAAATGATGTCGCTCTTGCTGCTGGTGAATCTCTGATCCACCTCTACGCAGACGACACCATTCTGTACACTTCTGGCCCTTCTTTTGACACTGTGTTAACAACCCTCCAGACGAGCTTCAATGCCATTCAACTCTCCTTCCGTGGTCTCCAACTGCTCCTAAACACAAGTAAAACTAAATGCATGCTCTTCAACCGATCGCTGCCTGCACCTGCCCGCCTGTCCAGCATCACCTCTCTGGACGGTTCTAACTTAGAATTTGTGGACAACTACAAATACCTAGGTGTCTGTTTAGACTGTAAACTCTCCTTCCAGACTCACATCAATCATCTCCAATCCAAAGTGAAATCTCGAATTGGCTTCCTATTTCGCAACAAAGCATCCTTCACTCATGCTGCCAAACATACCCTCGTAAAACTGACCATCCTACCAATCCTCGACTTCGGCGATGTCATTTACAAAATAGCTTCCAATACCCTACTCAACAAGCTGGATGCAGTCTATCACAGTGCCATCCGTTTTGTCACCAAAGCCCCATATACTACCCACCACTGCGACCTGTACGCTCTCGTTGGCTGGCCTTCGCTTCATAATCGTCGCCAAACACATTGGCTCCAGGTCATCTACAAGACCCTGCTAGGTAAAGTCCCCCCTTATCTCCGCTCACTGGTCACCATAGCAGCACCCACCTGTAGCACGCGCTCCAGCAGGTATATCTCTCTGGTCACCCCTAAAGCCAACTCCTCCTTTGGTCGTCTCTCCTTCCAGTTCTCTGCTGCCAATGACTGGAACGAACTACAAAAATCTCTGAAACTGGAAACACTTATCTCCCTCACTAGCTTTAAGCACCAGCTGTCAGAGCAGCTCACAGATCACTGCACCTGTACATAGCCCATCTATAATTTAGCCCAAAATACTACCTCTTCCCCTACTGTATTTATTTATTTTATTTCTTTTGCTCCTTTGCATCATATTATTTATATTTTATCTCTGAACTTTCTTCAAACTACAAATCTACCATTCCAGTGTTTTTCTTGCTATACTTTATTTACTTTGCCACCATGGCATTTTTTTTGCCTTTACCTCCCTTATCTCACATCATTTGCTCACATTGTATATAGTCTTCTTTTTTATTTTTACAAAAAAAAATATTATTTTTTCTACTGCATCATTGATTGTATGTTGTTTTACTCCATGTGTAACTCTGTGTTTTTGTATGTTGTCGAACTGCTTTGCTTTATCTTGGCCAGGTCGCAATTGTAAATGAGAACTTGTTCTCAACTTGCCTACCTGGTTAAATAAAGGTGAAATAAATAAATAAATAAATTCATTCTGTTTTTGGTTTGGATACTGTGAAGAAACAAATAGGGTGTGTCATGTACACTATGTATCCAAAAGTATGTTACTGGATTTGTCTATTTCAGCCACAGCCGTTGCTGACATGTGTATATAACTGAGTACACAGCCATGCATAGACAAACATTGGCAGTAGAATGGCCTTACTGAAGAGCTCAGTGACTTTCAACGTGGCACCGTCATACGATGTCACCTTTCCAACAAGTCAGTTCGTCAAATTTCTGCCCTGCTTGAGCTGCCCTGGTTGACTGTAAGTGCTGTTATTGGGAAGTGAAAACGTCTACTAGTAACAATGGATCACCCGCAAAGTGTTAGGCCACACAAGTTCACAGAACGGGACCGCCCAGTGCTAAAGCATGTAGCACATAAAATGTATCTGTCCTCGGTTGCAACACTCACTACCGATTTCCTAACTGCCTCTGGAAGCAACATCAGCACACAAACTGTTCGTCGGGAGCTTCATGAAATGGGTTTCCATGGCCGACCAGCTGCACACAAGCCTAAGATCACCATGTGCAATGCCAAGTGTCGGCTGAAGTGGTGTAAAGCCATTGGACTCTGGAGCAGTGGAAATGCGTTCATTAGAGTGATTAATCACTCTTCACCATCTGGCAGTCCGACGGACGAATCTGGGTTTGGCGGATGCCAGGAGAACACTACCTGCCCCAATGCATAGTGTCAACGGTTTTTCATGGTTCGGGCTAGGCCCCTTAGTTCCAGTGAAGGGAAATCTTCATGTTACAGCACACAGTGCCATTTTAGACAATTCTGTGCTTCCAACTTTGTGGCAACAGTTTGGAGAAGGTCCTTTCCTGTTTCAGCATGACAAGGCCCCCAAGCACAAGGCGAGGTCCATACAGGAATGGTTTGTCGAGATCGGTGAGGAAGAACTTGACTGGCCTGCACAGAGTCCTGACCTCTAACCCATCAAATACCTTTGAGATGAATTGGAACAAGCCAGGACTAATCACCCAACATCAGTGCCCAACCTCACTAATGATCTTGTGGCTGAATGGAATCAAGTCCCTGCAGCAATGTTCCAATACCTAGTCCGAAAGCCTTCCAAGAAGAATGGAGACTGTTATAGCAGCAAAGGGTGGTCCAACTCCATATTAATGACCATGATTTTGGAATGAGATTTTTGAGGATCAGATGTCCACATACTTATACAACTGGTTACTACAGTAGGCATTTTCAACACACAAATGTTTCTTAACCTCTTGTCGTTTGCCTAGGATAGCCTACAGCGATTTTTGAAAAAAATTCGTGCCCATTTTAAACGGCCTCCTACTCAAACTCAGAAGCTAGGATATGCATATAATTAATACTTGTGGATAGAAAACACCCTAAAGTTTCTAAAACTGTTTGAATGGTGTCTGTGAGTATAACAGAACTCATATGGCAGTCAAAACCCCGAGACCGATCGTAACAGGAAGTGGAATTCTGAATTGCGGACTCAACTTCATCAGTTTGCCTGTAAATCACACAGTGAGCAATGGTTCATTTAGCACTTCCTATTGCTTCCACTAGATGTCCTCAGTCTTTACAAAGTGATTTGAGCCTTCTACTGTGAAAACTGAATGAATGAGACGCAGTGGAACGTGGTCACACGAAGAGGGCCATCACCATTATGACGCAGGCGCCCCTGGCTACCCTCCCCTTTCGAAACGTTTTGAAACACAATCCAATCGTCCCCCTTGAATCTTATTGGAGCTCTGGTTGAAAAAGGCCCTAAAGATTTATGTTATACAACATTTGACATGTTTGAACGAACCTAAATAAAAAAAAAATGCATTTTTTCGAAAGTGGAGTCCCGCGCACGACGGAACTTTTAGTGCAGCCTTCAGAACGCGCTAACAAGAACAAGCTATTGGAACATAAAGGATTTAGCCCACTGCAGTAAAAGGTTATAAAGGGACAATGGCTGCTTATTGAGGCTGCACATTTTATGTTCATTTGACTGCACTCTTGCTCCATTACGAGCCAAAATTGACAGTAGCGTCTAAACCGTTTCCATGATGTCAAAACGTTTTATTCATTGTGACAGTACATGCTGACCTCAAACAAAACAACGGTCTGAGCATGGTTGCACTTCTTGCCCCTATAATTTACCTTTAATAGCTTTTCATGAGAGTTACTACAGTAATAATGCATGCCTAGCAAGGCAGTACTTAGTGCACCTACTGCACTGTAGCCTAGCTGTGAGGTAATTGCCTCTATAAGTTACCAACAGGATAGAGCGAAGTGACATCTCCCCTGCTATTAGAGCCGAAGAAAAAGTAGGAAAAATACATGCGCACCTGGTCAAGTGGCTCTAAAACACCCTCTGGAGAGTTCAGAGGCAGCGACTAGTGCAAAAGGAGAAAGAGAAGTCAGCAGCGGGAGATGATATATAATCCTCCTGATTAAAACAGTAGTCTTAAAATGGAAGGATTGGGAGGATGGTCGGGGGGGTTACTGGATTTAGGTGATGGTAAAATGGAGGGCAACTGCCCCTGTCAGCGTTCTCATTACTGCATCTAGCCAACTTGGGGTGTGAGAGACCTCCCTGATGGTGCACTCGACGGATCCATTACCACTACTGACCACATTAGAAATGCAAGGCGAGAGACACTCAAACACATGGGGACCTGTGCACTCCCACTCACATATGGAAATATCAATAACAAAACAGGTGCACAAATGTGCACATAGACACAGTCACACACACATTATGTTTAATTCAGTCATCACCCTGGCTAGCCCTTAAAAGATGGCGAAGAGTTACTCCAGACCCCACTTTAAGGAACTGCTAAGGCTTAGACTGGGTCACTAATGGCCTTTCCCCTACACACACACACACTCTCTCACTCTCGCTCACTCACACACACACTCCCTTCGGACGAGGTGACGCACACCCAAGGTCCTTATGCAGAACAAAGTGACTGGCTAATGGAAAAAACATTTTCTTAAGTACTTTATTTGTTGCACCAGCTGCATCGTTTGCACAGTAATTGCTTCTGTAGTCTGCAGGTTGGATTACCACCTCTAGGGACAACTAAAGATGCATGATGATGATGACGATGATGATGATAGGCTTATGTTGGAGCGCACCAGCACAAAGAAACGAAGGCTGTGTCCTAGACCAGTTGTCCAAAATGAAGGACAAGAGTATTCTTTATCATACAATTGAGTTAGACAGACTTGAGGGCTGCTTCCTGAGTCTCCACCCTTAGCCCAAAGCGTGCACTTGTACACTTCCACTTGTACACTTGTACACTTTTAAAAACAATAGATTGGTGTAATCATTGGCTAGAGCTAGATGGAGTTTCCACCATTGTTAAATCCATTATGACTTGTTGTGGAAAGAGAATCAGTAGACAGACAAGGTATTTTATTTAACCTTTATTTAACTAGAGCAAATTCTTATTTACAATGACAGCCTAGGAACAGTGGGTTAACTGCCTGTTCAGAGGGAGAACAACAGATTTTTACCTTTTCAGCTTTGGGATTTGATCTAGCTTTAACCACTAGGCTACCTGTCACCCCATCTTAGAGAGATTCTCCAGTACGTTTGTATACCTTTTAGACAGTAGTTTTGAAAGAAGAGGTCACGAGCCAAAAGTGGCCCCCGAAAATTGCCTACTACATCACATACGTGACTCAATTTAGGAAACTAGGCGCATGTCGCGGGTCACGACTTCAGAGGAGAGCCATTTGAACGTAAACTTTTTTTTATTTTTTATCAAAATGTGTTTTTTTGGCAGAAATGCCTTCTGGAACATGTGAACTTTCATGTGTCTTAATAACAAACGTGTATGCCATCTGTAAATAAGAATAACATTGTTAAATTACGAGCCTAGTTGGTTTAGCCACAGACAGAAACGTTTCCGCTAGCCATGATTGGCTGAGATAATGAGTGGATCAGATTAGTCTGCTATATAGCACCACTTCTATCTATTTGAGCTGGTCAGTATGTGTAGGTAATCCTGTTTTACGCAGCTTTTAAAAATATATACACTGCTCAAAAAAATAAAGGGAACACTAAAATAACATCCTAGATCTGAATGAATGAAATAATCTTATTAAATAATTTTTTCTTTACATAGTTGAATGTGCTGACAACAAAATCACCCAAAAATAATCAATGGAAATCCAATTTATCAACCCATGGAGGTCTGGATTTGGAGTCACACTCAAAATTAAAGTGGAAAACCACACTACAGGCTGATCCAACTTTGATGTAATGTCCTTAAAACAAGTCAAAATTAGGCTCAGTAGTGTGTGTGGCCTCCATGTGCCTGTATGACCTCCCTACAACGCCTGGGCATGCTCCTGATGAGGTGGCGGATGGTCTCCTGAGGGATCTCCTCCCAGACCTGGACTAAAGCATCCGCCAACTCCTGGACAGTCTGTGGTGGAGCAAGACATGGAGTGAGACAAGATGTCGCAGATGTGCTCAATTTGATTCAGGTCTGGGGAACGGGCGGGCCAGTCCATAGCATCAATGCCTTCCTCTTGCAGGAACTGCTGACACACTCCAGCCACATGAGGTCTAGCATTGTCTTGCATTAGGAGGAACCCAGGGCCAACCGCACCAGCATATGGTCTCACAAGGGGTCTGAGGATCTCATCTCGTTACCTAATAGCAGTCAGGCTACCTCTGGCGAGCACATGAAGGGCTGTTCGGCCCCCCAAAGAAATGCCACCCCACACAATGACTGACCCACCGCCAAACCGGTCATGCTGGAGGATGTTGCAGGCAGCAGAACGTTCTCCATGGCATCTCCAGACTCTGTCACGTCTGTCACATGTGCTCAGTGTGAACCTGCTTTCATCTGTGAAGAGCACAGGGCGCCAGTGGCGAATTTGCCAATCTTGGTGTTCTCTGGCAAATGCCAAATGTCCTGCACGGTGTTGGGCTGTAAGCACAACCCCCACCTGTGGATGTCAGGCCATCATACCACCCTCATGGAGTCTGTTTCTGACCGTTTGAGCAGACACATGCACATTTGTGGCCTGCTGGAGGTCATTTTGCAGGGCTCTGGCAGTGCAAACCTTCTTGTCAGAGCTCGCATTGATGTGCCATCCTGGATGAGCTGCACTACCTTAGCCACTTGTGTGGGTTGTAGACTCCGTGTCTAATAGTCTGTTGTCTATTCCATTTGCACAACAGCATGTGAAATTTATTGTCAATCAGTGTTGCTTCATAAGTGGAAAGTTTGATTTCACAGAAGTGTGATTGACTTGGAGTTACATTGTGTTTTTTAAGTGTTCCCTTTATTTTTTTGAGCAGTGTATATTGTGTAGTAGAACTCTATAAGTGATGCTCTCCACTTTCTGGAGGACTGAGTTTTGAAATCAGTGGAAATAGAGTATGATAGCTAAGGAGATGGAGAAAACACCTGTCTCCGGATTACATCTTCAAACTAAGGGCAACCATGGCATCCATGACAGGGAAAACATCCATCCATGATGTATACAGGTAACATAGTCAAGCTAGCTACATTTTCAGATATTACACATTTCTAATTTTGACAGAAACTCATTTTCATTTAAAGTGTACTGTTAGCTAACTAGCTAAAGTTAGCTGGCTGGCTCGCTAGGTAATGTTATGTGTATGATTTTATTATGCTTATCTCAGAACCATTTGCTTGGCTAGTTATACCCTAATGTTAGCTAGCTAACATTGAACCTGGTTGGTTAGCTACCTGCAGATTCATGCATGGTAGTAACATCATGAGTTGGGATTATGGTTCATTGTTTACATAGCTAGCTAGCTACATGTCTTAACAAAAGACTCCACTATGCAAGTAACCATTTCTATAGAATGTCACTGCGACAACTGTTGATAAACATAGACTACCGGTCAAACATTTTAGAACACCTACTCATTCAAGGGTATTTCTTTATTTATACTTCTACATTGTAGAATTATAGTGAAGACATCAAAACTATGAAATAGCCCATATAGAATCATGTAGTAACCAAAAAAGTGTTAAACAAATCAAAATCAATTTTATATTTGAGATTCTTCAAAGTAGCCACCCTTTGCCTTGATGACAGCTTTGCACACTCTTGGCATTCTCTCAACTAGCTTCACCTGAAATGCTTTTCCAACAGTCTTGAAGGAGTTCCCATATATTCTTAGCACAAATGATAATCCCACTAAGCACAAACCAGATGGGATGGTGTATTGCTGCAGAATTCTGTGGGAGCCATGCTGGTTAGTGTGCCTTGAATTCTAAGTTAATCACATACAGTGTCACCAGCAAAGCACCCCCACAACATAACAAATGCTTTACATTGGGAAATACACATGTGGAGATCATCCGTTCACCCACACCGCATCTCACAAAGACATGGCGGTTGGAACCAAGAATCTCAAATTTGGACTCATCAGACCAAAGGACACATTTCCACCATTCTAAAGCATGTCTCTTTTTCTTATTGGTGTCCTTTAGTAGTGGTTTCTTTGCAATAATTCAACCATTAAGCCCTGATTCACACAGTCCCCTCTGAACAGTTCATGTGAGATGTGCCTGTTACTTGAACTCTGCATTTATTTGGGCTGAAATTTCTCAGGCTGGTAACTCTAATGAACTTATCCTTTGCAGCAGAGGTAACTCTGGGTATTCCATTCCTGTGGCAGTCCTGATGAGAGCCAGTTTCATCATAGCGCTTGATGGGTTTTGAGACTGCATTTGAAGAAACTTTCAAAGTTCTTGAAATGTTCCATTTTGACTGACATTCATATCTTAAAGTAATGATGGTCTGTTGTTTCTCTTTGCTTATTTGAGCTGTTCTTGCCATTATATGGACATGGTCTTTTACCAAATAGGGCTATCTTCTGTATTCCAACCCTACCCTGTCACAACACAACTGATTGGCTCAAATGCGTTAAGAAGGAAAGAAATTCCACAAGTTAACTTTTAAGAAGGCTCACCTGTTAATTGAAATGCATTCCAGGTGATTACCTCATGAAGCTTGTTGAGAGAATGCCAAGAGTGTGTAAAGCTGTCAAGGCAAAGGATGGCTATTTAAAAAAAATCTGAAATATATTTTGATTTGTTTAACACTTTTTTGGTTACTACATGATTCCATGTATTTCATAGTTTTGATGTCTTCACTCTTTTTCTACAACGTAGAAAATAGTAAAAATAAAGAAAAACCCTTGAATTAGTAGGTGTTCTAAAACTTTTGACTGGTAGAGTAGCTGGTAAATTTGTTCTGGCTATCTACTTCGATTTCAGAGCACTCTCGTCTGAATAACTGATGAAATTACAAATGCTCAATACCCGTTGAATATAACCAGTGCCAGTAAACGTTGGCAAAAAAAGCGTAAATTGTTGCCAGCAGCACAGTTGCAGTCACCAATGCTCTGGATAACATAAATACAGTGTAACGAGTGCACTGCGAGCCGGGAAGCAAGTACAGGGAGTTAGTGTTATAATAAATAAACAAAACAATAAACACAAAACACAAACAAAGTACCGACATGAAACAGAGTCAATTACAACTGAGGAAAGAACCAAGGGAGTGGCAGATATAGGGAAGATAATCAAGTCATGTGGCGCTGGTGTGCTTGACGATGGTTACAGGTGTGCGGGATAATCAGCAGCCTGATGACCTAGAAGCCAAAACTAGCTCTGCTAGGGCGAGTAAAATGGTCAGTGAGCTGTTCTCTCATTTGTGTCTCGAAGTAGCTAGCAAGCTAGCCAACGTTAGTCAGTTAGCTTAAGTGCTTCGCTGCTGTTGTTAGGACAGAAATGTAATCTTTATTTAACTAGGCAAGTCAGTTGAGAACAAATTCTTATTTACAATGATGGCCTACACCGGCCAAACCCGTAAGATGCTGGGCCAATTGTGCGCCGCCCTATGGGACTCCCAGTGACGGCCGGTTGTGATACAGCCTGTGATACAGAAAGCTCGGCTCAACCCTAAAGAGATGGATGGGGCTAAAGCTTAAGAGAGGGTGAACGATGCTGAATGGGAGTAGACAAAGAAGAGCTCTCCAGTAGGTACCAAAACATTCAAAGGCCATTTTCTCAAAAGTGAAGTTACAAGTTTATCAACTTTCAAAGCAGAATTACTTTCCCATTGTTCCTCAAATGCAGTGTATGATATACCATCGTGTCTCTGCTTTTATCCAATGTAAAAAAAAAAAAAAAGTCAAATTTTGCTAATAAGACCGAATCATGGTGGTCGGTCACATGTGCAGATACTGTATGTGCACCATGTTCACTCACTCACTCACTCACTCACTCACTCACTCACTCACTCACTCACTCACTCACTCACTCACTCACTCACTCACTCACTCACTCACTCACTCACTCACTCACTCACTCACTCACTCACTCACTCACTCACTCACTCACTCACTCACTCACTCACTCACTCACTCAAATAGCAAGTGAACGAGAGAGAGAAGCACATTGGCTTGAACTCAAATTCCTAGGGGGATGACCCACGTTTGGGAAAATGTATAGAAAATGGTGCAGCACAGCTTCCATAAAAACTGTCGCTTTCAAACTAGGGATTCCGTCGCTAATTGAGGCAGTAATTCTGGAGATGGAGAAAACACATTGACACATCCAGCCCAAAGCGGGAGGTTTAAAAAATACTTAGTAGCCGCCAAAGTTCCAGAGCATCTCTTTAAGTTCCAAACAACCCTGTGAGAGCACTCTTCTCCCAAGGAGCTGTCTTTTTAACAGTACCAAGATGCCAGCCCAAAATTGTGTAACTATTTGAAGCTCAATGATTGTAATCCAGAAAACGTAATGTTTTTCATTAAACACACACGCAGTGCCATTTCATTCACACTTTCACAGGCATATGCTCACCACTTTTATATCATAGGCTATCATGTTATCTATCAGTACTTAACTCCTCTTTAGAGTGCTGTCATGCCCTCCCATCTTCTGTATCCATCTGGCCCCCTGCTCACAGCCATCCTCCATCCTGGATTCAATTGGCGAAAAGCATTTAACATCGGAGATGAGTATAATCTTCATCTCAAAATAATCTTAATTGCAGTAATCTTGGGGCCTGGGCGATATCAATGTGTATACTCCGGTGGTGCAGATGGCCCATTCCATCAAATCCTCCTGATAAAACTTCGAAATCCCATCGTTTTCATACATTGGAATAGGAGAAGCTACCAGTAATCCAATAAAGGCATTAGCGTACCATTAGGGGGGCACTTCCTGGCTTGTGAGGGACACACAGAGCCTTGTTTAGCCTAATCGAGCAGCCCTGTTAGTGTTTATTTATGGAAGCAAGATGTCAAAGCACTTAGGGTTGGAATGCGCCTCATCCATTAAGGCCAACGATGAGCTACAGAGAGAACATTTTGGGCCTGGACTTAATCCAAATTCGTATCCCCCACCCCTCGACACACACACACACACACACACACACACACACACACACACACCACACACACACACACACACACACACACACAAATTCGTATCCCCCACCCCTCGACACACACACACACACACACACACACACACACACACACACACACACACACACACACACACTGTCCTTTTTTAACCATAATCATTTATATTCCCATATTTAATCATTTTCCAAAGGCAAATTGTGTATTTGTGTGTTGGATTGGGCTATTATAAGACAACAGAGTTGTGGTTAAATAATGTAATGCCTTATTTAATGTTGGCATGTTCAGCTAACTCATAATGTACATCATGTACAGTGGGGCAAAAAAGTATTTAGTCAGCCACCAATTGTGCAAGTTCTCCACTTAAAAAGATGAGAGAGGCCTGTAATTTTCATCATAGGTACACGTCAACTATGACAGACGAAATGAGAAAAAAAAATCCAGAAAATCACATTGTAGGATTTTTTATGAATTTATTTTATTTTATACTTTTTTGCCCCACTGTACATCATAGCCATATTGACCGTGTACAACTTGAGGTAGTCCTTAGAAGATGAGGTTGCATCCCATAGTGTAGCAGACAGTGTGTTAATACTAAACCATGAAAGACCACTCTTTTGGGGCTAAAAACATTGCTTCACAGCCAACACAGACTTGTTGCAGGGGCTGGTTTGGTGAAGTGAGAGTAACTAATATGTTTTATTCATGCTGCAAAAGGTTTCAATGTAGTGCACAGTCAGACGTGATGGCCATTTGTGCAAGAATTAATGTACAACACACACACAGACTTGGGGCACACACACGGATGCATGCACACACATACACACACACACACACACACTTGGGGTCACAGCCAGGGGATGAATTACAAACACTTCTCTCTTGGTGATAGATGCTTTGGTTCCTACAGGTAATGGCTATGAGACCATTCGGTCCTCAGGAAGGAAGAGATGTAGAGATTGCAACATGCTTGCGGAAACCTGCTTCGGCTGTTAAATTGTATTATTATTGGAAATCTGAATCATTGTCCCTTATTTCTTTTAAGACTGGGCGATATGGGGCCTGCCGAGCTGCTGAGGTATCACTACAACCTGATTGTTTCAATTATCAAAAAATGCACATTTGTTATATCCTTCAATTGTTATTGTCTTTAAAGCCAAAAACAGGACATGTAGTTTAGGGAAACACTCTAAATAGCAAATTGTTCAGTTGTGTTTATTATCATAACAATACATGAAATCACAATTGCACTAGTCTACTGGATAAATTAATGAAAATATCAATTAGGTCTACACCTATCACAACCTATATTTTATTAAAATAGCATTTGGTTTCGAATGGTCACCAAACAGGAGGGTTCCCCCAACTCCCAACTCCCAATTCAATTAACCCCTGGCTATCAGATTACAAAAAGGCTTATAAGGCCTGGTTCAAATGCCGACATCAACTTCAAAGTGTTTCAGAGCACTGCCTAAACGGCTGGCCTGCAAAGCTAACTGGCACTGTCTCTTCTTTCTAAAAGTGAGAGAAAAGTCTGCAGGTTGTTCTCCGAGCGAAGATCCGCATGGTCCTTAAGCAAAGGAGACCCCTTAATCTTTGGCTGCATTAAATCTGCAATATGTAACTTTTTGGGCGTCCTGACCAAATTCACATAGAAATGTGTTTTGTAGATCTGTCATTCTCATTGAAAGCAATTCTAAGAAACGGTAGATCTGTTCTATGTGCACTATTTCTATGCTTCCCGTTCTTAAGTTGAGTTTTTGCTTCTTTTACTTTCAGTTTTGTACACCAGCTTCAAACAGCTGAAAATACAATATTTTTGGTTATGGGAAGCGGCTTAGATGGTACAATGATTCTCTACGCTATACTTGCTTATTTGGTCACAAACTGAAATCAGGCGAACTATTAGATTTTTAGCAACCAGGAAATGGCTGAGGTATTTCTGCATAGTGCATCTTTAAATGTTTTATCTTAATTCATGTAGCTATCATATTCATGCTCCGCCCATTCCTCTCTGATTTTAGAATATACTGTTGCACAAACAACATGCTGATTTAGGCCTACACCAGCTCTGGTATCACGCTGTATTAGCTACCTACGTTTTCTCCAACTCGATTAGCATTAGTGGCTAACACAATTTATTTTACCCACAACTTGCTAATAAAAGACAAACTAGCTGTTTGCAGACAGTAAGATGAACAAATGAATAGCGTAATTATAGAACACTTGGAAAAAAAAAAGTGGAAAGCAGCATCATTGTCATCAACATCTTCTTGCATCTGCTGCATTGACCATGCATACTGAAGAAAGGCAACTCAGTAAGTGGTCTCATGGTCAGGGCCGGCTCTAGCCTTTTGGGGGCCCTAAGCGTGATTTGGTTGGTATTGGTCGGTATTTGGCCATGATAACTACACATTTTGATAACTGGCTAGATTATCTACCAATCAAAAAATTGTTAGCTAACATGGCTAATTGGGGGGGTGACTGACATAACAAGAGAAAAACTGCTGTTGCACAACCACATTTTGAAATTGCACCTGGTGTATTCAACTATTCTTACCCTCAATACACAGACAGAGTTCCTAATATATACAGTACCACTCAAAAGGTTGGACACACCTACTCATTAAAGGATTTTTCTTAATTTTTTACTATTTTCTACATTGTAGAATAATAGTGAAGACATCAAAACTATGAAATAACCCATATGGAATCATGTAGTAACCAAAAAAAGTGTTAAACCAATCAAAATATATTTGAGATTCTTCAAAGTAGCCACCCTTTGCCTTGATGACAGCTTTGCACACTCTTGGCATTTTCTCAACCAGTTTCAACTTGAATGCTTTTACAACAGTCTTGAAGGAATTCCCACAAATGCTCAGCACTTGTTGGCTGCTTTTCCTTCACTCTGTGGTCCAACTCATCACAAACCATCTCAATTGGGTTGAGGTCGGATGATTTGTGGGCTCCCGAGTGGCGCTGAGGTGCAAGAGGTGTCACTACTGTCCCTGGTTCGATTCCAGACTGTATCACATCTGACAGTGATTGGGAGTCCCATAAGGCAGCGCACAATTGGCCCAGCGTAACTAGGGTTTGGCCCAGGTAGCCCGTCATTGTAAGTAAGAATTTGTTCTGAACTGACTTGCCAAGTTAAATAAAGGTTAAATTTAAACAAAAATCTATTTAAAATTGTGGAGGCCAGGTCATCTGTTACAGCACTCCATCCCACTCCTTCTTGGTCAAATAGCTCTTACATAGTCTGAAGGTGTGTTTTGGGTCATTGTATTGTTGAAAAACAAATGATAGTCCCACTAAGCGCAAACCAGATGGGATGGATTATTGCTGTGGTAGCCATGCTGGTTAAGTGTGTCTTTAGTTCTAAATAAATCACTGACAGTGTCACCAACAAAGCACCCCCACACCATCACACGTCCTCCTCCATTCTTCATGGTGGGAACCATACATGCGGAGATCATCCGTTCACCTACTCTGCATCTCACAAAGAACTCTATGGAGTATTTCTTTGGGCTGCTATCTGAGGTGCAGTTAACTCTAATGAACTTATCCTCTGTGGCAGAGATAACTCTGGGTCTTCCTTTCCTGTTGCAGTCCTCATGAGAGCCAGTTTCATCATAACACTTGATGGTTTTTGCGATTACGCTTTCAAAGTTCTTGACATTTTCTGGATTGACTGACCTTCATGTAATCATGGGCTGTCGTTTCTCTTTGCTTATTTGAGCTGTTCTTGCCGTAATAGGGACTTGGTCTTTTACCAAATAGGGCTATCTTCTGTATACCACCCCTACCTTGTCACAACACAACTGATTGGCTCAAAAAACATTAAGAAGGAAAGAAATTCCACAAATTAACTTTTAACAAGGCACACCTGTTAATTGAAATGGATTCCAGGTGACTACTTCATGAAGCTGGTTGAGAGAAAGCCAAGAGTGTGCAAAGCTGTCATCAAGGCAAAGGGTGGCTACTTTGAAGAATCTAAAATCTAAAATATATTTTGATTTGTTTATTAACACTTTTGGTTACTACAAGATTCCATATGCGTTGTTTCATCGTTTTGATGTCTTCATTATTATTCTACAATGTGGAAAATAGTAAAAATGAGTAGGTGTGTCCAAACTTTTGACTGGTACTGTTTATATATACACAGTGCCTTCACTTTTTCCACATTTTATTACGTTACAGCCTTATTCTGAAATGGATTAAATAAATAAATTTTCTTGTATCAAAATCCATCAACAGCAGGTGCATTTCAAGAGCGGCAAATTTGAATCCAAATAAATGTCAAAATTCAAATTTTTCAAAAATACAACTATGTTACACCATTTGAAAGATAAACATCTCCTTAATCTAACCACGTTTTACGATTTCAAAAAGGTTTTACGGCGAAAGCATAAATTTAGAGTATGTTAGGACAGTACATTTACAAGAGTTGTGTGTAATGTTTTGTCAAGTCAAAGACAGGGTCACCAAAACCATAAAACCAGCTAAAATGATGCACTAACCTTTTACAATCTCCATCAGATGACACTCCTAGGACATTATGTTAGACAATGCATGCATTTTTAGTTCTATCAAGTTCATATTTATATACAAAAACAGCATTTTACTATGGCATTGATGTTGAGGAAATCGTTTCCCTCCAATAACCGGCAGTCAAGTCAGCGTCAGAAATTAAATAATTAAAATTAGAAAACATTGGTAAAATATTATATTGTCATTTAAAGAATTATAGATTTACATCTCTTGAACGCAATCAACTTGCCAGATTTAAAAATAACCTTACTGGGAAATCACACTTTGCAATAATCTGAGCACTGCGCCCAGAAAAATACGCGTTGCGATACAGACTAGACGTCATGTTGGGGAGATCTAAAATCGAAAATACTATGTAAATAATCCATTACCTTTGATTCTCTTCATCAGATGTCACTTCCAGGTATCACAGGTCCATAACGAATGTAGTTTTGTTCAAAAAAGCTCATCATTTATGTCCAAAAATCTCCGTCTCGTTAGCACATGATGTAAGCCAGCCGGACTTCTCGTCATGAACGAGGGGAAAAAATATATTTCCGTTCGTTCAAACATGTCAAACGTTGTATAGCATAAATCATTAGGGCCTTTTTTAACCAGAACATGAATAATATTCAAGGTGGACGAATGCATACTCTTTTATAACGTATTGGAACGAGGGTACCCAACATGAAGTAGCGCGCCAGGTGTCTAATGGGACATCACCGTTCCATGGCTCTTGTTCGGTCAGATCTCCCTCCAGAAGACTCAAAACACTTTGTAAAGGCTGGTGACATCTAGTGGAAGCAATAGGAAGTGCCAAAATATTCCTAAACCCCTGTGTTTTTCAATGGGATAGGTTTAAAGTCAATACAACACATCAGGTATCCACTTCCTGTCAGAAAATGTCTCAGGGTTTTGCCTGCCAAATGAGTTCTGTTATACTCACAGACACCATTCAAACAGTTTTGGAAACTTTAGAGTGTTTTCTATCCATATATAATAAGTATATGCATATTCTAGTTACTGGGTAGGATTAGTAACCAGATTAAATCGGGTACATTTTTTTTATCCAGACGTGCAAATGCTGCCCCCTAGACCCAACAGGTTAAAGAATTCAAAATCAAATCAAAATAAATTGTATTTGTAACATGCGCCGAAAACAGGTGTAGGCCTTACAGTGAAATGGATGCTTACAAGTCCTTAACCAACAATGCAGTTTTAAGAAAAATAAGTGTGAAGTCAAAAATAAAAAATAAATGTAACAAATAATTAACCTGTTAGGGCTAGGGGGCAGTATTTGCACGGCTGGATAAAAAAATGTACCCGATTTAATCTGGTTACTAATCCTACCCAGTAACTAGAATATGCATATACTTATTATATATGGATAGAAAACACCCTAAAGTTTCTAAAACTGTTTGAATGGTGTCTGTGAGTATAACAGAACTCATTTGGCAGGCAAAACCCTGAGACAGATTCTGACAGGAAGTGGATACCTGATGTGTTGTATTACCTTTAAACCTATGCCATTGAAAAACACAGGGGCTGAGGAATATTTTGGCACTTCCTATTGCTTCCACTAGATGTCACCAGCCTTTACAAAGTGTTTTGAGTCTTCTGGAGGGAGATCTGACCGAACAAGAGCCATGGAACGATGATGGCCCATTAGACACCTGGCGCGCGAGTTCATGTTGGGTACCCTCGTTCCAATACGTTATAAAAGAGAATGCATTCGTCCACCTTGAATATTATTCATGTTCTGGTTAAAAAAGGCCCTAATGATTTATGCTATACAACGTTTGACATGTTTGAACGAACGTAAATATATTTTTTCCCCTCGTTCATGAAGTGAAGTCTGGCGGGCTTAGATCATGTGCTAGCTAACAAGACAGAGATTTTTGGACATAAATGATGAGCTTTTTTGAACAAAACTACATTCGTTATGGACCTGTGATACCTGGAAGTGACATCTGATGAAGAGAATCAAAGGTAATGGATTATTTACATAGTATTTTCGATTTTAGATCTCCCCAACATGGCGGCTAGTCTGTATCGCAACGCGTATTTTTCTGGGCGCAGTGCTTCGATTATTGCAAAGTGTGATTTCCCAGTAAGGTTATTTTTAAATCTGGCAAGTTGATTGCGTTCAAGAGATGTAAATCTATAATTCTTTAAATGACAATATAATATTTTACCAATGTTTTCTAATTTTAATTATTTAATTTGTGGTGCTGACTTGAATGCCGGTTATTGGAGGGAAACGATTTCCTGAACATCAACGCCACAGTAAAACGCTGTTTTTCGATATAAATATGAACTTGATAGAACTAAAAATGCATGCATTGTCTAACACAATGTCCTAGGAGTGTCATCTGTTGGAGATTGTAAAAGGTTAGTGCATAATTTTAGCTGTTTATGGTTTTGGTGACTCCTGTCTTTGAATTGGCACAACATTACACACAACTCTTGTAAATGTACTGTCCTAAGATACTCTAAATTTATGCTTTCGCCGTAAAACCTTTTTGAAATCGTAAAACGTGGTTAGATTAACCTCTATGGGCTAGGTGGGACGCAAGCGTCCCACCCGTGGTGCACTCCATCAACAGCAGGTGCATTTCAAGAGCGGCAAATTTGAATCCAAATAAATGTCAAAATTCAAATTTTTCAAACATACAACTATTTTACACCCTTTGAAAGATAAACATCTCCTTAATCTAACCACGTTTTACGATTTCAAATAGTTGTATGTTTGAAAAATTTGAATTTTGACATTTATTATTAACTTTTTCAAACAAAACTACATTTGTTGTGGACCTGGGAATCCTGGAAGTGCCTTCTGATGAAGATAATCAAAGGTAAGGGAATATTTACAATAGTATATTTGATTTTAGATGGTTCCAAGATGGCGCTAACATGTATCGCCTAGCCTATTTTTCTGAGCATACCACGTTGTTTATTGCAAAGTGTGATTTCCCAGTAAAGTTCTTTTTAAATCTGGCAATGCGGTTGCATTCACGAGATGTTAATCTATAATTCTTTGAATGACAATATTAAATTTTAACAATGTTTTCGAATAGTAATTTTGTAAATTGTAGCGCTGATCCACCGGAAGCATTTGAGGGAAATATTTTCTGAACGTCATGCGCCGATGTAAAATGCTGTTTTTATATATAAATATGAAATTTATCGAACAAAAAATGCATGTATTGTGTAACATGATGTCCTAGGAGTGTCATCTGATGAAGATTGTCAAAGGTTAGTGCTGCATTTAGCTGTGTTTTGGGTATTTGTAATGCATCTAGTTGCTTTGAAAATGGCAGTGTGATTTTTTTTGGCAGGGTACTCTCCTAACATAATCTAATGTTTTGCTTTTGCTGTAAAGCCTTTTTGAAATCGGACAACGTGGTTCGATTCAGGAGAGGTGTATCTATAAAATGGTGTAAAATAGTCAAGCGTCCCATGTTCCCAGACAGGTTAAGAAGCCTTTTGGACCTAGACTTGGCTCTCCAGTACCGCTTGCCGGGTGGTAGCAGAGAGAACAGTCTATGACTAGGGTTGCTGGAGTCTTTGAAAATGTTTAGGGTCTTCCTCTGATACCCCCTGGTATAGAGGTCCTGGATGGCAGGAAGCTTGGCCCCGGTAATGTACTGGGCTGTACTCACTACCCTCTGTAGTGCCTTGCGGTCGGAGGCCGAGCAGTTGCCATACCAGGCAGTGATGCAGCCAGTCAGGATGCTCTCGATGGTGCAGTTGTAGAATCTTTTGAGGATCTGAGGACCCATGCCAAGTCTTTTCAGTCTCCTGAGGGGGAATAGGCTTTGTGTGCCCTCTTCACAACTGTCTTGGTGTGCTTGGACCATGATAGTTTGTTGGTGAGTTGGACACCAAGGAACTTGAAGCTCTCAACCTGCTCCACCACAGCCCTGTCGATGACAATGGGGATGTGCTCTGTCCTGCTTTTCCTGTCGTCCACAATCATCTCTTCTGGGTTTCTCTACAGCACTTTCAGATATCAGCTGATGTAAGAAGCGCTTTATAAATACATTTGATTTGATTTTGTCTTGATCACATTGAGGGAGAGGTTGTTATCCTGGCATAAGATGGCCAGGTCTCTGACCTCCTCGCTATAGGCTGTCTCATTGTTGTCGGTGATCAGGCCTACCACTGTTGTGTTATCGGCAAACTTAATGATGGTGTTGGAGTCTTGCCTGGCCACACAGTCTTGAGTGAACAGGGAGTAGAGGAGGGGACTGAGCACGCACCTCTGACGGCCCACGTGTTGAGGATCAGCGTGGCGGATGTGTTGTTACCTACCCTTACCCCCCGGGGGCGACCCATCAGGAAGTCCAGGATCCAGTTGCAGAGTGAGGTGTTTAGTCCCAGGGTCCTTAGCTTAGTGATGAACACATAGGTGTTCCTTTTGTCCAGGTGGGAAAGGGCAGTATGGCGTGCAATAGAGATTGAATCATCTGTGGATCTGTTGGGGTGGTATGCAAATTGGAGTGGGTCTAGGGTTTCTGGGATAATGGTGTTGATGTGAGCCATGACCAGCCTTTCAAAGCACTTCATGGCTACAGCCGTGAGGGATACGGGTTGGTAGTCATTTAGGCAGGTTACCTTAGGGGACTATGGTGGTCTGCTTGAAACATGTTGGTATTACAGACTCAGTCAGGAACAAGTTGAAAATGTCAGTGGACAGCTGCCAGTTGGTTAGCGCATGCTCGGAGTACACATCCTGGTAATCCGTCTGACCATGCGGCCTTGTGATTGTTTACCTTAAAGGTCTTATTCACATCGGCTGTGAAGAGCGTGATCACACAGTCGCCCGGAACAGCTGATGCTCCCATGCATGTTTTAGTGTTGCTTGCCTCGAAGCGAGAATATAAGTAAATTAGCTCATCCGGTAGGCTCGTGCCACTGGGCAGCAGCTGTGCTTCCCTTTGTGGTCTGTAAATCTTCGCAAGCTCTGCCACATCCACCGAGCGTCAGAGCCGGTGTAGTACGATTCCATCTTAGTCCTGTATTGATGCTTTGCCTGTTTTATCAGGTTTGAAGGTAAGACCCAGATGCAGACAAAGTTGAATTAACAACAGTTTAATAATCCAACAGGGGCAGACAATAGACAGGTTAAGGGCATGCAGGGGTCAGTAATCCAGAGGTGGGGCAAAGGTACAGGACGGCAGGCATTCTCAGGGTCATGGGCAGTTAGAGTGGTCAGGCAGGAAACAGGAGACAAAGGGCTGTGAGACAGGGGTTTAACTATGAACACATGAAAGATGGGGTGTATACGAATGCTAAGGGGCAACAGAAGACAAACAGCAGAGGGGCTAATAATTTTAGAGATGGGAAACAGGCCGATAAACTAGAGGGTGTTTGAGGGATTCCACCAAGGGGGCAGATACTGGGTGGAAAGCCATACCTTCTGCCCGAGATGATACCGGGGAGCCGGGGTCCGATGGCGATCCGCTTGTCGTCGATACCTGGAGGTGGTCTTGAGGAGGGCTGACTGGTCTCTCCTCCAGGTACGACAACAGCGGCGGACAAACATCTGGGCAGAAGGTAGGCCGAACTCTTCTTTCTGCTCGGGAAGAGCGGGGGCTGATACCCCAGGGAACACTCAAAGGGCGATAGGCCCGTGGCAGAACAGGGAAGGGTGTTGCGGGCGTATTCCACCCACACAAGCTGCTGGCTCCAGGTGGTGGGGTTGGCGGAGACCAGGCAGCGCAGAGTAGTCTCAAGGTCCTGGTTGGCTCACTCCGACTGACCATTGGACTGGGGGTGGAACCCAGAGGATGGGCTGGCCGATGACCCAATGAGGGTGCAGAACGCCTTCCAGAACCGGGACGAGAACTGAGGACCCCGGTTGGAGACTATGTCCACGGGCAGTCCATGGATCCGGAAGATGTGCTGCACCATGAGCTGGGCCGTCTCCTTGGCCGAGGGTAGTTTGGGGGAGAGGAATGAAGTGGGTGGCTTGGAAAACCAGTCGAACAGTCAGGATGGCAATGTTGCCCTCAGACCCCCCGTCTGAGGGCAACATGACGAAGTCCCGTGACGAAATCCAGGGATATGTGTGACCAGGGACGATGAGGGACAGTCAGTGGTTGCTGAAGGCCAGCTGGAGCTTGCAGAGGAGTCTTGTTCTGAGCTCAGACCGAGCAGAGGGCAACAAACGCGGCGACATCCAGAACCATGGTAGGCCACCAAAAGCGTTGTCGCACGAAGGCCAGGGTGTGACGGGAACCCGGGTGGCAGGCAAGCCTGGTGGAATGGGACCACTCCAGGACCGCGGAGCAGACAGCATCATGCACAAACATCCAGTTATCTGGGCCCCCCCAGGGTTTGGCTGGGACCGCTGTGCCTCCTGGACCTGTTTCCTTATACCCCAGCTGAGTGCCGTCACCAGGCACGAGGTGGGAAGGATGGTCTCGGGCTCCGAGGTGGTAACCGTGGGGCTATAGCGGCAAGACAGGGCATCCAGCTTGACATTCTTGGACCCCGGCTGGTAAGAGAGGGAAAAGATGAACCAAGATAGAAGTGGTGAAGCGGTTGAATGAACCTGCTGGGCATGGAGTACGTGTTCTTGGGGCAAGCGGGAGAAGACGAGGATGTTATCAATGTAGACGAACCAGTTCAACATGTCACGGAGAACATCATTTACCAGAGCCTGGAACAGAGCAGGGGCGTTGGTTAGGCCAAAAAAAGAGAGACTGGGGAAAAGCAGGAACTGAGACAAAAACGCTGGTTGACTTGACAAACAAGACGAACTGGCACAGACAGACAGAAAACACAGGTATAAATACACAGGGGATAATGTGGAAGATGGGCGACACCTGGAGGGGGTGGAGATAAGCACAAGGACAGGTGAAACAGATCAGGGTGTGACATTTTTGATGGTTCGTCGAAGGGCATAGCGGGATTTCTTATAAACTTCCGGGTTAGAGTCCCGCTCCTTGAAAGTGGCAGCTCTACCCTTTAGCTCAGTGCAGATGTTGCCTGTAATCCATGGCTTATTTTACATTTTACATTTAAGTAATTTAGCAGACGCTCTTATCCAGAGCGACTTACAAATTGGTGCATTCACCTTATGATATCCAGTGGAACAACCACTTTACAATAGTGCATCTAAATCTTTTAAGGGGGGGGGGGGTTAGAAGGATTACTTTATCCTATCCTAGGTATTCCTTAAAGAGGTGGGGTTTCAGGTGTCTCCGGAAGGTGGTGATTGACTCCGCTGTCCTGGCGTCGTGAGGGAGCTTGTTCCACCATTGGGGTGCCAGAGCAGCGAACAGTTTTGACTGGGCTGAGCGGGAACTGTGCTTCCTCAGAGGTAGGGGGGCCAGCAGGCCAGAGGTGGATGAACGCAGTGCCCTTGTTTGGGTGTAGGGCCTGATCAGAGCCTGAAGGTATGGAGGTGCCGTTCCCTTCACAGCTCCGTAGGCAATCACCATGGTCTTGTAGCGGATGCGAGCTTCAACTGGAAGCCAGTGGAGAGAGCTTATGGTTGGGGTATGTACGTTCAGTCACTGTGGGGACGATGTCATCGATGCACTTATTGATGAAGCCAGTTACTGATGTGGTGTTCTCTTAAATGCCATCGGAAGAATCCCGGAACGTGTTCCAGTCTTTGCTAGCAAAACAGTCCTGTAGCTTAGCATCTGCTTTGTCTGACCACTTTCTTATTGACTGAGTCACTGGTGATTCCATATTTAGTTTTTGCTTGTAAGCACAAATCTAGAGGAAAGAATTATGATCAGATTTGCCAAATGGAGGGTGAGGGAGAGCTTTGTACGCGTCTCTGTGTGGCGTAAAGGCGGGCTAGCATTCTTTCCGTTAAGTTGCACATTTAACATGCAGGTAGAAATGAGGTAAAACAGATTTAAGTTTCCCTGCATCAAGTCCCCGGCCATTAGGAGCGCCACCTCTGGATGAGCGGCTTCCTGTTTGCTTATGGTGGTATACAGCTCATTCAGTGTGGTCTTAGTTAGAGGTCGATCAATTATGATTTTTTTAACGCCTTTACCGATATCGATTATTGGAGGACCAAAAAAAGCTGATACTGATTAATCAGCGTTTTTTTTATTATTTCATTTACAACAATACTGAATGAACACTTTTATTTTAACTTAATATAATACATCAATAAAATCTATTTAGCCTCAAATAAATAATGAAACATGTTCAATTTGGTTTAAGTAATGCAAAAAAAGGAGAAGAAAGTAAAAGTTCAATATATGCCATGTAAAAAAGTTAACGTTTAACCTGTTTAGGATAGGGGGCAGTATTGACACGGCTGGATAAAAAACGTACCCGATTTAATCTGGTTACCACTCCTACCCAGTAACTAGAATATGCATATACTTATTACATATGGATAGAAAACACCCTAAAGTTTCGAAAACTGTTTGAATGGTGTCTGTGAGTATAACAGAACTCATTTGGCAGGCAAAAACCTGACAAGGTTTCAGGCAAGAAGTGCCCTGTCTGACAAGGTGTCGTTCTTCTTGTCTCTGTTTATTGAAGAGTGAGGATCTTAGCTGTCCCGTGACACTTCCTACGGCTGCCATAGGGTCTCAGAAGGCGGCAAAAAGCTGAATCGTGGCTTTGCAGGCTCTGGCTGAAACAAAGTAGCGCGTTTGGGTAGTGGCTGGTTACAGTACTGTGAGACTCAGGCGCGTGCCCGCGTCGACCGAAGGCTTTGTTTACTTTCCTCAGTTTAGCTAAATGGACATTCCCGGTCGGAATATTATCGCTTTTTTACAAGAAAAATGGCATAAAAATGGATTTTAAACAGCGGTTGACATGCCTCGAAGTACGGTAATGGAATATTTAGATTTTTTTTGTCACGAATTGCGCCATGCGCGCGACCCTGATTTACCATTTCAGATAGTGTCTGGGACGCACGAACAAAACGCCGCTATTCGGATATAACGATGGATTATTTTGGACCAAACCAACATTTGTTATTGAAGTAGCAGTCCTGGGAGTGCATTCTGACGAAGACAACAAAAGGTAATCAAACTTTTATAATAGTAAATATGATTATGGTGAGTGCTAAACTTGCCGGGTGTCTAAATAGCTAGCCCGTGATGGCTGGGCTATGTACTTAGAATATTGCAAAATGTGCTTTCACCAAAAAGCTATTTTAAAATCGGACATATCGAGTGCATAGAGGAGGTCTGTATCTATAATTCTTAAAATAATTGTTATGCTTTTTGTGAACGTTTATCGTGAGTAATTTAGTAAAATGTTAGCGAATTCCTCCGGAAGTTTGCATGGGGTATGCTAGTTCTGAACGTCACATGCTAATGTAAAAAGCTGGTTTTTGATATAAATATGAACTTGATTGAACAAAACATGCATGTATTGTATAACATAATGTCCTAGGGTTGTCATCTGATGAAGATCATCAAAGGTTAGTACTGCATTTAGCTGTCTTCTGGGTTTATGTGACATTATATGCTAGCTTGAAAAATGGGTGTCTGATTATTTCTGGCTTGGTACTCTGCTGACATAATCTAATGTTTTGCTTTCGTTGTAAAGCCTTTTTAAAATTGGACAGTGTGGTTAGATTAACGAGAGTCTTGTCTTTAAATAGCTGTAAAATAGTCATATGTTTGAGAAATTGAAGTAATAGGATTTTTTATAAGATATGTTTAATGCTAGCAAGCGCCTTACCTTGGCTCCTTGCTGCACTCGCATAACAGGTAGTCAGGCTGCCACGCCGTCTCCTCGTGGAGCTTATGTTTCACTGAGTCGTGGCTGAACAACAACATGAATAACATACAGCTGGTGGGTTTTAAGCTTTTTTGGCAGAGGCCACTGTTCTATTCTGCCAAAAAAGCTTAAAACCCACCAGCTGTATGTTATTCATGTTGTTGTTCAGCCACGACTCAGTGAAACATAAGCTATTACAGTTTTTAATGTCCTGTTGGTAAGATATACACGCTCGTAGCTCATCTATTTTATTATCCAATGATTGTGTCACGCCCTGATCTGTTTCACCTGTCCTTGTGCTTGTCTCCACCCCCTCCAGGTGTCGCCCATCTTTCCCACTTATCCTCTGGGTATTTATACCTGTGTTTTCTGTCTGACCCAGCAGACTTGGACCAGCTCCACAACACCATCTCCTCCCAAGGAGCCACCATTGGTAGGCACGAGGAGTTGCTTTGCGGTCTGATGGAAGGGTTCCAGGCCATGGTCTCATGTCACAATCTAGCCTTGGACAGTTTCCCGGGAACCCCGCTTACCTCCCCCGGAGCGTTACGATGGAGATTCCAGAACCTGCCGGGCCTTTCTCTCCCAGTGCTCCCTCGTTTTTGAGCTGCAACCTTCTTCGTTCCCCTTGGACCACTCGAAGATAGCGTACATTATTACGCTGATGTCCAGGAAGCACTTGCCTGTGCCATGGCAGCATGGGAGCAACAATCTGCCGTCTGCCTCAGTCTGGAGGTATGCGTGGCGGAGGTGAGAAAAGTTTGAGGGTCCAGTGTCCGGGAGAGAGGCTGCCCAGAAGTTACCCCAGCTTCGGCAGGACACCCTCACTGTGACAGACTATGCGGTGGAGTTCTGCATGCTAGCAGTGGAGGGTACCTGGAACGCGGAAGCGCTGTTTGGCACGTTCCTGCACGGATTATCGGAGGAGGTAAAGGATGAGCTGGCAGCCCGAGGACTACGACAGATCTCGACTCACTCGTCGTTTTAACCTTCCAGATCGATTGTCGGCTACGGGAACGTAGGAGGGAGAAGAGGTGTGATTGCGTTCCCAAACGCTCACTCAGGGATCCCACCTTGCTGCTGATGAACTCCGGAAGTCCCCGGCATCTACGTCCCCAAGAGGATCCGAGCTTACCCGAGTCCCTCCAAGAGCATCCAGATACTGCGGATTCCCCTCTTCCCGAGCCGATGCAGCTCGGCAGGGCTAGGCTGTCTCCAGCCGAATGTGTACACAGACTTGAGACCCAGAGTTGTCTGTACTGCGTTTCTGCCAGTCATTTTGTGTCTACCTGTCCCTTCAAGAGACCTAGCTCATTCGTTGGAGTGAGTACACTGGTGGGTGTTAAAGATAATTGTTCTTCTCCCCTTTTTCACCCCCCTCTTCATGCCACCCTGCTGTGGGGCGACCAGTCCAAGACTCTCCAGGTCCTCATCGACTCGGGGCCGATGTGAGTCTCATGGACATTACCTTGGTGTCCGCGCTGGACGGGCACTCTGTAGGCTTGGTCACCCACCAGACCACCCCAGTCAACCTACGAGTGTCGGGGAAGCACAGTGAGATGATCCAATTCCTGCTGGTTGATTCTCCGCAGGTTCCCGTGGTTTGGGGATTCTCTTGGCTCCAGTAAGACAATCCCTCCATTGACTGGGCTTCTGGTGCCATCGTGGGCTTGAGCCCGTCCTGCCACAATCATTGCCTGACGTTGGCTCTGCCTTCCCAGGGACATCTTCCTGGGGTCTTGGAAATTGCCCCGAACCTCTCCGCCAGCTCCACAGAAAAGGCCCGGGCCACTTTGCTACCACAGCACCGACTGGTATCAAAGAGGGTCAAGCCTGAGGCACGCCGCTATAGTGCTACACCCCTGGAAGCCGAGACCTTTCCCCCCCGCTCCAAGATCATTCGCACATCTTCCCCATATATCCCCATTTTCTGTCTGTCTGTGCCAGTTCATCTTGTTTGTCAAGCTTACCAGCGTTTGTCCTGTCAGCTCCTGTCTTTTCACAGCCTCTCTTTTTCTTGTCCTCCTGGTATTTGACCCTTGCCTGTCCTGACCCTGTACCTGCCCGCCTGACCACTCTGCCTGACCCTGAGCCTGCCTGCCGTCCTTTACCTTTGCTCCACCTCTGGATTACTGAACTCTGCCCGGCTCTGACCCTGAGCCTGCCTGCCGTCCTGTACCTTTGCTCCTAATCTGGATTATCGACCCCTGCCTGCCTGCCTTGACCTGTCATTTGCCTGACCCTGTTGTTACAATAAACATTGTTACTTCACACAGTCTGCACTTGGGTCTTACCTTGATACCTGATAGATTGTACGTTGGCTAATATGACCGATGGTAAAAGCAGATTTACCCACTCGTCATCGGATACTTTCAAGGCACCCAGACCTTCGTCCCTGGGATCTCCGTCTCTTTCTCCTATGAATGACGGGGAGGAGGGCCTTGTCGGGTGTCTGAAGTAAATCCTTCCCGTCCGACTCGTTAAAGAAAAGTATTCCTCCAGTACGGGGTGAGTAATCGCTGTCCTGGTATCTAGAAGCTTTTTTTGGTCATAAGACACAGCGGCAGAAACATTATGAACAAAATAAGTTACAAATAATGCAAAAAAACACACACAATAGCACAATTGGTTAGGTGATTGTAAAATGGCAGCCATCTCCTCCGGCACCATAAGTAGACTTGCGTGGAAGTGTACTGTACATCTCAAATCAAGATTCAGCCCAGAGATAAAAAAAAAATGCTGGAGTGAAGAGGATCAAGTCATCTGAAGGCTTGATATGTTCATGTGAGAAACAGTCAACCTTAGCTTTCATAAGGCTCCCCTGATGCATATGTCCCCCTGCAGATAGAGATGGTGGGCATTAGCATAATTACCCTCCTCTTCTGAATAAAGAGGTGTCGTCAGAGAGGAGGAAACGGCGGGGAAATCTTCAAAGAAGAATCTGGGCTTTGAAGGTGTCGCTGGTGACTTCAAAGAGGAAATTTGCGTGTATCCCATCGGGCTACAAACTCTTAAGCCCACAGCTAGAAGGAGCTGTGAGGGGATCCTGAGAACTGCCCTCCTCCAACTCCAACCCATCTTTCTTAAATTTGGCTCCATGAGCATAATAATCTGTAAGTAAGTGATCATGGGGTTCTTATGAGGGAATTGATATTGTTTGGTAATTAGATTCTATCTTTGGTTCATAAGACATGGTTTGGCTAAATAGACTGTTATACTGTAATGATAAGACATAGTTTCACTCACAATGTGACTCCATGTTGTTTGTAAAAGATTGCACCTCTACCAAACCCAAGAGGGAGGACGGAGTGACATTGTTAAGTTTTGTACAGAATTCTGATTCTGTCTTAGTACCTATCTCCTAGGCCCTCCTGTAGATCTGAAATGATCGGTTAGGTGTAAGCAACAGGGTGAGAACTCCAGCTAACCTATTAGAAGACTAGGGCAAGGAATTATATTGCTTTAATCTAACCAATCCTTTGAGGGTTAGGGATTTATGTGGAATATAACAATATACTGACAATATATCACCACCCCCCCACTCCCCCATGTGTGCGCCATGTCTATTTCTATGGGCATAAGCACTGTTCATGGCAAAACTGTTAACACCCCTCTTGCTGGTGGATATACCATTTTGCAGGTTTAACTCTTGTTTCCTGCAATTCTACACAATTTGGCATGGTGTGCAGCAAACATATAAAGATAATGTTCTTGAATTGCTATACATTTTTCCATGTCTAACATGGGCTAGTTGATCTGGACATTTCTGACAAGTTATAAATAGCTCTCGAAGGTATGCAATGACTGACATGACAAGAGGAAAACTGATGTTGCACAACCCAATTTCGAAATTGCACCTTGTGCATTCTACTGTTACAACTTTCAAGAGTAAATTGAAAGTTGGACTGAGTTTCTTAAAAAACCCTGCTCCACCCCTGCAGACCCCACAATTTGGGAACCACTGATCTGAGCAGCTGACACAGTTAGCCATGCAGTATGGTGTACATTTTAGGACCCCTCCTTGAGTCACAATATGCAGTTACCATGTCCCTCAGGGTAAGGTTTGAGTGGCTTTAGAAGACAACAAAAAGGTAGATATTAAGAGTGAGGGGGTGGGAAATTGATGACATGACAAGCCTCCCAATAAAGTTGGTATAAGATTTGCATATAAAAGTGCTCCTTCAAAATGAACACACGCTCAATTTAAGCTCCTAAAAAATATGGAGCGTTTGTTTGTTTTCTAAGTAGAGGGGGGTATATTAAACTGAGCCACAGCAGGTGTTTATTAGGCAGCAAGTTGACTGACAGATTAAAAGGAATCCGTAAATAATCCTTGAACGGTTTTCGCCGTTTACTGGAGGGTCTCCAAAATAGTCAATTTATGCAGCTTTTCGCACTTTGTCGTTGTCAATAGAGAGGAATAAAAGGTTATTTTGGGCAAAAAAAAACAAAAGATCCCATCGAGGTAGGTCGCCTCTTTTAATCAAGTCAGCCTCCTGCCATACGGGAAGCATTGTTAGGGAAACTTTTAAAAATGCAGCACCAGTTTATAGCAAAACATCCCCTCTCTCTCCTCTCCTCCCCTATGGTCGCTCCACACTGGGATTTTGCTGATGGCAACAAGCTCACTCTCTCATAGTCATGAATATTTATGAGATTCCAACACTGTCGAATTCTCGATTTTAAAGAGCGTAAATACGCTTGCGTAACAGCTTGAGCTAACTGAAATGTTGACAGTATGCTCCAATATGTATTTATGATGTCGTCTTTTAACATAATATGAATGTGCTGTGATGGAATGAGTGGAGATGCAAGCTTTTCAGATGATAAATGTGAGCAAACCTACAGCCGTACATCCAACGCTTAAAGATGCCAATATTGTAAATAAATTAACAACAAGCAATTATTTTGTGATCAACAGTTATGGACATTTTTCTTAATTCAACTGTTGTAAGGTTTGAGCAATGTGCAGCACTAAGTAAGAAAATGAATCGGTCAGCATAAACTCAAACCGAGGCCCGGGTTAATGTTCCCTTATCTAGTGCCTTACTCATCTCAAATGATCAATGAGCCAAGATCCATCCACTCTATACTATCATTTCAGTGACAGCTCTTCAGTAGATTGACTTAGCAGATAGTTCTTAACCACATTTGAATGTGAAGACAGTGTATCAGTCATCACCAGGAAATTGGGTAACACTTTTCTTGACACCCAGTGTCATAATGTCATAACAGCTGACATAACGACAACAGTGAAGAGGCTGCTGGCCTCTCTTCTAGGCAGAGTTCCTCTGTCCAGTGTCTGTGTTCTTTTGCCCATCGTAATATTTTATTTTTATTGGCCAGTTTGAGATATGGCTTTTTCTTTGCTATTCTGCCTAGAAGGCCAGCATCCCGGAGTCGTCTCTTCACTCTTGATGTTGAAACTGGTGTTTTGTGGGTACTATTTAATGAAGCTGCCAGTTGCGGACTTGTGAGGCATCTGTTTCTCAAACTAGACACTATATGTACTGGTCTACTTGCTCAGTTGTGCACCAGGGCCTCCCACTTCTCTTTCTATTCTGGTTAGAGCCAGTTTGAGCTGTTCTGTGAAGGGAGATGTACACAGCGCTGTACCAAATCTTCAGTTTCTTGGCAATTTCTCACATGGAATTGCCTTCATTTCTCAGAACAAGAATAGACTGACAAGTTTCAGGAGAAAATACTTTGTTTCTGGCCATTTTGAGCCTGTAACCAACCCACAAATGTTGATGCAACAGATACTCAGCTAGTCTTTAATCATCACAATAGTTTTCAGCTGTGCTAACATAATTGCAAAAGGATTTTCTAATGATCAATTAGCCTTTTAAAATTATAAACTTGGATTAGCTAACACAACGTGACATTAGAACACTGGAGTGATGGTTGCTTATAATGGGCCTCTGTACGAACCCACAACCCTGGCGTTGCACACACCATGCTGGCGTTGCAAACACCATGCTCTACCAACTGAGCCACAGGGAAGGCTACAATAGTCATTTACAACATTAACAATGTCTACACTATATTTCTAATCAATTTGATGCGATTTTAATGGACAAAAAATGTGCTATTCTTTAAAAAACAAGGACATTTCTATGTGAACCAAAAATTTTGAACGGTAGTGTATATGTACATGTCTACTTCAATTTCCTTGTACCCCGCACATCGACTCGGTACTGGTACCTCATGTATATAGCCAAGCTATCATTGCTCATTGTGTACTTATTTCTCATTTTACTATTTCTTTTCTATTATTATTGATTTATTTTTGTATTCTGCACTGTTGGGAAGGGTCAGTAAGTAAGCATTTCACTGTTAGTCTACTGTCACGTCCTGACCAGTTAAGGGTTATTTGTTGTTGGAGTTTGGTCAGGATGTGGCAGAGGGTATTTGTTTTATATGGTTTGGGGTGGTGGTGTAGGTAGAAGGTCGTTTTATTTATGTATTCCGGGGGTTTTGGGCATTGCTCTGTGTTAATGTATTTCTATGTTTAGTTAGTTAGTTGTGGGTATAGGTTCTAGGTTCGTTTTCTATGTATAGTTAATTGGGATGGGACTCCCAAATGAAGGCAGGTGTGTTGAGTTGCCTTTGATTGGGAGTCCTATATAATAGGGTGTGTTTGTCTTTGTGTTTGTGGGTAGTTGTTTTTGCACTGCGTTTTGTATAGCCTGCAAAACTGTTGCTGTCAAAACTGTATCATTTATTTTTTTTCCCTGTGGATGCTTTACTTTTGTTTATTAAAAAACTATGAGTATCCACATACCCGCTGCAGTTTGGTCAATTCAACACGGCACCTTTTGTGACAGAACTACCCACCACAAAAAGACCAAGCAGCGGAGAAGAGGACAGAGGGAAGTCAAGGAGGACTATTAGAAGCAGCGCGCTCGGGAGGAGATGGATTCCTGGTCACTGGAAGTATTGGAGGAAAGGATTGACTGGACATGGGAGCAGTCAAGAGTCACCAGGGCTGCCCGCCAGTCAAGAGTCGCCGGAGCTGCCCGCCAGTCAAGAGTCGCCGGAGCTGCCCGCCAGTCAAGAGTCGCCGGACCTGCCCGCCAGTCAAGAGTCGCCGGAGCTGCCCGCCAGTCAAGAGTCGCCGGAGCTGCCCGCCAGTCAAGAGTCGCCGGAGCTGCCCGCCAGTCAAGAGTCGCCGGAGCTGCCCGCCAGTCAAGAGTCGCCGGAGCTGCCCGCCAGTCAAGAGTCGCCGGAGCTGCCCGCCAGTCAAGAGTCGCCGGAGCTGCCCGCCAGTCAAGAGTCGCCGGAGCTGCCCGCCAGTCAAGAGTCGCCGGAGCGGCCCGCCAGTCAAGAGTCGCCGGAGCGGCCCGACTGCCCGGAGCTGCCGGAGCGGCCCGACTGCCCGGAGCTGCCGGAGCGGCCCGACTGCCCGGAGCTGCCGGAGCGGCCCGACTGCCCGGAGCTGCCGGAGCGGCCCGACTGCCCGGAGCGGCCCGACTGCCCGGAGCTGCCGGAGCGGCCCGACTGCCCTCCGACTGCCCTCCGGCCCAGCCCGAGCGGCCCGCCTGTCCTCCGGCCCAGCCCGAGTGGCCCGTCTGCCCGGCGCAGCTATCGGCACCACCGAAGTGGGCGACGCTGAAGGTGGAGCGAGGTCCACGTCCTGCACCTCAACCACCCCCAGGATAGGTGGGTTGGGGAGGGTGTAGCACAGTGCCGTCGTTGACGGCAGCCACCCTCCCTTCCCTCCTTTATTGTTTAGGGGGATATTTTTTTTGTTTGGGGGTTTGTTTTTTCTTTTAGGTGCATTCCGGGGTCTGCACCTTTAGGGGGGGTACTGTCACGTCCTGACCAGTTAAGGGTTATTTGTTGTTGGAGTTTGGTCAGGATGTGGCAGAGGGTATTTGTTTTATATGGTTTGGGGTGGTGGTGTAGGTAGTAGGTCGTTTTATTAATGTATTTCGGGGTGTTTTGGGCACTGCTCTGTGTTTATGGATTTCTATGTTTAGTTAGTTAGTTGTGGGTATAGGTTCTAGGTTCATTTTCTATGTATAGTTAATTGGGATGGGACTCCCAATTGAAGGCAGGTGTGTTGAGTTGCCTTTGATTGGGAGTCCTATATAATAGGGTGTGTTTGTCTTTGTGTTTGTGGGTAGTTGTTTTTGCACTGCGTTTTGTAAAGCCTGCAAAACTGTTGCTGTCGTGAGTATCATTTATTGTTTTTCCCTGTGGATGCTTTACTTTTGTTTATTAAAAAACTATGAGTATCCACATACCCGCTGCAGTTTGGTCAATTCAACACGGCACCTTTTGTGACATCTACACCTGTTGTTTACTAAGCATGTGACAATTGACATTTTATTAGATTTTTTATTTTATTTATTTTTCAGTGAGGCGTTTGAGGCTAATACTATTGTACATCACCGCAAAGAATATCCCCTAAATGGGGATATAAATGGCTCAGCCCAAGATTAACCCTAGCTTTTCCAAGAGCTCTTCTGGTAAATTTCAAGCTGTGAGACAAAGATGCAGGGAGGAGAATAGATTTTCATCAATGTCTTGTCTGACCTTCCTCCCTGTCACATGTCAGAATGCAAGTATCGGAAGCATTGAAACTAAAATAAGCACTTTGCTTCATTTTCTGTCAAGGACAACGTTTCTTAAGAAGGAGACTATGAGAGCCCCTAGCAGCTCATGAATTATGCAGAATAACTGAAGCTATGAGCAAGAGAAAGCTTTTAAAAAGATGAGGCACAAAATGTATTTCCATTGTACTTTGGTTCATTTACATTTTTGTCTGTGGTTGAAAAATAAGACATGTAAACAAGTTTGACTATGATCAAAATAAGGAATATTACTAGGCTATATGCAATGCATTTATAACTGTACTTTTCATTGCTAATGCCTTAAACGAGTCCCATAGTGCGGTGCACAATTGGCCGAGTGTCGTCCGGGTTAGGGTTTGGCCGGGGTAGGCCGTCATTGTAAATAACAATTTATATAAATAAAATAAAGAAATAGTGTTGCAGGTAAGCGGGTTGTTCCACGAAGAGTGCCTTTTGATATTTTAAGTATAAATTGTACAACAATATTGAAAATGTAAAAGCATGTTATATTAAATGAAGTGCCATTTAAAATAGACCACATAGAGAATTCAATAAATCTGGTTAAAGTGCCAAAATTCTGCATTTTCACATGTCCCTCCGTCAACCCTGTTTCACTTCTATGAAGATTTTAACCAACCTAACCCCAAAATATTTCCAAGTTTCACCATCATTGTAAATCCCTAGTTATTTTGTTGATTTGACAGTCATTTCTGAAGATTATATTATGTGATTAGTGATTACTGTATGTTATGTCTGTCCCTCCTTTTAAGGTCAACCTTGTTACTGGAACTGAACTCTCATAAAAAATAAAGAAAAAAATAAACATTAAACATCTTATAGTCAAATCATAGTGTAAAAGCAGGTGAGTTGGTTCTACTTTTTCGGGCCATTTTCTGGTGTTTTGTGGTGGAAAACTGAACAGGTCGAGCATAACAAATCAAATCAAATCAAATGTATTTATATAGCCCTTCTTACATCAGCTGATATCACAAAGTGCTGTACAGAAACCCAGCCTAAAACCCCAAACAGCAAGCAATGCAGGTGTAGAAGCACGGTGGCTAGGAAAAACTCCCTAGAAAGGCCAAAACCTAGGAAGAAACCTAGAGAGGAACCAGGCTATGAGGGGTGGCCAGTCCTCTTCTGGCTGTGCCGGGTGGAGATTATAACAGCACATGGCCTAGATGTTCAAATGTTCATAAATGACCAGCATTGTCAAATAATAATAATCATAGTAGTTAACATGTCAATAACACGTCAATCATGTTACTTATAAGTAATTAATTGAATTTTGCTTATTGACAGTGTTTGGCATGTCCATGCTCAGCCATAATGCAATTTACGGTAGGCCTAGCCCCTATATCAGCGTGAATGCTATTGAAGCAATGCAATTACTTAGAACAATGTGGAATGCCTAATTTGCCTCGTTAAATAAAGGTAAAAATTAAAATTAAAATGGGTTCAAGTTAACTTATTTAGCAAAGATAGGTCTACATTGTGTTATTTTGTTTCTGTAAGCCATTTTACAAAATATAACGGATTAACATTGGAATTGGAGTTGATTCCAACGCAATACATAAAAGCCCGTAAATACACAACTTGAAGCAACCATTTTTTGCCATGGAGCACTTCTGATTGGCCAGTGAGGGGCCAAGCCTCGACACACCCACAACCTGTTTATTCATCAAAACCCAGCTCTTTCACGCCAACTCCAACAAGTGCGGCGATTATTGTGATAGTGAAAATAACAAAAATATTTCTGACACACGCCTGAACCTATAGCACTACCGCCTGCGCTTAGATTTACCATTGCGTTAGGTTTGTTAAAATATTGCCCATTGTGTTGTTTTCCACTTAAATCCAATTTAAAACATTGTAAATGACTGGGAAAGACATTAATACAAATCTAGCCATTTATTCAACTGATCCCTACAATTCATAGAGCTCCAGGAAGTTAGACAATTTGTAAAAGTTTAGGTAAAGTTTGTCTCTCTGAAAACATGACAGCATATTCAATGGTTTATACTAATTTATACTAACCATTTCAGAATCAGTCTTATCTACCACATAAGCAGCCGTCAAAATACATCACAGTGACAATTATAAGACACACCTCTTCCTTTCACCATTCTGGAATGATGTTAACTATTTCTTCAAAAATACATTCACCTCTGTTGTCACAGTTCAGAGGGAGGACACTCAATGTTCTATAGGTCTGGACACTCCCTGTTCTATAGCACTATCCATGTTGCACACTCAACATACTGAGTGTGCAACATGGATAGTGCTACAAATTCCAATATAATCGTCAAAAGTTTGCAGGTTTTGAAGGAGCGGCTCACTTTTTTTGTAAAGATCCTACCATGACAGGACATTTGGGACAGTAACTTTTTTCATTAATGGCTAGCTCAATTTTCAGCTGAGCATAGTTGGTTCTTAAAAGATAATGTTTTAGAAATATATTACAATTTGCAGACTACATGAGCTAGACATTTCATTGGGCAGTGATTACTTTCAAATCTTATGCACCATGACATTACAAGTGGTCCAAACATTACAATCATACGTCCGTAATTAATCATGAAATCATGCTTTAGGATGAGAGGCCTATCTGGAAAGTGGGTTTTAAATAGGTTGTGATGGTCTATACACAGTGTACAAAACATTAGGAACACCATCCTAATATGGAGTTGCACCCCCGTTTGCCCTCGGAACAGACTCAATTCGTCGGGGCATGCAATACAAGGTGTTGAAAGCGTACCACAGGGATGCTGACCCATATTGACTCCAATGCATCCCACAGTTGTGTAAAATTGTCTAGGATGCCCTTTGGGTGGAGGACCATTCTTGATACACACAGGAAACTATTGTGTTTGAAAAACCCAGCAGCGTTGCAGTTCTTGACACACTTGAACCATTGCGCCTTGCATCTACTACCACACCCCGTTCAAAGGCACTCTTGTCTTGCCCATTCACCCTTTGAATAGCACACATACACTATCCATGTCTCAATTGTCTCATGGCTTAAAAATCCTTCTTTAACCTGTCTGCTCAGGTGACATCAATAAGGGATCCTAGCTTTCACCTGGGTTCACCTGGTCAGTCTACGTCATGGAAAGAGCAGGTGTTCCTAATGTTATGTACACTCAGTGTTATCAACTGCTTTAAAAACCTAGCTTTGCACACTAACGAGGTCTAATAGTAAGAAAGGCAAGAAAAAGGATTAGACCCCACATTTGAGTGGCCGTTTGTTTTAGTTCAGAATTACGCTCGGCTTATTTTTCTCATTCCCATACCAGTGGAGGTTACTTAGAGGTGGAAGGGGAAGACCATTCTATAGTAAATGCATTCACACGTCACCAAATAACTGATTTAAAATACACTGTTTTGCAATGAAGATCTACAGTAGCCTCAATAGCACTCTGTAGGGTAACACCATTGTATTGCCAGGGGACAGCTTTTTTCCGGCCTCTGTGTACATTGACTTCAATAAAAAACCCATGGTTCTCACCCCCTTCCATAGACTTACACAGTAATTATGACGACTTCCAGAGGATGCCCTCCAACCTTTCAGAGCTCTTGCAGCATGAACTGACATGTCCATCTAATCAAAGGATCAGAGAATGAATCTACAGTAGTACTGAAAAGATAAGCTACAGCTAGCTAGCACTGCATAAAATGTGGTGAGTAGTTGACTCAAAGAGAGAGAAAGACAAGAGTTGAACAGTTTTGAACAAATTAATTTCTTACAAAATTTGGCTGCTTTGAAAGTGAACTGTGTTTGCAGGTAATCAGGGGTGTATTCATTCCGTCAATTCTGTGGCAAAACGTTCCTTAAACGGAAGTGAACTGAACAAAACGGCGACGGACCTACCTGAATTTGTCCAATAGAAATGCTTGTTTTAGTTGTAAAACTGTTTGGAATAATGATTAAGCCTTAGATCAGCTAGATGCAGGCAGGAGTGTGCAAGGCGGAATTGAATGTCACTGTTTGTCACCTTGATTACTCCAATTTGTCTCTTGAATGAACGTAACGACCTCATGATGGGTATAGGGCAAATTCGAGTATCATGTACTGTAGTAGCCTAAAGCTATCAATGTTTTATTGAGCTGAATGGAATATGAATGACAGTCATCCAATATGCTGTAATAGAAATAAGGCCATGGTAATAAGACATTATTATAATCGTCCTCTCTAATCTTAAACGGCACCGGCCTCCACTCTCCCATACCATAATAAAAACTTGATATCCAGTGATTTATCTGTTCCAAAGTTAACAATGTGTCATCATAGATAAAATGCTGTAACATTAGTTTTACTTCCAATCGTGCCACACCTTCTAATACGTCATGCATGTCTTCACAAACATTCTCAGTTACATGAAAGTATTGAAGTGTGTTCAAACAGGAGTCCTCCTTAATACCTGTTGAGCTTAGTACCTGTATCTCTATTACGTTTCTCAAGCTCATCTTCATTAAAAACATGTTGAGCATTTTGTCATTCAGACAAAAATGTAAATTTGTTATCTGAAAAACTCTAAATACCAACAGAGTGAATGACAAGGTTGTCAGCTGTCAAGAGGCAAATGGTTCCATAGAGCAAAAGACTTTGACCTTTGATTTCGATCTCACTACTATGTCTCTCAAGACGTCTAATGTCTTCTAACAATGGCTCCAATATTTTGCCAAACCCATTAACTTTTCTGTCCATAGAATTAAACAGGAGGCACAAGTAAATGTTTGTAAAGGAAGAGTTATCCTCAGAAGGCAAGTTCCTGAAAGAGAAATATACAGCCCACATTTTGTGTATTTTGGTTTTAAAACCTTAAGGAATGGTTGTTTCCAAATCATCAAAGTACAATTTTATCTGTAAGGCATCTGGACACAATAGTCACGCATTTGAACATCTAAACTTATTTTAGACTGCATTAAAGGCACCGCACTCTCGCATTACTGAAGAGAAACTTGATAGTGTCAATGATAGAAATATACTGACTTGTAATTGTGTGTCATAGCGGTCGATGAAAGGGGACCAAGGTGCAGCGTGTATTTACTTTATTTTATGAGAACACTTAAACAAAATAACAAAACAACAGCCAACAGTTCCGTAAGGTACTCATACAAAACGGAAAACAACTACTATGCATACATTTCAATTAATTTCATACATTTCATAATTATTATATATTTTTTCCCCGTATTGGCCCCCCGTGGGAATCGAACCCACAACCCTGGCGTTGCAAACATAGAAATAGAAGACTAGAAAAACCCCACATATAAACAGAAAACCCAAAACCACCCAACACAACCACCTGTCATGCCCTGACCGCTCTACTATGACAAATTACCTCTTACAAGGGTCAGGAAGTGACAGTGTGTCATTTATTAATGCTTTCTGGCTGTATCAGCTCTGTGCCCAAAGAATATTTTTGCGGGCTTCACAAGAGAGTTTTTCATAGAAGAATTTACACATTTTATAGGGAGTGTCCACCTCTACAAACATGTTTCTTGCACTTTCATATTGCGCCCTCAAAGCCTGAACAGCGACATTGTGAAGTATTGAATGGCTGTTGAGCACAGATGCTGTTGTCTCTTGAAAAATGTCCAAAGTCTTGTCCAACATATATTTCATACATGCTATTTTGCACATCACTGAAGGTTTGTACAAAGGTTTGTACACACCAACTTATTCATTTTTTTTATTTTGACAATTTTCTACATTGTAGAATAATAGTGAAGACATCAAAACTATGAAATAACACATATGGAATCATGTAGTAACCATGCCTTGATGACAGATTTGCACAGTCTTGGGATTCTCTCAACCAGTTTCACCAGTCTTGAAAGAGTTCCCACATATGCTGAGCACTTCTTGGCTGCTTTTCCTTCACTCTGCGGTCCAACTCATCCCAAAACATCTCAATAAGGTTGAGGTCAGGTGATTGTGGAGGCTAGGTCATCTGATGCAGCACTCCATCACTCTCCTTGGTCAAATAGCCCTTACACAGCCTGGAGGTGTGTTGGGTCATTGTCCTGTTTAAAAACAATAGATTTTCCCACTAAGTGCAAACCAGATGGGATGGCATGTCGCTGCAGAATGCTGTGGTAGCCATGCAGGTTAATTGTGCCTTGAATTCTAAATAAATCACTGACAGTATCACCAGCAAAGCACCCCCACACGTGCTCCTCTATCCTCCTCCACTACACCTACTCTGCGTCTCACAAAGACACGGCGGTTGGAACTAAAAATCTTAAATTTGGACACATCAGACCAAATGACAGATTTCCACCGGTCTAACGTCCATTGATCGTGTTTCTTGGCCCAAACAAGTCTCTTCTTCTTATTGGTGTCCTTTAGTAGTGGTTTCTTTGCAGCAATCAACCATGAAGGCCTGATTCACACAGTCTCCTCTGAACAGTTGATGTTGAGATGTGTGTGTTACTTGAACTCTGTGAAGCATTTATTTTGGCTGCAATATCTGAAGCTGGTAACTTTAATGAACTTATACTCTGTAGCAGAGGTAACTCGGGGTCTTCCTTTCTTGTGGCGGTCCTCATGAGAGCCAGTTTCATTGAAGTGCTTGATGGTTTTTGCAACTGCACTTGAAGAAACTTTAAAGGTTCTTGAAATGTTCCGTAATGACTGACCTTCATGTCATAATGTAATGATGGACTGTCATTTCTCTTTGCTTATTTGAGCTGTTCTTGCCATAATATGGACTTGGTCTATTACCAAATAGGGCTATCTTCTGTATTCCACCCCTACCCTGTCACAACACAACTGATTGGCTCAAATGCATTAAGATGGAAAGAAATTCCACAAATTAACTTATAACAAGGCACACCTGTTAATTGAAATGCATTCCAGGTGACTACCTCATGAAGCTGGTTTAGAGAATGCCAAGAGTGTGCAAGGCTTTCATCAAAGCAAAGGCTTTGACACTTTTTTGGTTACTACATGATTCGATATGAGTTATTACATAGTTTTGATGTCTTCACTATTATTCTACAATGTAGAAAATAGTAGAGATAAAGAAAAACCCTTGAATGAGTAGGTGTGTCCAAACTTTTGACTGGTACTGTGTACAGTATATTTATTTATATATTTACAAAAAAATATATGGGGGATTGGAAATGATGCAGAAAAGATTTTAGAATTTAGATTTTAGACTATTTAGAATCATTAAAACGTATACGAAACAAAATGTCAATAAAATGTTTTCGCTACATGTCTGTATTTGAATTGATATAATGTGGATTTGCATTATTTTTTTTCTTATCCTTATTTCTTTGTGGAATCCCTCTGGCTGTTCTGTTTTTTGTGTTTGCATGTTACTTTTAATAAAAATAAAATAAAATATATATATTTTTTAAATGACTGTCACGTCCTGACCAGCAGGTGGAGTAGGTGTATAAGTTTTGGTCAGGGCGTGGCAGAAGAAGTTGTGTTTTCTATGTTCTGTCTAGGTTGGGTGTTTCTATGTAGAGTTAATTGGGGTGGACTTCCAATTGAAGGCAGCTGTGTGATGTTGCCTTTGATTGGAAGTCCTATATTAATTGGGTGTGTTTGTCTGTGTGTTTGTGGGGAATTGTTTGTGAGCACTGCGTTATTGAGCCTGCTACACTGGTGTGAGTCGTGAGTACCGTTTGTTGTTTTGTTTTTGTTCTGTGGATGCTTTACATTTTTTCATTAAAAGAATGAGTATCCATATACCTGCTGCATTTTGGTCTTCCCTGCAACACCACGACGAATTTCGTGACAATGACATTGATGGATTCTGAAATCTATCTGCAATATTAAAGCTGATCTATCCTTTAAACTAAAGTATAATAATAAAAAAACAAAGCTGTGTGGTGGCCTCACAACAATAGTCACATTAGGCATAAGTGCTGGCCGAAGCGTCTTTCCGACCATGTTAGCTAACGTTAACTTGGCTAACCTGCTAGGTAGCTAGCTAGCTGCCAGTGCGTGAAGTTCAATACTCGTCTGAGATGCCTAATATTTATATACACCAGGGCTAAAATCTTGCCACTTTAGACTAAATTAATGGTCACCTCATTGAAATGAAGAGCACATTTAGCTTGGGTGTTGATTTGTATCCTCCTGTTGGCTGGCTCAGTCCAGGGTGTCACTTGTCAAAAAGAACAAGCATTGCATAAGGGCGCCTGGCATAGATGCACGATGAAGTCAGATCCACAAAGTGATTGCTCAATATTTGTACACATTTGAGGTGTGTTGTATGATGATCAGCTTTTAACAGATTTATTGCAGGAATTTACCTAACATTTTTCAGAGCAATCATTACACATAAAGTGTCTTGTTCAACAACACATTTTTTAAGAGTGTAGGGACTTTAATGGTTCACGGGCAGGGCTGACACTAAAACACAGTTTGATTCAACCTGAGATTAAGAAAGAGTATCTCTAACCGTAGGTGTAAAAGGCTTAAGAGGAATTAATAAAACATTTAAACAAATATCACTTAGAGGATGAAACTGAAAGAAGGGGAAAAAGAAAGCTTTGGGAAGCTGAAAGCACATCAGAATCAAGTCATTAAGGCGAGAGGGGGATTTCAAAGCTCTGTGTAAAAGTAGTGATTGTCTTGTGGGGAAGGCTAACAGTACAGCTAAAGCACTTAGACCCATATGGAAGGAAAATTGAGTTTGTTAACCTACTCTAGGCTAATAGAGTTGTTTTGCCATGATCAGGTAGCAGTGGTTGGTTTTCATTTTTTAACTGTTATTGCTTAAACTCCCATGAAATGGCAAACAGTGATACTCTGTGTTTTATTTCACATCGTCCGTTCCCTCAGCTTTAGCACTACCGCTAACTCATTGCAAAGACATGTAGGATTCTGTATGCTGTATTTAGCAATGCATTGCATTAATATAGGATGAGGTGCAGTGATTCACCTTGGTAAGGACAAGTCTCATGTAAAATCTGGTACATCACAATGGGGTACTATTCTACAGTCTAGTCTCAGGGACTTGCATTTTATATGGGTTTGTCATGAAGTGACATGATAAGAGCCAAACAAAAGTTTATAGTTCCCTACAGTTAAGGTGCATTGTTTCCAGCCACAGTAAGGCCCATAAATGTTTTCATTCATTTTTCATTGACAGTAGGATTTATAGAAAGGGGGGAAGATATGAACTAGTGGAGACTGATCACAAATGGTCAGCCTAGAAGTGAATCCCAGTGTTACCCACTCAGCCAAACTCATACACTTTAAAATTATTGTTTGTAAACAGATGGGTGGGTGTTGGCATATGTAACTGCCGATGAGTTAAATTAATTCTGTGGTAATTGCTCCCAAAATCACAGATTTTTTTTCCATTTATGTTAGTAAACACGTTTCCATCCAGTTTTTATGCGAGTGAAGTCATACCCATATGAAAAAAAATCATGACAGGTGTGATGGAAACAGGAATTTATAAATACTGACAGATAATTTGTTTGTTAAACATGGTGGTATATTTTTGTGTAAAATAAATTATGTGAGAAATGGCAGTGGAAATGAATTAATGTGCAAATATTGATATAATAACCATCATATAGAAATAAACTTGGAGTCACACGATGATATGGTGAGTGATTCTCCCACTACGACTATGGAAACCATGCAGTTTATTAGGCTAAAGATTAAATAAGATATGATGAACTTCGCAGGATGGTGAAAGTGCACAGTGATCTTGATGCTCCTTTCCAATAAATATTGACAGTCTTATTCTGGTGACATGATTGATGCTTGACTGCCATTTGACAAATAAAAAGTGTGATGGTTGCTGATGATGGGCCACTGTACGCCTATGAATATACCATAAAAAATCTGCCATTTCCAGCTAAAATAGTAATTTACAACATTAACAATGTCTACAATGTATTTCTGATCAATTTGATGCTATTATAATGGACACATATTTTTGCTTTTCTTTCAAAAACAAGGACATTTCTATGTGACCCAAAACCTTTGAACATTATCGTTAATGCCATCTTTGGTGTGGTTATCAATGCACAAGCACCTTTTTTCCCACTCCTATCGACACAATAAGTTTATGAAGTCATACACAAATTTTACTGTGTGTGAAGTTTCAAATGGGAGAGGCTATACCCAACCCAGTCCCAACTCACTGTTGTCTTATGTCAGATATACCTATAAGGCTTAGTGCTCTATCCCAGTTCCACGCCCTGCTGCTGTCTTCAAGTGCTGCCCAGTTTCTACGGGGGCTTGAACATTTCAGCACCATGCCGCTGTCCTCAAGTTGTGGTCAGTCTCTACTAGTTGTGGTCAGTCTCTACTAGGCTCAAATATTTCAGCATCATGGAGCTGAGCCCTATACTACGTACTTTGTTTGAGGAGTTATCGAGGTAACTTTCGTCAACTGAGATCAACTCAGGATAACCTCTACCACAAAAGTTGCTCACCTTTTAAGCAGGTAGATTTCTATGGCAACAAATCCTTCAGAATTAACCTGCTCCCGGGCAGGTTAATCTCCATTTATTATTATTGTTTTTTATTTATTCATTAATATTTATTTATGTATTATTATTATTATATTTAGCTGCTGAAATTAGATTCCCACCCTCCCTCACAAAGATTGCATCATCATCCCCTTCATTTAAGGAAGACGACTGATTACATTTTGTATTAATCAAATATTTTTGTGTGTTCAAAAATAGTAATGTCAAAATAACTATCACATTGCACATTTAGTAATGACAGAATGCATTTGTAACAGGAAAGGCTATATATGGACACGCCTGGTTCCCAAATTGATGATGTATGTCGAATAGCTAGAGTCGAAACACGGATTTGTCATGATGAGCCTTTCCCAGCTAGCTATAGTTTATGCTTGTGGCTAGAAACGTCAGCAAGAATTTGAAACTTGTCTGCCTTAATTAAGTGGAGACTTTGCAGAGTGTTCAGAATCCTTCATTTTTTTAGGAATGGGTCGCACCTACTGAGAAGGGGGGAGGAAGAGGGAAGCTAGGACAAAAATTCTCATGTTATTTATTTGTTCTACTGTTTTTAGTTTCTTTATATATGTACGTTTTGCCTGTCTGTGATCTGAATCCCTTGGCTTTCAGCTGTGTGACATACGGCATCAATTTGGGCACCAGGTGTGTCAGTATAGCCTCTCCCATTTGAAACTTCACACACAGTAAAATTTGTGTATGACTTCATAAACTTATTGTGTCGATAGGAGTGGGATAAAAGGTGCTTGTGCATTGATAACCACACCAAAGACGGCATAAACGATAATTAATCAAATAAAGATAGCACTTCCAGGACCTCTATACCAGGCGGTGACAGAGGAAGGCCCTAAAAATTGTCAAAGACTCTAGCCACCCTAATCATAGACTGTTCTCTCTGCTACCACACGGCAAGCGGTACCGGAGCGCCAAGTCTAGGTCCAAGAGGCTTCTAAGCAACTTCTACCCCCAAGCCATAAGACTCCTGAAGATCTAATCAAATGGCTACCCAGACTATTTGCATTCTCTGCCGGTACCCCCGTATATAGCTTCGTTATTGTTATTTTACTGCTGCTCTTTAATTATTTGTTAGTTTTCTTTCTTTTTTGTTGTTGGTATTTTTCTTAAAACTGCATTGTTGGTTAAGGGCTTGTAAGTAAGCATTTCACTGTAAGGTCAACATTTTATTTGATTTTATTTGACTATGTTTTGTAGACTTTACCCTTTGCCAAAGTTTTAATTACATTGTTTAGGAGTGCAAAGGCGAATTTAGGTATTGCACACGCACACTTCACAGAGTAGGCGTTCCCTAACCTAAACATGCAAATATTTGCTGGAACGCACCAATAAGATCTCGCGAGCTTGTGCTTGGCTCTGCCCACCTCCTTGTTTGTTCTGCCCACTATGACTAATTTGTTCCCATTGTAAACGACATGCTGGGGTCTATCTTGGATTAGTTATCCAAATATTTGTCAATGGTACAGTACAGACAGAGAGAATGTCAGTCTGTCAGACAAGTCAAGAGCTCTTCATCAGGGCCCATCGCTTTGCCCGACATTCCCAGTTCCTCCATTTTAGCCTCTCCTCTGTAGATACCTGTTCCTCCATTGCCGACAGTGTCGCACCCACCTGTGTGATGCTTCGGTTGCAGCAAAGAGCCAGAAAATCAACCACACATCAGCAGTGGTCACTTCTAGTCCCTCTGCCTCTCTGACACCGCAGTCGCTACCTTCCAACAGGCATGTGAAACAAAAAATATGGAACTGCTGCTGCATTATTTAAATGCAAACATTAGCCATCCAGCTAGCTAGCTAACCAAGGTAAACAAAAGGATTTAACATCAAAGTCCTGTAACTTTTACATTGAAGACCACAATATTTATGGGAACACAACAAAGTTCATCAAAAATGAAAAGTGAATAAAAAATAAATAAATAGAAACGTAATAATGTACAAGAGCTCTCTGCCTAGGCGACCTCACGGCACCATGGCAACCACGGAAATCCTGCTAGAGTTACTGTCAGGCGGACAAGCAATATCCACCGTCGTGGTACAGATGAAGTAGGAGCTGGAATGTGAAGCTAGCTGAAGCTGGCTAGCTTTAGAAAACCCTTAGCTTCAATTGTAATATCTCACTCCAAGTGTCTGAGGGCAGGGGAGTTTAAGTAAAGGGATTGGCTAATTAATAAGATTTTTGCAACGTAAGCTTAACTTTCTGAACATTCGAGACGTGTAGTCCACTTGTCATTCCAATCTCCTTTGCATTAGCGTAGCCTCTTCTGTAGCCTGTCAACTATGTGTCTGTCTATCCCTGTTCTCTCCCCTCTGCACAGGCCATACAAACGCTTCACACCGCGTGGCCGCTGCCACTCTAACCTGGTGGTCCCAGCGCGCACAACCCACGTGGAGTTCCAGGTCTCCGGCAGCCTCTAGAACTGCCGGTCTGCGGCCAACAAGGCAGAGTTCATCTCAGCCTATGCTACCCTCCAATCCCTCGACTTCTTGGCGCTGATGGAAACATGGATTACCACAGATAACACTGCTACTCCTACTGCTCTCTACTCGTCTGCCCACGTGTTCTCGCATACCCCGAGAGCATCTGGCCAGCGGGGTGGCGGCACTGGAATCCTCATCTCTCCCACGTGGACATTCTCTCTTTCTCCCCTGACCCATCTGTCTATCGGCTCCTTTGAATTCCATGCTGTCAAAGTTACCAGCCCTTTCAAGCTTAACATCCTTATCATTTATCGCCCTCCAGGTTCCCTTGGAGAGTTCATCAATGAGCTTGACGCCTTGATAAGTTCCTTTCCTGAGGATGGCTCACCTCTCACAGTTCTGGGTGACTTTAACCTCCCCACATCTACCTTTGACTCATTCCTCTCTGCCTCCTTCTTTCCACTCCTCTCCTCTTTTGACCTCACCCTCTCACCTTCCCCCCCCCTACTCACAAGGCAGGCAATACGCTTGACCTCATCTTTACTAGATGCTGTTCTTCCACTGATCTCATTGCAACTCCCCTCCAAGTCTCCGACCACTACCTTGTATCCTTTTCCCTCTCGCTCTCCTCCAACACTTCTCACTCTGCCCCTACTCGGATGGTATTGCGCCGTCGCAACCTTCGCTCTCTCTCTCCCGCTACTCTCTCCTCTTCCATCCTATCATCTCTTCCCTCTGCTCAAACCTTCTCCAACCTATCTCCTGATTCTGCCTCCTCTACCCTCCTCTCCTCCCTTTCTGCATCCTTTGACTGTCTATGTCCCCTATCCTCCAGGCCGGCTCCTCCCCTCCTGCTCCGTGGCTCGACGACTCATTGCGAGCCTACAGAACAGGGCTCCGGGCAGCCGAGCGGAAATGGAGGAAAACTCGCCTCCCTGCGGACCTGGCATCCTTTCACTCCCTCCTCTCTACATTTTCCTCTTCTGTTTCTGCTGCTAAAGCCACTTTCTACCACTCTAAATTCCAAGCATCTGCCTCTAACCCTAGGAAGCTCTTTGCCACCTCCTCCCCCTCCCCCCCTCCTCCCTCTCTGCGGATGACTTCGTCAACCATTTAGAAAAGAAGGTTGACGACATCCGATCCTCGTTTGTTAAGTCAAACGACACCGCTGGTCCTGCTCACACTGCCCTACCCTGTGCTTTGACCTCTTTCTCCCCTCTCTCTCCAGATGAAATCTTGCGTCTTGTGACGGCCGGCCGCCCAACAACCTGCCCGCTTGACCCTATCCCCTCCTCTATTCTCCAGACCATTTCCGGAGACCTTCTCCCTTACCTCACCTCACTCATCAACTCATCCTTGACCGCTGGCTACGTCCCTTCCATCTTCAAGAGAGCGAGAGTTGCACCCCTTCTGAAAAAACCTACACTCGATCCCTCCGATGTCAACAACTACAGACCAGTATCCCTTCTTTCTTTTCTCTCCAAAACTCTTGAACGTGCGGTCCTTGGCCAGCTCTCTTGCTATCTCTCTCAGAATGACCTTCTTGATCCAAATCAGACGGGTTTCAAGAATGGTCATTCAACTGAGACTGCTCTTCTCTGTGTCACGGAGGCTCTCCGCACTGCTAAAGCTAACTCTCTCTCCTCTGCTCTCATCCTTCTAGACCTATCTGCTGCCTTTATACTGTGAACCACCAGATCCTCCTCTCCACCCTCTCCGAGTTGGGCATCTCCGGCGCGGCCCACGCTTGGATTGCGTCCTACCTGACAGGTCGCTCCTACCAGGTGGCATGGCGAGAATCTGTCTCCGTACCACGTGCTCTCACCACTGGTGTCCCCCAAGGCTCTGTTCTAGGCCCTCTCCTATTCTGGCTATACACCAAGTCACTCTGTCATATCCACACATGGTCTCTCCTATCATTGCTATGCAGATGACACACAATTAATCTTCTCCTTTCCCCCTTCTGATAACCAGGTGGCGAATCGCATCTCTGCATGTCTGGCAGACATATCAGTGTGGATGACGGATCACCAACTCAAGCTGAACCTCGGCAAGACGGAGCTGCTTTTCCTCCCGGGTAAGGACTGCCCGTTCCGTGATCTCGCCATCACGGTTGACAACTCCATTGTGTCCTCCTCCCAGAGTGCTAAGAACCTTGGCGTGACCCTGGACACCACCCTGTCGTTCTCCACTAACATCAAGGCGGTGACCCGATCCTGTAGGTTCATGCTCTACAACATTCGCAGAGTACGACCCTGCCTCACACAGGAAGCGGCGCAGGTCCTAATCCAGGCACTTGTCATCTCCCGTCTGGATTACTGCAACTCGCTGTTGGCCTGTGCCATTAAACCCCTACAACTCATCCAGAATGCCGCAGCCCGTCTGGTGTTCAACCTTCCCAAGTTCTCTCACGTCACCCCGCTCCTCCGCTCTCTCCACTGGCTTCCAGTTGAAGCTCGCATCCGCTACAAGACCATGGTGCTTGCCTACGGAGCCATGAGGGGAACGGCACCTCCGTACCTTCAGGCTCTGATCAGTCCCTACACCCAAACGAGGGCACTGCGCTCATCCACCTCTGGCCTACTGGCCCCCCTACCTCTGAGGAAGCACAGTTCCCGCTCAGCCCAGTCAAAACTGTTCGCTGCTCTGGCACCCCTATGGTGGAACAAGCTCCCTCACGACGCCAGGACAGCGGAGTCAATCACCACCTTCCGGAGACACCTGAAACCCCACCTCTTTAACTTCTCTAGGGCCAGTGGGACGATTTCGTCTCACCTACGTAACAGCCAGTGGAATCCCGTGGCGCGTTATTCAAATACCTTAGAAATGCTATTACTTCAATTTTTCAAACATATGACTATTTTACACCATTTTAAAGACAAGACTCTCGTTAATCTAACCACACTGTCCGATTTCAAAAAGGCTTTACAACGAAAGCAAAACATTAGATTATGTCAGCAGAGTACCCAGCCAGAAATAATCAGACACCCATTTTTCAAGCTAGCATATAATGTCACATAAACCCAAATCACAGCTAAATGCAGCACTAACCTTTGATATTCATCAGATGACAATCTTAGGACATTATGTTATACAATACATGCATGTTTTGTTCAATCAAGTTCATATTTATATCAAAAACCAGCTTTTTACATTAGCATGTGACTAGCATTCCCACCGAACACTGCCGGTGAATTTACTAAATTACTCACGATAAACGTTCAGAAAAAACATAACAATTATTTTAAGAATTATAGATACAGAACTCCTCTATGCACTCGCTATGTCCGATTTTAAAATAGCTTTTCGGTGAAAGCACATTTTGCAATATTCTAAGTAGATAGCCCGGCATCACAGGGCTAGCTATTTAGACACCCAACAAGTTTATCCCTCACCAAAGTCAGATTTACTATAAGAATAATGTTATTACCTTTGCTGTTCTTCGTCAGAATGCACTCCCAGGACTTCTACTTCAATAACAAATATTGGTTTGGTTCAAAATAATCCATAGTTATATCCAAATAGCGGCGTTTTGTTTGTGCGTTCAAGACACTATCCGAAAGGGTAAAGGGTGACGCGCACGACGCGTTTCGTGACAAAACATTTCTAAATATTCCATTACCGTACTTCGAAGCATGTCAACCGCTGTTTAAAATCAATTTTTATGCCATTTTTCTCGTAAAAAAGCGATAATATTCCGACCGGGAAATCGTGTTTTAGTACAAAGAGAGAGAAAATAAAAACATGGTGTCGCCCCGCACGCGCCTCAGTCTGATGGTCCTCTGATAGAGCACTTACCAAAGGCGCTAATGTTTTTCAGCCTGAGGCTGGAATTACATCATTCAGCTTTTTCCCGGGTTCTGAGAGCCTATGGGAGCCGTAGGAAGTGTCACGTTACAGCAAAGATCCTACGTTTTCAATAAACAGAGCCAAGAAGCCCAAGGAATGGTCAGAGAGGGTACTTCCTGTACAGAATCTTCTCAGGTTTTGCCTGCCATATGAGTTCTGTTATACTCACAGACACCATTCAAACAGTTTTAGAAACTTTAGGGTGGTTTCTATCCAAAGCCAATAATTATATGCATATTCTAGTTTCTGGGCAGTAGTAATAACCAGATTAAATCGGGTACGTTTTTTATCCGGCCGTGTAAATACTGCCCCCTAGCCCTAACAGGTTAAGGAATACCTAGGATAGGATAAAGTGATCCTTCTAACCCCCCCCTAAAAGATTTAGATGCACTATTGTAAAGTGGTTGTTCCACTGGATATCATAAGGTGAATGCACCAATTTGTAAGTCGCTCTGGATAAGAGCGTCTGCTAAATGACTTAAATGTAAATGTCAAAGTTATGTTGACCTTCACAAACGATCCCTCTTGATTGGTTTAGATGAATGACAGTTATAGACAGATGAGAGATAATCACCAGGAATCCTCATAGTGCACCTACCATTCAATATCCTGCGTCAGTCATGTGGCTATACATTCCAATGCAGTCTGACAGCTTTGAAAACAACTATTTATTCGGGCCTAAACCTCGATCAATGACATAATAATGAAATGTACAATTACGTATAATCATATTTTCTCACGGCATAAACATAGTGCATCATAGGGCACAATACAAACAATAGCAGAAGGTGGAGTAGCATTTTCAGGTAAACTCTTTAATGTAGGCCCACATACATAATGCTTTAAGTGCATTCATAATCCTGTCATAAACACTTATACTTCATTATAATGTATCACTTGCTACAGTATATACTCATAAATAGTTAAAACATCTGTAGAAGGCGTTACGTGCATTTGCCTACAGAAAAGTGTTACCCATTTTTTCATTAATCACAACAGTTTGGCGAGCCCTCCATGCCAGTCATGTGTGTAGATTTCTTTCATATGTAAAGTCCTGTTTCCCCCTTCATATGCCTAATAGGCATGGTAGAGACTATTCTCTGTTTTAATTCTCAAACATTTGTTCTTTAGTGGTAAGGGGGATGCATTTAGGCATGAACTGTGTTCAATTTTCTTGTTAGTCACACAACTCTGGGTCTCTAATGCCAAGCGATCTACAATTCCAGAACAATGCCACACATAATGGTGCAGGGCTTTATTCCGGGCAGCTGCTGAAGAAACAGAGAGAGAACTGCTTCCATATTGTAAATAAAATATAATAGGTTTAAATCTAGTCCAAAAAGAACATTCAGCTGGAGATGATGCATGGGGGTGTGACCAGTTGAAAGAACCAAAGAAGATGACGATCGAGTGTATCAGAATGGGCTAAATAATTCCATATAAAATCATTTGAAGCGTCCCAAACATCAAACATGTATAAATTCTTGCTTCAACATATTAAAGCTAGAATCCTTAGTTGCTACATCCATTTTTGGACATACAAATTAATAACATAATATGTCCCATTGATTCTTGAAGAATATAACTTATAAATGCCTCATGATCTTATTTCAACTGTCGTACTCCATCAGAACCCAAAATATAATCTTGCTTTACTCCAATGTTTGTAAACAATGTAAATGTAAACAAATACTGTATAGCCTCAAAACATGGTTTAAACTATAATGGATGGTCAGTCATTATATCCATAGCTCTGTCTATTAATTTGAGAGTGGTTACATTTATCCAGGCCCATCCCTTAGCTTTTTTCCAAAACAGAGGCGGGTAACCACTTTGTTATTGAGGGGATTTGATTATCTGGCCCGGGTTACCCCGGTGGGAGGAGTTTGCACTGGGTGAAACGTGATTGCATTAGTTTTGGATTCGGCTGCCCCCCGCACTTGAGCCAGGTGCCCCGTTCAAAGCTCACAGCGAAGTCGGCTCAAAACAAGAGTGACGTAGCCTAGGCTAGATAAAGCATGTGGAGTAATGAGTAGGATTCTGTGTTTTCACATGCAAAAGATTGCTTTGATAAAAATGTTTTCTCTGCCTTCCCAAGGAAGTCTCCCCGGTTGACCTCTCATGTGAGAGCAGTCTGCCTTGATAAATAAAATATTTCCTACAATTGCATAATTTCCCTCCAAGCCGCAGGGGGAGAGAGGGTAGAGTGATCTGTCCTCCACTCTCTCAGTCAAGCGTTGGGAGAAAATGGTGAACCTGTGAGGACGCTGGCAGGGAAAGGTGATAACGCTGTTTACCGATGTTCAGTCCAAAGCAACGCTTTGCATAAGCCCACAGGCACATCAAAGCTGGTTCACCGTGGAAGGCTCAGACTACTGCCATATCTTAAGGCCGGAGACAGCCACCGATGCTACTAACCCTGCCAGCAGTTATCTGTACCTTCTATATTTGTCACACTCATCTGCAACCAACAGAACTATGAAATGTGGTTAAGTATTTTGTACTTCATTAATGATCTCTGCTGTAACCCACATGACAAAATACTATAGTTGTAACGCGGGTCGTATAAAGGGGACTAAGGCGCAGCGTGTAAAGTGCTCATATTTCCTTTTAATGATAACACTTAAACCAAAATAATAAAAACAACAGCCAACAGTTCCGTCAGGTACATAGACAAAACGGAAAACATAGAAAAACCCAAAACACCCCCTGTCACGCCCTGACCTACTCTACTATAGAAAATGACATCTTACTAGGGTCAGGACGTGACAATAGCATAGTATGGTATAAATACTATAGTATTCCCTGTAGTGTTTACAGTAGAATAGTGTAGTATTTACAGTTAACTATAGTTTAAATACTGTAGTAAAATAACTGGTATATACTATAGTAATTAATGTAGTGTTTTTGCAGACTGTACTATACTGTAATATTAATTGTAGTATTGTTGAGGTCATTACTGTATTATTTACTATACTGTTTTTGTTTTATTATCTTTGACATAGACGTAGAGGCTTTCTCCTTCATGAAACGTACTGGAGAAATACTAAAATACAGTTGAAAAAGTTTACATACACCTAAGCCAAATACAGTTGAAGTCGGAAGTCTACAAACACTAAGGTTGGAGTCATTAAAACTCGTTTTTCAACCACTCCACAAATTTCTTGTTAACAAACTATAGTTTTGGCAAGTCGGTTAGGACATCTACTTTGTGCATGACACAAGTCATTTTTCCAACAATTGTTTAGGTCTTGGCTGATTTCTTTTGATTTTCCCATGATGTCAAGCAAAGAGGCACTGAGTTTGAATGTAGGATTTGAAATACATCCACAGGTACACCTCTAACTAACTCAAATTATGTAAATTAGCCTATCCGAAGCTTCTAAAGCCATGACATAATTTTCTGGAATTGTCCAAGCTGTTTAAAGGCACAGTCAACATAGTGTATGTAAACTTCTGACCCACTGGAATTGGGAAACAGTGAATTATAAGTGAAAAAATCTGTCTGTAAATGTTTTTGGAAAAATTACTTGTGTCATGCACAAAGTAGATGTCCTAACCGACTTGCCAAAACTATAGTTTGTTCACAAGAAATTTGTGTAGTGGTTGAAAACGAGTTTTAATGACTCATCTAAGTGTATGTAAACTTCCGACTTCAACTGTAGCATATTTTCCATAAACTCAGGATGGATCAACAAAATTGTACTATAGTTACTCAACAATACTAAGCTATTTGTCACGATTCCTACCGACGGTGGCGCCCCCTCCTGCTCGGGTGGCGCTCGGCGGTCGTCGTCACCGGCCTATTAGCTACCACCGATTCCCTTTTTGTTTTTTCCCTTTTTTTTATGTTTTCTCACCTGCCCTGAGTTAGGTAATTAAGAGGGCTATTTAGTTCAGCTGGCCCGCACCCTATTGTGCGGGATTGTTTTTCTGTATGTCAACTGCGTTTGTTGACTGTGCTTGTCCATTGTATTTTTCCCTGTTGTTGGGAGACCTCTTATTTTGTACGGGTGGTTCTTAATTAAAATCACCACACAGTGTTCGCTGCTTCCTGCGCTTCTTTCCGCCACACCACAGACAAGACGCTACAGAATCCCGCAACCACCAGAAGGAGCATGGAATCAGCGGGAGCAGCGGGCACTCCACTACCCTCCATGGAGGAACGTGTCCAGCACAATACATCGGTCCTGCATCGCATCGGATCCGCCATGGACCAGATGATGGAGAGGATGGAACGATGGGAGAGGAGTGGTATCCTCTCTCCACCTACACCCCCCCCGATACAACCATCTCCTCCTCCTACGACGTCTGGCTCTGGCGCGCTTCGCCTGGCACTCCCGAGGGAGTACGATGGGACGGCGGCTGGGTGCAAGGGGTTTCTTCTCCAGCTAGAGTTGTACCTGGCCACTGTCAGACCTGCTCCTACAGGAGAGGAGAGCGTAAGTGCCCTCGTTTCCTGCCTGACGGGCCGAGCTCTGGAGTGGGCTAATGCGGTCTGGAACGCTCCAGACTCGGCGAGGGACCACTACCCAGAGTTCACCCGCCGCTTTCGGGCTGTTTTCGACCACCCCCCCGAAGGTAAAGCGGCGGGTGAACGGCTGTTCCACCTCAGGCAGGAGACGAGGAGCGCTCAAGACTTCGCGCTGGAGTTTAGGACCTTGGCTGCTGGAGCGGGGTGGAATGACAGGGCCCTCATAGACCACTACCGGTGTAGTCTCCGGGCGGACGTCCGCAGGGAGCTGGCCTGTAGGGACACCAATCTATCCCTGGACGAACTCATTGACATGTCCATACGGTTGGACAATTTGCTGGCTGCCCGCGGGCGTTCGGAGAGGGTCCTGCCCGTTCCACCCCCGTGCACCCCCGCCCCTACCCCTATGGAGGTAGGGGGGGCCGTGCCAAGGGGCACCGGAGGAGGTGGCTCCTCCTGCACCAGCTGTGGTCGGAGAGGACACACGGCCGACCGGTGCTGGAGGAGCCAGTCTGGGAGTCGAGAAGGCAGGCAGAACACTTCTCGGTCACCTCAGGTGAGTCAGCACCAGATTCGCCCAGAACCCCCTGTTGGTCATGTGTTTTTGCCTGTTTCATTTTCTAAATTTTTTCCCTCTTCCCAGCATAGGGCGCTAGTCGATTCAGGCGCAGCTGGGAACTTTATGGACCGTGGACTTGCCATTAAGCTGGGCATTCCACGGGTGCCGATAGATTCCCCCTTCCCCGTGCACTCCTTAGATAGCCGACCATTAGGGTCAGGGCTAGTCAGGGAGTCTACGGTGCCGCTGGACATGGTAACGCTGGGGAATCATAGGGAAAGCATTAACTTTTTCCTTATTGATTCACCTGCGTTTCCAGTGGTGCTGGGGGTCCCCTGGCTGGCTGGTCACAATCCCCTCATTTCATGGAAACAGGGGGTTCTCCAGGGGTGGTCGGAGGAGTGTTCAGGGAAATGCCTAGGAGTTTCCATAGGTGCCACGTCGGTGGAGAGTCCAGACCAGGTGTCCACCGTGCGCATTCCCCCTGAATACGCCGATTTGGCGATCGCTTTTTGTAAAAAGAGAGCGACTAAATTACCACCTCATCGACAAGGGGATTGTGCGATAGATGTCCAGGTTAACGCTGCGCTTCCCAGGAGTCACGTGTACCCCTTGTCACAAGAGGAGACGGCGGCTATGGAGACATACGTCACGGAATCCTTGGGACAGGGGTACATTCGGCCCTCCATCTCACCCGCTTCCTCGAGTTTCTTTTTTGTGAAGAAAAAGGAGGGAGGTCTGCGTCCGTGCATTGATTATAGAGGTCTAAACGCGATCACGGTGGGGTTTAGTTACCCACTACCTCTTATCGCTACGGCGGTGGAATCATTTCACGGAGCACAGTTCTTCACAAAATTGGATCTCAGGAGCGCGTATAACCTGGTGCGTATCAAGAAGGGAGACGAGTGGAAAACCGCCTTTAGTACCACATCAGGCCATTATGAGTACCTCGTCATGCCGTATGGGTTGAAAAATGCTCCAGCCGTCTTTCAATCCTTTGTTGACGAGATTCTCAGGGACCTGCACGGGCAGGGCGTGATTGTCTATATCGATGACATTCTGATATATTCCGCCACCAGCTCCGCGCATGTGTCCCTGGTGCGCAGGGTGCTTGGTAGACTGCTGGAGCATGACCTATACGTTAAGGCTGAGAAGTGAGTTTTTCAAACGAGCCGTCTCCTTTCTGGGTTATCGCATTTCCACCACGGGGGTGGTGATGGAGTGTGACCGCGTTAAGGCCGTGCGTAATTGGCCGACTCCAACCACGGTGAAGGAAGTGCAGCGGTTCTTGGGCTTTGCCAACTACTACCGGAGGTTTATCCGGGGGTTTGGCCAGGTAGCGGCTCCCATTACCTCACTGCTGAAGGGGGGGCCGGCGCGTTTGAGATGGTCGACGGAGGCGGACGGAGCCTTCAAGAAGTTGAAGACCCTGTTCACCGACGCGCCCGTGTTGGCGCACCCGGACCCATCTTTAGCGTTCGTGGTAGAGGTGGACGCATCCGAGGCTGGGGTGGGTGCCGTGCTATCACAGCGCTCGGGTGCGCCACCGAAACTCCGCCCCTGCGCTTTCTTCTCAGGGAAGCTCAGTTCGGCGGAGCGTAACTACGATGTGGGGGACAGGGAGTTGCTAGCGGTAGTAAAAGCCTTGAGGGTGTGGCGACACTGGCTTGAGGGGGCTAAGCACCCCTTTCTCATCTGGACCGACCACCGAAACCTGGAGTACATCCGGGCAGCAAGGAGACTGAATCCACGTCAGGCAAGGTGGGCCATGTTCTTCGCCCGGTTTAGGTTTACCATCTCATATAGACCGGGTTCCCTTAATACTAAAGCCGACGCGCTGTCCCGTCTGTATGACACGGATGACCGCCCCATCGATCCAACTCCCATCATTCCAGCGTCTAGGCTGGTGGCACCAGTGGTGTGGGAGGTGGACGCGGACATCGAGCGGGCACTGGTGTTGGATCCTGCGCCTGCGCAGGTGCCCGTGGGGCGCATGTATGTGCCGCTCGATGTTCGCGATCGGTTGATTCGGTGGGCGCACACGCTACCTGCGGCGGGTCATCCTGGTGTAGAGAGGACAGGGCGGAGTCTAAGGGGGAAGTATTGGTGGCCCACCTTGGCTAAGGACGTGAGGTCATATGTCTCTTCCTGTTCGGTCTGTGCCCAGAGTAAGGCTCCTAGGCATTTACCGAGAGGGAAGTTACAGCCCCTCCCCGTTCCGCAACGGCCATGGTCGCACCTGTCTATCGACTTCCTGACAGATCTTCCCCCCTCTCAGGGGAACACTGCGATTCTGGTGGTTGTGGATCGGTTTTCTAAGTCCTGCCGTCTCCTCCCCTTGCCCGGTCTCCCTACGGCCCTGCAGACTGCGGAGGCCCTATTTACCCAAGTCTTCCGGCACTACGGGGTGCCGGAGGATATTGTCTCTGATCGGGGTTCCCAGTTCACATCCAGGGTCTGGAAGGCGTTTATGGAGCGGCTGGGGGTCTCGGTCAGTTTAACCTCCGGTTATCACCCCGAGAGCAATGGGCAGGCGGAGAGGGTGAACCAGGAGGTGGGCAGGTTCCTGAGGTCGTATTGCCGGGACCGGCCAGGGGAGTGGGCGAGGTATATTCCTTGGGCAGAGTTAGCCCAGAACTCACTTCGCCACTCCTCTACTAACATGTCACCCTTCCAGTGTGTGCTAGGGTACCAGCCGGTCCTGGCCCCATGGCACCAGAGCCAGACCGAGGCTCCTGCGGTGGAGGACTGGGTTCAGCACTCCAAAGAGACCTGGAAAGCAGTACAGGACTCACTGAAGGAGGCCAGTGCTAGGCAGAAAAGGAGTGCTGACCGCCACCGCAGTGAGGCGCCGGTGTTCGCACCGGGTGACAGGGTCTGGCTCTCGACCCGGAACCTGTCTCTCCGCGTGCCCTGCAGGAAGCTGGGGCCGCAGTGTGTGGGGCCCTTCAAAGTCCTGAGGAGGATAAACGAGGTGTGTTATCGGTTGCAACTCCCTTCCTATTATCGTATTAACCCCTCGTTTCATGTGTCTCTCCTCAGGCCGGTGGTGGCTGGTCCCCTACAAGAAGATGAGGTGCCGGAGGTCCCTCCACCCCCCCTGGACATCGGGGGGTCCCCGGCGTACAGCGTAAGGGCCATTCTGGACTCGAGACGCCGGGCGGGGGGCCTGCAGTACCTTGTGGACTGGGAGGGGTACGGTCCGGAGGAGAGGTGCTGGGTGCCGGCGGAGGACGTCTTGGACCCATCCATGTTGAAGGAGTTCCACCGCCTCCGTCCGGATCGCCCTGCGCCTCGTCCTCCGGGTTGGCCTCGAGGCCGGTGTCGGCGCGCTGCAGGGGCCGCGCGTCAGGAGGGGGGTACTGTCACGATTCCTACCGACGGTGGCGCCCCCTCCTGCTCGGGTGGCGCTCGGCGGTCGTCGTCAAAGGCCTATTAGCTACCACCGATTCCCTTTTTGTTTTTTCCCTTTTTTTATGTTTTCTCACCTGCCCTGAGTTAGGTAATTAAGAGGGCTATTTAGTTCAGCTGGCCCGCACCCTATTGTGCAGGATTGTTTTTCTGTATGTCAACTGCGTTTGTTGACTGTGCTTGTCCATTGTATTTTTCCCTGTTGTTGGGAGACCTCTTATTTTGTACGGGTGGTTCTTAATTAAAATCACCACACAGTGTTCGCTGCTTCCTGCGCTTCTTTCCGCCACACCACAGACAAGACGCTACACTATTTGACAGTGTGAAAAGCAGGAAGCCTGTAAAGAACACAAATATTCCAAAACAGGCATTCTGTTTGTAAATAGGCACTAAAGTAAACTTCAAAAAATGTAGCAATAATTGTACTTTATGTCCTGAATACAAAGTATTGTGTTTGGGGCAAATCCAATGCAACACGTCACTGAGTACCACTCTTCATATTTTCAAGCATGGTGGTGGCTGCATCATGTTATGAGTATGCTTGCCATCTCCAGGGAGAACATAGCATATAATTACAGACAAAATCCAAGAAAACCTGATTCACTCTGCTTTCCAACAGACAGATTCACTTTTCAGCAGGGCAATAACCTAAACAATAACCTAAACCTAAAACACAAGGCCTGAGTGTTGCAGTTGTTCCTGAGTGGTGTAGATCAAGTTTTGACTTAAATGGGCTTGAAAATGGCTGTCTGTACAATCCAGGTGTGCAAAACTGTTAGACTTACCCAGAAAGACTAACAGATGTAATCACTGCCAATAGTGATTCTAACATGTATTGACTCAAGGGTGTGAATACTTATGTAAATAAGATATTTCTGTGTTTAATTCTCAATAAATTAGCAAAAACATCTAAAAACATGTTTTCACTTTGTCATTATGGGGTATTGTATGTAGATAGGTGAGAAAAAAAATATTATAATCATTTTGAATTAAGACAACTAAATGTGGAATAAGTCTAGGGATATGAATACTTTCTGAAGGCACGGAGGTAGGGCTGGGGTCTGAACAGATAGGACAGAACTTCTCTTTTCTATAACCTGTAGGGAGCACAATATATGACCTACAGTACATTCGGAAAGTATTCAGTGTGGCAATTGCTCGGAATCCGACCTTAAGGCGCTATAGAGTGTTGTGCGTTTGGCCCAGTACTTTACTGGGGCCAAGCTTCCTGCCATCCAGGACCTATATACTAGGCGGTGTCAGAGTAAGGTCCCAAGCGGTACCAGAGCGACAAGTCTAGGTCCAAAACGCTCCTTATCAGCTTCTACCCTCAAGCCATAAGACTGCTGAACAATTATTCAAACGGCCACCCAGACTATTTACATTGACACTGTTGTTTTTACACTGCTGCTACTCGTTGTTTATTATCTATGCATAGTCACCTACCCCTACCTACATGTACAAATTACCTTGACTGACTTGTACTCCCCGCACATTGACTCAGTACTGGTACCCCTTGTGTATGTGACTTGTTTCAGGAAACTAGACCTATGTCGCGCGTCACTACTTCACAGGAACAACATTTGAATGTAAACTTAGTTTTTTATCAAAATACACTTTTTGGCAGAAAGGCCTTATGGAACATGTGAACTTTCATGTGCCTTAATAACAAACTTATATGCCATCTGTAAATACGAATACAATTGTTAACCTCTCTAGGCTAGGCGGGACGAATTCGTCCCACCTACGTAACAGCCACTGCTATCCTGTGGCGCGATTTTCAAAACCTTAAAAATCCTATTACTTCAATTTCTCAAACATATGACTATTTTACAGCCATTTAAAGATAGGACTCTCGTTAATCTAACCACACTGTCCGATTTCAAAAAGGCTTTACAACGAAAGCAAAACATTAGATTATGTCAGCAGAGTACCAAGCCAGAAATAATCAGACACCCATTTTTCAAGCCAGCATATAATGTCACCAAAACCCAGAAGACAGCTAAATGCAGCACTCACCTTTGATGATCTTCATCAGATGACAAGCCTAGGACATTATGTTATACAATACATGCATGTTTTGTTCAATCAAGTTCATATTTATATCAAAAACCAGCTTTTTACATTAGCATGTGACGTTCAGAACTAGCATACCCACCCGCAAACTTCCGGGGAATTCGCTAACATTTTACTAAATTACTCACGATAAACGTTCACAAAAAGCATAACAATTATTTTAAGAATTATAGATACAGACCTCTATGCACTCGATATGTCCGATTTTAAAATAGCTTTTTGGTGAAAGCACATTTTGCAATATTCTAAGTACATAGCCCAGGCATCACGGGCTCGCTATTTAGACACCCGGCAAGTTTAGCACTCACCATAATCATATTTACTATTATAAAAATGTAATTACCTTTTGTTGTCTTCGTCAGAATACACACCCAGGACTGCTACTTCAATAACAAATGTTGGTTTGGTCCAAAATAATCCATCGTTATCCGAATAGCGGCGTTTTGTTCGTGCGTTCCAGACACTATCCGAAATAGTAAAGAAGTGTCACGCGCATGGCGCAATTCGTGACAATAAAATTCTAAGTATTCCATTACCGTACTTCGAAGCATGTCAACCGCTGTTTAAAATCAATTTTTACGACATTTTTCTCGTAGAAAAGCGATAATATTCCGACAGGGAATCTCCTTTTCGGCAAACAGAGGAAAAAATCCCAAAGGCGGGGGCGGTCGGCGTCACGCGCATAAGCTAGTGTCTCTTGATCGGCCACTTGAGAAAGGCGATAATGTGTTTCAGCCTGGGGCTGGAATGACGACATTCTGTTTTTTCCCGGGCTCTGAGCGCCTATGGACGACGTGGGAAGTGTCACGTTAGAGCAGAGATCCTTAGTAAATGATAGAGATGGAAAAGAAGTTCAACAAATGGTCAGACAGGCCACTTCCTGTAAAGGAATCTCTCAGGTTTTGACCTGCCATTTGAGTTCTGTTATACTCACAGACACCATTCAAACAGTTTTAGAAAATTTAGGGTGTTTTCTATCCATATGTAATAAGTATATGCATATTCTAGTTACTGGGTAGGAGTGGTAACCAGATTAAATCGGGTACGTTTTTTATCCAGCCGTGTCAATGCTGCCCCCTAGCCCTAACAGGTTAAATTACGAGCTTAGTTGGTTTAGCCATGGAAAAAGTCAGCAACCTTCCTGCTAGCCATGATTGACTGAGATAATGAGTTGGCTGGACATGCCAAGAGAGGAGTTTGGATTGGTCTGACATATAGAAATCTTCTGTCTATTTGAGCTGGTCAGTCTGTGTTGGTAATCCTGTCAAACGTGGCTTTAAAAAAATGATGGCGCTGGCAGAGAGGGTCGCCTGGCTTCTAGTCCTTAGGAAACTATGCAGTATTTATTTTTATGTATTATTTATTATATTGTTTGCCCAGAAAATCTTAAGTGTTATTACATACAGCGGGAAGAACTATTGGATATCAGAGCGACGTCAACTTACAAGCACTACAACCAGGAATACGGCTTTCCCGATGCGGATCCTTTGTTTGATCCACCCAAGGCATTTGAACTGATTCCAAAGGCTGAACCAAAATAACGTCGCCGCAGGAGAGGTAGACAGAGCGGCCTTCTGGTCAGTCTTCGGAGGTGGGCACACCACCCACCGCTTCTGAGTATTTTACTCGCTAATGTTGTCTCTAGATAATAAGAGAGACGAAATTAGGGCTAGGGTTGTTTTCCAGAGAGACATCCAGGATTGTAACATACTCTGTTTCACGTAAATGTAGCTCGCTGGGGACATGCTGTCGGAGTCGGTACAGCCATCAGGGTTCTTTGTGCATCGCGCCAACAGGAATAAACATCTCTCCGGGAAGAAGGAGGACGGAGGTGTATGTTTCATGATTAACGACTCATGGTGTAATTGTAACAACATACAGGAACTCAAGTCCTTTTGTTCACCTGAGCTAGAATTCCTCACAATCAAATGCTGTCTTTATTATCTAACAAGATAATTCTCATGGTTATTGTCACAACCGTGTATATCACTCCTCAAGCCGATACCACGACGGCTCTCAAGGAACTCCACTGGACTTTATGCAAACTGGAAACTATATATCCAGAAGCTGCATTTATTGTTGCTGGGGATTTTAACAAATCAAATTTGAGAACAAGGCGACCTAAATTCTATTAGTATATTGATTGTAGTACCCGGGCTGGCAAAACACTGGATCGCTGCTACTCTAACTTTCGCAATGCATACAAGGCCCTCCCCTGCCTTCCATTTGGCAAATCTGACCATGACTCCATTTTGCTTCTCCCCTCCTATAGGCAGAAACTCAAACAGGATGTACCCGTGACGAGGACTATTCAACTTTGGTCTGATCAATCAGAATCCACGCTTCAAGATTGTTCTGATCACACAGACTGGGACATGTTCCGGGTAGCCTCCGTGAAAAATATAGATTTATTTGCCAATTCGGTGAGTGAGATTATAAGGAAGTGAATAGAAGATGTTGAACCCACTGTGACTATTAAAACCTACACTAACACAAACCGTGGATAGATGGCGGCACCACATTTAAACCAACACATTTAACCATGCAATGATGACCGGGAATACGGCTGAATATAAACAGTGAACTTATTCCCTCCACAAGGCAATCAAACAAGCAAAATGTCAGTATATGGACAAAATGGAGTTGCAATTCAATGGCTCAGACATGAGACGTATGTGGCAGGGTCTACAGACAATCACGGACTACAAAAATAAAATCAGCTACATCACAGACACCAACTTCTTGCTTCCAGACAAACTAAACACCTTCTTTGCCCGCTTTGAGGATAACACAGTGCCACTGACACGACAAGCTACCAAGGACTGTGAGCTCTCCTCCGTAGCTGACATGAGTAGACATTGAAACGTGTTAACCCTCGCAAGGCTGCCAGCCCAGATGGCATCCCTAGCCGCGTCCTCATAGCATGCGCAGATCAGCTGGATGGTGCGTTAACCTGTTAGGGCTAGGGGGCAGTATTGACACGGCCGGATAAAAAACGTACCCGACTTAATCTGGTTACTACTCCTGCCCAGTAACTAGAATATGCATATAATTATTGGCTTTGGATAGAAAACACCCTAAAGTTTCTAAAATTGTTTGAATGGTGTCTGTGAGTATAACAGAACTCAAATGGCAGGCCAAAACCTGAGAAGATTCCATGCAGGAAGTGGCCTGTCTGACAAGTTGTGTTTCATCTTGGCTCTTTTTGTTGAAGACTGAGGATATTTGCTATAACGTGACACTTCCTACGGCTCCCATAGGCTCTCAGAGCCCGGGAAAAATCTGAACGATATCGAGGCAGCCTCTGGCTGAAACACATTATCGCTTTTGGCAAGTAACCGATCAGAGTACTATGGGCTTAGGCGCGTGCCCGAGTCGACCCCATGCTTTATTTTCTTTCGTCTGTTTACCTAAACGCAGATTCCCGGTCGGAATATTATCGCTTTTTTATGAGAAAAATGGCATAAAAAAATTATATTAAACAGCGGTTGACATGCTTCGAAGTACGGTAATGGAATATTTAGAATTTTTTTGTCACGAATTGCACCATGCTCGTCACCCTTATTTACCCTTTCGGATAGTGTCTTGAATGCACAAACAAAACGCCGCTATTTGGATATAACTATGGATTATTTTGAACCAAACCAACATTTGTTATTGAAGTAGAAGTCCTGGGAGTGCATTCTGACGAAGACAGCAAAGGTAATAACATTTTTCTTATAGTAAATCTGACTTTGGTGAGTGCTAAACTTGCTAAATGTGTCTAAATAGCTAGCCCTGTGATGCCGGGCTATCTACTGAGAATATTGCAAAATGTGCTTTCACCGAAAAGCTATTTTAAAATCGGACATATCGAGTGAATAGAGGAGTTCTGTATCTATAATTCTTAAAATAATTGTTATGCTTTTTGTGAACGTTTATCGTGAGTAATTTAGTAAATTCACCGGCAGTGTTCGGTGAGAATGCTAGTCACATGCTAGTCACATGCTAATGTAAAAAGCTGGTTTTTGATATAAATATGAACTTGATTGAACAAAACATGCATGTATTGTATGACATAATGTCCTAGGGTTGTCATCTGATGAAGATCATCAAAGGTTAGTGCTACATTCAGCTGTGGTTTGGGTTTATGTGACATTATATGCTAGCTTGAAAAATGGGTGTCTGATTATTTCTGGCTGGGTACTCTGCTGACATAATCTAATGTTTTGCTTTCGTTGTAAAGCCTTTTTGAAATCGGACAGTGTGGTTAGATTAACGAGAGTCTTGTCTTTAAAATGGTGAAAATAGTAATATGTTTGAAAAATTGAAGTTTTTGCATTTTTGAGGAATTTGAATAACGCGCCACGGGATTACACTGGCTGTTGAGTAGGTGGGACGCAAGCGTCCCACCTAGCCCATAGAGGTTAATGGACATATTCAATCTCTCCCTATCCGAGTCTGCTGTCCCCACATGCTTCAAGATGACAACCATTGTTCTAGTACCCAAGAAGGCAAAGGTAACTGAACTAAAAGACTATCTCCCCGTAGCACTCACTTCTGTCATCATGAAGTGCTTTGAGAGACTAGTCAAGGATCATATCACCACCAGCTTACCTGTCACCCTAGACCCACTGCAATTTGAATAGCGCCCCAATTTGGTCCACAGACGATGCAATCGCCATCACACTGCACACTACCCTATCCCATCTGGACGAGAGGAATACCTATGTAAAAATGCTGTTCATTGACTACAGCTCAGCATTCAACACCATAGTACCCTCCAAGCTCATCATTAAGCTTTAGGCCCTTGGTCTCAACCCCGCCCTGTGCGGCTGGGTCCTGGACTTCCTGACGGGCCGTCCCCAGGTGGTGAAGGTAGGAAACAACATCTCCTCTTCGCTGATCCTCAACACTGGGTCCCCACAAGAGTACTTGATCAGCCCCCTCCTGTACTCCCTGTTCACCCATGACTGCGTGGACATGCACGCCTCCAACTCAATCATCAAGTTTGCAGACGACACTGCAGTGGTAGGCTTGATCACCAACAACGCAGAAACAGTCTATATGGAGGAGTTGAGGGCACTCGGAGTGTGGTGTCAGGAAAACAACCTGTCACTCAACATCAACAAAACAAAAGAGATGATCGTGGACTTCATGAAACAGCAGAGGGAGCACCCCCCTATCCATATCTATGGGACAGCAGTGGAGAAGGTGGTAAGTTCCTCAGCGTACACATCACGGACAAACTGAAATGGTCCACCCACACAGACATTGTGGTGAAGAAGGCGCAACAGCGTCTCTTCAAACTCAGGAAGCTCAAGAAATTTGGCTTGTCTCCTAAAACCCTCACAAACTTTTACAGATGCACAATTGAGAGCATCCTGTCTACTTTTATCCAATGTAAAAAACACATTTTAAAATGTTGCTAATTAAGACCAAATTGAGCCGGTCGGTCACATATAGCCTCGTTGTTGTTATTTTATTGTGTTACTTTTTATAAATTTTTTTACTTTATTTCGTAAACATTTTCTGGACTCTTTCTTGAACTGCATTGTTGGTTAAGGGCTCGTAAGTAAGCATTTCGCGGTAAGGTCTACACCTATTCAGCACCTGTGACTTTTGTCAGTTGCGCTGACATGAGCCGCGTTTACCATGAATGTGATCTCCACAAAAGTTGGAGAAAATGCCTTAAAAATGCACGTAGTGTACTGTGTAACGCACGTTGAATTGAATTTCAGAACTGGTTTCAAACAGGATTTCAATCTATGCATGATTTGTTTACAGCGTCACCTATCAACAAAAAACAAACAATTGCATAATAGATCCTTTGTTTTTTGGTTATGATAAAACAACCCATCCACCAACAACTATATTTGCATGATGAGTGAGTGGACAGGTGGACGACCTCCAATAAAAGTCAAGGTTGTGTTCATGTTATAATTATTGAGTAAGCGAGAATGACACAGAGACCCCACCGAATGGCGATGGCAGTCCACGGCAGTGGGAGAGAGTGAGAAAGAAGCCTGCTTTCCCTGGGCACCCGTGAGAGACCATTAGGCTATTAATTGGAACTGGAAATTTAACCACCTACTGCGCCTTGACAATACCTTCCATCTGGCGAAGTGAAGGGACGCTCCTTACAGTGTCCTTTAGTGGCTCTTTGACACTTGCCAATGAGTGACCGATAGAGACATAGTAGGAGGACAACAGGCACACGTTCAGTAGAAACTTAATGGAAGAAAACTATCCAAAGTGGTGAGGTACTATCTGAACCTGTTCCAATAAGAAACATTATTTTTCATTTTACATTGTGTGTGTGTGTGCTCTGATGAACACAACCTAGATAACCTCTCTGGGGTAGTGTCCCACCTGGCCAACATCCAGTGAAATTGCAGAGCGCCAAATTCAAAATACATAAATACTCATAATAAACATTCATAAAAATACAAGTGTTATACATCGGCTTAAAGATGAATTTCTTGTTAATTCAGCCGCTTGGTCAGATTTCAACAAGGCTTTACGGCGGACAGCGCCCTCTTACAAAAGCATACAAACATTTTACAACCAAGTAAAGGAATTACAAAAGTCTGAAATAGTGATAAAATGAATAACTTACCTTTGAAGATCTTCTTCTTGTTGCAGTCACAAGAGTCCCAGCTACACAATAAATGTTAGTTTTGTTCAATAAAGTCCCTCTTTATATCCATGTTGGCGCGTTTTGTTCAGTAATCCACTGGCTCAAAGGCAGTCAAAACATGCAGACGGAATACATCCTAATAGTACCGGTAATGTTCGTCGAAACATGTCAAACAATGTTTATAACTAATCCTCAGGTTGTCTATTGTCTAAATAATCGATAATATTTCAACCGGACAATAGTGTCTTCATTAGAAAGGAAAAACAACAATGGGCGCTCAATTGGCACGCGTGCAAACCAGCTCTGCATTCTTCCTCAGTCCACTCACAAAAAGGGTCTCATTCTTCTTCATTTTTCAGAAAACAAGCCTGAAACAATGTCTAAAGACTGTTGACATCTAGTGGAAGCCATAGGAACTGCAATCTGGGTCCTAACCATTTTGAAACTCCACAGGCATTCAATTGAAAACTACTCACATCAGAAAATCCCACTTCCTGGATGGATTTTCCTCGGGTTTTCGCCTGCCATATCAGTTCTGTTATAGTCCCAGACATTATTTTAACAGTTTTGGACGCTTTAGAGTGTTTTTCTATCCAATAATACCATGCATATCCTGGCTTCTGGGCCTGAGTAACAGGCAGTTTACTTTCGTCACGTTTGTCATTCAAACTTCAAAATACTGCCCCCTACCCAAGAGAGGATAAGAACCACAACCTGCATACATTTTAATCCAGATATTTGTTCGTGTTTCTGTGAAATTTTAACACTGCCATTGAAACATGTGACATTATCAAATCAAACTTTATTTCCCACAAGCGCCGAATACAACAAGTGTAAACTTTACCGTGAAATGCTTACTTACGAGCACTTAACCAACAGTGCAGTTGAAGAAGGAGAAAATATTTACCAAGCAGACTAAGATAAAAAGTAATAATAAAAAGAAACACAATAAGAATAACATTAACGAGGCTATATACAAGGGGCACTGGTACTGAGTCAGTGTGCAGGGGTACAGGCTAGTTAAGGTAATCTGTACATGTAGGTGGGGCGAAGTGACTATGCATAGGTAACAAACAAACAGCGAGTAGGGGGAGTCAATGTAAAATGTCCGGTGGCGATTTTTATGAATTGCTCAGCAGTCTAAGGGCTTAGGGGTAGAAGCTGTTGATGATCTTTTTTGTCCCAGACTTGGTGCTCCAGTACCGCTTGCCGTGCAGTAGCAGAGAAAACAGTCTATAACTTGGGTGACTGGAGTCTGACAATTTTATGGGCTTTCCTCTGACACCGCCTAATTTTTAGGTCCTGGATGGCAGGAAGCTTGGCCCCAGTGATGTACTGGGCTGTTCGCACTACCCTCTGTAGCGCCTTACGGTCAGATGACGAGCAGTTGCCATACCAGGCGGTGATGAAACCAGTCAGGATGCACTCGATAGTGCAGCTGTAGAACCTTTTGAGGATCTGGGGGCCCATGCCAAATCAGGAAGTCCAGGATCCAGTTGCAGAGGGAGGTGTTTAGTCCCAGAGTCCTTAGCTTAGTGATGAGCTTCGTGGGCACTATGGTGTTGAATGCTGAGCTGTTGTCGATGAACAGAATTCTCACATATGTGGTCTTTTTTGTCCAGGTGAGAAAGGGCGGTGTGGAGTGTGATTGAGATTGCGCCATCTGTGGATCTGTTGGGGCAGTATGCAAAATGGAGTGGGTCTAGGGTGTCCGGGAGGATGCTGTTGATGTGAGTCATGACTAGCCTTTCAAAGCACTTCATGGCTACCGACGTGAGTGCCACGGGGTGGTAATCATTTAGGCAGGTTACCTTCACTTCCTTGGGCACAGGGACTATGGTGGTCTGCTTGAAACATGTAGGTATTACAGACTCAGTCAGGGAGAGGTTGAAAATGTCAGTGAAGACACTTGACAGTTGGTCCGAACATGCTTTGAGTACACATTCTGGAAATCCGTCTGGCCCAGCGGCTTTGTTTATGTTGACCTTTTTAAAGGTTTTGTTCACATCGGCTAATGAGAGCGTTATCACTCAGTCATCCAGAACAGCTGGTGCTCTCGTGCATGCTTCAGCATAAAAGGCATTTACCTCGTCAGGTAGGCTCACGACACTGGGCAGCTCGCATGTGGGTTTCCCTTTGTAGTTCATAATTGTTTTCAAGCCCTGCCACATCCTTCGAGCGTCAGAGCCGGTGTTGAAGGATTCAATCTTAATCCTGTTTTGACGCTTTGCTTGTTTGATGGTTTGTCTGAGGGCACAGCGGGATTTCTTATAAGCGTCCGGATTAGTCTCCCGCTCCTTGAAAGCAGCAGTTAAAGCCTTTAGATCGATGCGGATGTTGCCTGTAATCCATGGCTTCTGGTTGGGATATGTATTGTACGTACATTCTCTGTGGGGACGACATCATCAATGCACTTATTGATGAAGCCGATAACTGCTATTGGATGAATCCCGGAACATATTCCATTCTGTGCTAGCAGAACAGTCCTGTAGTGTAGCATCCGCGTCATCTGACTACTTCCGTAATGAGCGAGTCACTGGTACTTCCTGCTTTAGTTTTTGCTTGTAAGCAGGAATCAGGAGGATAGAATTGTCGTCAGATTTGCCAAATAGAGGTCGGGGGAGAGCTCTGGTTGCACATGTGACATGCTGGTAAAAATTTGGTAAAACTGATTTAAGTTTGCCTGCTTTAAAGTCCCCGGCCACTAGGAGTGCCTCTTCTGGGTGAGCATTTTCTCTGGGTGAGCATTTGTGCTCTATACTAGTCTTCCAGGGAAATGGGTCATCATTGCATTGCTGTGTAGTTCTAACCCAATTTCAATCATTGAGCTCTTACTACGTCTCTCATGCTTCTTTCTAACCGGGCTTGGTTTAATAAAAAACGAATTGGCTGCAGTCAAAATTACTTATCTACCAGCAAGTGTCATTTATTTCATGCCCTCACAGGGACAACAAACAATGAGGTGAAAGGACAGAGTACTGGAGGGCATGCGAGCTCCCTTCCCTGGTAATAAAATGTACTCTCTATGATGTCCACAACCCCCTAGGGCTCCAAGTGAAGTGGTCCTAGTGTGGGTCAGGGAGATTGTAAATGGTGGCAATGGCCCTGGCTCTGTGGGGAGCTGACCATTTGCAGACACAGAGCGGCCATTTTTCTCCAACTCCAAAGAGATGTAGTCCATCTCCTGTTTGAGTAATTGTACTCATTACTATCTGCAGGCACTTTTTTAAACGTTGCCAAATAGATTTTTATGAAATTGACAGGGTGGAATTGATTGTAGGATAAAACACTATGGCCTGGTATCCCGGACACAGACTAAGCCTAGTCTTGGACTAAGAATAACTTTTCATTGGGAAATGCCATTGAACATGCTTTTTAGCCCAGGACTAGGCTTCATCTGTGTCTGGGAAACTGGTCCTAAATGAATTTCAGAGAGAACGGGCAGTGAACAAACTTCTATCCTATTCTTCTTTTGTGGACACACACCCCATGTCGGCTCTGTGGTGGCCCTCCTCAAGGTTGTGATACTCCTGCCTCAGCCCAACTAGAGCTATTTACTTATGTCACAGCACATGGGTTAGCTATATTTATAACTATAAACAGTGTGGTTTGAGCCCTGAATGCTGATTGGCTGAACGCTGTGGTATATTAGACCGTATATCACGGGAATGACAAAACATTTATTTTTACTGTTCTAATTACGTTGGTAACCAGTTTATAATAGCTAAGCGCGTTGTGTCACGCATAAGAACATCCCTTAGCCGTTGTATGTTGGCCATATACCGCAACCCCTCATGCCTTATTGCTTAATTCTAACACCATTAATTAATTTCCCCCCTGAGAGTCGAAATTGAATTAGTATTGTTTTTAATCCCCATAAAATCTGTCAGTTTAAGATAGAAATATCGCAGTTAATTCTACTTCCTACCAGCCTCCATTGCAGGAGTCACACATTCTGTGGCTAATGCTTACATGAGAGCTGCTTATCTAACTGTTTATCTATTTCTGGATGGTCTTCATGTCCCTTTGAACCTCTCTGTCTTCCTCCATCTATTCATCTTTCTTGACTGCAGTTTGTGTCACTTGGATTGAGTTCAGAGCCAAAATCCATTCCCATTCTCCTTGAAACAATAAAGTATTCTTCTCTTCTCTTTGGACGTGGTTGCATTCACCTCCAATTGTTAAAGAGTCATTTGCTTTATTTGCTCCTCCCCTCCAAACTTCATAGTCCTATGTTGATAAGCACACCCAAGGATCAAGGTATCTTCAACGGGGCAGAAACACAGAGAGCAAAACGTTGGCATAGGTTCCAGTTTTGTAATGGATTTGGAGCACACACAGTTTCAATCTTTTCCAGGTCCATGAAGAATGAATCATGCCAGTTTAATCAAACTAAGCGTGCACCTACAACAAACAATGAATCTCATGCAGTGCAAATACCCAAAGATTTCAGGACATCTGGACTGCAGACAGATAATCAAAAGACTTTGGTTTCCTGGATTCGAGGCTACTTCAGCATTCACCTATCCTCATACAGAAATCCCCCAAAATAGAATTTCAGTCCTTCAGAAAGTATTCGGACCCCTTGACTTTTTCAACATTTTGTTACATTACAGCCTTATTCTAAAATGCATTGAATTGTTTTTTTCCCCCTCATCAATCTACACACAATACCACGTAATGACAACGCAAAAATAGGTTTTTGGAAGCTTGGCACACCGGTATTTGGAGTTTCTCCCATTCTTCTTTGCGGATCTTCTCAAGCTCTGTCAGGTGGGATAGGGAGCGTTGCTGCACAGCTATTTTCAGGTCTCTCCAGAGATGTTGGATCGGGTTACACTCGGAGCTCTGGCTGCGCCACTCAAGGACATACAAAAACGTGTCCCGAAGCCACTCCTGCATTGTCTTGGCTGTGTGGTTAGGGTCATTGTCCTGTAGGAAGGTGAACCTTCGCCCCAGTCTGAGATCCTGAACGCTCTGGAGCAGGTTTTTTAATGATCTCTAAGTAATTTTCTCCATTCATCTTTGACTCGATCCTGACTAGTCTCCCAGTCTCTGCAGCTGAAAAACATCCCCACAGCATGATGCTGCCAACACCATGCTTCACCAAAGGGATGGTGCCAGGTTTCCTCCAGACGTGACACTTGGCACTCAGGCCAAAGAGTTCAATATTTATTTCATCAGTTTTGAGAGTCTTTTGGTCCCTTTTGGAAAACTCAAAGCAGGCTGTCATGTGCCTTTTACTGAGGAGTGGCTTCCATCTGGCCACTCTACCATAAAGGCCTAATTGGTGGAGAGCTGCAGAGATGGATGTCCTTCTAGAAGGTTGTCCCATCTCCACAGAGGAACTCTAGAGCTCTGTTAGAGTGACCATTGGGTCTTGGTCATCTCCCTGACCAAGACCCTTCTCCCCCGATTGCTCAGTTTGGCCGGGCGGCCAGCTCTAGGAAGAGTCTTGGTGGTTCCAAACTTCTTCCATTTAAGAATTATGGAGGCCACTGTGTGCTTCAATGCCGCAGACATTTTTTGTTACCCTTCCCCAGATCTGTGCCTCGACACAATCCTGTCTCGGTGCTCTACGAACAATTCCTTCGACTTCATGGCTTGGTTTTTGCTCTGACATGCACTATCAACTGTGGGACCTTATATAGACAGGTGTGTGACAGGTGTGTGCCTTTCCAATTCATGTCCAATCAATTGAATTTAGCACAGGTGGACTCCAATATCAAGTTGTAGAAACATCTTACGGATGATCAATGGAAACAGGGTGAACCTGCGGTAAATTTTGAGTCTCATAGCAAAGGGTCTGAATACTTATGTAAATAATGTATTTCTGTTGTTTTTTTTAATTAATTTGCTCAAGTATCCAAAAACCTGTTTTTGCTTTGTCATTATGGGATATTGTGTGTAGATTGCTGAGGAATTTGTTTTGTTTAATCCATTTTAGAATAAGGCTGGATTGTAACAAAATGTGGAAAAAGTGAAGGGGTCTGAGTACTTTCCGAAGGCACTGTATGCTAATAGATTTTAGCTACTGTTTTAAAGCAATATTTTGTGCATTTTTTAAATACTCTCATAGTTCTTTTTAATTAATTTTGGGAGCTTGTGTAAATATTTGGCAGCCATACTGGAAAAACAACAGAGACAAACTGCCCAAAGTTGAAGACAAATCAAGCTGTTGCTCCGAATCACAACTCAGAGACCGCTCTATCTGACTGCACACAATGTCAACATGAAACTGGTCTAGTGAAGCTGGTCTAGTGGAATCAATCTATGAGTAATGCATTTGTACATTAAGCTTTGCCATTGCAATCCATTTAACAATGTACCGCATGTCTTGCATGGCCTCTTTCTGCTTTGTGCTACTTTAACATAGTTATTTTCTACCGGTGAAATCCCCAAAGCACCGCATTGGATCCCATATTGGAAATTACATATTGGGTTGAAGCACTTTTCAATGGCTTTAGACAAGCCCACAATCAGCATCTTAAGGCTGTCATATTGAAAGAACCTGATCCTATTGCTAGCCCTCCTCTTCCATCCCCATCTATTTCTCCTTCTTCTCCCTCGCACCTATTTATTACCCTCCTTCCCCGCCTCCTCTTTCTCATCTCCTTTTCTTCATTTCCATCTCTTCCCATTCATTACATCTCCCTGTGACTTGTGCCTGGTGGCGTTCTCATTTTCTCGTGGCAGACCCCGGAATACCGGGCAATAGGCACGTCTGAAACTGGGGTGGCTGGCTGGCTGGCTTGTTCGGTCTATATCATGCACACAGATGGGGACTGTTACTTTCACTGTTGTTCATCAAGCCTGCTCTGCCAGGGACAGGAGTGGCTAAGTGTGTATGTGTGAAGGAAAGGGTGCCAGCAAGGACTCACAATGTCGCCTATCTCCCTGATTGTTATCACGAAGCGCAGCATGCTAGTCCACCACAGTCTCGTTTTTGTGATCCTGCCAAAGGCCCTATTGAAATGTGTTGTTTTAGCGTGTTACCATCTTGCTTCATGGAGGAGTACAAGGACCCCTCGTGGTACTTGGCCTATCCACAAGGAGTACATGAGAAGACTCTTGAGACTATAGGCTTACTGGTAAAATGTACTTCAGGGGTACTCCAGGAAGAGCAAAATTCAGTTGGTGGTACAGTAATCGAAAAATGCTAGAAACCACTGCTCTAGGAAGTGACGTTGAAGGTCGAACATGGTACAGCAGGCTGCAAATTATCCTTATAACTTCTGTGTGATCAATTTTAAGTTGGTACCATGATTGTATTCGTACCTTGATTGTACTCTGGAAAAAATAGTATACTCACAAATATTGACCAAGTAGATCGCCATACTCCCATTGCCTGCAGTACCATGGTCGGCCTTGAACTTGAACTCCTCAATGAGAGTGGGCAGTCTTCCCCCCCGGTCTCGGCAGCTAGCAGCTGCTGTAGAGATGTCCGTCTCTCTTGGTCCTTAAAAATCTGCTATCCGCACAGCTTTGAGTAACAATTTAGAAGGAAAACTTACAGAAAGTTAAACTATAAACACAATCCCAGTTGTTCATTTAGATAACAGCAAAAACGTAATTTGTATCAAACAACAATGTTTACAATGCCATGGCTGAATGCCTCTTGATTCAATTCTAATTAACAGGACATCCATCCCATTTAGTTACTGTTTTTGTTGTAGTTCTCAGGCCAAAAGATTTAAGCAAATGATCCCAATTCTAGTAGTAGGCAGTGATATTCTCCCATAATAGAGTTAAATCCTAATTAAATGAAGATACAGTGGAGTCCGAAATGATTGACACCCTTGATTATAGACACCCTGTACAGATCAATGATGAATTGGAGGGTGAAGTAAGTGTATGATAGAATCTTCCACTTCGACCACTTAGAAGATGATGTATTATTTTAGGAATCAGTGAGCCGTGGACATGTGTAGAAGTGTTAATGAAGTGTAAACATTTATTCAACAATAAGTCTAAATGTAAAGGATGCCTGTCCTTGCATATGGAAATGACTGTTTGGTACTGCCTGTGAATGTTTAATTTTACAATTGTATACAACCTTTTTCTGGAAACTTTGTCTATATTAATATTACTATGGGTCAGTTTGATCTTAATCCAGCTCTATGTAATCCAAGGTGATTGACTATGAAATCACTTTTTTTATGACTGGTTTTATTAAAATGTATGCCCTTGACACCAGCCCCAAAACTACTGCTAATTGAATATTTCAAATAAATTCTAGTTTTCTCACTCTCAAGGGCGGCTGAGTTGATTAATTCAAGAGTCCCTGAGTGAATTAGATTAGAAGGTAAAAGATACTTCAGTAATACATGTGACATCGATTGTTGCCATCCTCAGTACACTGGGACAATTACTTTGATGAAGACCATTGATGACATGTAATCTTGTTTATCCTCATAACAACTCAAGCAGTGATAATTGATAAGAATGTAGTTCAGGTACCCTGTACCTTTAATTTACAGTCAAAAGAGGCTGTCCTTACTCTTGTCAATTAAGGTCCAGGGGCTGGGTCTTGAGAATGTAGGCTACTTACCACTGTGTTAAAATAATTATCAAATGACATGACATTACGTGTTTGATTGAAGTTTTATCTATAGAATACCACACTTTATAGCCCTAGCATCACAAAGATATCCCCCCATAGATGATACAATTACTACATTCCAATACTTATTTCCGTTGTGGTCCAATGTGAAACAGCAACCAGTTACAAATCCATAAATCAGGCATTTTTTACCTGTTGTCTAAGGTGTAAGTGAAAAGGTTTCAATGAATAAATACATAAAATAAATACAATTCTATCAGGAGTATCTTTCAGTTTCAACATCAGTCGATAGATGGGATAGTGAAGATGGTACCAGAACAGAGCCTTCTCATTAGCAGGTGGGAGTGAGAGAGAGTCTTCCCAGAGTAATCAAAGAGCCATCAAGTGATGGTGAGATTGCTAATGGGTTTTCAGGTGGCTGATTTTACACCCCAGTCCCTCCGGTACAGTGCCTTGCAAAAGTATTCATCCCCTTTGGCATTTTTCCTATTTTGTTGCATTACAACCTGTAATTTAAATAGATTTTTATTTAGATTTCATGTAATGGACATACACAAAATAGTCCAAATTGGTGAAGTAAAATTAAAAAAAATACTTGTTTCAAAAAATATAAAAAATTGAGAAGTTGTGCGTGCATATTTATTCACCCCCTTTGCTATGACGCCCCTAAATAAGATCTGGTGCAACCAATTACCTTCAGAAGTCACATAATTAGTTAAATAAAGTCTACCTGTGTGCAATCTAAGTGACACATGATCTGTCACATGATCTCAGTAAGTATACACCTGTTCTGAAAGGCTCCAGAGTCTGCAACACCACTAAGCAAGGGGCACCACCAAGCGAGCAGCACCATAAAGACCAAGGAGCTCTCCAAACAGATCAGGGACAAAGTTATGGAGAAGTACAGATCAGGGTTGGGTTATAAAAAAATATCCGAAACTTTGAACATCCTACGGAGCACCATTCAATCCATTATTAAAAAAATGGAAAGAATATGGCACCACAACAAACCTGCCAAGAGAGGGCCGCCCACCAAAACTCACGGACCAGGCAAGGAGGGCATTAATCAGCGAGGCAACAAAGAGACCAAATTTAACCCTGAAGGCGCTGCAAAGCTCCACAGCGGAGATTGGAGTATCTGTCCACTTTAAGCCGTACACTAAACACAGCCGGGCTTTAAGGAAGAGTGGCCAGAAAAAATCCATTGCTTAGAGAAAAAAATAAGCAAACACATTTGGTGTTCGCCAAAAGGCATGTGGGAGACACCCCAAACGTATGGAAGAAGGTAATCTGGTCAGATGAGACTAAAATGGAGCTTTTTGGCCATCAAGGAAAACGCTATGTCTGGTGCAAACCCAACACATCTCATCACCCCGAGAACAGCATCCCCACAGTGAAGCATGGTGGTGGCAGCATCATGCTGTGGGGATGTTTTTCATCAGCAGGGACTGGGAAACTGGTCAGAATTTAAGGAATAATGGATGGAGCTAAATACTGGCCAATTCGTGAGGAAAATAAATTCAGACTGGGACAGAGGTTCACCTTCCACCAGGACAATGACCCTAAGCATACTGCTAAAGCAACACTCGAGTGGTTTAAGGGGAAACATTTAAATGTCTTGGAAGGTGCCTAGTCAAAGCCCAGACCTCAATCCAATTGAGAATCTGTGCTATGACTTAAAACCTGTTAGGGATAGGGGGCAGTATTTTCACGGCCGGATAAAAAACGTACCCGATTTAATCTGGTTACCACTCCTGCCCAGTAACTAGAATATGCATATACTTATTACATATGGATAGAAAACACCCTAAAGTTTCTAAAACTGTTTGAATGGTGTCTGTGAGTATAACAGAACTAATATGGCAGGCCAAAACCTGAGAAGATTCTATACAGGAAGTGCCCTGTCTGACAATTTGTTCTCCTACTAGAGCATCTCTATCAAAAATACATCATCTGTGCTGTAACGTGACATTTTCTAAGGCTTCCATTGGCTCTTAGGAAGCCGCCAGAAAGTGGAATGAGAGCTCTCCAGTCTCTGGGCAAAAAACAGCAGGGGTTTTTGTGAGTGGTCCTTCTGAGAACAATGACACTGGATCGCGCGTGCACGAGATGACTCCATGTTTTACTTTCAGTGTTTGAACGAATACAACATCGCCCGGTTGGAATATTATCGCTATTTTACGAGAAAAATCGCATAAAAATGTATTTTAAACAGCGTTTGACATGCTTCGAAGTACGGTAATGGAATATTTTGACATTTTTTGTCATGAAACGCGCCGGGCGCGTCACCCTTCGGATAGTTACCTGAACGCATGAACAAAACGGAGCTATTTCAATATAACTATGGATTATTTCAAACCAAAACAACATTTGTTGTTGAAGTAGAAGTCCTGGGAGTGCATTCTGACGAAGAACCGCAAAGGTAATCCAATTTTTCTTATAGTAAATCTGAATTTGGTGAGGGCCAAACTTGGTGGGTGTCAAAATAGCTAGCCGTGATGGCCGGGCTATGTACTCAGAATATTGCAAAATGTGCTTTCACCGAAAAGCTATTTTTAAATCGGACACCACGATTGCATAACCTCTCTGGGCTAGGCGGGACGAATACGTCCCACCTACGTAACAGCCACTTGCAGCCTGTGGCGCGATTTTCAAAACCTTAAAAATCCTATTACTTCAATTTCTCAAACATATGACTATTTTACAGCTATTTAAAGACAAGACTCTCGTTAATCTAACCACACTGTCCGATTTCAAAAAGGCTTTACAACGAAAGCAAAACAGTAGATTATGTCAGCAGAGTACCAAGCCAGAAATAATCAGACACCCATTTTTCAAGCCAGCATATAATGTCACCAAAACCCAGAAGACAGCTAAATGCAGCACTCACCTTTGATGATCTTCATCAGATGACAACCCTAGGACATTATGTTATACAATACATGCATGTTTTGTTCAATCAAGTTCATATTTATATCAAAAACCAGCTTTTTACATTAGCATGTGACGTTCAGAACTAGCATACCCCCCGCAAACTTCCGGGGAATTCGCTAACATTTTACTAAATTACTCACGATAAACGTTCACAAAAAGCATAACAATTATTTTAAGAATTATAGATACAGACCTCCTCTATGCACTCGATATGTCCGATTTTAAAATAGCTTTTTGGTGAAAGCACATTTTGCAATATTCTAAGTACATAGCCCAGGCATCACGGGCTCGCTATTTAGACACCCGGCAAGTTTAGCACTCACCATAATCATATTTACTATTATAAAAGTTTGATTACCTTTTGTTGTCTTCGTCAGAATGCACTCCCAGGACTTCTACTTCAATAACAAATGTTGGTTTGGTCCAAAATAATCCATCGTTATATCCGAATAGCGGCGTTTTGTTCGTGTGTTCCAGACACTATCCGAAATGGTAAAGAAGTGTCGCGCGCATGGCGCAATTCGTGACAATAAAATTCTAAATATTCCATTACCATACTTCGAAGCATGTCAACCGCTGTTTAAAATCAATTTTTACGCCATTTTTCTCGTAGAAAAGCGATAATATTCCGACAGGGAATCTCCTTTTCGGCAAACAGAGGAAAAAATCACAAAGGCGGGGGCGGTTTGGTCACGCGCATAAGCCCAGAGTCCCTTGATCGGCCACTTGAGAAAGGCGATAATGTGTTTCAGCCTGGGGCTGGAATGACGACATTCTGTTTTTTCCCGGGCTCTCAGAGCCTATGGAAGACGTGGGAAGTGTCACGTTAGAGCAGAGATCCTTAGTAAAAGATAGAGATGGAAAAGAAGTTCAAGAAATGGTCAGACAGGCCACTTCCTGTAAAGGAATCTCTCAGGTTTTGACCTGCCATTTGAGTTCTGTTATACTCACAGACACCATTCAAACAGTTTTAGAAACTTTAGGGTGTTTTCTATCCATATGTAATAAGTATATGCATATTCTAGTTACTGGGTAGGAGTGGTAACCAGATTAAATCGGGTATGTTTTTTATCCAGCCGTGTCAATACTGCCCCCTAGCCCTAACAGGATAAAGGAGTTCTGTGTCTATAATTCTTTGTGAACATTAATCGTGAGTAATTTAGTAAATTCACCGGAAGTTTGCGGTGGGTATGCTAGTTCTGAGCATCACATGCTAATGTAAAAAGCTGTTTTTTGATATAAATATGAACTTGATTGAACAAAACATGCATGTATTGTATAACATGATGTCCTAGGAGTGTCATCTGATGAAGATCATCAAAGGTTAGTGCTGCATTTAGCTGTGGTTTTGTTTTTTGTGACATATATGCTTGCTTGGAAAATGGCTGTGTGATTATTTTTGGGAGGGTACTCTCCTGACATAATCTAATGTTTTGCTTTCGCTGTAAAGCCTTTTTGAAATTGGACAATGTGGTTAGATTAACGAGAGTCTTTTCTTTCAAATGATGTAAAATAGTCATATGTTTGAGAAATTGAAATTATAGCATTTTTAAGGTTTTTCGTATTTCGCGCCAGGCGCTACCATTGGATATTGGTGAGGCGTTCCGCTAGCGGAACGTCTGTCCCTAACAGGTTTTAAAGATTGCTGTACACCAGCGGAACCCATCCAACTTGAAGGAGCTGGAGCAGTTTTCCCTTGAAGAACGGGCAACAATCCCAGTGGCTAGATGTGCCAAGCTTATAGAGACATACCCCAAGAGACTTGCAGCTGTAATTGCTGCAAAAGGTGGCTCTACAAAGTATTGACATTGGGGGGTGAATAGTTATGAACGCTCAAGTTTTCCGTTTTTTTGTCTTATTTCTTGTTTGTTTCACAATAAAAAAATATTTTGTATCTTCAAAGTTGTAGGCATGTTGTGTAAATCAAATGATACAAACCCCCCCAAAAATCTATTTTAATTACAGGTTGTAAGGAATAGGAAAATAGGAAAAATGCCAAGGGGGATGAATATTTTGGCAAGCCACTGTATTTCCCCTCTGTAATGTTTTGTTTTGCCCGTCTCGTAGGAATATTTTAAGTGTTGAGGCTGTCTAATGGAATTGTGACTGCTCATGACTAAAACTAATTGGGCTGGCCATTTATTGTGTGTGTCTGTGTGTAGCAATATAGCTAAGACTATGTGTGTTTGTTTGTGTGTGTGTGTTTACTTATATGATAACGCCTAGCCCTCCTGCCATTAGATTGAGGGACTATAATGAGAGAGACTAAAATTACCTTTTTATACAACGACTCCCTCCACCTCCCATGGAGAAACCTCCCGTTTCAAACAGGGAAGGTATAGTCAGTGTACCTTTTGCTACCTCATTCTAACATGCAGACAGTGTGCTGATATGGTCAAGGGTACTTACCCCAGACTCTTATCTGAAATGACTATGCATGAGAGGGACCGGTCCTGATATTTACACAGTGTGGCATAACTTTCCCCGCTGACCGCTCCCCCTTGACCATCAATCATGAATAGGCCATCCATCAAACGCCCCGCCAGTCCTGCCCCCTCGTGACACACCAACGTTTTTCCAATTTAAAATCTGATATTGATGGCTACTAGCTAGTACCCAGCTGCCTTCCCCGAGCTCAGCCTTACAAGCCAGACTATTTCTCCCCATGACCATAATTCAGAAAATGCCATCTCCATATGCAATTTCAGAAAAAGGGCTCTTTTTAGAATAATTATTATGATTTCAAAAACATAATTTCCCTTTCTGTTTTGATTGATTGGTCCAGGCTCCTCTGCGTCCAGACCAGCAGCATGTGCTCACACTCCAGGGTCAGCATGCTGGTTTTGCCATGCATAATTTCAGCCCGTCATTATCTGATGAATGTGAGGCCTTTGTTTCCTCGGACAGATGTTCCCGACGTGCCTTGTTCTTTTGGAGGAGCTGCCAGGACATTAACAGTTCAGCAGGTTGCTAAACAAACAGAGGAACAGCTTACAGCTCCCCTCCCTTAAGTCTTTATCATTAGAAAGCTCCGTAATGAATTCGCCACGAGATGGGCCAAGCAAAGCCTGGACCTCACTACGAGCTGTCGAGAGGTGAATCGAAAAGTAGCGCAACTCTCTGGCATACTCTAGGTCATTTGACCTTAGCCTGAGGATAAGGAGGAGAGAGCAGAATACATTATAAAGGAGAATATAGAAAATCTGTCTAAACCCCTGACTCATTGATTGTTGGACTGTCTGTCAAAGTTCTCACTTCCTCACTCAGGGAGAGCGAGGTAGAGATAGAGTGAGAGCTACGTCACCAGGTTATGCAGCCCTAGACAGAACTTTGCAGAATAACGCAAATCTACTAAATTAATAAACTTTTTGTCACAGCGAAGATACTACATTCAGGAAGCCCAATCGATTGTGAGATATGTGTCTTATACGATACATTTAGGTTGTGGGTTCGCAATTTACCTTTCTGAGATCTCTGCCAATCAAAGTGAAAACAGCAGCCCGTGGGTTTACTGCTCATGCAACCACACACGCACAAGGGGATTCCTCAAAAACACAACACACCATCAGTTTTCAAAATAGTCTACATCAGACGTTAGGACATCACCCAATACAACACACCTTTTAATAGATTGTCAGAAGCATCATCAGGCCTCGGCAGTAGCCTATTTCATTTCGCTCTTTCAATGCATTTCTCTGCAAACCAAGCAGAAAATGCTGTATTCTACCGGTGGCGTCGTATCCATACAAATACATTAGAAGATAACTGTCTATCTGATCAGAAACACTGTGCTCACAACCTTTATCTCCTAAAAGATGTCGCTAGTTTATTTTGTTCAATTTGTTTTATATATTGTGCAAAATGTTTTTCCCAGGCGTGAGCCCTCCAGGCATGAGTCCCGTGCGAAAAACAACACATAATGAGCTTAAGAAATGTACAGTATACTGAAGAAAAGTTTGACCCACATTTTAGATAAGAAAACATCTGCCCACTTTTTTGTCATGTTAACCATCCATCCTAATCAAATAATTCCATATGTCCGTCTTTTATCTTTATAAACTTTTCATAGCCTATTCCATTATATGGGGTCATACAATGAGCAACACTGCAGCTGTTAATTGCAGTGATCATGATTCATCACGTATGATATATATAGTCAATACACAACTTTCAAGGAGAAGGGTATTTAATGAAAACATATAATACTTTGACATTTTATCAAATATGCCTACATTATCACATTCTCCTGCTCCATTGTGGAAGGCAATTTGGCCCTGGCTTGCAATGAAATCCCCTACATCATTTTGCTAATTATTTTTAATTGGTCTACCGATTTGTAAATGTAAATGTAGTAATAATAGCCTATTTCATAGACCCCAATGAAAAATTGGACAGTTAGCATAAATCACATTTCGATAGATGCATGCATAAGTACCTAGGCTACCTATTGTATCTGCAACAGAAATACATTTGAGTAAAGCCAGGGTGTCGATGTATGTGGATGACTCAACACCATACACATCAGCTACAATAGCGACTGAAATGACTGCAATACTTAGCAAAGAGCTGCAGTTAATTGCAGAATGGGTGGCAATGAATAAGTTGGTCCTAAATATTTCAAAAACTAAACGCATTGTATGCGGGACAAGTCATTCACTAAACCCTAAACCTCAACTAAATCTTGTAATGAATAATGTGGAAATTGTGCAAGTTGAGGTGAATAAACTGCTTGGAGTAAACCTGTATTGTAAACTATCATGGTCAAAACATATTGATACAACAGTAGCTAAGATGGGGAGTCTGTCCATAATAAAGCGTTGTTCTGCCTTAACAGCACTATCAACAAGGCAGGTCCTACAGGCCCTAGTTTTGTAGCACCTGGACTACTGTTCAGTAGTGTCGTCAGGTGCCACAAAGAGGGACTTAGGAATATTGCAATTGGTTCAGAACAGGGCAGCACGGCTGGCCCTTAGATGTACACAGAGAGTTAACATTAATAATATGCATGTCTTTCTCTCTTGGCTCAAAGTGGAGGAGAGATTGACTTCATCACTACTTGTATATGTGAATATATTGTATATGGAATGCACCGAGCTATCTGTTTGAACTACTGGCACACAGCTCAGACACCCATGCATACCCCACAAGACATGCCATCAGATGTCTCTTCATAGTACCCAAGTCCAGAACAGACTATGGGAGGTGCACAATACAACATAGAGCCATGACTACATGCAACTCTATTCCCCATCAAGTAACACATGCAAGCAGTAAAATGTTATTTAAAATACAGATAAAAATACACCTTATGGAACAGTTGGTACTGTGAAGCAACCCAAACACAGGCACAGACACATGCAAACATACACACAATAACATACGAACGTGGATTTTGTGTTGTAGATATCTGGTAGTAGAGTAGGGGCCTGAGGGCACACACTTAATGTGTTGTGAATTCTGTTGTGAATGTATTGTAATGTTTTTCAAATTTTATAAGTGCCTTCATTTTGCTGGACCCCAGGAAAAGCAGCAGAAGCAGCTAATGGGGATCCATAACAAATACAAATACTAGGCTGTACACACCACCCTCTGTAGTGCCTTGCAGTCGGGTGCCTTGCAGTTACCGTACCAAGCGGTGATGCAGCCAGTCAAGATGCTCACAATGGTGCAGCTGTATAACTTGTTGAGGATCTGAGGGGGGAAGAGGCGCTGTTGAGCCCTCTTTACAACTCTGTGGGTGTGTGTGGAGTCAAACCATGTTAATTCCTTAGTGATTAGGACACTTGAAGCTGCTCCATAACAGCCCATCGATGTGGATGGAGGCGTGCTCACTCCTCCATTTCCTGTAGTCCATGATTCGCTCATTTGTCTTGCTGACGTTGAGGGAGAGGTTGTTGTCCTGGCACCACGCTGCCAGGTCTCGGACCTTCTCCTCTATAGGCTGCCTCATCGTCGGTGATCAATCCTACCACCGTTGTGTCAGCAGCAAACTTGATCAAGGTATTGGAGTCGTGCGCGGCCACGCAGTCGTGGGTGAATAGGGAGTACATGAGGTGACTAAGCACACACCCCTGAGGGGCCTCTGTGTTTATGGTCAGCGTGGCGGATTTGTTGTTGCTTACCCTCACTGCCTGGGGGTGGCCAGTCAGGAAGTCCAGGATCCAGTTACAGAGGGAGGTGTTCAGTCCCAGGTTCCTGAGCCCAGTGATGAGCAGCATTCTTGCATAGGTATTTATTTTGTGTAGATGGGTGAGGGCTGTGTGTATTCAATATAGTTTGCATCATCTGTGGATCTGTTGGGGCGGTATGCAAATTGGAGTGTGTCCAAAGTGTCTGGGATGATGGTGTTGATGTGAGTTATAACCGGCCTTTCAAAGCAGTTCATGGCTATAGATGTGAGTGGTGTGGGGTGGTAGTCATTTAGGCAGGTTACCTTGGCGTTCTTGGGTACGCTGGTGGTGTGCTTGAAACAAATTGATATTACACACTAGAATAGGTTGAAAATGTCAAGGAAGACACTTGCCAGCTGGTCAGCGCATGCTCTTAGTACGCTTCCTGGTATTCCGTCTGGCCCCACACCTGCGAATGTTAACCTGTTTAAAGGTTTTACTCACATCGGCTACGGAGAGTGAGATCACACAGTCATCCGGAAAAGTTGGTGCTCTCATGTATGGTTCAGTGTTTCGAAGTGAGCATAGAAGGAATTTAGCTCATCTGGTAGGGTCGTGTCGCTTGGCAGCTCGCGGCTAGGTTTCCCTTTGTAATCTGTGACAGTTTGCAAGCCCCTGCCACACCCGCCGAGCTTCAGAGCTGGCATTGTAGGATTCGATCGTAGTCCTGTATTGACACTTGTTTGATGAATCGTCATAGCAGGATTTCTTATAAGTGTCCGGATTAGTTCCTCGCTCCTTGAAAGTGCCAGCTCTAACCTTTAGCTTAGTGTGGATGATGAGTTCATGACATTTTAATACTTTTTTATATATAGCACAATAGCATTTTCATGAGTTTATGTTAATATGGGCTATATGTAAAAAAATAACATGAAATTAAAATATTTGGTGGAGTGCCATTGTACAACTATGAAACAGAAAGCATATGTGTTGGTACACGGTAACCACTTATTTTTATAACGACAAAAAAACATGTTGTCAAATTATGAAAACATCAGCAGCCTAGACATCATTGTAAGTGTGCTCAATAAATAGTGAAAATCAGCACAATAGCAAAATTGGCATTAAAATGAATTTAAGTGCCAATATGACAAAAGTAAAAAAAATATATATATATTGTATATATTTTCCAATAAAATGTATATGTCATATCTCACAATCGATTGGGCTTCCCTAATGGAGTATTTTTGCTGTGACGGAACATACATTTTTTCCATACATTTGCGTTATTCCACAAAGTTCTATCTAGCACTGCAGTGAGTGGGGGGCCTGCATAACCTGATGGTTTAGCTCTCGCACTAGCTCAACGTCGCTCTCCCTGAGTGAGAGGGAGGTGAGTACTTTGACAGATAGTCCAACAATGAGTCAGAGGGGTTTATGAACTCAATTTAGAAATTTGCTGTTATTTTACATTTCAGTGCAATCTGGGAAAGCAGAACTGACAAACTTCATTAAGTGATGCATGGCCTTTCACGTTGGCAAATGCCAGTATAACGATGTTGCTAGCGTTGATGTGAAAGAGTTAAGTTAAAACGTTTTCACAGCAATGGATAGTAAGTGGGAAGACAACTCAGTTAAATGTAGTCTGTTTGAAGTAATGTTGTCCAATGAAGCTCAAATTGTATCCATCGGATTGAATCCCAGCCTGTGTTTGGCCCTACAGACTGCAGACCCAAGCAGCCTTATTTGCTGCTGCCATGGTTACCCATGGGTCAAAGTAATTAACAAGAGGTCGTACTCATACATAGGATTGACCTGTTGTCCAGTCACTCCAATGTCCCAGGTACATCTTGCCTGGATTTTAGATCAAAGTCTTTTATAATATACTTATTTTTGAAGCAAGCGGACAAAATCATTCTGTCATTTTGAGATATGACTCGTCATTATACATCAGCCTACCTTTGGGGGGGGGGGGGGGGGGAGAATCAGTGAAGTAGGAAGACTCAGATGTGCTCATTTTGACTAGAGCTCACGGACCCGAAAAGAGTCAAGCATCGACTTTACTTTCCCTTTCTGCACCTTAACTGGACAGTAAATGGAGGAATTACAACTAGAATTGGCTACCCACTGAGCAAAAACTGGTTGAATCAATGTTGCTTCCATGTCATTTCAACAAAATATTTAATTTACATTTACATTTTAGTCATTTAGCAGACGCTCTTATCCAGAGCGACTTACAGTAGTGAATGCATACATTTCATTTAATGCATTTTCTTTTTTTTTTGTACTGGCCCCCCGTGGGAAACGAACCCACAACCCTGGCGTTGCACACACCATGCTCTACCAACTGAGCCACAGGGATGACGTTGAATCAATGTGGAAAAATAATTGGATTTTTAAAAAGTAATCAACTTAAGGGAATTTGGTATTTTTTTACCTAAATCCAATGACATGGTGACATTTTTTTATGATTTCACGTGAGTTGACAGCTCAACCAAATGTCTGTGCCCAGTGGGTAAAAGGGTTCAGCTATTGTCTATAGACAGGAACTTTTGTGTATGTGTGTTCCCTGTCTCCATAAAGGTGGTCTCAGGAGACCAGACTACAACAACATATTCTCTTCAGAGAATGGCTTGTTCTGGAGAAACCTAGAATGGCTTGAGTTGAGGTTACCACAAAGGTATTCAAAACGTAATGAAAGATCATGCAAGGGTAGCACGAAGGAAGAGAGAGTGTTGGGGAAAACACACACTATTTCATCAAATCAATTCTCCCGGACTCTGCGAGTACTGGTTGACATTTGAACGGTGAGCCAATTCTAAGTAAGTGAATAGAATCCCGCATTAATCCTAGACGGCTTGAGTGCCAGAGAATTTGTCAGAATCGGTCATACACAGGATAATGGCTGCCGTTTTACGGTCCCCTAACCAATTGTGCTGTTGTGTGTGTTTTTTCGCGTTATTTGTAACTTATTTTGTACATAATGTTTCTGCCACCATCTCTTATGACTGAAAAGAGCTTCTATATATCAGGACAGTGATTACTCACCTCGTACGGGAAGAAGATTTTTGCTTTAATGAGTAGGATGCGAAGGATTTACATCAGACACCCGACAAGGCCCTCATCACCGTCATTTGCAGGAGAAAGAGACGGAGATATTGGGGACGTAGGTCGGGGTGCCTTGTAAGGATCTGACGGGGAGTGGGTAATCTGCCTTTACCATCGGTCCTATTTACCAACGTACAATCATTGTCTAATAAAATAGACAAACTAAGATCACATATACAGTGGTTCTTCCTTTAAAAGTTGAGTCATACTGCGACACACCTTGCGTGCTGCCGCAACATTCTGTGAACCGTAATTTAATTCTCTACCATTTTCTCTGTTACTGCAAGTTATTGCTAGTTTGCCCACCAGAGGGCATCTTTGAGAAGCTATTGATAGTCTTCCATATTGCAGACACACGGGAGACCGGGGTTCAATCCCCCAACGGGAAGGAGTAGGCTGTCCTGTATTTAAGAATGAGTTCTTAACTGATTCCATATGTGTTATTTCATAGTTGTGATGACTTCACTATTATTCTACAATGTAGAAAATAGTAAAAATATAAAACATCCTGGAATGAGTAGGTGTGCCCAAACTTTTGACAGGTACTTGCTTAATTAATTTGATTAACTTCTTTGGGATAGGGGGCAGTATTTTCACGGCCGGATAAAAAACGTACCCGATTTAATCTGGTTACTACTCCTGCCCAGAAACTAGAATATGCATATAATTAGTAGATTTGGATAGAAAACACTCTAAAGTTTCTAAAACTGTTTGAATGGTGTCTGTGAGTATAACAGAACTCATATTGCAGGCCAAAACCTGAGAAGATTCCATACAGGAAGTGCCCTGTCTGACAATTTGTTGTCCTTCTGTTGCATCTCTATCAAAAATACAGCATCTGTGCTGTAACGTGACATTTTCTAAGGCTTCCATTGGCTCTCTAAAGCCGCCAAAAAGTGGAATGGGGTGTCTGCTGTCTCTGGGCAAAGTACAGCAGCAGAATTTGTGAGTGGTCAGCCTGGGGACAGTGAGACTGAGATGCGCGTTCACGAGACTACTCAATTTTTTTCTTTCAGCCTTTGAATGAATACAACGTTGCCGGTTGGAATATTATCACTATTTTACGAGAAAAGTAGCATAAAAATGTCTTTTAAACAGTGTTTGACATGCTTCTAAGTACGGTAATGGAATATTTTGAATTTTTTGGTCACGAAACGAGCCATTTTCCAAGCACGCATATATGTCACATAAACCCAAACCACAGCTAAACCCAAGCCACAGCTAAATAATTGTCCTCAGATGGACCACTCACAAAAACCCCTGCTGGTTTTCGCCCAGAGACTGCAGAGCTATCATTCCACTTTCTGGCGCCTTCCTAGAGCCAATGGAAGCCTTAGAAAATGTCAAGTTACAGCAAAGATGCTGTATTTTTGATAGATAGGCTACAGAAGGACAAGAAATGGTCAGACAGGGCACTTCCTGTATACAATCTTCTCAGGTTTTGGCCTGCCATATGAGTTCTGTTATACTCACAGACACCATTCAAACGGTTTTAGAAACTTTAGAGTGTGTTCTATCCAAATCTACTAATTATATGCATATTCTAGTTTCTGGAGAGGAGTAGTAACCAGATGAAATCGGGTACGTTTTTTATCCGGCCGTGAAAATACTGTCCCCTATCTTAAGGAAAATTTGGTCGGTGATAGTTTTTTTTCACACCTAGGTCAGCTATTAGACTATTCTTTAGTGAATGTTGAATAGTCTATTGTTCAGCTGTTAGCACCCCTCCCTAACTTGCAACAAATTGATTAATTTTAGTTTTGAAAAACTCTAAAATCATTTTTCTGAAAGCAACTTTTTTATTGTTCTGAAAGCAAAAACGAGGCTTCAAAGTGATTTTTTTTTATTTTGCAATCAAATATTTTGTAATAGAGTACAAAACTTCATGCATTTTATTCCACAAAAATATTTTTAAAACAAAAAATATATTTGAAAACAAAAGTCGCTATCAACCTCCCTCCATTTTGGCCATTTTTTGAGTGTCAGTTTGGCTGCATCCAATACTGTTCAGCCTTTCTTTCTGACACAATCATCATTGCAAGAATGATCCAGCTTTGTTGCATTGCTCGGCAACAGTACTCTGTTCCCCTGCACCCCCGTCTCTTGTCCATATTGATACAAATCATACATTTGTTCCAAGATGTATAATGTCGCCATCAAATCTAAGAAGTTATTTTATCTTTTTTTATTCTTACTTATTCCTAGACACATTTTCAATGATGTATGAAATTGGAGTTGTTCTTCATCAACTGGTAATACATAAATAATGAAGCAGGTTAATATGTTAAACATTTAACTTTTAATTACAATGCTTTTTTTCAAGATACAACAGGTAAGTATATCATTTTGAATACATATTGCATATTTCCCATCACCTAATGAACAACCACAATACCAGTCTGGTGTTAAGATTTCTGTGCTGTATTGACATATCCTGGAAATTACATCTGCTGCTTTAGATTGAACGGTCATATCTCAGTTATTGTTTTCATATCTACAAAAAATAAGATATTTTCTTCACTTTCAGAGTGCGAGCTGATCAAGGGGTTGAAAATGTAGATATTGCCAGATGTTCACTGTCCGAGGAACAGGCAGAAGCTTTATTGCTGGCAAAAGTGTCCATAACCAGAGATAATTAAACTGTTCTGTGTTCTTTTTCTTTCTTCCTCTCTGCCTGTCTTGTTGTAAATGGAACCTGTCTCACATGCAGTTTGGAGGAAGAAGGATACCTTGACCTGTCGAATTCTATCAACCTCTTCTGTGTGGAATATGTGTTCCTACCTCGTCTGCAGGCAGATCTGCAGAATTTCACAGTGAGTTGGAATAATCACCCTTTAAGTACAGAGGCGAATCTGACACCTCACCACATGTGGCATATTGGAACACTCCAAACACCTGTGCACATTTTGGTTTTTGCCTTAGCACTACACAGCTGATTGAAATGATCAAATCATCATCAAGCTTCAAGTGGTATTTGTCTAATAATTACATTATCTTCTATTGTTTGTCTTCATGTGTCTGTCTTTCAGCATAAAGTACTCTTTGACCACTTAGTGTGGACACCAGATAAGACCACACACACACACACACACACACACACACACACACACACACACACACACACACACACACACACAATAACAGTCTCTCTCTTTCACTTCATCCCTCTCCCCCTTCTCCCTAAATGCTCTAGGTTATTTCAGCTGTGTCGGTGAACCCCTCCCTCCAGCATCTGAACTGGCTGACACAGAGGGCACAGCATGATCATAGGTGAGAGGTCAGGTCAACAGGAAGTATTGTTAAAGAGATGCTTTACACTGAAATACAGATAGAGATGTAGTAGTCCCAGAGTTAATGATCCAAGGTCAGTTTTGCTTTTCACCTCCTGATGATTATGACTGACCATGTTAGAATAAAAAAAACAAGGCTTAATCATGCTCTCTCTCTATCCATCTGTCTCTTGTCTGCAGGTATGTTTTGATGTGAGAGAGGAAGCCAGTCCCATTATCGCCACCTCACCCGCTCTTAAGATAACCTTCGGGCCAACTGGGGGCCCAAAGCTGGTTAAGAGACACTGCAATTGTGATGAACTGAGAGAATATTAGGGTAGCACTGTAATTCATTAATCATATACTTTCTGCCTCTGTTCTTACCCCTTTCCCTTCCTGTCTTCTACACCTCTCTCCCCAACTCTTCTATCTTCCTTGTTTTATAATGCACACCATATGTGCATTGAAGTACAGATTTAACTTCTATTTATAATATTACAATTATCATAATTATAATGCATGTATTATGTATTTATAACACCTGGATAATGGACTTCTTTCAAAAAAGCATTTAACATTCTCCACTGGTTGAAATTAAGTATCTCATTGAAATACTATCCTGTCTCCTCAGATTAATGTAGATGGAGTTAGATATGCATACTTTTGTTAAGTATATAATTGTAGAACATACATGCAGACACAGCATCATTCAAAGAATGGAGTTTGATACACCTGGTATTGGAAATGACTGAAAAAGAATCTCACAAAAATTCATACCTGAACCACACCTTTATTTGCCAAAGAAGAGTACATGGTCAGTGAATATATTCAATGTGCAGGCTACAATGTGGGGGATCTCATGCGTGGTAATAACTACAGTACATGTATATAGGACTTGTATCCTTGGCACAATAAAGTTATTATATTCTACTCAATCCATTAATGCCATTCAGACTTGAAGTTGATACGACAACTATGATAGCTGAGGTTCATAGATTGGTATGAATATTAGTTCAGAACATTTTAGGGTCCATACACAGATCGGCAACATACTGTAGCTAGCTACACATACATAGGCATACAGTTATTTTTATCCTCCACTACACAATAAGCAAGTAAATAGTTAGCTAGCTATGTTACTTCAGCAGCATTGCACGGCAAGGCAAGCTTACGTAACTGTACATTCAATTTGCAGTATATGCTTTAGCTAGATTCTTTACATCCACTGTTTCCCAAGACGACAGCCTGGTTTGCTGGTTTTCTCAGGAATCCCTAAAACATTAAACAACACGAATTACAATGTCATACTGTACTCATGTCATAACACCAGCTAGCTAGCTGGCTAATGTTAGTTAGTCAGTTAACTTGCTAAATCGCGATTTTCGTAAATTAACTTTATGACAAAAAAATATGCACAATCGTTTGCCTCTACATTAACCTCTATGGGCTAGGTGGGACGCTAGCGTGCCACCCATGGTGCACTCCATCAACAGCAGGTGCATTTCAAGAGCGGCAAATTTGAATCCAAATAAATGACAAAATTCAAATTTTTCAAAAATACAACTATTTTACACCATTTGAAAGATAAACATCTCCTTAATCTAACCACGTTTTACGATTTCAAAAAGGTTTTACGGCGAAAGCATAAATTTAGAGTATGTTAGGACAGTACATTTACAAGAGTTGTGTGTAATGTTTTGTCAAGTCAAAGACAGGGTCACCAAAACCATAAAACCAGCTAAAATGATGCACTAACCTTTTACAATCTCCATCAGATGACACTCCTAGGACATTATGTTAGACAATGCATGCATTTTTAGTTCTATCAAGTTCATATTTATATCCAAAAACAACGTTTTACTATGGCATTGATGTTGAGGAAATCGTTTCCCTCCAATAACCGGCAGTCAAGTCAGCGTCACAAATTAAATAATTAAAATTAGAAAACATTGGTAAAATATTATATTGTCATTTAAAGAATTATAGATTTACATCTCTTGAACGCAATCAACTTGCCAGATTTAAAAATAACCTTACTGGGAAATCACACTTTGCAATAATCTGAGCACTGCGCCCAGAAAAATACACGTTGCGATACAGACTAGACGTCATGTTGGGGAGATCTAAAATCGAAAATACTATGTAAATAATCCATTACCTTTGATTCTCTTCATCAGATGTCACTTCCAGGTATCACAGGTCCATAACGAATGTAGTTTTGTTCAAAAAAGCTCATCATTTATGTCCAAAAATCTCCGTCTTGTTAGCACATGATCTAAGCCAGCCGGACTTCTCGTCATGAACGAGGGGAAAAAATATATTTCCGTTCGTTCAAACATGTCAAACGTTGTATAGCATAAATCATTAGGGCCTTTTTTAACCAGAACATGAATAATATTCAAGGTGGACGAATGCATACTCTTTTATAACGTATTGGAACGAGGGTACCCAACATGAACTCGCGCGCCAGGTGTCTAATGGGACATCATCGTTCCATGGCTCTTGTTCGGTCAGATCTCCCTCCAGAAGACTCAAAACACTTTGTAAAGGCTGGTGACATCTAGTGGAAGCAATAGGAAGTGCCAAAATATTCCTCAGCCCCTGTGTTTTTCAATGGGATAGGTTTAAAGTCAATACAACACATCAGGTATCCACTTCCTGTCAGAAAATGTCTCAGGGTTTTGCCTGCCAAATGAGTTCTGTTATACTCACAGACACCATTCAAACAGTTTTAGAAACTTTAGAGTGTTTTATATCCATATATAATAAGTATATGCATATTCTAGTTACTGGGTAGGATTAGTAACCAGATTAAATCGGGTACATTTTTTTTATCCAGACGTGCAAATGCTGCCCCCTAGCCCTAACAGGTTAACTAACATATTCCTCTCAATTGTACATTTTTAGCTTGACTAGTTATGACGTTACAATTACTTACATTTGCTTCCCCGTAATGTTTTGTCAGCCAACTTTGTTGAAGAAAGTCACCAGGGACGGTTGGCTCGTGTCAAATTTGTCATTGGAACCACTCGATATGATTGGTCATATAAAAACCTTGGGACCCAAATGCATAATGAGTGCTCTAACTCCCCCTTGTGGTGGTCTGGAGAAATGAAGCCATGACGCTGGGTACCTCTAAGTCCCACGGTGTAAGCTCACAACTTTTAAAGGAGGAACCACTGTATCCTACCAACGGGATATTTAAAACTGTAATATCTTATGTTTCACCAAGTCACGGCTGAACGACGACATGAATAACATACAGCTGTCGGGTTTTATGCTGAATTAGCACGATAGAATATCCGCCTCTGGCAAGAAAAGGGATGGCGGTCAGTGTATATTTGTAAATAACAGCTGGTGCACGACATCTAATGAAGTCTCAAGGTTTTGCTCGCCTGAGGTAGAGTATTTCATGATAAGCTGGTAGACAACACAATTTACCAAGAGAGTTTTCATCTATATTCTTAGTAGCTGTTTATTTACCACCACAAATCAATGCTGGCACTAAGATGGCACTCAATGAGCTGTATACGGCCATAAGCAAACATGAAAACCGCTCATCCAGAAGTGGTGCTCCAGGTGGCCGGAGACTTTAATGCAGGGAAACCAGAGGGGAAAAAAACTCTAGACCACCTTTACTCCACACACAGAGATGCGTACAAAGCTCTCCTTCGCCCTCCATTTGGAAAATCTGACCATACTTCTATCCTCCTAATTCCTGTTTACAAGCAAAAACTAAAGCAGGAAGCACTAGTGACTCGGTCAATAAGAAAGTGGTCAGATGAAGCAGATGCTAAACTACAGGACTGTTTTGCTAGACTGGAATATGTTCTGGGATTCTTCCGATTGCATTGAGGAGTACACCACATCAGTCACTGGCTTCATCAACAAGTGAATCGATGACGTCATCCCCACTGTGACTGTACGTACAATTGAAGTTGGAAGATTACAGGCAACATCGCTATGCCCTCTGACGAACCATAAAACAGGCAAGCGTCAATATAGGACTAAGATTGAATCATACTACACCATCTCCGATGCTCGTCGGATGTGGCAGGGCTTGCAAACATTTACAGACCACAAAGGGAAGCACGCTGACCAACTGGCAGGTGTCTTCACTGACATTTTCAACCTGTCACTGACTGAGTCTGTAATACCAACATGTTTCAAGCAGACCACCATAGACCCTGTGCCCAAGAACATTAATGTAACCTGCCTAAATGATTACCAACCCATAGCAGTCATGTCTGTAGCCCAGAAACCCTAGACCCACTGCATACCGCCCCAACAGATCCACAGATAATGAAATCTCTATTACACTCAACACTGCCCTTTCCCACCTGGACATTAGGAACACGTATGTGAGAATGCTTTTCATTGACTACAGCTCAGCGTTCAACACGATAGTGCCCTCAAAGCTCATCACTAAGTTAAGGACCCTGGGACTAAACACCTCCATCTACAACTGGAAGCTGGACTTCCGTCCCCAGGTGGTAAGGTTAGGTAATAACACATCCACTGCGTTTATCCTCAACACGGAGGCCCCTCAGGGGTGCGTGCTCAGTCCCCTCCTGTACTCCATGTTCACTCATGACTGCATAGCCAGGCACGACTCCAACACCTGATGACAAAACAATGGTAGGCCTTATCACCGACATAACGATGAGGTAGCCTATAGGGAGGAGGTCAAAGTCCAGGCAGTGTGGTGCCAGGAAATCAACCTCTCCCTCAACATGATCTAGACAAAGGAGATGATTGTGGACTACAGGAAAAGGAGGTGCGAGCACCCCCCCATCCTCATAGACGGGGCTGTAGTGGAGCAGGTTGAGAGCTTCAAGTTCCTTGGTGTCCATATCACCAACACACTATCATGGTCCAAACACACTAAGACAGTCGTGAAGAGGGCACGACAAAGCCTTTTCGACCACAGAAGACTGAAAAAATTTGGCATGGGTCCTCAGATCCTCAAAAGGTTCTACAGCTGCACCATCAAGAGCATCCTGACTGGTTGCATCACTGCCTGGTATGGCAACTGCTCGACTGGGTTTGAGTTCGTACAAGCATCAGTGTAACAGTAGACCTAAGAAAACAATGGACCCAGCAGAGATTTCTCAGTCTTCTGAGGAACATGCCGAACTACACCATTTACGGTCGGCTCTCACCCACCATGGAACTGTGATTGGCCACCATGAGGCGAGGCTGCAGGCATTATCAGATGATTTAAGAACTCGTCTCCGCTCCGCAGACAGGACAGATGGGAGCAATGGATGCTGCGCCTGTGGCTGTTCCTAATCCTCCACTCCCTACCAGCTCAACGTCTTCCTCTCTTCGGGAGCCTTATCTCCCAGCACCGGAGCGCTATGAGGGGCATCCTGGGAGGTGTCGTGGGTTCCTGCTCCAGTGTTCTCTGGTCTTCGAGCTGCAGGTATCAACGTTTTCCACCGAGCATTCCAGAGTGGCATACGTCATGTCCTTGCTCTCAGGACAGGCTCTGGCCTGGGCCACGGCCATATGGGAGCAGCAATCAGCCATTTGTTTTAATTGGCAAAGCTTCACACAGGAAGATGAGGAGGGTTTTGATCACCCCATTAGTGGCAGGAACGCTGCCCAAAGACTCATTGCACTTCGGCAGGGCAGCCAGAGCGTAGTGGATTATGCCATTGACTTTCAGATGCTCGCCGCTGAGAGCGGTTGGAATACAGAGGCACTTCAGTCAGCCTTTCTGATTTGACTCAGGGATGAACTGGCTTCCCGGGACAACCCTGACACTCTGGATGAGTTCATCGTTCTCGCAAACCAGATTGACAACCGGCTTTGGGAACGTCGTCATGGGAGGACAGAGGGATTCCGAGTGGTCTCCAGTCTTTTGGGTCCCGCTGAGGGAGTCAATTCTTCAGGTGTCCCACTGCCTTATGCTGCGGCTGCTTGTTCTGTACCCTGTCAGAGTTGTAAATTTGGCTCTGGTTCCCCATCATATCTTTCAGAGGACCCGATGCAGTTGGGAAGCACCAGACTTTCCGCTCTGGAGAGAAGGCGCAGGATTAACGAGCAATGTTGTCTTTACTGTGACAGTCTGGACACTTCCGTGCCTCCTGTCCTAAGCTGATTGGAAACGGGATGACTCGTCAGTAAACGGGAGAATACTGGCGAGTCAGATACAGTCTCCAGCGGCCGACATGGTACACACCATGCTTCCGGCTAACCTGCGGTGGGACAATGGGCAGTTGGACATTCTTGCTTTCATAGACTCTGGGGCTACTGGCTGTTTTCTGGATTGCACATTAGCTCACCAACAGGGACTGCCTCTCACTAAGCTGGACATTCCATTGTTGGTCACTACGCTGGATGGTCAACCCCTAGGTTCTGGGAAGGGGAAGCAACTCACCATGCCTATTCAGCTACAAGTTCTGGATTACCATGTGGAGCTTATCCAGTTACATCTGGTGGACTCTCCTGAGCTTCCCCTGATTCTTGGACATCTGTGGCTTTCTATCCATAATCCTCAAATTGACTGGCCCTCAGGAAGGATTCTGGGATGGAGTCCTTCATGCCATCTCACCTGCCAGCAGCTCTCTCCTCATCCTTCTGGTCTTGCTCGTCTGGAGGCCCCCTATGCTCCTGTTTCCGTCATTGGGGATGACAAGCCTGATCTTTCCCACGTACCTCAGGATTACTGGGATCTGGGTCAGGTCTTCAGCATATGATGGGCCAGCGAACTGCCTCCTCACAGGTCCTACGATTGTGACATCAACCTCCTGCCTGACACTACTCCGCTGAGAGGAGGGCTGTATTCTCTCTCAGATCCAGATACTGCAGCCGTGAACAGTTATATTAAGGAGGCGCTGGTAACTGATTTTATTCGGCCGTCCACGTCACCTGCAGGAGCGGGCTTTTTCTTTGTTGGGAAGAAGGATGGGGGATTACGTCCCTGTATAGATTACCGGGGTTTGAATAACATTACCATCAAGAACCGTTACCCTCTGCCTCTTATGTCATCAGCTTTTGAGAGACTCCAGGAAGCTACGTTTTTTTCAAAATTGGATTTACGGAATGCGGACAATCTGGTGCGCATCAGACAGGAAGACATGTGGAAGACCACGTTCAACACCCCAAATGGACATTATGAGTACCGTCTTACTAATGCTCCAGCAGTTTTCCAGGCCCTGGTTAATGACGTGCTGCGCGACTTCCTTCACCAGTTCGTGTTCGTATACCTGGATGACATACTCATCTTCTCCAGGTCCATGGTTGAACACGTCCAACATGTATGCCAGGTCCTTCAAAGACTCCTCTCTCACCACTTGTTTGTGAAGGCCGAAAAGTGTGAGTTTCACGTTCCTCAGACCTTCTTCCTGGGGTACATTGTGTCTCAAGGCTGTGTACGGATGGTCTCCCAAAAGATAGAAGCCATTGTCAGCTGGCCGCGGCCCAGCACTGTCAAGCAAGTCCAGCGTTTTGGGGGTTTTGCTAACTTCTACCAGAGATTTGTGAGAGACTTTAGGTCTGTGGCTACGCCATTGACAGCGCTCACCAAGGGCTCGGCTGGGCATGTAAGCTGGACCTCTGCTGCTGAGAGAGCGTTCCAGGAACTGAAATGTTGGTTTTATTCTGCACCCATTCTAGTTCATGCGGATCCTTCTCTTCCCTTTGGGGTAGAGGTGGATGCCTCTGACATTGGCATGGATGCGGTTCTGTCTCAGCGCTAAAGGACTCTCAGTCCAAGAGAAACCAGATTCTCTGGTCTGGTGAAACCTGGCACCATCCCTATGTTGAAGCATGGTGGTGCTGCATTATGCTGTGGGGATGTTTTTCAGCGTCAGGGACTGAGAGATTAGACAGGATCGACAGAAAGATGAACGGAGCAAAGTACAGAGAGATCCTTGGTGAAAACCTGCTCCAGAGCGCTCAGGACCTCAGACTGGGGCGAAGCTTCACCTTCCAATAGGACAACAACCCTAAGCTCACAGCCAAGATAATACAGGAGTTGCTTCGGGACAAGTCTCTGAATGTCCTTGAGTGTCCTAGCCAGAGCCGGAGACCGAACATTTTGGAGAGACCTAAAAAGTGCAGCGACGCTCCCCATCCAACCTGACAGAGCTTGAGATGATCTACAGAGAAGAATTGGAGAAACTCCCCAAATACAGGTGTGCCAAACTTGTAGTGTCATACCCAAGAAGACTCAAGGCTGTAATCGTTGCCAAAGGTCCTTTATTAACCTGTTAGGGCTAGGGGGCAGCATTTGCACGTCTGGATAAAAAAAATGTACCCGATTTAATCTGGTTACTAATCCTACCCAGTAACTAGAATATGCATATACTTATTATATATGGATAGAAAACACTCTAAAGTTTCTAAAACTGTTTGAATGGTGTCTGTGAGTATAACAGAACTCATTTGGCAGGCAAAACCCTGAGACATTTTCTGACAGGAAGTGGATACCTGATGTGTTGTATTGACTTTAAACCTATCCCATTGAAAAACACAGGGGCTGAGGAATATTTTGGCACTTCCTATTGCTTCCACTAGATGTCACCAGCCTTTACAAAGTGTTTTGAGTCTTCTGGAGGGAGATCTGACCGAACAAGAGCCATGGAACGATGATGTCCCATTAGACACCTGAAGCGCGAGTTCATGTTGGGTACCCTCGTTCCAATACGTTATAAAAGAGTATGCATTCGTCCACCTTGAATATTATTCATGTTCTGGTTAAAAAAGGCCCTAATGATTTATGCTATACAACGTTTGACATGTTTGAACGAACGTAAATATATTTTTTCCCCTCGTTCATGACGAGAAGTCCGGCTGGCTTAGATCATGTGCTAACAAGACGGAGATTTTTGGACATAAATGATGAGCTTTTTTGAACAAAACTACATTCGTTATGGACCTGTGATACCTGGAAGTGACATCTGATGAAGAGAATCAAAGGTAATGGATTATTTACATAGTATTTTCGATTTTAGATCTCCCCAACATGACGTCTAGTCTGTATCGCAACGCGTATTTTTCTGGGCGCAGTGCTCAGATTATTGCAAAGTGTGATTTCCCTGTAAGGTTATTTTTAAATCTGGCAAGTTGATTGCATTCAAGAGATGTAAATCTATAATTCTTTAAATGACAATATAATATTTTACCAATGTTTTCTAATTTTAATTATTTAATTTGTGACGCTGACTTGACTGCCGGTTATTGGAGGGAAACGATTTCCTCAACATCAATGCCATAGTAAAACGCTGTTTTTGGATATAAATATGAACTTGATAGAACTAAAAATGCATGCATTGTCTAACATAATGTCCTAGGAGTGTCATCTGATGGAGATTGTAAAAGGTTAGTGCATCATTTTAGCTGGTTTTATGGTTTTGGTGACCCTGTCTTTGACTTGACAAAACATTACACACAACTCTTGTAAATGTACTGTCCTAACATACTCTAAATTTATGCTTTCGCCGTAAAACCTTTTTGAAATCGTAAAACGTGGTTAGATTAAGGAGATGTTTATCTTTCAAAGGGTGTAAAATAGTTGTATGTTTGAAAAATTTGAATTTTGACATTTATTTGGATTCAAATTTGCCGCTCTTGAAATGCACCTGCTGTTGATGGAGTGCACCACGGGTGGCACGCTAGCGTCCCACCTAGCCCATAGAGGTTAACCTCTTGGGGCTATGTGCGACGCTAGCGTGCCACCCGTGGTGCACCCTATCAAGAGAAGGTGCATTTCAAGAGCGGCAAATTTGAACCCAAATAAATGTCAAAATTCAAATTTTTCAAACATACAACTATCTTACACCCTTTGAAAGATAAACATCTCCTTAATCTAACCACGTTGTCCGATTTCAAAAAGGTTTTACGGCGAAAGCATAAAGTTAGATTATGTTAGGAGAGTACATTGACAATAGCTGTGTGTAATGTTTTGTCAATTCAAAGACAGGCGTCACCAAAACCATAAAACCAGCTAAAATGATGCACTAACCTTTTACAATCTCCATCAGATGACACTCCTAGGACATTATGTTAGACAATGCATGCATTTTTAGTTCTATCACGTTCATATTTATATCCAAAAACAGCATTTTACTATGGCGTTGATGTTCAGGAAATCGTTTCCCTTCAATAACCGGCAGTCAAGTCAGCACCACAAATTAAATAATTAAAATTAGAAAACATTGGTAAAATATTATATTGTCATTTAAAGAATTATAGATTTACATCTCTTGAACGCAATCGACTTGCCAGATTTAAAAATAACCTTACTGGGAAATCACACTTTGCAATAATCTGAGCACTGCGCCCAGAAAAATACGCTTTGCGATACAGACAAACGGCCATGTTGGAGAGATCTAAAATCGAAAATATTATGTAAATAATCCATTACCTTTGATTCTCTTCATCAGATGTCACTTCCAGGAATCCCAGGTCCATAACGAATGTAGTTTTGTTCAAAAAAGCTCATCATTTATGTCCAAAAAGCTCCGTGTTGTTAGCACATGATCTAAGCCCGCCGGACTTCACTTCATGAACTAGGGGAAAAAATATATTTACGTTCGTTCAAACATGTCAAACGTTGTATAGCATAAATCATTAGTGCCTTTTTTAACCAGAACATGAATAATATTCAAGGTGGACGAATGTATTCTCTTTTAAAACGTTTTGGAACGAGGGTACCCAACATGACCTCACGCGCCAGAGTCTAATCGGCCATCACCGTTCCAAGGCTCTTGTTCGGTCAGATCTCATAGTAGAAGATTCAAAACACTTTGTAAAGGCTGGTGACATCTAGTGGAAGCAATAGGAAGTGCCAAAACATTAATCAGCCCCTGTGTGTTTCAATGGCATTGGCTTAAAGGTAATTCAACACATCAGGTATCCACTTCCTGTCAGAAAATGTCTCAGGGTTTTGCCTGCCAAATGAGTTCTGTTATACTCACAGACACCATTCAAACAGTTTTAGAAACTTTAGTGTATTTTCTATCCATATATAATAAGTATATGCATATTCTAGTTACTGGGTAGGATTAGTAACCAGATTAAATCGGGTACGTTTTTTTATCCAGCCGTGAAAATACTGCCCCCTAGCCCCAAAAGGTTAACAATGTACTGAGTAAAGTGTCTGATACTTGATATTTCAGTTTTTTTTTACATTTGCAAAAAATTCTAAAACTGTTTTTGCTTTGTCATTATGAGGTACTGTGTGCACATTGACGAGGGAAAAATAAATATACTTCCCAAAAATAACATGGTTGCTGTGGTATATTTCATCCATTTTATAATAATGCTGTAATGTAACAAAATGTGGAAAAGTCAAGTGGTCTGAACATTTCCCGAAAACACTGTACATCTGAAGGAGTGCTACAGATTTATATGTGGTGTAAAAAGACCATTCTGGAAATAGAACACCATTAGTATTCAAACTGAATGAACAGCTGCCTGTGTGCATATACTACGTTCACATGCCTCGGCTGTGATAGTGAATGGCTGATTACTTCCTTTTCCTCCACCTGGGCGCCTCCACATTATCACCTCGGAAAAGAGTGTTTCCAAGAACAGCTTCCCAGAAAAGAGATGGAGAAACACAATGCCGTGTGTGGGAGCTTCAATCAGTCACTTGCACGGGGATGTCAACGTGGGGCCATTCCAGGCGTGGGAAAAGGAAAATGAGGCTAAAGGCAGAAAAGAGAGACATTTGCGTTTTAACCCCAAAGACATTAAACAATACTAAAAATTGAGCGATGACACCATTGATGCCATTGCAGCTATCGCAATAAATGTAAACCAGTGCTACAAAAAATAAATAAATAATAAGAAGTTACCATGTTTGTGGCTCGTAACCATCACAGTTCCTGTCATCAATGGCAACAGCCCTGTCATCAATGTAGGTTGTTGGCCCGAATACTTGAGATGATAAACATGGAATGAAAGTTCTGAAAAATACAAAACAGGGTTGTACACACGTCTGTAGTTCATAATTTATAAAGAAATATACTTCCTGTGCATATCATCAGACAGGGATTGGCTGACTGCAAGGGCAGGTCATTTTCAGTTCTCACACTACCTGTTAAAGGTTATCCCTTAAGAGTTTGCCACGTGCTTTAAAGCCAAGATTGGGCCAGGTCAAACACTCAGGACAGTTGAGAGGAGAAAGAAAAAAGTGTCCCAATGTGTAAGTTTACATGCACAGTAATAATGAGATATTAAACTGAATATGGCAGATTATGCAAACGCCGATATAAAACACCTGGTTTTCAAAAAAATCTTTGAAATTACTAGGACGTGTAAACACCTTAATTGGCGTTCCAGCAGTTTATTTGATCTGTGCATGCGCCAGCACTGGTAGCTCAAGCCTCTCTCTTTAGCGCGAGTCAAGTGAGTTCGGAACAACTGAATGTATTCATCTTAGAAGTAGTTTTCGCATACAAATGTTATATTTCCGAACTCAGAATCAAATATACTTCCCAAAAATAGCATGGTTGCTGTGGTAGAATGTTTATTTTGATTTTCTGCATTTATCAGAATGCCATCAGGTAACCTGATTTCAGATGTAAACATGATTTATCCGGGAAATCGTTCTTCATGCAAAGCATATAAACTGTTTAATCAAACTATTATATTAATCTGCCTTTCCACAATAATCACATTATTGTGTGCATGTAACCAAAAGTCAACAGCACAGATAGGCTTTAAACGAAATGAGTGAAAATCAGAAAAAAATTAAAAGTACCTTTCTACTTATGCCTTGCAGGCCCCCTCAGGCAAATAGGAGACTGACAGAAATGGATCTCTCATTCGACATGAAACATTTATTCTGAGAGTGAGAGAGGAAAAAAGAGTGAGATGTACACTGCTCAAAAAAATAAAGGGAACACTTAAACAACACAATGTAACTCCAAGTCAATCACACTTCTGTGAAATCAAACTGTCCACTTAGGAAGCAACACTGATTGACAATAAATTTCACATGCTGTTGTGCAAATAGAATAGACAACAGGTGGAAATTTTAGGCAATTAGCAAGACACCCCCAATAAAGGAGTGGTTCTGCAGGTGGGGACCACAGACCACTTCTCAGTTCCTATGCTTCCTGGCTGATGTTTTGGTCACTTTTGAATGCTGGCGGTGCTTCACTCTAGTGGTTGCATGAGCCCGAGTCTACAACCCACACAAGTGGCTCAGGTAGTGCAACTCATCCAGGATGGCACATCAATGCGAGCTGTGGCAAGAAGTTTTGCTGTGTCTGTCAGCGTAGTGTCCAGAGCAAGGAGGCGCTACCAGGAGACAGGCCTGTACATCAGGAGATGTGGAGGAGGCCGTAGGAGGGCAACAACCCAGCAGCAGGACCGCTACCTCCGCCAGTGTGCAAGGAGGAGCAGGAGGAGCACTGCCAGAGCCCTGCAAAATGACCTCCAGCAGGCCACAAATGTGCATGTGTCTGCTCAAACGGTCAGAAACAGACTCAATGAGGGTGGTATGAGGGCCTGACGTCCACAGGTGGGGGTTGAACTTACAGCCCAACACCGTGCAGGACGTTTGGCATTTGCCAGAGAACACCAAGATTGGCAAATTCGCCACTGGCGCCCTGTGCTCTTCACAGATGAAAGCAGGTTCACACTGAGCACGTGACAGACGTGACAGAGTCTGGAGACGCCGTGGAGAACGTTCTGCTGCCTGCAACATCCTCCAGCATGACCGGTTTGGTGGTGGGTCAGTCATGGTGTGGGGTGGCATTTCTTTGGGGGGCCGCACAGCCCTCCATGTGCTCGCCAGAGGTAGCCTGACTGCCATTAGGTACCGAGATGAGATCCTCAGACCCCTTGTGAGACCATATGCTGTTGCGGTTGGCCCTGGGTTCCTCCTAATGCAAGACAATGCTAGACCTCATGTGGCTGGAGTGTGTCAGCAGTTCCTGCAAGAGGAAGGCATTGATGCTATGGACTGGCCCGCCCGTTTCCCAGACCTGAATCCAATTGAGCACATCTGGGACATCATGTCTCGCTGCATCCACCAACGACACGTTGCACCACAGACTGTCCAGGAGTTGGCGGATGCTTTAGTCCAGGTCTGGGAGGAGATCCCTCAGGAGACCATCCGCCACCTCATCAGGAGCATGCCCAGGCGTTGTAGGGAGGTCATACAGGCACGTGGAGGCCACACACACACTACTGAGCCTCATTTTGACTTGTTTTAAGGACATTACATCAAAGTTGGATCAGCCTGTAGTGTGGTTTTTCACTTTAATTTTGAGTGTGACTCCAAATCCAGACCTCCATGGGATGATAAATTGGATTTCCATTGATTATTTTTGTGTGATTTTGTTGTCAGCACATTCAACTATGTAAAGAAAAAAATATTTAATGAGATTATTTCTTTCATTCAGATGTAGGATGTGTTGTTTAAGTGTTCCCTTTATTTTTTTTAGCAGTATATTTAAGCCGGGAGTGAGGGGAAAACTCAGGAAAGGAAACTAACGCATGCATATGACCGACAGGGGTCTCTGGGTGAGGCTGGTGCTGACTACCTGAGATGTCGAAGGAGTGCTCTGCCTGCCCTCTGGACTCCCGGGCGAGCTCCTCCGGCAGTGTGCCCTCTGCGACCACAGTGGGTGCAGGAGAAGGGTCCCCCTCCAGTCTTCCTGGCTGCAGCCCCCCCTATCGCCATGGGCATTGGATCAGGAGGGCTGGGAGGTGGAATGAACAGGGCCCGGTTTGGACAAATCAATAAGCTGGTCCAGGGTGATGGTGGTGTCCCAACAAGCTAACTCCTGGCGGTCGTCCTCCCTCAGACTATAACGGTAGTGATCTATCAGGGCCCTCTCATTCCACCCCGCTCCAGCGGCCAGGGTCCGGAACTCTAACGCAAAGTCCTGTGCGCTCCTCGTCTCCTGTCTCTGGTGAAACAATCGCTTACCCACCGCTTTACCTTCCGGTGGATGATCGAATACTGCACGGAAGCAGCGGGTGAACTCCGTATAGTGGTCCCTGGCCGAGTCCGGACTGTCCCAAATGGCGTTCGCCCATTCCAGGGCTGCACCCGTGAGACACGAGATGAGGATGCTGACGCTCTCCTCTCCCAAGGGAGGGGGACGGACGGTCGCCAGGTATAGCTCCAGCTGGAGTAGGAACCCCTTACACCCAGCGGCCGTCCTATCGTACTCCCTCGGGGGCATGAGTTTAACCCCACTGGTACTGGGTGCTGGTAGAGGCGCATGCTGTTGAGCAGCCGCGTTAGTGGGGGAGGGAGCGCTTCTGTCCCAGCTCTCCAGGCACGCCAACACCTGGTCCATGGCAGTGCCCAGACGATGGAGGATGGTGGAGTGTTGGGCAACACTTTCCTCCATGGACGGGGTTGGCGCTGCAGCTCCTGCTGACTCCATTTATCAGGTGTGTGATTCTGTCAAGGGTACTCAAGGAAGCAGGAGGGGTGAAGTCAGGCGCAGGAGACTAATGTCCATGAACACACGTTTAATAGGCACAATCCACAACTGCCAAAAACAGGTAACGCAGGGCAACAATACAAATAACGTAACGAGCCCGAAAACAGAGTAGGGGCGCAGCCCAAAACTCGCAGCCTTACAAACACAAAGGCACAGGAAAAAAACACCTAACCCCAGCCTAACAAACCTGACGAAAACAATCACGCACAAACCCAAACCTAAACAGAAAGACTAAATAACCCCCCCACTAATGAACTAACACAATACAGATGCAAACATAAACTAGACCTAACCAAAAGAAAATGAACAGAGGATCGGTGGCAGCTAGTAGGCCCGGCGACAACGACCGCCGAGCGCCGCCCGAATGAGGAGAGGCGCCACCTTCAGTCGACGTTGTGACAGAAATGTTTTGATATTGAGATAAAAACGGCTGCATTGGAGCTTTAATCATTGATGAATCAATATATTTTGTCAGACATTCAACAGTGTGTGTGTGTGTGTGTGTGTGTGTGTGTGTGTGTGTGTGTGTGTGTGTGTGTGTGTGTGTGTGTGTGTGTGTGTGTGTGTGTGTGTGAAAAATAATCTTTAAACCTGTTTTCACTTTGTCGTTATTGGGTATTGTGTGTAGATTGATGAGGAAAAGAAGCGAGCACACAGCCATGCAGTCTCCATAGACACATTTTGGCAGCAGAATGGCCTTACTACAGCTATGTCTTTCAATATGTCACCAACATAGGATGGCACCTTTCCAACAGGTCAGTTTGTCAAATTTCTGCCCTGCTAGAGCTGCCCCGGTCAACTGTAAGTGCTGTTATTGTGAAGTGGAAACGTCTATGAGCAACAACTGCTCAGCCACAAAGTGGTAGGCCACACAAGCTCACAGAACAAGACCGATGAGTGCTGAAGCGTGTAGCGAGGTACACTCGTTTGTCCTCAGTTGCAACACTCACTACAGAGTTCCAAACTGCCTCTGGAAGCAACTTCAGCACAAAAACTGTTCGTCGGGAGCTTAATGAAATGGGTTTCCATGGCCAAGCAGCCACACACAAGCCTAAGATCACCATGTGCAATGCCAAGCAACGGCTGGAGGGGTGTAAAGCTCGCTGCCATTGGACTCTGGAGGAATCACGCTTCACCACCTGACAGTCCGACGGACAAATCTGGATTTTGCAGATGCCAGGAGAACGCTGCATGCCCCAATACATATTGCCAACTGTAAAGTTTGGTGGAGAAGGAATAATGTTCTGGGGCTGCTTTTCATGGTTCAGTCTCCTTAATCTTAATGCTACAGCATACAATGACATTCTAGACGATTCTGTGCTTCCAACTTTGTGGCAACAGTTTGGGGAAGCCCCTTTCCCGTTTCAACATGACAATACCCCTAGGCACAAAGTGAAGTCCATACAGAAATGGTTTGTCGAGATCGGTGTGAAAGAACTTGACTGGCCTGCACAGAGCCCTGACCTCAACACCATCGAATACCTTTGGGAGGAATTGGAACGCCGACTGCGAGCCAGGCCTAATCGCCCAATATCAGTGCCCGGCCTCACTAATGCTCTTATGGATGTTATAGTAGCAAAGGGGGACTAACTCCATATTATAGCCCATGATATTGGAAAGAGATGTTCGATGAGCAGGTGTCCACATACTTTTGGTCATGTAGTGTATCTGTATTCCACCTTCGGCTTCAAACAAGTGTTTCTGCTCGCTTCTTTCCCCTGTACCGTCTGGCCAACAGGCCCTCTCAATGGTCAAAGAAACCTCAGTGGTCAAAAAAACGCCATGATCCAAGAAATCCTCAGCCTAAAGGTTGATGAAAAATGTATGTGCATTATGTTCAGGATTCAAGTGTGATTTCCCTCTTGCTCACTTTCTTTCATTTTCTGATTTCCACCAACCCCAACTATTGGTAAACTCTCACTTGACATGAAACATCGATGACCCTCTTCCTTCGTGGATCGCTGGCACGGTTTAGGCTATAGCCGCTAATGGCTGTGGATCAGCAGCTTCCGCTATGGCCCTGTGGCAGGTAAGGCGGTGTGTTAAAAAGACCATTATCATATGCTAATTTCGTCAAGGGATGGTGGGAAGGCCGCCCTGATGCTCCTTGTCTCCATCATTAGTAGGAACACATTGGGAGGGGGGGTAGAGGCTTTTACGGGAACCCAACCCTTTCCACGACTTTCAAATGGGAATCTGGAGGAGTGTGAACACTCAACAAGCAAACCTTAACAGCTCATTTCCATCGTAGAATGCAACCTAGATGGAGTGTTAGGTAATATTGGACTCATCTTGGCCAATCCAAAATTGCTAGGCTCTGGATCACAAAGCCTTTGTTATATTCAGAGCAGAGGCCTATGTTACATTAGCAAACAAACCTTTCTTTGGTGAATGGAAATGTGGCAAGAGTCAAACCAGAAATACGGTGCTATGTGACTGGTTGGGGGTGTCAGGAGTAATGTACATACACACAGATATAGTAGCCTACATAGCTGTTATAGGGAGACTTACTCATTTTAATACAATAATCTAAATAATGTCCTCAACAATACAGTAGGGGCTAAAATCAAGAACCATTGCTCTCAGTGTCTACCATGTGTGTGGGAGGAGTGACCATTTTACGAAGATTTAATATGTTCGGAGAGTCCCCGACTCTACAGTGGACCCATCTGTCTCATTAATGCAGCCAAGCAGGGCAATGATCCCTCCACAGTCCCAAACAGATGCCACCTGTAAACCCCCACCACTGAACAAATGCAACCTGTACAACTGCCAAGCTTCCAATAATATCACCTGCTCTAACCTCAAAAAAAATTGCAAGTGATACAAACCCTTGTTTCACCCACTCAGAGAGTGTGGCATTCTTCAACATTATCAGGTATAGCAATGACTTACAAATCTCATTTATGTGTCTTGAAAGAGAAGAAAATCCTTGTCTAATGTTTTTTTGCATGCCATCAGTAAATTCTTCTCAATAGGGGAAATCATTCTTATCAATTGGTTATACATCCAAGGTATGTGTTTTGCAATCGAAGTCAACACGATTCTTATCCCATGGTCCCACCATAGTTAACCTGTTAGGGCTAGGGGGCAGTATTGACACGGCTGGATAAAAAACGTACCCGATTTAATCTGGTTACTACTCCTGCCCAGTAACTAGAATATGCATATAATTATTGGCTTTGGATAGAAAACACCCTAAAGTTTCTAAAACTGTTTGAATGGTGTCTGTGAGTATAACAGAACTCATATGGCAGGCCAAAACCTGAGAAGATTCCATGCAGGAAGTGGCCTGTCTGACAATTTCTTGCCCTTCTTGATTATCTCTATCCATTACAGAGGATCTCATTGTTACGTGACACTTCCTACGGCTCCCATGGGCTCTCAGAAGGCAGCAAAAAGCTGAATCGTGGCTTTGCAGGCTCTGGCTGAAAAAAAGTAGCGCGTTTGGGTAGTGGCTGGTTACAGTACTGTGAGACTCAGGCGCGTGCCCGAGTCGACCTCATGCTTTGTTTTCTTTTGTCTGTTTACCTAAACGCAGATTCCCGGTCGGAATATTATCGCTTTTTTACGAGAAAAATTGCATAAAAATGGATTTTAAACAGAGGTTGACATGCTTCGAAGTACGGTAATGGAATATTTAGAATTTTTTTGTCACGAATTGCGCCATGCTCGTGACCCTTATTTACACTTCGGATAGTGTCTTGAACGCACAAACAAAACGCCGCTATTTGGATATAACTATGGATTATTTTGGACCAAACCAACATTTGATATTGAAGTATCAGTCCTGGGAGTGCATTCTGACGAAGAACATCAAAGGTAATCAAACTTTTGTAATAGTAAATTGGAGTTTGGTCAGGGCTAAACTTGGTGGGTGTCTAAATAGCTAGCCGTGATGGCTGGGCTATGTACTCAGAATATTGCAAAATGTGCTTTCACCGAAAAGCTATTTTAAAATCGGACACCTCGATTGCACAAAGGAGTTCTGTATCTATAATTCTTAAAATAATTGTTATGTTTTTTGTGAACGTTTATCGTGAGTAATTTAGTAAATTCACCGGAGGTTTGCGGGGGGTATGCTAGTTCTGAACGTCACATGCTAATGTAAAAAGCTGGTTTTTGATATAAATATGAACTTGATTGAACAAAACATGCATGTATTGTATAACATAATGTCCTAGGTGTGTCATCTGATGAAGATCATCAAAGGTTAGTGCTGCATTTAGCTGTGGTTTGGGTTTATGTGACATTATATGCTAGCTTGAAAAATGGGTGTCTGATTATTTCTGGCTGGGTACTCTGCTGACATAATCTAATGTTTTGCTTTCGTTGTAAAGCCTTTTTGAAATCAGACAGTGTGGTTAGATTAACGAGAGTCTTGTCTTTAAAATGGTGTAAAATAGTCATATGTTTGAGAAATTGAAGTAATAGCATTTCTAAGGTATTTGAAAATCGCGCCACGGGATTACACTGGCTGTTGCGTAGGTGGGACGATTTCGTCCCACCTAGCCCAGACCTGTTGGGGCTAGGGGGCAGTATTTGCACGGCCGGATAAAAAACGTACCCGATTTAATCTGGTTACTACCCTTGCCCAGAAACGAGAATATGCATATAATTAGTAGATTTGGATAGAAAACACTCTAAAGTTTCTAAAACTGTTTGAATGGTGTCTGTGAGTATAACATAACTCATATGGCAGGCCAAAACCTGAGAAGACTCCACACAGGAAGTGCCCTGTCTGACAATTTGTTCTCCTTCTGTGGCATCTGTATCAAAAATACAGCATCTCTGCTGTAACGTGACATTTTCTAAGGCTTCCATTGGCTCTCAGAAGGCACCAGAAAGCAGAATGACGTCTCTCCAGTCTCTGGGCGAAAAACAGCAGGAGATTTGTGAGTGGTCAGGCTGAGAACAGTGACACTGGAGATGCGCGTTCATGTGAATTCTCTATGTTTTTCTTTCTCTCTTTGAATGAATACAACGTCACCAGGTTGGAATATTATCGCTATTTTACAAGAAAAATCGGATAAAAATTGATTTTAAACAGAGTTTGACATGCTTCGAAGTACGGTAATGGAATATTTTGAATTTTTTTGTCACGAAATGCGCTCGCGCGTCACCCTTCGGATACTGACCTGAACGCACGAACAAAACGGAGCTATTTCAATATAACTATGGATTATTTCGAACCAAAACAACATTTGTTATTGAAGTAGAAGTCCTGGGAGTGCATTCTGACGAAGAACAGCAAAGGTAATCCAATTTTTCTTATAGTAAATCTGAGTTTGGTGAGGGCCAAACTTGGTGGGTGTCAAATTAGCTAGCCGTGATGGCTGGGCTATCTACTCAGAATATTGCAAAATGTGCTTTCGCCGAAAAGCTATTTTAAAATCTGACACCGCAATTGCATAAAGGAGTTCTGTATCTATAATTCTTAAAATAATTGTTATGTATTTTGTGAACATTAACCTCTCTATGGTATGTGGGACGAAATCGTCCCACCTACTCAACAGCCAGTTGAATCCCGTGGCGCGTTATTCAAATACCTTAGAAATGCTATTACTTCAATTTCTCAAACATATGACTATTTTACACCTTTTTAAAGACAAGACTCTCGTTAATCTAACCACACTGTCCGATTTCAAAAAGGCTTTACAACGAAAGCAAAATATTAGATTATGTCAGCAGAGTACCCAGCCTAAAATAATCAGACACCCATTTTTCAAGCTAGCATTTAGCTCGTGCACTCGTGCACTCGTCGACTCGTTTCATGCTGGTTTTTGGAAAAATGAGCCAGAAATTGTAGTTTTTCTAGGTGGCTCCCATTTTGGCTGTAGTGTTTCCAAGTGTGTGAATGAGAGCACGTTCTTTGGTATTTCTTTCCGGTAAAGACAATAACGATTCTCCGTCTTAAATTTGATCATTTATTTACGTATTAGGGTACCTAAGGTTTGATTATAAACGTTGTTTGACTTGTTTGGAAAAGTTTATTAGTAACATTTGGGATTCATTTTGTATGCATTTTGATGGAGGGAAACTGGGTGAATTATTGACTGAAGCGCGCCAGCTAAACTGAATTTTTATGGATATAAAGAAGGACATTATCGAACAAAAGGACTATTTGTGATGTAAATGGGACCTTTTGGAGTGCCAACAGAAGAATATCATCAAAGGTAAGGCATTTATTATATCGCTATTTCTGACTTTCGTGTCGCACCTGCCTGGTTGAAATGTTTTTCATGTGTTTGTATGTGGGGCGCTGTCCTCAGATAATCGCATGGTGTGCTTTCGCCGAAAAGCCTTTTTAAAATCTGACACATAGGCTGGATTAACAAGAAGTTAAGCTTTATTTTGATGTATTACACTTGTGATTTTATGAAAGTTAAATATTTATAATACTGTAGTTCGCATTTCGCGCTCTGCAATTTCACCGGATGTTGGCCAGGTGGGACGCTACCATCCCAACTGCCCATAAGAAGTTAAACAGTGAGACAGGAGAGAGAAGGGACAGCACTGTTTGGAGAGGACAAGCTAGTGACAATGCTACGGGCCGATTATGAGCTCTGAGAGAGGCCCTACATATCAAGCAGAAAACAATGTCAGCAACGCATTAACCAGCTTTTGTTGTTTATGTGGCATGGACATGCTCCAACTGATACCATTGCGTAAAGATGCACACAATGTAAGCACAAGCTGACAATAATTCACTATTGTTGACTACTGTCATGGACACTTATATTCATTATAATTCAGGTATTGCTTTTGTGCTGATTTTCACTATTTTTCAAGCACACTTGGTGATTATAATTATGTTTAGGCTACTGATGTTTTCATAATTTCACCGTGCATGTTGCTGACCATGCGTCTTGGTGGTTAAAACCTCTTGCCACTCGGATCCCGTAACCGGGATCAACATCCAGCGAAAAAATCTGAGTGCCATATTCAAAACCAAATCTAATAATTTCTGTTTCTCAAACATAGGACAATTTTACACCATTTTACTCCAAATATTTTCCCTCAAATACTGCCGGTGAATCAGCGCCACAGTTTACAAAAATACTTGTCATAAACATTGATACAAAATTAAACTGTCATTCAAAGAATTATAGATGAACATCTTTATGCAAACGCTATGAAAGATTTCAAAAAAGCTTCACGAGGAAAGCACTCTTTGCAATAATCTGAGTACTGAGCTCAGAAAAATACACTAGGCTATACAGATAGCCGCCATCTTGGAGTCATCTAAAATCATACATTGCATTAGAAATATTCCCTTACCTTTGATCTTCATCAGAATGCACTTCCAGGAATCCCAGGTCCACAACAAATGTTGTTTTGTTCGATAAAGTCTATAATTTATGTCCAAATAACTCCTTGTTGTTCGTGCGTCCAGTAAGCTACTCCAAGTGTAGAAAGCGCGCGAACGATGTCGCGACGAAAGGTAAAAAAAAGTTGTATTTACGTTCGTTCAAACATGTCAAACGTTGTAAAACATCAATCTTTAGGGCCTTCAGAACGTGAAGATTCAATAATATTTCAACCGGACGGTTCCTGTGTCTTGAAAAAGGTTTTGGAACGGGAGGATCCACCCTCGTGAACGCGCCCCAATGAAGTGATGTCACCCTCTGCCTCAAGAACTTCCCCTCCATGTCATTCGGGCTCTGTTCATCGTAGAAGCTTCAAACAACTTTGTAAAGACTGTCGACATCTAGTGGAAGCCGTAGGAAGTGCACAATTATTACTACGTCATTGTGTATTCAATAGGAAACGACTTGAAGAGAGCCCATGCATCCAGATTTCCACTTCGTGGTAGGATTTCTCTCAGGTTTTTGCTTGCCATATGAGTTCTGTTATACTCAGACACCATTCAAACGGTTTTAGAAACTTCAGAGTGTTTTCTATCCAAATCTACTAATAATATGCATATCCTAGCTTCTGAGTTTGAGTAGGAGGCAGTTTAATATGGGCACATATTTTTTCCGAAATTGTCAATACTGCCCCCTATCCTAAAGGAGCTGTAAGAGGTTTTAAATATTTGTAATTTTATTTGAAACACTTTCTGTTTCAAAGTTGTAACAAAGGCACTCAGAATAAAATGTATTGAACACTTGAATATATGCTATATATCCTACAGTAACATAAACTATTGAAAATGTGTGTAATTTGAAATATATATTTTTAATTTTATTATGTTACTTAAGATCTTCATAAACACAACTAAATGATCATTTTTGTGATAGCATATATGAAATGTATTTATAACACTTTTAGAATGTGCTCGAAGGGGTGTCCCTCGAGGCCCAGTGGTTCTAGTATTTTTTACTTTTTAAACATGCCCCTCCCCATAGAAATCGAATGCCTGTCCAACTGATTCGTTCTGACATTGGCCTCTCTTCAAAACCTAACCAGAGCATACAAAGTTCTGTGTGGCTATATTCATGCAATTGTGTTGCTGCTTTAAAATATAGTCCATGGGACACAATACCCACAGGCTTCAACACTCATGGAGTTATCTTATTTAACCTCTTACATCTAGACGTTCCGCTAGCGGAACACCTGCTCCAATATCCAATGATAGGCGTGGCGCGAATTACAAATTCCTCAAAAATACAAAAACTTCCATTTTTCAAACATATGACTATTTCACAGCATTTTAAAGACAAGACTCTCCTTTATCTAACCACACTGTCCGATTTCAAAAAGGCTTTACAGCGAAAGCAAAACATTAGATTATGTCAGCCGAGTACCCAGCCAGAAATAATCAGACACCCATTTTTCAAGCTAGCATATAATGTCACAAAAACCCAGAAGACAGCTAAATGCAGCACTAACCTTTGATGATCTTCATCAGATGACACACCTAGGACATTATGTTATACAATACATGCATGTTTTGTTCAATCAAGTTCATATTTATATCAAAAAACAGCTTTTTACATTAGCATGTGACGTTCAGAACTAGCATAACCCCCGCAAACTTCCGGGGAATTTACTAACAATTTAATAAATTACTCACGATAAACGTTCACAAAAAGCATAACAATTATTTTAAGAATTATAGATACAGAACTCCTCTATGCACTCGATATGTCCGATTTTAAAATAGCTTTTTGGTGAAAGCACATTTTGCAATATTCTAAGTACATAGCCCAGCCATCACGGGCTAGCTATTTAGACACCCGGCAAGTTTAGCCTTCACCAAAATCAGATTTACTATAACAAAAATGTTATTACCTTTGTTGTCTTCGTCAGAATGCACTCCCAGGACTGCTACTTCAATAACAAATGTTGGTTTGGTCCCAAATAATCCATCGATATATCCAAATAGCGGCGTTTTGTTCGTGCGTTCCAGAAACTATCCGAAATGGTAAATCAGGGTCGCGCGCATGGCGCAATTCGTGACAAAAAAATTCTAAATATTCCATTACCGTACTTCGAAGCATGTCAACCGCTGTTGAAAATGAATTTTTATGCAATTTATCTCGTAAAAAAGCGATAATATTCCGACCGGGAATCTCCTTTTCGGCAAACAGAGGAAAAATCAGAAAGACGGGGGCGGCCAGGGCATGCGCCTAAGCCCACAGTCGCTTGATCGGCCACTTGAGAAAGGCGATAATGTGTTTCAGCCTGGGGCTGGGATGACGACATTCAGGTTTTTCCCGGGCTCTGAGCGCCCATGGAAGACGTAGGAAGTGTCACGTTAGAGCAGAGATCCTTTGTAAAAGATAGAGATGGCAAAGAAGTTCAAGAAATGGTCAGACAGGCCACTTCCTGTAAAGGAATCTCTCAGGTTTTGACCTGCCATTTGAGTTCTGTTATACTCACAGACACCATTCAAACAGTTTTAGAAACTTTAAGAGTGTTTTCTATCCAAAACCAATAATTATATGCATATTCTAGTTACTGGGCAGGAGTAGTAACCAGATTAAATCGGGTACGTTTTTTATCCAGCCGTGAAAATACTGCCCCCTAGCCATAACAGGTTAAACAAACAGCAAGTTCAGCCCGAAACCAGGTAACCGTTTTTGAGGCAGTTGAAAAATTGCCGAAAAAGCAATATGGTGGTGACTGTTGATGGTAGGTACTCCATATTAGCCGACACATTCTGACAGCATTCATAACACCACCTTGTCGTGACCTGTACTGCCCTTTCCATTTTAGCTCCTGCTCCACCTTTCCAAAACCAGACTTCACCAGACAGCTACTCAGCTGTTAAGGCCAACTTGAGCGTTCTTGTTATGTGCGACAACAGCAAGGGTTCTATTTATTTTTGGCCATCTTTTTCTAGAACGGCATCCCTGGTAGATAATGAGAGGCTGGTGCTCATTACTGTTGGTGAGAGATAGCGAGAAGATTAGCCAAGCTGTCACGTCATGGGGAGACAAATGTGGAGCGGCCCTTCACCGGCACCCAAATGAAAATAATTACACTCCTGGGCCTCCTCACCTTGTTCTCATTACTCAGTGGGGGTGAGCTTCCAGTGTGAGGCAGAGGCGAAACATGAAAGACGAAATTAACAACAGGAAAGTTCTGGGCTGCCCCCCCAAGATAAGGTAAAACATATTGTCATTGTGCAGAGTAGCCATTTTGGTTGGTGTGTGTGTGTGTCAGCTTGGAGGGATTAGTGGAACCAGGTATGAGCAAGATAGAAAGATTGAGAAATAACGGAGAGAAATCGACATGGGGAGGGAAAAGACAGAGGGGAAGATGGAAAAAAAGGAAGCAAAACTATTTACCGCTTATGTGAGCACGTAGACAATTTGAGGGAGTCTCAGTCAATGTTTGTGATTTCAGATCCCTGTATGCATCTCACTCTCCCCTAGTGAAGGACAGTTGAGGTCCAGCCAATGACAGATAATCCATGGCAATGCAGATAAGACTGTTAATACCTACGAAGTCATTGACATTGTCCTCTTGTTTAAATCTGTTGGGGCGAGGGGGCAGTATTTGCACGGCCGGATAAAAAACGTACCCAATTTAATCTGGTTACTACTCCTGCCCAGAAACTAAAATATGCATATAATTAGTATGTTTGGATAGAAAACACTCTAACATTTCTAAAACTGTTTAAATGGTGTCTGTGAGTATAACAGAACTCATATGGCAGGCCAAAACCTGAGAAGATTCCATGAAGGAATTGCCCTGTCTGACAATTTGTTGTCCTTCTGTTGCATCTCTATCGAAAATACAGCATCTGTGCTGTAACGTGAAACTTTCTAAGGCTCTCATTGGCTTTCTAAAGCCGCCAGAAAGTGGAATGGGGTGTCTGCTGTCTGGGCAAAGTACAACAGCTCTGTTTGTGAGTGGTCAGCCTGGGGACAATGACACTGAGATGCGCGTTCATTCTTTCAGCCTTTGAATGAGTAAAACATTGCCCGGTTGGAATATTATCGCTATTTTACGTGAAAAATCACATTAAAATTGATTTTAAACAGCGTTTGACATGCTTCTAAGTACGGTAATGGAATATTTTTTACATTTTTTGTCACGAAATGCGCTCGCGCGTCACCCTTCGGATAGTGACCTGAACGCACGTACAAAACAGAGCTATTTGAATATAACTATGGTTTATTTGGAACCAAAACAGCATTTGTTGTTGAAGTAGCAGTCCTGGGTGTGCATTCTGACGAAGAACAGCAAAGGTAATCCAATTTTTCTAATAGTAATTCTGAGTTTAGGTGACCCCAAACTTGGCGGGTGTCAAAATAGCTAGCCGTGATGGCCGGGCTATGTACTCAGAATATTGCAAAATGTGCTTTCGCCAAAAAGCTATTTTAAAATCTGACACCGCGATTGCATAAAGGAGTTCTGTATCTATAATTCTTAAAATAATTGTTATGTATTTTGTGAACGTTAATCATGAGTAATTTAGTAAATTCACCGGTAGTTTGCGGTGGGTATGCTAGTTCTGAACATCACATGCTAATGTAAAAAGCTGGTTTTTTATATAAATATGAACTTGATTGAACAAAACATGCATGTATTGTATAACATAATGTCCTAGGGTTGTCATCTGATGAAGATCATCAAAGGTTAGTGCTGCATTTAGCTGTGGTTTTGGTTTTTGTGACATATATGCTTGCTTTGAAAATGGCTGTGTGATTATTTTTGGCAGGGTACTCTCCTGACATAATCTAATGTTTTGCTTTCGCTGTAAATCCTTTTTGAAATCGGACAATGTGGTTAGATTAACGAGAGTCTTGTCTTTAAAATGGTGTAAAATAGTAATATGTTTGAGAAATTGAAGTTATAGCATTTTTGAGGTACATTGTAGAATAATAGTGAAGACATCAAAACTATGAAATAACAAATATGTAATCATGCAGTAACCAAAAAAGTGTGAAACAAATCAAAATATATTTCATATTTTGGAAAGTAAAGTAGCCACGCTTTGCCTTGATGACAGCTTTACACAATCTTGGCATTCTCTCAACCAGCTTCATCTGGATTGCTTTTCCAACAGTCTTGAAGGAGTTCCCACACATCCTGAGCACTTGTTGGCTGCTTTTCCTTCACTCTGCGGTCCAACTCATCCCAAACCATCTCAATTGGGTTGAGGTCGGGTGATTGTGGAGGCCAGGTCATCTGATGCAGCATACCATCACTCTCCTTCTTGGTCAAATAGCCCTTACACAGCCTGGAGGTGTGTTTTTGGTCATTGTCCTGTTGAAAACAAATGATAGTTGCACTAAGCGCAAACCAGATGGGATGGCGCATTGCTGCAGAATACTGTGGTAGCTATGCTGGTTAAGTGTGCCTTGAATTCTAAATAAATCCCAAAGCTCCCCCACACCAACACACCTCCTCATCCATGCCTCACAGTGGGAACCACACATGCAGAGATCATCCGTTCACCTACCCTGCGTCTCACAAAGACACGGCGGTTGGAACCAAAAATCTAAAATTTTGACCCATTAGACCAAAGGACAGATTTCCACCGGTCTGATGTCCATTGCTCGTGTTTCTTGGCCCAAGCAAGTCTCTTCTTCTTATTGATGTCCTTTAGTAGGGATTTCTTAACAGCAATTCGACCATGAAGGCCTGATTCACACAGTCTCCTCTGAATAGTCATTGTTGAGGTGTGTCTGTTACTCTATGAAGCATTTATTTGTTAACGTTAATGAACATATCTTGTGCAGCAGAGGTAACTGTCATGGATTCCCCCAGTACTGCTGCTCAGTCAGTGCACCAGCTCCAGAGGTATACGTCACTGGCCTCTAGGCATCACTGAACTGTTTCATTACGCACACCTGGTTCCCATTCCCCCTGATAAGTAATTGTATATATGCGCCCTCTGTTCAGCATTGTTTTGTTGGTTATCTTTCCCATGTCCGTTGGTCTTGTGACTTTACGTTGAGGACCTGTGCTTTGTTGTTTCGGCTTCCGTGCTGCGTGTATTGTGTACTCGTCATTACGGGTCTCGTACCGTGTAGTATTGTGCAATTGTTATTACGGGCCTCGTCCCGTGTATTTATTAGAGGTTTTACCTCGCTCTTTTGTTTTGGTTACGTCCCTGTGTTTTTGTATACTTGTTTGTTTTGGGCTTCGTCCCTGTGCCTTTTCATGGCATGTTGTATTTTGGGTGGAGAATTAAAACCCCCTATTACATAGCCTCTTTGTCGCAAATCTCCCTGATCTTCTCAAAAACATATGTTTGTCTAGCTGTGTCCAGTCCAGGTGGTGCTTGTACAGGCAAACCATCAATCGGAGGAAGGATGTCAGCGTTGTGCAGCAGCTGAAACCTGGTCCCGACTGAGACCGAATGCTCCTTGGCGACAACAACACCAGGCTCCAGAGTATTGACGCTGTTGAACAGGAAATAACAGAAACCATTTGGAAGACATTAGAACCTTACAAAACATCAATTCACCTCCCAAGTTTAGAAAAGAAGAATAACCACATACAATGGAATTAAAATTATTATATTCATCTGAAGTGCTTTTACTGCTTGAACTGTGGCAGCGGTCTGAAGTACGGAGTCAGGTGTTGTTGCCAGGCACAGCTTTCCACCAGCACCATACCATCCTCCAGTCCAACCAGCTGTGGAATGTTGACCACTGTCACAGTGCTGTCCTTCACAACACCAGCAATCTCAGACAAAGTGTATACTATGAAGTGCTGCTTGATGAGGCCGAAGCACCAGACAGGGGCAAACTTGGTTTGGCCTGTGATCAGGAAGTGAAGGTCTGTGGTGGATCTAGTGCATGGTCTGCCACGCACAATACCAGAGCACAAACTTGTTCTTGTTTTGGCCACTGCATTTTTCACAATTCAGGTCCACACGTATTTCCTCTACTCCGTAGTTGAAGAAGAAATGGTGCAGGTAGTTGATGACTGCGCTGCTGTCTTTGCTGGATGACATGCCCTCATCAATCAAATAGTTGACTTTTTGTGGTATTGCTTCACAGCAGACACCAAACAAGCCATATTTGCAAGGAGTTAAAAAGTAAACGGAACCTGGCTGCATAGGGTCAGAAGGATAGTGCGCCTGCAAACAACAAAAGAACATTAACCTGTTAGGGCTAGGGGGCAGCATTGACACGGCTGGATAAAAAACATACCCGATTTAATCTGGTTACCACTCCTACTCAGTAACTAGAATATGCATATACTTATTAAATATGGATAGAAAACACCCTAAATTTTCTAAAACTGTTTGAATGGTGTCTGTGAGTATAACAGAACTCAAATGGCAGGTCAAAACCTGAGAGATTCCTTTACAGGAAGTGGCCTGTCTGACCATTTGTTGAACTTCTTTTCCATCTCTATCATTTACTAAGGATCTCTGCTCTAACGTGACACTTCCCACGTCGTCCATAGGCGCTCAGAGCCCGGGAAAAAACAGAATGTCGTCATTCCAGCCCCAGGCTGAAACACATTATCGCCTTTCTCAAGTGGCCCATCAAGAGACACTAGCTTATGCGCGTGACCCCGACCGCCCCCGCCTTTGGGATTTTTTCCTCTGTTTGCCGAAAAGGAGATTCCCTGTCGGAATATTATCGCTTTTCTACGAGAAAAATGTCGTAAAAATTGATTTTAAACAGCGGTTGACATGCTTCGAAGTACGGTCATGGAATACTTAGAATTTTATTGTCACGAATTGCGCCATGCGCGTGACACTTCTTTACTATTTCGGATAGTTTCTGGAACGCACGAACAAAACGCCGCTATTCGGATATAACGATGGATTATTTTGGACCAAACCAACATTTGTTATTGAAGTAGCTGTCCTGGGTGTGTATTCTGACGAAGACAACAAAAGGTAATGACATTTTTATAATAGTAAATATGATTATGGTGAGTGCTAAACTTGCCGGGTGTCTAAATAGCGAGCCCGTGATGCCTGGGCTATGTACTTAGAATATTGCAAAATGTGCTTTCACCAAAAAGCTATTTTAAAATCGGACATATCGAGTGCATAGAGGAGGTGTGTATCTATAATTCTTAAAATAATTGTTATGCTTTTTGTGAACGTTTATCGTGAGTAATTTAGTAAAATGTTAGCGAATTCCCCGGAAGTTTGCGGGGGGTATGCTAGTTCTGAACGTCACATGCTAATGTAAAAAGCTGGTTTTTGATATAAATATGAACTTGATTGAACAAAACATGCATGTATTGTATAACATAATGTCCTAGGGTTGTCATCTGATGAAGATCATCAAAGGTGAGTGCTGCATTTAGCTGTCTTCTGGGTTTTGGTGACATTATATGCTGGCTTGAAAAATGGGTGTCTGATTATTTCTGGCTTGGTACTCTGCTGACATAATCTAATGTTTTGCTTTCGTTGTAAAGCCTTTTTGAAATCGGACAGTGTGGTTAGATTAACGAGAGTCTTATCTTTAAATGGCTGTAAAATAGTCATATGTTTGAGAAATTGAAGTAATAGGATTTTTAAGGTTTTGAAAATCGCGCCACAGGATAGCCGTGGCTGTTACGTAGGTGGGACGAATTCGTCCCGCCTAGCCTAGAGAGGTTAACCTGTTAGGGCTAGGGGGCAGTATTGACACGGCTTGATAAAAAACGTACCCGATTTGATCTGGTTACTACTCCTGCCCAGTAACTAGAATATGCATATAATTATTGGCTTTGGATAGAAAACACCCTAAAGTTTCTAAAACTGTTTGAATGGTGTCTGTGAGTATAACAGAACTCCTATGGCAGGCCAAAACCTGAGAAGATTTCAAGCAGGAAGTGGCCTGTCTGAGAAGTAGTGTTTCATCTTGGCTCTTTTTATTGAAGACTCAGGATCTGTGCAATAACGTGACACTTCCTACGTCTTCCATAGGGTCTCAGAGCCCGGGAAAAAGTTGAACGATATCGAGGCAGGCTCTGGCTGAAACACTTTATCGCTTTTGGCAAGTGGCCACTCAGAGTACTATGGGCTTAGGCCGCTTCGACCGAATGCTTTCTTTTCCTTTGTCTGTTTATCTAAACGCAGATTCCCGGTCAGAATATTATCGCTTTTTTAATGAGAAAAATGGCATAAAAATTGATTTTAAACAGCGGTTGACATGCTTCGAAGTACGGTAATGGAATATTTAGAATTCTTTTGTCACGAATTGCACCATGCTCGTCACCCTTATTTAGCCTTTAGGATAGTGTCTAGAATGCACGAACAAAACGCCGCTGTTTGGATATAACGATGGATTATTTTGGACCAAACCAACATTTGTTATTGAAGTAGAAGTCCTGGGAGTGCATTCTGACGAAGACAACAAAGGTAATAACATTTTTCTTATAGTAAATCTGACTTTGATGAGTGCTAAACCTGCTGGGTGTCTAAATAGCTAGCCCTGTGATGCCGGGCTATCTACTGAGAATATTGCAAAATGTGCTTTCACCGAAAAGCAATTTTAAAATCGGACATATCGAGTGCATAGAGGAGTTCTGTATCTATTATTCTTAAAATGATTGTTATGCTTTTTGTGAACGTTTTTCGTGAGTAATTTAGTAAATTCACCGGCAGTGTTCGGTGGGAATGCTAGTCACATGCTAATGTAAAAAGCTGGTTTTTGATATAAATATGAACTTGATTGAACAAAACATGCATGTATTGTATAACATAATGTCCTAGGGTTGTCATCTGATGAAGATCATCAAAGGTTAGTGCTACATTTAGCTGTGGTTTGGGTTTATGTGACATTATATGCTAGCTTGAAAAATGGGTGTCTGATTATTTCTGGCTGGGTATTCTGCTGACATAATCTAATGTTTTGCTTTCGTTGTAAAGCCTTTTTGAAATCGGACAGTGTGGTTAGATTAACGAGAGTCTTATCTTTAAAATGGTGTAAAATAGTCATATTTTATAAAAATTGAAGTAATAGCATATCTAAGGATTTGAATAACGCGCCACAGGATTCAACTGGCTGTTGAGTAGGTGGGACGCAAGCGTCCCACCTAGCCCATAGAGGTTAACCTGTTAGGGCTAGGGGGCAGCATTTGCACGTCTGGATAAAAGAAATGTACCCGATTTAATCTGGTTACTAATCCTACCCAGTAACTAGAATATGCATATACTTATTATATATGGATAGAAAACACTCTAAAGTTTCTAAAACTGTTTGAATGGTGTCTGTGAGTATAACAGAACTCATTTGGCAGGCAAAACCCTGAGACATTTTCTGACAGGAAGTGGATACCTGATGTGTTGTATTGACTTTAAACCTACCCCATTGAAAAACACAGGGGCTGAGGAATATTTTGGCACTTCCTATTGCTTCCACTAGATGTCACCAGCCTTTACAAAGTGTTTTGAGTCTTCTGGAGGGAGATCTGACCGAACAAGAGCCATGGAACGATGATGTCCCATTAGACACCTGGCGCGCGAGTTCATGTTGGGTACCCTCGTTCCAATACGTTATAAAAGAGTATGCATTCGTCCACCTTGAATATTATTCATGTTCTGGTTAAAAAAGGCCCTAATGATTTATGCTATACAACGTTTGACATGTTTGAACGAACGTAAATATATTTTTTCCCCTCGTTCATGACGAGAAGTCCGGCTGGCTTAGATCATGTGCTAACAAGACGGAGATTTTTGGACATAAATGATGAGCTTTTTTGAACAAAACTACATTCGTTATGGACCTGTGATACCTGGAAGTGACATCTGATGAAGAGAATCAAAGGTAATGGATTATTTACATAGTATTTTCGATTTTAGATCTCCCCAACATGACGTCTAGTCTGTATCGCAACGCGTATTTTTCTGGGCGCAGTGCTCAGATTATTGCAAAGTGTGATTTCCCAGTAAGGTTATTTTTAAATCTGGCAAGTTGATTGCGTTCAAGAGATGTAAATCTATAATTCTTTAAATGACAATATAATATTTTACCAATGTTTTCTAATTTTAATTATTTAATTTGTGACGCTGACTTGACTGCCGGTTATTGGAGGGAAACGATTTCCTCAACATCAATGCCATAGTAAAACGCTGTTTTTGGATATAAATATGAACTTGATAGAACTAAAAATGCATGCATTGTCTAACATAATGTCCTAGGAGTGTCATCTGATGGAGATTGTAAAAGGTTAGTGCATCATTTTAGCTGGTTTTATGGTTTTGGTGACCCTGTCTTTGACTTGACAAAACATTACACACAACTCTTGTAAATGTACTGTCCTAACATACTCTAAATTTATGCTTTCGCCATAAAACCTTTTTGAAATCGTAAAACGTGGTTAGATTAAGGAGATGTTTATCTTTCAAAGGGTGTAAAATAGTTGTATTTTTGAAAAATTTGAATTTTGACATTTATTTGGATTTAAATTTGCCGCTCTTGAAATGCACCTGCTGTTGATGGAGTGCACCACGGGTGGCACGCTAGCGTCCCACCTAGCCCATAGAGGTTAAGATATGTTAATGAAAATGTAATATAAAACGTAATATCATTTTTTATGGTTCATTATCAGGTAAGTTTCACTTACCTACAAATGTGCAGAGCAGCAGCACTGCATACAGAAACATAATATTGGAAACTGGAAGTTAAAATGATAACACACAGCCCAACTGCACGTACCTCTGGAAAATACAGAAATAATGTGAGATAAATAAAAGTAGTGCCAATCATGTTGGAGGTAAATTAAGTAATAAAAACGTGTTGTTTATGCTTTACATACCAAGTGTTGTCATCGATTCATTGTAGAGATGGCACACTGCTGCTTTTGTCACATGGGATGGCAGCAGCTTTCCACCAAAGTGTTTGTGTCCTGGGTGGCTTCCTGGTAATACTATTGCATTATCCTCTCCGTAGTTATTGATGAAGTTCACCACTTGCTGCAAGTCCTCATGCTTCAGGTATAACCTGTGCTTGCTTGGGCCAGCTCTCTTTTTAATGGGAAGCATTAGGCATTATCCTTGTATGACTGGTGGAGGAGAGTCAGGAGTCTTCTACTGATGCTGAAACACAAATTCCAGATACAAATATTTTGGCATTATTATAATCACCATCAGACACACCTGCCTATCCTGATGGGTCATGTAATCATCTGGAGAAGTGGAGTCTTTTGCAATGACATGCTAGCTAAAGTTAACAAAATAGGTTAACCTCTTACATCTAGACGTTCCGCTAGCGGAACACCTGCTCCAATATCCAATGATAGGCGTGGCGCGAATTACAAATTCCTCAAAAATACAAAAACTTCCATTTTTCAAACATATGACTATTTCACAGCATTTTAAAGACAAGACTCTCCTTTATCTAACCACACTGTCCGATTTCAAAAAGGCTTTACAGCGAAAGCAAAACATTAGATTATGCCAGCAGAGTACCCAGCCAGAAATAATCAGACACCCATTTTTCAAGCTAGCATATAATGTCACAAAAAACAAAACCACAGCTAAATGCAGCACTAACCTTTGATGATCTTCATCAGATGACACACCTAGGACATTATGTTATACAATACATGCATGTTTTGTTCAATCAAGTTCATATTTATATCAAAAACCTGCTTTTTACATTAGCATGTGACGTTCAGAACTAGCATACCCCCCGCAAACCTCCGGTGAATTTACTAAATTACTCACGATAAACGTTCACAAAAAACATAATTATTTTAAGAATTATAGATACAGAACTCCTTTGTGCAATCGAGGTGTCCGATTTTAAAATAGCATTTCGGTGAAAGCACATTTTGCAATATTCTGAGTAGATAGCCCAGCCATCACGGCTAGCTATTTAGACACCCACCAAGTTTAGCCCTGACCAAACTCCGATTTACTATTACAAAAGTTTGATTACCTTTGGTGTTCTTCGTCAGAATGCACTCCCAGGACTGTTACTTCAATAACAAATGTTGGTTTGGTTCAAAATAATCCATTGTTATATCCAAACAGCGGCATTTTGTTTGTGCGTTCTAGACACTATCCTAAAGGCTAAATAAGGGTGACGAGCATGGCGCAATTCGTGACAAAAGAATTCTAAATATTCCATTACCGTACTTCGAAGCATGTCAACCGCTGTTTAAAATCAATTTTTATGCCATTTTTCTCGTAAAAAAAGCGATAATATTCCGACCGGGAATCTGCGTTTAGATAAACAGACAAAGAAAAAGAAGCATTCGGTCGAAGCGGGCACGCGCCTAAGCCCATAGTACTCTGAGCGGCCACTTGCCAAAAGCGATAAAGTGTTTCAGCCAGAGCCTGCCTCGATATCGTTCAACGTTTTCCCGGGCTCTGAGACCCTATGGAAGACGTAGGAAGTGTCACGTTATTGCACAGATCCTGAGTCTTCAATAAAAAGTGCCAAGATGAAACACTACTTCTCAGACAGGCCACTTCCTGCTTGAAATCTTCTCAGTTTTTGGCCTGCCATAGGAGTTCTGTTATACTCACAGACACCATTCAAACAGTTTTAGAAACTTTAGGGTGTTTTCTATCCAAAGCCAATAATTATATGCATATTCTAGGTACTGGGCAGGAGTAGTAACCAGATTAGCTTGAAAAATGGGTGTCTGATTATTTCTGGCTGGGTACTCTGCTGACATAATCTAATGTTTTGCTTTCGTTGTAAAGCCTTTTTGAAATTGGACAGTGTGGTTAGATTAACGAGAGTCTTGTCTTTAAAATGCTGTAAAATAGTCATATGTTTGAGAAATTGAAGTAATAGCATTTCTAAGGTATTTGAAAATCGCGCCACAGGATTCAACTGGCTGTTACGTTGGTGGGACGATTTGGTGCCACCTAGCCCAGAGAGGTTAAGGAGAGGCATGCTTAGCCGAGTGATCATAAGGGTCCAGTGAGATTCAGACAGCTAGCCGGGCCATAGGTAGCAAGCTGGCAGAAGATGGAGGGAGCTCTGTTTTTAGTCACCTCGTGCGTTTCCGTCTGTAGATTAGTGGGGTTCCGTGTGGTAGAGGGGACCAATCCAATTGGAAAAATAGTTATAGTGGCACGAGAAAATTTTCCGATAGACCTATTCAGATGGCAGCCGATAAGACAGCTAACGATTAGCGGGCCGCAGATGGGTGTTCAGGTTACGTCGCAACAGAGGGGCCAGTTGGATAACTCCCTCGGGCAGATAGCGTCGGTAGTCCAGTCGCGAAGGCCCGGTGGGGCTCCGCATCGGCAGTAAAACGGGTCCGGATAGGTGATTGTAGCCCAGGAGTGGCTGATGGAACCAGCTGGCTAGCTCCGGAATAATTGATGTTTGCTCTGGGACCGACGTTAGCCAATAGTCACTCGGATAGCAGCTAGCTAGCTGCAAGATCCAGGTGTAAATGTCCAGAGCTTGCGATAGAAATCCGGGGATATGGAGAGAAAAATAGGTTCGGTATGCTCTGGTCTGCTTCGCGTTGTACAAAACTGGCGATAGCTATTCGAGCTAAGGTATAGCTGATGGCCGCCAACCATGGTTAGCTGAATACCAACGCTAGCTTCTGGCTAGCTTCTGGCTAGCTTCTGTTGTGGATTTCTGTCACGTCCTGACCAGCAGATGGAGCTGGTGTAGTAGTTTGGGGGTCAGGACGTGGCAGTTTGGTGTGTGTCTTGTGACTCCTGATCAGGAACAGCTGGGAATCGTTGTTCCTGATTGGGAGTCACATATGTAGGAGTTGTTTGTCACTGGGGTTGGTGGGTAATTGTTTCTTGTTTAGTGTGGTTGCACCTGACAGGACTATTGGCTGTCAGTTTCCTTGTTTTTGTTTTGTATAGTGTTCTTTCCTATTAAATTGAAGGATGAATACTAACTCTGCTGCATTTTGGTCCTTTCCTGAAGACAGCCCTTACAGAATTACCCACCAACAAAGGACCAAGCAGCGGAAGAAGGCTGGCGAGGTAAGGGAAACCGGGAGGCACCCCCAATAAATTTTTAGGGGGGGGCACAAGGGGAGTTTTGCGGGGCAAGAATGGAGCCCCAGGCCAGCTCCCCGCACTAGCATGGAGGTGCGTGTTCGCAATCTGGTACGACCAGTACCAGCACCACGCACCAGGAGTCTAGTGTGTCAACCCAGCCTCGCCAGTCAACAGTCGTCATCAGAGCTGCCCGCCAGTCAACAGTCGTCATCAGAGCTGCCCGCCAGTCAACAGTCGTCGTCAGAGCTGCCCGCCAGTCAACAGTCGTCGTCAGAGCTGCCCGCCAGTCAACAGTCGTCGTCAGAGCTGCCCGCCAGTCAACAGTCGTCGTCAGAGCTGCCCGCCAGTCAACAGTCGTCGTCAGAGCTGCCCGCCAGTCAACAGTCGTCGTCAGAGCTGCCCGCCAGTCAACAGTCGTCGTCAGAGCTGCCCGCCAGTCAACAGTCGTCGTCAGAGCTGCCCGCCAGTCAACAGTCGTCAGAGCTGCCCGCCAGTCAACAGTCGTCAGAGCTGCCCGCCAGTCAACAGTCGTCAGAGCTGCCCGCCAGTCAACAGTCGCCAGAGAGGTCAGACTGCGCTGAACTGCCGGAGTGGCCAGACTGCCCTGAACTGCCGGAGTGGCCAGACTGCCCTGAACTGCCGGAGTGGCCAGACTGCCCTGAACTGCCGGAGTGGCCAGACTGCCCTGAACTGCCGGAGTGGCCAGACTGCCCTGAACTGCCGGAGTGGCCAGACTGCCCTGAACTGCCGGAGTGGCCAGACTGCCCTGAACTGCCAGAGTGGCCAGACTGCCCTGAACTGCCGGAGTGGCCAGACTGTCCCGAGCTGCCAGACTGCCCAGACTGTCCCGCGCTGCCAGACTGCCCAGACTACCCAGACTGCCCGAGCTGCCAGACTGCCCAGACTGCCTGGAACGGCCAGAGCCTGAGCCGCCTCCAGGATAGGTGGGTTGGCGGCAGTGCCGTCGTTGACGGCAGCCACCCTCCCTTCCCTCCCTTATTGTTTAGGGTTACTGTTTTAGGGTTTTGTTGGGGATTTTGTTTGTTGGTGTTTTTTTGTTGTTGTGGTTAGGTGCATTCTGGGGTCTGCACCTTGAGGGGGGGGTACTGTCACGTCCTGACCAGCAGATGGAGCTGGTGTAGTAGTTTGGGGGTCAGGACGTGGCAGTTTGGTGTGTGTCTTGTGACTCCTGATCAGGAACAGCTGGGAATCGTTGTTCCTGATTGGGAGTCACATATGTAGGAGTTGTTTGTCACTGGGGTTGGTGGGTAATTGTTTCTTGTTTAGTGTGGTTGCACCTGACAGGACTATTGGCTGTCAGTTTCCTTGTTTTTGTTTTGTATAGTGTTCTTTCCTATTAAATTGAAGGATGAATACTAACTCTGCTGCATTTTGGTCCTTTCCTGAAGACAGCCCTTACAATTTCAGATTTGAGGTGAATAATACTTTTTTTTTAAATTGGTGTGGCGAGTTGCAGGAGAATGCTTTGAATTTGAGTTTTTAGAAAAAAAATATATAAAAAGATATGCGAAGAAAAGAAGTAAATATATATACTGCTCAAAAAAATAAAGGGAACACTTAACCTCTTGGGGCTAGGTGGGACGCTAGCGTGCCACCCGTGGTGCACTCCATCAACAGCAGGTGCATTTCAAGAGCGGCAAATTTGAATCCAAATAAATGTCAAAATTCAAATTTTTCAAAAATACAACTATTTTACACCATTTGAAAGATAAACATCTCCTTAATCTAACCACGTTTTACGATTTCAAAAAGGTTTTACGGCGAAAGCATAAATTTAGAGTATGTTAGGACAGTACATTTACAAGAGTTGTGTGTAATGTTTTGTCAAGTCAAAGACAGGGTCACCAAAACCATAAAACCAGCTAAAATGATGCACTAACCTTTTACAATCTCCATCAGATGACACTCCTAGGACATTATGTTAGACAATGCATGCATTTTTAGTTCTATCAAGTTCATATTTATATCCAAAAACAGCGTTTTACTATGGCATTGATGTTGAGGAAATCGTTTCCCTCCAATAACCGGCAGTCAAGTCAGCGTCACAAATTAAATAATTAAAATTAGAAAACATTGGTAAAGAATTATAGATTTACATCTCTTGAACTCAATCAACTTGCCAGATTTAAAAATAACCTTACTGGGAAATCACACTTTGCAATAATCTGAGCACTGCGCGCAGAAAAATACGCGTTGCGATACAGACTAGACGTCATGTTGGGGAGATCTAAAATCGAAAATACTATGTAAATAATCCATTACCTTTGATTCTCTTCATCAGATGTCACTTCCAGGTATCACAGGTCCATAACGAATGTAGTTTTGTTCAAAAAAGCTCATCATTTATGTCCAAAAATCTCCGTCTCGTTAGCACATGATGTAAGCCAGCCGGACTTCTCGTCATGAACGAGGGGAAAAAATATATTTCCGTTCGTTCAAACATGTCAAACGTTGTATAGCATAAATCATTAGGGCCTTTTTTAACCAGAACATGAATAATATTCAAGGTGGACGAATGCATACTCTTTTATAACGTATTGGAACGAGGGTACCCAACATGAACTCGCGCGCCAGGTGTCTAATGGGACATCATCGTTCCATGGCTCTTGTTCGGTCAGATCTCCCTCCAGAAGACTCAAAACACTTTGTAAAGGCTGGTGACATCTAGTGGAAGCAATAGGAAGTGCCAAAATATTCCTAAGCCCCTGTGTTTTTCAATGGGATAGGTTTAAAGTCAATACAACACATCAGGTATCCACTTCCTGTCAGAAAATGTCTCAGGGTTTTGCCTGCCAAATGAGTTCTGTTATACTCACAGACACCATTCAAACAGTTTTAGAAACTTTAGAGTGTTTTCTATCCATATATAATAAGTATATGCATATTCTAGTTACTGGGTAGGATTAGTAACCAGATTAAATCGGGTACATTTTTTTTAGACCTGAATCCAATTGAGCACATCTGGGACATCATGTCTCGCTCCATCCACCAACGTCACGTTGCACCACAGACTGTCCAGGAGTTGGCGGATGCTTTAGTCCAGGTCTGGGAGGAAATCCCTCAGGATACCATCCGCCACCTCATCAGGAGCATGCCCAGGCGTTGTAGAGAGGTCATACAGGCACGTGGAGGCCACACACACTACTGAGCCTCATTTTGACTTGTTTTAAGGACATTACATCAAAGTTGCATCCGCCTGTAGTGTGGTTTTCCACTTTAATTTTGAGTTTGACTCCAAATCCAGACCTCCATGGGTTGATAAGTGGATTTCCATTGATTATTTTTGTGTGATTTTGTTGTCAGCACATTCAACTATGTAAAGAAAAAAGTATTTAATAAGATTATTTCTTTCATTCAGATCTAGGATATGTTGTTTAAGCACTGGTTATAGCTAAGTGGTTCAGTATGTTCCTCGGGCTTAGCACCAGTCAACATTGACTGGTGGAAAGAGGGAGATGTTCCTAGCCAATAACTAGCCAGCAACAAACAGAGGGAAAAACCAGCAAACATGGGTGTGTTGGCAAGTATCTGTGTAAGTAGCCTCTACGCGATACGTACTTTATGTTATCAAATATTGTGAACATTTTCTCAAGATGACCTAGTGTTTTTCTACAGCCAATAGTACTGCTTAAGTGCCAAAGGGTGTGACGCATTAGGAATCGTCTCTGTCCACAGAAATCTATGAGCAGAGAAGTCTTCTAGTTCCATGAATTCAAAATAGACCGAGATCTCATGGGAATCCACCCCTTTCTCTTCCTTGCCTATCCAATTGTCAAAAAAGCTGCAAATTCCATGATTTATTCCGGGAGAAGGTTGGGCCCCCTTTGGAGGCACAGCGACATGAATCATTAAATGAAGGCTCCATTGATTATTCATTACAGCACTGATGTGGCTTTAATGCAGGAGTATAACCTTTGGTAGGCAGATTCCTCGGGCAAGACCATTTCTTTGCAATTTAGGGTATTCACTCTAGGATTCTGTAATGAGGAAAGACTACAGACTTTCGTGTCTGATCGGAATAACAATGGTTCTATTTCAAATATATCTTCTCGATATCTCACTTTATGGGTATACGCTCAGGCGGCTTTTTCAACAGAAGTACCAATTACAGTGTTTGTTGGAGACAGACAGGTCAAGTGGTGAATGTGGTCAGCCCCTCCCCTCTTCATAAGACACCATTTGCCCCACCTCATTCTCACCTAGTGATGGGAAGTTTGGCTCTTTGTACTGACTTTGATCATTTTGAGTCGTTTCGTCAATATGTGACCGGATTCAGAAAAATATGCGTATGTCGCAAGTCATGACTTCACAAGAGAGCCATTTGAACATAACATTTTTATTTTTATCAAAATGTGTTACGAGCCTTGTTGGTTAAGCCACAGAAAAAGTAAGCAACCTTCCATCTTGCCATGATTGACTAAGATAATGAGTGGGCTGGACATGCCAGGAGAGGAGTTCGGATTGGTCTGCCAAATAGAAGGCTTTTGTCTATTTGAGGTCGTCAGTCTGTGTTGGTAATCCTGTCGAATGCGACCTTTTTAGAAATGTGTTGTTTTGTGGAGCTGCATGAGTACTGCGATCCACTTTCTGGAGGATCAAGTTTTGAAATCAGTGGAATAAGAGTATGATAGCTAAAGAGATGGAGTAAACTTAACCTGTTATGGCTAGGGGGCAGTATTTTCACAGCCGGATAAAAAACGTACCGATTTAATCTGATTATTACTCCTGCCCAGAAACTAGAATATGCATATAATTATTAGCTTTGGATAGAAAACACGCCAACATTTCTAAAACTGTTTGAATGGTGTCTGTGAGTATAACAGAACTCATTTGGCAGGCCAAAACCTGAGAAGATTCCATGCAGGAAGTGGCCTGTCTGACAATTTCTTGCCCTTCTTGATTATCTCTATCCATTACAGAGGATCTCTGCTGTTACGTGACACTTCCTACGGCTCCCATGGGCTCTCAGAAGGCGGCAAAAAGCTGAATCGTGGCTTTGCAGGCTCTGGTTGAAAAAAAGTAGCGCGTTTGGGTAGTGGCTGGTTACAGTGCTGTGAGACTCAGGCTCGTGCCCGCGTCGACAGAATGCTTTGTTATCTTTTGTCTGTTTACCTAAACGCAGATTCCCGGTCGGAATATTATCGCTTTTTTTACGAGAAAAATTGCATAAAAATTGATTTTAAACAGCGGTTGACATGCTTCGAAGTACGGTAATGGAATATTTAGAAATCTTTTGTCACGAATTGCGCCATGCTCGTGACCCTTATTTACACTTCGGATAGTGTCTTGAACGCACGAACAAAACGCCGCTATTTGGATATAACGATGGATTATTTTGGACCAAACCAACATTTGTTATTGAAGTAGCAGTCCTGGGAGTGCATTCTGACGAAGACAACAAAGGTAATCAAACTTTTGTAATAGTAAATCGGAGTTTGGTCAGGGCTAAACTTGGTCGGTGTCTAAATGGCTAGCCGTGATGGCTGGGCTATCTACTGAGAATATTGCAAAATGTGCTTTCACCGAAAAGCTATTTTAAAATCGGACATATCGAGTGCATAGAGGAGTTCTGTATCTATAATTCTTAAAATAATTGTTATGTTTGTTGTGAACGTTTATCGTGAGTAATTTAGTAAATTCACCGGATGTTTGCGGGGGGTATGCTAGTTCTGAACGTCACATGCTAATGTAAAAAAGCTGGTTTTTGATATAAATATGAACTTCATTGAACAAAACATGCATGCATTGTGTAACATAATGTCCTAGGGTTGTCATCTGATGAAGATCATCAAAGGTTAGTGCTGCATTTAGCTGTGGTTTTGTTTTTTGTGACATTATATGCTAGCTTGAAAAATGGGTGTCTGATTATTTCTGGCTGGGTACTCTGCTGACAATCTAATGTTTTGCTTTCGCTGTAAAGCCTTTTTGAAATCGGACAGTGTGGTTAGATTAACGAGAGTCTTGTCTTTAAAATGCTGTAAAATAGTCATATGTTTGAAAAATTGAAGTTTTCGGATTTTAGAGGAGTTTGTATTTCGCGCCACGCCCATCATTGGATATTGGAGCAGGTGTTCCGCTAGTGGAACGTCTAGATGTAAGAGGTTAAATGAGCATGCGTGACCACCTGCAAACGATGAACTGAAAACTCAAAAGAGTCATGATTCTACAAGCGTCTCGTACACATCTCGTTCACTGCTTATCGGAGCAGTAATTTGTGGTTTACTTGTAAAAGTGTGCTCCAAACATTTAACATTTGTTGATTGCTCGGCACACAAATACAATTATTTCTTGATACATTTGAAATGAGGTCTAGTTGTGGCCGCAGCCGGACTAGATTGACTGAATTCATTGCTAGACTGGATAATAACCATAATGTTGTTCGCAAACTGTAGCGCCCTAAATGATTTGTTCTCGAGTTTGAGATTGTTTATCCTCTCTTGGGTATGGGGCAGCATTTTGAAGTTTGGATGACAAACGTGCCCAAAGTAAACTGCCTGTTACTCAGGCCCAGAAGCTAGGATATGCATATGCATGGTAGTATTGGATAGAAAACACTCTGAAGTTTCTAAAACTGTTAACATAATGTCTGTGAGTATAACAGAACTGATATGGCAGTCGAAAACCCGAGGAAAATCCATCCAGGAAGTGGGATTTTTTTATGTGAGTTGTTTCCATTGAATGCCAATTGACTATGTTATGGGTTAGGGCCCAGATTGCAGTTCCTATGGCTTTCACTAGATGTCAATAGTCTTTAGACATGCTTTCAGGCTTGTATTTTGAAAAACGACGAGTAAAAATACCTTTTGGTCAGAGGACAGGGGAAGAATGAAGAGCTGCTTTGCGCTTGTGACCGATAGTGTGCCCTTCGTTGTTTTTCCTTTCTATTGAAAACGCTAATGTCCGGTTGAAATATTATTGATTATTTAGACAATAGACAACCTGAGGATTAATTATAAACATCGTTTGACATGTTTCAACAAACTTTACTGGTACTATTAGTATGTATTCATCTGCATGTTTTGACTGCCCTGGAGCCAGTGGATTACTGAACAAAACACGCCAACAAAACAGAGTTTTTGGGACATAAAGAGGGACTTTATCGAACAAAACAATCATTTATTGTGTAACAGGGAGTCTTGTTAATGCAACCATATGAAGATCATCAAAGGTAAGTGATTAATTTTATTGCTATTTCTGACTTTTGTGACTCCTCTACTTGGCTTTAAAATGTTTGTACGCTTTTGTAAGCTGGGCGCTGTCCTCAGATAATTGCATGATATGCTTTCGCTGTAAAGCCTTTTTGAAATCGGACACAACGGCTGGATTAACAAGAAGTTAATCTTTAAGCCAATGTATAACACTTGTATATTTTATGAATGTTTATTATGAGTATTTCTGTATTTTGAATTTGGCGCTCTGCAATTTCACCAGATGTTGGCCAGGTGGGACGCTACCGTCCCACCTGGCTAAGGTCAGTCTATACTATCCGTTGTAATTCTCCTTTCTTATCTGGTGTCCTGTGTGATCTAACTCTCCCATCTCTCTCCCCTTCCTGAGGACCCGAGACTTAGGACCATGCCTCAGGACTACGTGGCCTGATGACTCCTGGCTGTCCCCGTCCCTAGTCCACCTGCTCATGTTGCTTATCCAGTTTCTGCTTTTCTGCCTGCAGCTAGGCTGGGTTTCTGTATAAGCACTTTGTGACCACTGCTGATGTAAAAAAGGCTTTAGAAATAGATTTTGCTGTCCATCATAACATTCAATAACCAATTAATTGCATTCATTCTTGCACCATGCCATCAATTATTAGTTCTAAACATGTCTTTTTCTTCTCTATGCTGCCTGCAGCGTAATCTATATTCTATTTTCCTGCACATTTACACTGACTTTACCAAACATTAGGAACTTCATACTATTGAGTTGCACCCTCCTGCTTTTGCCCTCAGAATAGCCTAAATTCGTTGGGGCATGGACCCTAGAAGGTGTTGAATGTGTTCCACAGGAATGCTGGCCCATGTTGACTCCAATGCTTTTCACAGTTGTGTCAAGTTGGCTGAATGTCCATTGGGTGGTGAATTATTTTTGATACACATGGGAAACTGTTGAGCATGAAAAACCCAGCATCGTTGCAGTTCTTGACACAAACTGGTACGCCTGGCACCTACTACCATACCCTGTTTAAAGGCACTTACATCTTTTGTCTTGACCATTCATCCTCTGAATGGCAACATACACATACACAATCCATGTCTCAATTGTCTCAAGGCTTAACAATCCTTCTTTAAACTGTCTCCGCCCCTTCATCTACATTGATTGAAGTGGATTTAACAAGTGACATCAACAAGCGATCAAAGCTTTCACCTGGTCAGTCTATAGCTGTGTTCGAATACTCATACTCACCGCTCTAACTGTTCTATTTGTGACGTGAAATTAGTATTTAGTATGCTTATTGGTCATAGTATAGATATAGTTAGTAAGTCAAGTTCCCAGATGTCGTACTAAATTCGCCAAAATATGAAGTATACACGCAGAGGACACTATTTCCATACTTTAGGGCCCATAATTCTTCAGGAAATGGGCGTGGCTTCATATCGTTTTTAGATGTACAACGAGAGCGGATACAAATTCATTGCTTTAACTAATTATGACGAATGTAAAAAAAAAAAATGCTGAGTAATGTAATAAAGTAATGAATTTTCAAATGAGTTACCTAACACGATATGTTTGCTGACAATTTGTTAGCTACGCTGTCCTTACAAACCACATAGCATATCATTACAGCATTATGTACTGGTATGTTAGCTAGCTACCTAATGGTAACGTTAGCTGGCTACTTATACATCAAACTTGTCAGTATATTAACTACCCAATGTTTATTGACTTGATTATTCCCGTCATGCTTAGCTTAGCTAAATAGTATAGTCATTGTGCTTTCTCCATGGACATTCGGGTGCTTTCGTAAATTCGCTCTATCTACTCCGATTTCAGAGCACTCTTGTCTGAGTGTACGAGAGCGCAGAATAATGAATTTACTAGTGCTCAACACCCGTTGAATATGGCCGGTGTCAGTAAACGTCGGCAAAAAAGTGTAATTAAATTGTTGCCAACAGCACAGTTACAGTCACCAACGCTCTGGATAAAATGAAAACGGCCTAACCAGCTCTGCTAGGGCGAGTAAAATGATCAGAGTGCTCTCATTTGAGTCTGGAAGTAGCTAGCAAGCTAGCCAACATTAGGTCAGAACGCTCAAAATCAACACTATTCCTCGGCCCGAACATCCAGTGTGCGCTCTGAGAGCGAAACACTCTGAATTTATAAACGGACCATCTGACAACGCTCTGAATTTACGAGCACACTCTGGCACTCCAAATTGAATTTAAGAACCCACCCGAAGTCGTAAAACATCTAACTAGTAATTTGTTATGCTAACTAGCTACCAAGAATTTGCATAGCAACAGCATCAACTTCCAGCTGACCGGTGAAGAGCTAGTACGTCCCCCATGAAAGGATACTGTTTGTTTACAGTATACTAAAATGAACTAATAGTATGTAGTATACAGTATGTTAGTATGGGTACTCAAACACAGCTTATGTCTTGGAAAGAGCAGGCGTTCTTAAAGTTTTTCACCCTAAGTGTATTACAGGAAGCTGTTGGTTAGAGCACGTCTATGGAGCCGCTGAGCCAGAGGAGCATGTATCAATCCTGCTGTAGGACTCATTGCGCATTGTGGCCAGCAGGTCAAACAAATCAAATCAAATCAAATCAAATCAAATCAAATTTATTTTTATATAGCCCTTCGTACATCAGCTGATATTCTCAAAGTGCTGTACAGAAACCCAGCCTAAAACCCCAAACAGCAAGCAAAGCATGTGAAAGAAGCACGGTGGCTAGGAAAAACTCCCTAGGAAAAACTCCCTAGAAAGGCCAAAAACCTAGGAAGAAACCTAGAGAGGAACCAGGCTATGAGGGGTGGCCAGTCCTCTTCTGGCTGTGCAGGGTGGATATTATAACAGAACATGGTCAAAATGTTAAAATGTTAAAATGTTCATAAATGACCAGCATGGTCAAATAATAATAATCATAGTAGTTGTCGAGGGTGCAACAAGCACGTCCGGTGAACAGGTCAGGGTTCCATAGCCGCAGGCAGAACAGTTGAAACTGGAGCAGCAGCACGGCCAGGTGGACTGGGGACAGCAAGGAGTCATCATACCAGGTAGTCCTGAGGCATGGTCCTAGGGCTCAGGTCCTCCGAGAGAAAGACAGAAAGAGAGAAAGAGAGAATTAGAGAGAGCATATTTAAATACACACAGGACACCGGATAAGACAAGAGAAATACTCCAGATGTAACAGACTGACCCTAGCCCCCCGACACATAAACTACTGCAGCATAAATACTGGAGGCTCAAATGAATGAGTCACTCAGAAAAACGAATCATGACTCTTAAGTCAGTAAAACGAGCTGTTCAAAAAGGATGAATCATTTGCGAACTGCACATCACTAATCTCACCTGTCTTCCTTGCAAAGAGTTATCTGTAACTCCTGAAGCTCTTCTCAACAAAACTAGATATTATATCTTCCTATTGAACTGTTCTCTGGCAAACCGTGAGGTTGCCGTTGCCGAATGTAGGACCCCAGATCCTGTTGGTAGGGTTGACTACTGACGAAAGAAAAGTTTTGCTTTGAGTATAATTTATTTTCTACTCCTCAGTAATTACCGCCAAGGGCTAGCCATCGAGACTTGGTTAGCCCATGACTCAGCTAACTTGGCTAGCTAGCTGGAAAGCTAGCTAGCCAAGTTAGCCTTTCAGCGATAACTAGCCCTTTGTGGGGTTAGCTAGCTAACCAAACAAAGGAATAGTTATGAAAGGCTTAGCTAATCCAGGTAACTCGCCGCAAGGCTTGCTATACCTAATAGGTTTTCTGCCTGGAATGTTTGGATTGCAAGCTTCCTTCTTTTGAGTCAGTAAAAATAATGAATTGTTTGCGAACTGCATATCACTATTCTCATCTGTCTTCCTTGCAAAGAGTTATCTTCTGAAGCTCTCCTCAACAAAGCTAGATCTTCTGTCTTTCTACTGAACTGTTCTCTGGCAAACTGTTAGGTTGCCGCTGCTGAATGTAGGACCCCAGATCCTGTCGGTAGTGTTGACTACTGACCAAAATGACCAAGTTAGCATTTCAGCGATAACTAGCACTTTGTGGGGCTAGCTGGGAAACTAGCTAACCCCACAAAGGGCTAGTTATCGATGAAAGGCTTAGCCAACCCGAGTAACTCACCGGAAGGCTTGCTATACCTAACTACATTTTCTGCCTGGAAAGGTTGAATTGCAAGGTTTCTTGTTTAGCTCAAAACGAAAGGAAATCAGTCAATTGAAATAAATTCATTAGGCCCTGCTCTATGGACTTCACATGACTGGGAATATACATATGCGTATGTTGGTCACAGAAACCAATAGGAAACCGATTTTAGAAGGTGCGTACTGTCTTCATGGCACGCACAAACACAAATTTCCAGGACTGTGTCCCTGTACTAAAACTGATATTTCTCATTCGTTTTTGAAGTTACAAGCCTGAAACCTTGAACATAGACTGCTGACACCCTGTGGAAGCCATAGGAATTGCATCCAGGAAGCTTTTCAATATGACCTTTTACTTACCTTTCTAAGTGGATGATCTCTCAAAAAAAAGGTTTTGGTTGTTTTTTCTTTGGATTTTCTCCTACCATATCTATTTTATTATATTCTCCTACATTATTTGAACATTTCTACAAACTTCAAAGTGTTTTCTTTCCAATGGTACCAATTATATGCATATCCTGGCTACAGGGCCTGAGCAACAGGCAGTTTACTTTGGGCATGTCATTCAGGCGGAAATTGAGAAAAAAGGGGCCTAGCCCTAAGAAGTAAAAAAAAAAAAGAAAAACAGTATCAGTATCTGGTGTGACCATCATTTGCCTCATGCAGTGCAACACATCTCCTTCGCATAGAGTTGGAGAGGCTGTTGATTGCGGCCTGTGGAATGTTGTGCCACTCTTCTTCGATGACTGTGTGAACTTTCTGGATATTGGCAGACACTGCAATACACTGTTGTACACGTCGATCCAGAGCATCTCATACATGCTCAATGGGTGACATGTCTGGTGAGTATGCAGGCCATGGAAGAACTGGGACATTTTCAGCATCCAGGAATTATGTACCAATATTTGCGACATGCGGGCGTGCATGAGCTTAGTTGAACTGTCTTACCCCATCAGAACCCAAAATATAAGCTTGTTTAACTCCATTATTTTAAGAAATAAAGTGGCCGGTGACCGCTGTTACTGTTTTAATCCCAGATTGCCCTTTAAAGGAGGTGAATATTTGGACAGTTATTGAGAAAAACGCAGAAATTAGCATCACCTCTATCCATTTTTTCATGCAGCTAATGGAAAATAAGCAGCTGGTTTCTGTATATATGGCATGCAAGCTTTCTATCACTTTCTTATGCCTCGATGAGACTGACAGCATCATTACGTCTGTAACCACGTTTCCATCCAACCAATTCATGCGGATGAATTTTCTGACGCATGAAAAAAGTATGTCCAGGCTGCTGGAAACATGAAATGGCAGTACAATTTAATAAATGCCAACAGACAATTTGTTCATTCGACATGGTGGGATATTTTTGTGTCTGTAAAATTCATTATACGATAATGTCGAAGTAAATTTGGAGTCACATGATATGTTGTGTAGTACTCCCACTACGACTAGGGAAAGTATGTCGTTTATTAGACTACAGATAAAAAAGGTTATGATGAACTTCACAAGGTGATCAGCTTGATGCTCTTTTCCAATAAATATCGAGGGTCTTATTCTGGTGACATGATGATCGATGCCTGGCTGCCATTTGACAAAAACAAATAATAATAAAATCAAATCAAAGTTTATTTGTCACGTGTGCCGAATACAACAGGTGTATACCTTACAGTGAAATGCTTACTTACAGGCTCTAACCAATAGTGCAAAAAAGGTATTAGGTGAACAATAGGTAAGTAAAGAAATAAAACAACAGTAAAAAGACAGGCTATATACAGAAGCGAGGCTATAAAAGTAGCGAAGCTACATACAGACACAGGTTAGTCAGGCTGATTGAGGTACTATGTACATGTAGATATGGTTAAGCTTGAATGGGCTAATGACTGTGACAGCATGGAATTCAAAGGAGGAGATAGACAGATGGGTCAGGGGAGAAAGAGAGAATGTCCACTTGGGATAGATGAGGATTCCAGGGCCACCACCCTGCTGACCAGATGCTCTCGGGGTATGCGAGAACACGTGGTCAGACGAGGAGAGAGCAGTAGGAGTAGCAGTGTTTTCTGTGGTAATCCATGTCTCCGTCAGCGCCAAGAATTCGAGGGACTGGAGGGTGTGCATTTTGCATTGTGTCCCGCCACCCACCACCCGCCAACCCTTCTTTTACGCTACTGCTACTCTCTGTTCATCATTCATGCATAGTCACTTTAACATCCTTATCATTTATCGCCCTCCAGGTTCCCTTGGAGAGTTCATCAATGAGCTTGACACCTTGATAAGTTCCAATCCTGAGGATGGCTCACTCCTCACAGTTCTGGGTGACATTAACCTGTTATGGCTAGGGGGCAGTATTTTCACGGACGGATAAAAAACGTACCCGATTTAATCTGATTAGTACTCCTGCCCAGAAACTGGAATATGCATATAATTTTTAGCTTTGGATAGAAAACACTCCAACGTTTCTAAAACTGTTTGAATGGCGTCTGTGAGTATAACAGAACTCATTTGGCAGGCCAAAACCTGAGAAGATTCTGTACAGGAAGTACCCTGTCTGACCATTTCTTGGCCTTGTTGATTATCTCTATCCATTACAGGGGATCTCTGCTCTAACGTGACACTTTCTACGACTCACATGGGCTCTCAGAAGGCGGCAAAATGCGGCAAAATGCTGAATCGTGGCTTTGCAGGCTCTGGCTGAAACAAAGTAGCGCGTTTGGGTAGTGGCTGGTTACAGTACTGTGAGACTCAGGCTCGTGCCCGCGTCGACCGAAAGCTTTGTTTTCTTTCCTCTGTTTAGCTAAATGGAGATTCCCGGTCGGAATATTATCGCTTTTTTACGAGAAAAATGGCATAAAAATTGATTTTAAACAGCGGTTGACATGCTTCGAAGTACGGTAATGGGATATTTTGAAATTTTTTGTCACGAATTGCGCCATGCTCGCGACCCTGATTTACCATTTCGGATAGTGTCTTGGAACGCACGAACAAAACGCCGCTATTTGGATATAACGATGGATTATTTTGGACCAAACCAACATTTGTTATTGAAGTAGCAGTCCTGGGAGTGCATTCTGACGAAGACAACAAAGGTAATCAAACTTTTGTAATAGTAAATTGGAGTTTGATCAAGGCTAAACTTGGTCGGTGTCTAAATGGCTAGCCGTGATGGCTGGGCTATCTACTGAGAATATTGCAAAATGTGCTTTCACCGAAAAGCTATTTTAAAATCGGACATATCGAGTGCATAGAGGAGTTCTGTATCTATAATTCTTAAAATAATTGTTATGTTTTTTGTGAACGGTTGACGACATCCGATCCTCGTTTGTTAAGTCAAACGACACCGCTGGTCCTGCTCACATTGCCCTACCCTATGCTTTGACCTCTTTCTCCCTTCTCTCTCCAGATGAAATCTTGCGACTTGTGACGGCCTGCCGCCCAACAACCTGCCCGCTTGACCCTATCCCCTCCTCTCTTCTCCAGACCATTTCCGGAGACCTTCTCCCCTACCTCACCTCGCTCATCAACTCATCCTTGACCGCTGGCTACATCCCTTCCGTCTTCAAGAGAGCGAGAGTTGCACCCCTTCTCAAAAAACCTACACTCGATCCCTCCGATGTCAACAACTACAGACCAGTATCCCTTCTTTCTTTTCTCTCCAAAACTCTTGAGCGTGCCGTCCTTGGCCAGCCCTCTTGCTATCTCTCTCAGAATGACCTTCTTGATCCAAATCAGTCAGGTTTCAAGACTGGTCATTCAACTGAGACTGCTCTTCTCTGTGTCACGGAGGCTCTCCACACTGCTAAAGCTCTCTCCTCTGCTCTCATCCTTCTAGACCTATCTGCTGCCTTTGATACTGTGAACCATCAGATCCTCCTTTCCACCCTCTCCGAGTTGGGCATCTCCGGCGCGGTTCACTCTTGGATTGTGTCCTACCTGACAGGTCGCTCCTACCAGGTGGCGTGGCGAGAATCCGTCTCCGCACCACGTGCTCTCACCACTGCTGTCCCCCAGGGCTCAGTTCTAGGCCCTCTCCTATTCTCGCTATACACCAAGTCACTTAGCTCTGTCATATCCTCACATGGTCTCTCCTATCATTGCTACGCAGACGACACACAATTAATCTTCTCCTTTCCCCCTTCTGATAACCAGGTGGCGAATCGCATCTCTGCATGTCTGGTAGACATATCAGTGTGGATGATGGATCACCACCTCAAGCTGAACCTCGGCAAGACGGAGCTGCTCTTCCTCCCGGGGAAGGACTGCCCGTTCCATGATCTCGCCATCACGGTTGACATCTCCATTGTGTCCTCCTCACAGAGTGCTAAGAGCCTTGGCGTGACCCTGGACAACACCCTGTCATTCTCCGCTAACATCAAGGCGGAGACCTGATCCTCTAGGTTCATGCTCTACAACATTCGCAGAGTGCGACCCTGCCTTACACAGGAAGCGGCGCAGGTCCTAATCCAGGCACTTGTCATCTCCCGTCTGGATTACTGCAACTCGCTGCTGGCGGGGCTCCCTACCTGTGCCATTACACCCCTACAACTCATCCAGAACGCCGCAGCCCATCTGGTGTTCAACCTTCCCAAGTTCTCTCACGTCACCCCACTCCTCCGCACACTCCACTGGCTTCCAGTTGAAGCTCGCATCTGCTACAAGACCATGGTGCTTGCCTACGGAGCTGTGAGGGGAACGGCACCTCCGTACCTTCAGGCTCTAATCAGTCCCTACACCCAAAGAAGGGCACCGCGTTCATCCACCTCTGGCCTGCTCGCCTCCCAACCTCTGCAGAAGCACAGTTCCCGCTCAGCCCAGTCAAAACTGTTCGCTGCTCTGGCACCCCAATGGTGGAACAAGCTCCCTCCCAACGCCAGGACAGCGGAGTCAATCACCACCTTCCGGAGACACCTGAAACCCCACCTCTTTAACCTGTTGGGGCTAGGGGGCAGTATTTGCACGGCCCGATAAAAAACGTACCCGATTTAAACTGGTTACTACTCTTGCCCAGAAACGAGAATATGTGTATAATTAGTAGATTTGGATAGAAAACACTCTAAAGTTTCTAAAACTGTTTGAATGGTGTCTGTGAGTATAACAGAACTCATATGGCAGGCCAAAACCTGACAATTTGTTTTCCTTCTGTTGCATCTCTATCAAAGATACAGCATCTCTGCTGTAACGTGACATTTTCTAAGGCTTCCATTGGCTCTCAGAAGGTGTCAGAAAGTGGAATGACGTGTCTCCTGTCTCTGGGCGAAGAACAGCAGAAGATTTTGTGAGTGGTCAGGCTGGGGACAGTGACACTGGAGATGCGCGTTCATGAGAATTCTCCATTTTTTTCTTTCAGCCTTTGAATGAATACAACGTCGCCCGGTTGCAATATTATCGCTATTTTACGAGAAAAATAGCATAAAAATTGATTTTAAACAGCGTTTGACATGCTTCTAAGTTCGGTAAAGGAATATTTAAAAAAAAAATTGTCACGAAATGTGCTCGCGCGTTACCCTTCGGAAAGTGACCTGAACGCATGAACAAAATGGAGCTATTTGAATATAACTATGGATTATTTTACCATAACAACATTTGTTGTTGAAGTAGAAGTCCCGCGAGTCCATTCTGACGAAGAACAGCAAAGGTAATCCAATTTTTCTAATATATATTCTGAGTTCAGTGAGCACCAAACTTGGTGAGTGTCAAATTAGCTAGCCTGTGATGGCTGAGCTATCTACTCAGAATATTGCAAAATGTGTTTTCGCCAAAAAGCTATTTTAAAATCTGACACCGCGATTGCATAAAGGAGTTCTGTATCTATAATTCTTAAAATAATTGTTATGTATTTTGTGAACGTTTATCGTGAGTAATTTAGTAAATTCACTGGAAGTTTGCGGTGGGTATGCTAGTTCTGAACATCACATGCTAATGTAAAAAGCTGTTTTTTGATATAAATATGAACTTGATTGAACACAACATGCATGTACTGTATAACATAATGTCCTAGGAGTTTCATCTGATGAAGATCAAAGGTTAGTGCTGCATTTAGCTGTGGTTTTGGTTTTTGTGACATATATGCTTGCTTTGAAAATGGCTGTGTGATTATTTTTGGCAGGTTACTCTCCTGACATTCTAATGTTTTGCTTTCATTCTATATTTGAGAAATTGAAGTTATAGCATTTTTGAGGTATTTGTATTTCACGCCACGCGATTCCACTGGCTGTTGACTAGGGCAGGACGCAAACGTCCCACTGGCCCAGAGAGGTTAAAGTGACTGCATATATGATAAACAGAGAGTAGCAGCAGCTCTTACCCACAATCTCATAATGTAGGTGGCCTACCTGCACTTTATCGGCGAGCTGTTGGCTGAAGGACATGTGCCAAGAGCAGAGTGGGCGCATTTGCTATATAACACAATGTTTTTTGTGACAAAACCATCAGTTAAGTTGGAAATGTGATGGAAACCCATATAACTTGTATTTTTCATTCGGTGTATGAAATTTAATGAAAAAAAGTCATTTTTATGTCATCACACACAGCCTTTTATCCCAAAAAGTCTGTTTGATGGAAACACATCTCTGGTGAGAAAATGTGAATTTGTTAAACATAATCTAAAATGTTTTCTGAATATGTGTGCAACAAAAATTCAACATTCAGTCAAGTCTACGCATACAATTTCATGCATACGTTGGGTATATTCAACCTATGTACCACACAATGCGCACTGCAACTGTCTCTGCAACAAAATTCTGCAAACGCATCGTTCCATTGGAAATTAATGTACTTCTGGTGCAAAACACAATGACACTGATGGTGTGATCGAGGCGCTAAAGGTCCAATGCAGCCATTTCATCTCAATATCAATCAGCTTACTGTGAATAGTTTCAATTAAAAGTGTAATATGTAGAAATTGATCCACAAAATTTCAGTTTGTGACAAAACAAGCACTCAGAGTGTAGAGAATGATTGTTCCATCTAAACCGCTGTGAAATATATTTTCAATAACCAAAAATATTATATTTTCGGCTGTTTGAAGCTGGTGTACAAAACCAAAACTAAAAGATGCAAAAACGAAATGTAAGAAAGGGAGGCATAGAAATAGAGCAAATAGAAGAGATCTACTGCTTCTTCGATTTGCTTTCAATGAGAATGACATATCTATAATTGCATTGCTATGTGAATTTGGTCGGGTCGCCCAAAAAGTTACATGTTACAGCTTTAATATGGTCAAAAAGAAACAAAAATAGCTTCTTAGCAAAGAGCAATTTCTCAAGCAAGAATTTTGCTTGGAGTGGTCTGAGTGGGGAGGGGAAAACTGAAATCTAGCTGTTGTAGAGAGGATTGGAACTCTCTTATTGGTCTAATTTACAGCTTGTTGATGTCACCAGGCAGGCCCAAACTCCATCCCACCAAAACAGACAGAAATGCCAGTCTTTTCAAACACCTCTTGTATCAAAAGGGCATTATCAATGTTCCAGTAATATTTCAACCTCAGTGTGGAACTGTAGAGTATATAAAACCGAGGAAAACCATGTTTGACTGCACTAGGCCTTTATCAGATCATACCAGGGTCAATACTCAAACAAGCTATGATAACAGTTCTAGTGGATTTGATAATGTTTTGACTGCTCCGAAATCTGTCTGGCTGTCTGAATCTATCAGTCATTGTGATCTGTTGACTGATGAAATCTGAATCTTTTTTATTTTAACACATTTGTGTCATGGACATTTAACAGCTTTGTAACAAGGAAGCTTTTGGTTAATGGTGTTTGGTTGACATGTGAAGCTTCCATGTTTTTGGAAAATAATGCCCACAGGAGACAAAACATCTAGCTTTGTGCTCTCGATAAGGAAAATGTTTAGATAACAAAAAAGTTGAAACTCATCCAAATGAATTAAGGAGGCAATGACTCCTCCTAGCAACTGTTCCTTTGCTGTATCCGAGGCCCACCATTTAATGGTCTACAATTCTGTTTGTATTTACTTTATGGGAAGCTTAAGAGGCTAGAACTGCACTGGTAATCTGTTTATTTCAATTACTGCTCACAGCTTGTATCCATGAGGAATGGGGGGGGGTAATTCCTTTAACCTTGTCCTCATCTCCGGATCTTATTTTTGCACATTTCAGTAAGGAAAGACCCTTTTTCTATTGAGGCACATGCTGCGGACTTCATTCCCCACAGCTTTGTATGATGGAAAAATGTTTGTAAAATAGCAGTGTGGAATGTGTGTTCTGTAAAATAACCTGACTCTCACTTCTACTTCCACTGCTCCCCTCCAGCATTCTGGCAACCCATTTTTTACACACACCTGCATCTCATCATCAGTCACACCTGGACTTCATTACTCCCTGATTACTTACCCTTCATATAAAACTCTTTTGTTACTAGTCATCACGTGGTATTGTTTGTTTCCTTGTTAGACGCTGCTCTTGTGGTGTAGTCGGTCCATGTTTGTTATCATTGAACACACACTTCCTTCCATTCACACTTGAAGAGGCTTCTTTGAAGATAGGCTTTCCAGCTGTATGATTTGAGCAGAGTAACACGATTTTCCCACTTAAATTTGCTTTCAAAGATACTTTACTTAGGACAGCTAATCAGCCATACCAGTGATTTTGCGGGAGGTGAGTTTATCTTCTCCACCTCGTGTTGGGATTTAAAGTTCAAACCGCTTTAAATGTGCAGCTTCACCGTTTTTCTGGTCTGATGTGTATTTTTTTTCTTAACCCATAATTTATACAGTTTGTTGGGAAGGGGTGATTCCAGCAGGCTGGCACGCTCCCTGACCTCACCCAGGGTAACTACTCACTGTGCAAAGTTGGGTAAAACAATTATCTCTTATAGCTTCTCAAATCACATCCTTCTCTGAACAAACACTTTAATCATTTTTCAAATGACATGCACAAAGCAGAGTATGGAAACTTCATATATAGTGGGTAGACTTTCCAACTTACTGTGTTTCCTTTAACATTTTTAATGACATCACAAAATGAGTGTTCTATAGATCACCTCTGACCATTCCCCACGTCCTATGTTAGAAATATTGTTCCAGTATTTGGTTTTGAATGTGTTAGTTTCAGCTGGAAAAAGTCTGGCACAAAGAACATTCCTTTAGTGAATTTTGAGAGCACTGGCCTGAATCGTCTACCTTGATATACAACAATGTGTGAGTTAACTTCCAGTAGTTATTTCCTTCGCCTTCTAAGGTGAGGGGGTCTGACTGAAGTTATTCATTGCAAACTTCATCTGACCTATTTGGATTCTCATGAACAGTCATGTAAACTGTGGGACCTTATACAGTGAGGGGAAAAAAGTATTTGATCCCCTGCTGATTTTGTACGTTTGCCCACTGACAAAGATGATCAGTCTATAATTTTAATGGTAGGTTTATTTGAACAGTGAGACAGAATAACAACATAAAAATCCAGAAACGCATGTCAAAAATGTTATAAATTGATTTGCATTTTAATGAGGGAAATAAGTATTTGACCCCTCTGCAAAACATGACTTAGTACTTGGTGGCAAAACCCTTGTTGGCAATCAGAGGTCAGATGTTTCTTGTAGTTGGCCACCAGGTTTGCACACATCTCAGGAGGGATTTTGTCCCACTCCTCTTTGCAGATCTTCTCCAAGTCATTAAGGTTTCGAGGCTGACGTTTGGCAACTCGAACCTTCAGCTCCCTCCACAGATTTTCTATGGGATTAAGGTCTGGAGATTGGCTAGACCACTCCAGGACCTTAATGTGCTTTTTCTTAAGCCACTCCTTTGTTGCCTTGGCCATGTGTTTTGGGCCATTGTCATGCTGGAATACCCATCCACGACCCATTTTCAATGCCCTGGCTGACGGAAGGAGGTTCTCACCCAAGATTTGATAGTACATGGCCCCGTCCATCGTCCCTTTAATGCGGTGAAGTTGTCCTGTCCCCTTAGCAGAAAAACACCCCCAAAGCATAATGTTTCCACCTCCATGTTTGACGGTGGGGATGGTGTTCTTGGGGTCATAGGCAGCATTCCTCCTCCTCCAGACACGGCGAGGTGAGTTGATGCCAAAGGGCTCCATTTTGGTCATATCTGACCACAACACTTTCACCCAGTTGTCCTCTGAATCATTCAGATGTTCATTGGCAAACTTCAGATGGGCATGTATATTTGCTTTCTTGAGCAGGGGGACCTTGTGGGCACTGCAGGATTTCAGTCTTTCACGACGTAGTGTGTTAACAATTGTTTTCTTGGTGACTATGGTCCCAGCTGCCTTGAGATCATTGACAAGATCCTCCTGTGTAGTTCTGGGCTGATTCCTCACCGTTCTCATGATCATTGCAACTCCACGAGGTGAGATCTTGCATGGAGCCCCAGGCCGAGGGAGATTGACAGTTATTTTGTGTTTCTTCCATTTGCGAATAATCGCACCAACTGTTGTCACCTTCTCACCAAGCTGCTTGGCGATGGTCTTGTAGCCCATTCCAGCCTTGTGTAGGTCTACAATCTTGTCCCTGACATCCTTGGAGAGCTCTTTGGTCGTGGCCATGGTGGAGAGTTTGGAATCTGATTGCTTCTGTGGACAGGTGTCTTTTATACAGGTAACAAACTGAGATTAGGAGCACTCCCTTTAAGAGTGTGCTCTAATCTCAGCTCGTTACCTATATAAAAGACACCTGGGAGCCAGAAATCTTTCTGATTGAGAGGGGGTCAAATACCTATTTCCCTCATTAAAATGCAAATCAATTTATAACATTTTTGACATTTGTTTTTCTGGATTTTTTTTGTAATTCTGTCTCTCACTGTTCAAATAAACCTACCATTAAAATTAGACTGATCATTTCTTTGTCAGTGGTCAAATGTACAAAATCAGCAGGGGATCAAATACTTTTTTCCCTCACTGTATAGACAGGTGTGTGCCTTTCCAAATAATGTCCAATCAATTGAATTTACCACAGGTGGACTCCAAGTTGTAGAAACATCAAGGATGATAAATGGAAACAGGAGGCATCTGAGCTCAATAGCGAAGAGTCTGAATATTTATGAAAATAAGGTATTTTTTAATACATTTGCTAAAATTTCTCAACATAATTTTACTTTTTTTTCATTATGGCATACTGTTTGTAGATTGAAGAATTTATTTGATCCATTTTAGAATAAGGCTGAAACAAAATGTGGAAAAAGTCAAGGGGTCTGAACTCTCCAAATGCCCTGTATTGTATACTGTACTTAGGGGCTTAACACTTCTTACACTACAGAGCTTATCCCAGTATCGATTGGGAAAAGCTTTTGGAGTCTAAAAACATGCCATGGTTGTTTATCAGGAACAATCACAAGTTAGACTCAGCTGTATGCGTCTCTTAGACCTTGCAACGTCTCAGAGAATCTGCCTCACTCCCATTGCATTTCACTGTGTTCTTGATGTTTATTCCCCTATAGTAACTCCTCTCCCTCACACACACCTTCTCCACCTTGGCAGTCCAAACAGACAGCAATTAGCTTTGCGTGCCTCCTTAGCACAACCCCCTATCATCATCCTTATGGTCTGGCAGGGAATGGAAGGCTGAGAAGATTTGTAATTAAACAGACAGCCATTTTAATAGGCATTCCCTCCTTGCAACATTTCCCAACAGCTTGGGATACCTTCCAAATGGCACCCTATATAATGCACTACTTTTGATCAGGGCCCATTGGGACACAGGCTTGGTCTGTCCAAAGAGAGAGAGCAGGTGAGAAGTAAAGGTTGATGGAGCTGGGGTGGATTATGAATTTATAAAATAGAGGGAAAACCAGGAAAATATCTTATCATATCCTTGTTCCCTACAATGCTACATAAGCAGAGAAATTATTTATTCAGAAGATTCAAAGATATTTACCGGAGCTCAAATGAGCTGCTAACAGTGTACAAGATAGTATACTTCTGTTAATAGTAGGGGTATGTATCCACCTCAATAATTCCTGTTGTACCGGAGTTTCTGAATGCACGTGTGTTACTATCAAAGCTGTGTACATACTGCCACATGCAAACACCAAGGCGGTACTCAGCAACATTTACTAGACCATTAGCCAGCAAGAATCCTCTCACACTTTGTTGCGGATGATTTTAACCAAGCACGTTTAAAGCTGCAATATGTCACTTTTTGGGTGATCTGACCAAATTCACATAGAAATGGGAGTTATGGATATGTCATTGAAAGTACGTCTAAGATCTTCTATGTGCTATATTTAAGTGCAGTGTTTGTCTTTTACTTTCGGTTTTGTACACAGCTTCAAACAGCAGAATTTTTGGGGGGTTGAAAAATATATTTCAAAGTGGGTTAGATAGTACAATGATTCTCTACACTATACAGTGCCTTTGGAAAGTATTCAGACCCCTTGACTTTTTCCACATTTTGTTATGCTACATCTTTGTTCTAAAATAAAGCCATTTCCTCATCAATCTACACACAGTACCCCATAATAACAAACAGGTTTTTAGACATTTTAGCAAATTAATAAAAACGATATCCGAAAATAAGGTAATTCATTCAGACCCTTTGCGATGAGACTCGAAATTGAGCTCAGGTGCATCCTGTTAACATTGATTATCTTTGATGTTTTTACAATTTGATTAGAGTCCACCTGTGGTACATTAAATTCATTGGACATGATTTGGAAAGGTAAACACATGTCTATATAAGGTCCCACAGTTCCCAGTGCATGTCAGAGCAAAACCCGAGCCAAGGAATTGTCCGTGGAGCTCCGAGACAGGATTGTGTGGAGGCACAAATCTGGGGAAGGATACCCAAAAAAATTTGCAACATTGAATGTCCCCAAGAACACAGTGGCCTCCATCATTTTTAAATGGAAGAATTTTGGTACCACCAAGACTCTTCCTAGAGCTAACTGTCTGGCCAAACTGAGCAATCGGGGGAGAAGGGCCATGGTCAGGGAGGTGACCACGAACCCGATGGTCACTCTGACAGAGCTCTCGAGTTCTTCTGTGGAGATGGGAGAACCTTCCAAAAGGACAACCATCTCTGCAGCACTCCACCAATCAGGCCTTAATGCTAGAGTGGTCAGACGGAAGCCACATCTCAGTAAAAGGCACATGACAGCCCGCTTGGAGTTTGCCAAAAGGCACCTAAAGACTCTGACCATGAGATACAACATTCTCTGGTCTGATGAAACCAAGATTGAACTCTTTGGCCTGAATGCCAAGCGTCACATCTGGAGAAAACCTGGCGCCATCCCTACGGTGAAGCATGGTGGTGGCAGCATCATGCTGTGGGTGTGTGTTTCAGCGGCAGGGACTGGGAGACTAGTCAGGATCGAGGCAAAGATGAACGGAGCATAGTACTTGCTCCAGAGCGCTCAGGACTTCATCATGTTATCCGACTGGGGTGATGGTTCACCTTCCAACAGGACAACGACCCTAAGCACACAGTCAAGACAACGTAGGAGTGGCTTTGGGACAAGTCTCAATGTCCTTGAGGGGGCCAGCCAGATCCAAGACTTAAACCCAAACTTAAACCCAAACTAACAGAGAGACCTGAAAATAGCTGTGCAGCAACGTTCCCCATCCAACCTGACAAAGCTTGAGAGGATCTGCAGAGAAGAATGGGGGGAAACTCCCCAAATACAGCTGTGCCAAGCTTGTAGCGTCATACCCAAGAAGACTCAAGGCTGTAATCGCTGCCACAATTGCTTTAACAAAGTACTGAGTAAATGGTCTGAATCCTTAGTGGCAAGAATTACTTGGATTTCTGCATAAATTGGTTATACATTTTGATCTGATCATCTAAGTCACAGCAATAGACATGGACAGTATGCTTAAAATAATAACACACAACTGTTTTTCCTGTCTATACTGAATGCATCATTTAAACATTCACAGTGTAGGTTGGAAAAAGTATGTGAACCCCTAGGCTAATGACTTCTCCAAAAGCTAATTGGAGTCAGGACTCAGCTAACCTGGAGTCCAATCAATGAGACGAGATTGGAGATGTAGGTTAGAGCTGCCCTGCCCTATAAAAAAAACACTTGCAAAATTTGAGTTTGATATTCAAAAGATGCCTGATGTGAACCATGCCTCGAACAAAAGAGATCTAAGATTAAGAATTGTTGACTTGCATAAAGCAGTAAAGGATTACAAAAGTATCTCTAAAAAGCCTTGATGTTCATCAGTCCACGTTAAGACAAATTCTATATAAATGGGGAAAGTTCAGTTACTGTTACTCTCTTGGCCGTCCTGCAAAATGACTGCAAGAGCACAGCGCAGAATGCTCAATGAGGTTAAGAAGAATTCTAGAGTATCAGCTAAAGACTTACAGAAATCTCTGGAACATGCTAACATCTCTGTTGACGAGTCTATGATACGTAAAACACTAAACAAGAATGGTGTTCATGAGAGGACACCACCGAAGAAGCCACTGCTGTCCAAAAAACAAACATTTCTGCACATCTGAAGTTTGCAAAAGAGCACCTGGATGTTCCAGTAGCGCAAATATTCTGTGGACAGATGAAACTACAGTTGAGTTGTTTGGAAGGAACACACACAAATATGTGTGGAGAAAAAAAGAGCACAGCACACCAACATCAAAACCTCATTCCAACTATAAAGTATGGTGGAGGGAGCATCATGGTTTAGGTCTGCTTTGCTGCCTCAGGGCCTGGACAGCTTGCTACCATCGACGGAAAAATGAATTCTCAAGTTTATCAAGACATTTTGCAGAAGAATGTAAGGCTATCCATCCGCCAATTGAAGCTCAACAGGACAACGACCCAAAACACAGAAGTAAATCAACAACAGAAGAAACTACACCTTCTGGAGTAGCCCAGTCAGAGTCCTGACCTCAACCAAATTGAGATGCTGTGGCATGACCTCAAGAAAGCAGTTCACACCAGACATCCCACGAATATTACTGAACTGAAACAGTTTTGTATAGAGAAATGGTCCAAAATTCCTCCTGACCGTTGTGCAGGTCTGATCCGCAACTACAGAAAACTTTGGTTGAGGTTTTGCTGCCAAAGGAGGGTCAAACAGTTAAATCCAATGGTTCACATACTTTTTCCACCCTGCACTGTGAGTGTTTACACTGTGTTCAATAAAGACAGCAACATATACTTGTTTGTGTGCTATTAGTTTAAGTGGACTGTGTTTGTCTATTGTTGTGACTTAGATGAAGATCAGATCAAATTTGATAACGAATTCATGCAGAAATCCAGGTAATTCCAAAGGGTTCACATACTTTTTCTTGCCACTGTATGTAAATGTGATATTTCAGTTTATATTTAATACATTTGCAAAAATGCCAAAAAACCTGTGTTTGCTTTGTCATTATGGGGTATTGTGTGTAGATTGATGGGGGGGGGGGGGGGGGATGATTTAATCATATTTAGAATAAGGCTGTAATGTAACAAAATGTGGGAAAAGTCATTGGGTCTGAATACTTTCCCGAATACGTGGTATGGTCATTTCATATTCTCCTTATCTGAAGAAATATTATGGCAGAGGAAACTAGAATTACAGTTTAAAGTCAATAAATAACTCCTCTCCTTCTGATGAATTGGTGAGTGAACTGGGAACTGAAGACTTCTTCAGAAGCCATTCTGACAAAGAAAGCTGAGAAATCTCTTTTCTTTGCTTGGCAGAGAATGTACGAATTTGCTAACAAATTGCTATCTGGCCAATCTCCTCTGCTGCAGATGCCATATTAAGGATATAAACAAAAAATATGAGCAACTATATACTTGACTCCACCAATGACAACTGATTTATTTTCAAAGTTTACCCTTCCTCAGGCAACAGATAGTCTCTATTGAAATACATAACTGGATTTTAAAGTTAAGAAAACAACAGGGCCTAAGGGCTTTACAGCCGAATGTCACAGGAAAATCAAGGATATCATTATTCATCCACTACATGAAATGCTACAGTCCTCTATTGATACTGGGAGCCAATCTCCATCCATGATGGAGGCGAATATATATTTAATTTTTCAGAAGGGCAAACCAGCTGACGAATGCTTGTCATTCAGGCCTTTTTCAATCCTAAATTTAGATGGACGGCTGTTGGCCAATGGCCACTAAGTTTGCGTTATATAGCGAGTGTGTCACTCTGGTATTGGTATATGCAATGTCGCCAACAAGTCGCAGATACAGTGCAGGTATAGCCTACATGGACAAAAGAGCGAGATTCTTTTTATTTGTCAAATGGCAGCCAAGTGTTGATGATCATGTCACTAGAATAAGACCCTCAATATTTATTGGAAGGGAGCATCAAGCTCATCCATCACCTTGCACTGTGAAGTTAATCACAATTGATTTAATCTGTAGCCTAATAAACTGTATGCTTTCCAAATGAGTCGTAGTGGGAGGACCACACATGTCATCTCGTGTCTCCAAGTTTACTTCGATATGGTGGTTATTATATCAACATTTGCACATAAGTGTTTCCACTGACATTTTTCACATAATTATTTTTTTTTTTCCAACATACTTTACTCTCAAAAGGTTGAATGGAAATGTGGTTACTGTTGTCAACACTATTGTGCAGGATGATCAAATTATTACATTTGACCAGATTGTTAGTAAATTTGGCATCTCTAAGAGTGACTTACATTTGTAATTTCATATCTGCAAAGTTGAAATCATCTAGACAGATTTGAGAAGCTATCACTTAACACTTTTAAAACTTACTGTGCGAATTCAAGAAAGATAATGCAGACAAAAGTAAGGTGTTATGGGAGGCTGATATAGAGCTTACAGACTAGAAATACATTTGTGTTGAAACATCACATTTCCTAGCTTGCAACTCAGCCTGAGATATGCAATTTAAGATCCTACAATGACTGCATGTCACTTCTGTGTCTAGACATAGAATGAACCTTAATTTGTCTAGTCTTTGTAATAAGTGTCAGGGTGAGGAAAGTTCTCATATTCATTGTTTTCTGGGATTGTCGTTACATAAACAAATTCTTGTCCAAGGTTCTACAGGAGAGAGGAAGCTTTTGAATGCTCTCTCCAGCTGGGTGCAAAGTCTTGTATACTGGGAACTAGAGATGAGATTCCTCTTAAAATGTCGTTACGCACATCCGTTACAAAATGTCCTAGATTGTGCATGAAAATGGATTAATCTGCTGCGGATATCTGAAAAAGACTAACTCAAAAAATCAATGGGGGAAAAAATGGTTATTGATTTAATTCCCAATTAGACTTTCTCTACAGTAATAATACGCCTGATCAATTCTTTAAGTTGTGGGACCCTTTCTTGAAGTACCTTGGCCAAAACAAAGGCCAAATGTTAATTTCAAGACTTTCAGGTCTGGCCTGGCGTGATTTAGCTCCTTGAGAATTAGCCTTCTCTATGTAGGCTATTTTATTTGTACTCTTTTTCACATACTTGACCTTTGTGATTGTGCAGTCTGCTTGTTGTGTGTCTGATCTGTATATTGATAAAATTGTATTGATTTCAAACTAACCCCACACACATTCGCACGCATACCAACACAACACGCATAATGAAACAACACACACACATACACTTTTTGACATCATATGCTGCTGCTACTTTTTAAAATTATTCTACTCTTATCTATCCTGATGCCTAATCAATTTACTGTGCTTTCATGTTCATATTTACCTCATACCTCTGCACATTTATCGGATACTAATACTGTATATAGCTCCATTCTTGTGTATCTGTAGTAACTCCCTACTGCTTGGTTCAAGCAGCAACGCTGCAGTACGAAAACAATTGCCTGAGAAAGATTGTCAGAGGACCTAGAGTTTTGCTATTTATAGCCATCTACACGGAAGGTGTGAATAGCAGGCAATTACACATGCCATGTGCTAGGTTGAAGCCATTAGCCATAACCAAAAAATATACACTACTGGTCAAACATTTTTGAACACCTACTCATTCAAGGGTTTTTCTTTATTTTTACTATTTTCTACATTGTAGAATAATAGTGAAGACAGCAAAACTATGAAACCATGTAGTAACCAAAAAAGTGTTAAACAAATCAAAATATATTTGAGATTCTTCAAATAACCATCCTTTGCTTTAATGACAGCTTTGCACACTCTAAACATTCTCTCAACCAGCTTCACCTAGAATGCTTTTCCAACAGTCTTGAAGGAGGTCCCATATATGCTGAGCACTTGTTGGCTGCTTTTCCTTCATTGTGCGGCCCAACTCATCCCAAACCATCTCAATTTGGTTGAGGTCGGGTGATTGTGATGCAGCACTCCATCCCTCTTCTTCTTGGTAAAATTAGCCCTTACACAAAACAAATGATAGTCGCCCAAATCAGATGGGATGGCGTATCGCTGCAGAATGCTGTGGTAGCCATGCTGGTTAAGTGTTCCTTGAATTCCAAATAAATCAGACAGTGTCACCAGCAAAACACCCCCACACCATAACACCTCCTTCTCCATGCTTTACTGTGGGAAATGCACATGTGGAGATCATCTGTTCACTCACACCGGGTCTCACAAAGATACACCGTTTGGAACCAAAAATCTCACATTTCCACCGTGTTTCTTTGCCAAAGCAAGTCTAATTCTTATTGGTGTCCTTTTTAGTAGTGGTTTCTTTGCAGCAATTTGACATTGAAGGCCTCATTCATGCAGTGAACAGTTGATGTTGAGATTCTGTCTGTTAATTGAACTCTGAAGCATTTACAGTTGAAGTTGGAAGTGTACATACACCTTAGCCAAATACATTTAAACTCAGTTTTTCACAATTCCTGACATTTCATTCCAGTAACAATTTCCTATCTTAGGTCAGTTAGGATCACCACTTTATTTTAAGAATGTGAAATGTCAGAATAATATTAGAGAGAATGATTCATTTCAGCTTTTATTTCTTTCATCACATTCCCAGTGGGTCAGAAGTTTACATACAATCAATTAGTATTTGGTAGCATTGCCTTTAAATTGTTTAACTTGGGTCAAATGTTTCGGGTAGCCTTCCACAAGCTTTCCACAATAAGTTGGGTGAATTATGGCCCATTCCTTCTGACAGAGCTGATCTAACTGAGTCAGGTTTTTTAAATTTTATTTTACCTTTTTAGCTAGGCAAGTCATTTAACCTGTCTGGGAACGTGGGACGCTTACAGTTTTAGAAACTTTAGGGTGTTTTCTATCCAAATCAAACAATTATATGCATATTCTAGTTTCTGGGCAGGAGTAATAACCAGATTAAATCGGGTACGTTTTTTTATCCGGCTGTGAAAATACTGCCCCCTATCCCCAACAGGTTAAGTACAAATTCTTATTTTCAATGACGTCCTAGGAACAGTGGGTTAACTGCCTTGTTCAGGGGCAGATTGACAGATTTGTACCTTGTCAGCTTGGGAATTTGAACTTGCATCCTTTGGGTTACTAGTCCAACACTCTAACCACTAGGCTACCCTGCCGCCCCGTTTGTAGGCCTCCTTGCTCCCACACACCTTTTCAGTTCTGCCCACAAATTCTCTATTGGATTGAGGTCAGGGCTTTGTGACGGCCACTCCAATACCTTGACTTGATTATCTATAAGCCATTTTGCCACAACTGTGGAAGTATGCTTGGGGTCCTTGTCCATTTGGAGACCCATTTGCGACCAAGCTTTAACTTCCTGACTGATGTCTTGAGATGTTGCTTCAATATATCCACGTAATTCTCCTCATGATACCACATATTTTGTGAAGTACACCAGTCCCTCCTGCAGCAAAGCACCCACACAACATGATGCTGCCACCCCCCTGCTTCATGGTTGGGATGGTGTTCTTCGGCTTGCTAGCCTCTTTTTCCTCCAAACATAACAATGGTTATTATGGCCAAACAGTTCTATTTTTGTTTCATCAGACCAGAGGACATTTCTCCATAAAGTACGATCTTTGTCCCCATGTGTAGTTGCAAACCGTAGTCTGGCTTTTTATTGCGATTTTGGAGCAGTGGCTACTTCCTTGCTGAGCGGCCTTTCAGGTTATGTCGATATTGGACTCGTTTTACTGTGGATATAGATACTTTTGTATCTGTTTCCTCCAGAATCTTCACAAGGTCCTTTGCTGTTGCTCTGGAATTGATTTGCACTTTTCGCACCAAAGTACATTAATCTCTAGGAGACAGAATGCATCTCCTTCCTGAGCGGTATGACAGCTGTGTGGTCCCATGGTGTTTATACTTGCATACTATTGTTTGTATTGACGAACGTGGTACCTTCAGGCATTTGGAAATTGCTCCCAAGGATGAAACAGACTTGTGGATCTACAATTTCTTTCTGAGGTCTTGGCTGATTTCTTTTGGATTTTCCAATGATGTCAAGCAAAGAGGCACTAAGTTTGAAGGTAGGCCTTGAAATACATCCACAGGTACACCTCCAATTGTGTATGTAAACTTCTAACCCACTGGAATTGTGATTAAGTGAAATAATCTGTCTGTAAACAATTGTTGGAAAAGTAAATTTTATCATGTATAAAGTAGATGTCCTAACCGACTTTCCAAACTATACTTTGTTAACAAGAAATTTGTGGTGTTGTTGAAAAACGAGTTTTACTCCATCCTAAGTCTATATAAACTTCTGACTTCAACTGTATTTGGTCTGCAATTTCTGAGTCTGGTAACTCTAATGAACTTATCCTCTGCAGCAGAGGTAACTCTGGGTTTTCCATTCCTGTGGCGGTCCTCGTGAGAGCCAGTTTCATCATAGCGCTTGATGGTTTTTGCGACTGCACTTAAATTTTTTTTCACATTTCTTGAAATGTCTTAAAGTAATGATGGACTGTCATTTCACTTTGCTTATTTGAGCTCTTCTTTCCATAATATGGACTTGGTCTTTTACCAAATAAGGCTATCTTCTGTATACCACCCCTACCTTATCGCAACACAACTGATTGGCTAAAACGCATTAAGGAAAGAAATTCCACAACTTTTAAGAAGGCACACCTGTTAATTGAAATGCATTCCAGGTGACTACATCATGAAGCTGGTTGAGAGAATGTCAAGAGTGTGCAATGCTGTCAAGGCAAAATGTGTTTAACACTTTTGGTTACTACATGATTCTATGTGTTATTTCATAGTTTTGTTATCTTCACTATTATTTTTTCAATATAGAAAATAGTAAAAATAAAGAAAAACCCTTGAATGAGTAGGTGTTATAAAACTTTTGACCCGTAGTGTATATAGCTTAGGTTCATATAATTTAATACATGATTAAAGTGTGCTCCATTGGAAGTAGAAATCGAAAATACACTTTGTTCAGACATGTTTAATAATTTGAGACCACAGGTAATAATAGGTTGACTGCTATGTTAATTCTTGTGTGATGTGCGCGTCTGTGGGACCCATTTTCAATGTTTTTCAACCTGAGACTCATTGGCCTTGGCTCATCACAACATGTAAAATAACACATTTTCATTGAGTGCACACTGTGTACCCTCTATACATGTTTATTACATATGTGGTGTTTGTGTCCACTGGACCCAAGGGCAATAAAAGTGTGTAGGTGAAAACAAGTAAAAGGTTTGCTGTGTACCTTCACTCTGTCTTCCTCCTCCCCGGGTCTGCTGTTTCAACATAGACAGGCAGGTTTTTGGTGCTGTCTCCCTGCCTGTCTCCCGCTTTTATAGCACTCTTTATCCTTTGTGTAGTTTTACAAACTACAATGTCCTGCGTGAAAATGCACAATGTTAGTACAATACATTATTTTGATACATTGTAAAAAAATGTTGTATTTTCCCACACTCTACCCCAGCCAGGTCCAAATTGGGGGAGGCACACAACAAATAAATAGCTTTGCATGTGTGGCTCCTTACCACAATCAATCAGTATGGCAAAAATAATCTCGGCTCAGAGGGCCTTAACAATAATTTTTGCTGCGAGAGAAGCTAGTTTGGAAGGAACGTCTTCCACTATGGAAGATGAAGAATTTTCCGAATGAGGATCATGTCTTTGTCAATTCGGAGTCTGACAGTGATTTGGAAGAAGAGGATGAGATTGACCCTCAGCCAGACCCATGATCAGGCTGTCAGCGACCAGCTTATCAGCAGCCTGCAGAAAGAGAAATATGGATGTCAATTCTTTTTTAAATTGAATGGTCTTCTTGCCCAAGGAATGAGCTAACCCGCATGGTTGCCAATGTGATAAGGATGCAACCAGGGCCGACGCGGTTGGCAGTTACTCATGTGCAGAACAGTCTTCTTTTGAACTGTTCATCCCAGACAACAAGAAAATCATTCTGGACTGCACTAATTTGGAGTGACGGCGTGTTTTTGGAGAAAGATGGTAGGAGGAGGACCAAACTAATTTACATGCATACTTTAGGCTTCTTATCCTTGCTGTTGTTTTCAGATCCAGTGGGGAATCTACAGAATCCCTGTGGGTTGCAGAAACTTGCAGACAACTTTTCCGTGCAACAATGTCTCTGCAAAACTTCCACTTCATTTCCAGGATTATCCATTTCAATAACCGAAACACCAGACCATCTTGGCAGCAGAGAGGCAAGCTAGCTGCAATCAGGTCAGTGTCGGACAACTGGGTTGACCGCCTTCCCCTGTTTTTACAACCCTGGGCCCAACCTTACTGTTGATGAGCAGTTTAAGCCATTTGGGGGCCGCTGCCCCTTAAGGCAGTACATACTGTCTAAACCCGCAAAAATTGGAATCAAGATCTAGGCTGCCTGTGATGCTGCTTCATCATATGCGTGGAACTTGCAAGTGTATACAGGGAAGCCAGATGGCGCCCCTGAGAAGAATTAAGGAATGCGTGTTGTCTTGGACGTGACACAGGGACTCCGTGGCCACAATATCACATGCAATAACTTTTTTACTTTGCACAAACTGGGACAGGAGTTCCTCAAGAGGAAGCTGATGATAAGAACAGTACGGAAAAAACAAGCCAGAGCTCCCACATCAGCTGTTGGCAATTTAGACAAGCTGGTGACTGGCTACAGCTGCAAAAGATGAACTGTACTCTGGCCACTTGTGATATTCTTCAAAATCTTGGGCATCTCGGCGTACAACGCGACTGCGTTCCATTTATTAGGTAGGTTGTGCGTGTGAACATTTGGTGAACTTGAATGTACCTGCTTTGTCAGCAACTGTGAGATGCTCTCTACTTTTGTAAGTTTGTCCAGCCTCACTGCCCACGCTTACTCCTGTCATGGCTCTGTGTAATTTCTCCATATCAAATTGTATGTCACACGCACCGAATACAAAAGGTGTAGACCTTACCATGAAATGCTTACTTACAAGCCCTTAACCAACAATGCAGTTCAAGAAATAGTTAAATATTAGCTAAATAAACAAAAGTAAAAAATTCAATTAAAAAGTATCCTGGTTATCCGTCTGGCCCCGCGGCCTTGTGAATGTTTACAGGTCTTGCTCATATGGCTTCGGAGAACGTGATCACACAGTTGTCCAGAACAGCTGGTGCTCTTATGCATGCTTCAGTGTTGCTTGCCTCGAAGCGAGCATAAAAGGCATTTAGCTCGTCTGGTAGGCTCGCGTGACAAGGCAGCTCGCGGCTGGGTATCAATTTGTAGTCCATAATAGTTTGCAAGCCCTGCCACATCCAGCGAGCATCAGAGCTGGTGTAGTAGGATTCAATCTTAGTCCTGTTTTGACACTTTGCCTGTTTGATGATACGTCTGAGGGCATAGCGGGATTTCCTATAAGCGTCCGGATTAGTGTCCCACTCCGTGAACTGGTAGCTCTAGCTTTTAGCTCAGTGCGGATTTTGCCTGTAATCAATGGCTTCTGGTTGGGATATGTTCATACGGTCACTGTGGCGGCGACATCGTTGATGCACTTGTTGATGAAGCTGGTGACTGAGGTGGTATACTCCTCAATGCCATTGGATGTATGCCGGAACATTGTCCAGTCTATGCTAGCAAAACAGTCATCTAGTGTGATGTGACGACCCTCCCACTCTGTCTGCCGAATTCTTTCTCTTTGCTCTTGTTTTCCTTCGTAGGATGTCAGTTCATGATGCTCTGGTTCACGAGCAGAGTTTCATTCAACTAGGGTTGAGCCTGGCTCCCGTGGTAAAGCTAACTTTGGTCAAGTGTCACTACTGTCAGGGTTCAGGTCATTGGAAAAATGTCCTGTCTCAGGGTAAATTCAGTACTCGCGCTTACGTTAAACCTAAGCCTACGATGTTATATGCGCCTGTCAGACATCCGTTTACTCCCGTCACTCCATCTCATGCCCAGGGGCATCCATATTGACCCAGATTATTTATCTTTCATTACAGAGGGTTCTGTGTCAATGTTAGGAAGTAACAACCTAGTGCCAGTGAAGATCCTGAGAGACACAGGTCCCTCGGAGTAATTTGTGTTAGTCTGTTACCCTTCTCTGCTGAGACTGGTTCGAGGAATGGTGCTTTAATTAGGGGAATAGGTTTGAACACTGTCAGTTCCATTGCCTAAACTGATGTTGGATCAGAATCCAACATAAGTGATGTCTGACAGGCGCAGATAACACTGTAGGTTTAACGTAAGCGTGAGTACTGAATTTGCCCTGAGACAGGCCGTTTTTCCAATGACCTGAACCCTGACAGTAGTGACAGGTGAGGTTGTTGTAGGGGTGCTTCCTTGCCTAATTGAGGGTATCAACGTTATCCTTGGGAACAACTTGGCTGGTGAGCGTGTATGGCCTGTCGTGCTCCATATCTAGTGGTTTCCGCTAAGCCGTAGGGATTCCTGATGAGAGCTCGCAGAGTTTCCCTGAGGTGTTCTCGACATGTGCGGTGACGAGTTCCATGAGCCGTGGCGTCCTGGTCACTGACCTGGTCACTGCGCCGGCTAACCATGATGGTACAAAGAAATATGTCATTACTTTACCTGTTATTCCGCTGTGTGTCCTGCTACGATCTAATCAAGGAGCAATGGGCTGACCCCACATTAGAAGAGTTGCATGACCAAACTGTGCCTGTGGAACAGTTGGGAGATGTCGCCCATGGCTATTTTCTCCAGGATGATGTCCTGATGAAAAAGTGGGTGTCTCATGGTGTTGTTTTGTGGAGGAGGCTATCAGTCAGGTTGTTGTATCAGTTAAGCTTTGTGAGTTGGTGCTGAGAACTTCCCACAACAATGTTGCTGGATATCTGGGTGTGAGGAACACCTACAACCGCATACTGAGACATTATCTATTGGCCTAGGTTGAAGAGGGATGTTTCTGTGTTCATCAAAACTTGTCAATTAACTTTTTAAGGTAAAGGGGGCAGCATTTTCATTTTCGGATGAAAAGCGTGCCCAGAGTAAACTGCCTAATACTCGGGCCTAGAGTCAAATATTTGCATAGTATTAGTATATTTGGATAGGAAACACACTGAAGTTTCTAAAACTGTTTGAATGATGTCTGTGAGTATACAATAACTCATATGGCAGGCAAAAACCTGAGAAAAATCCAACCAGGAAGTGGGAAATCTGAGAATTGTAGTTCTTCTTTTGAATTCCTTTTGAATCCGAAACTACAGTGTCTGTGGGGTCACGTTGCACTTCCTAAGGCTTCCATTGGCTGTCAACAGCCTTTAGAAACGTGTTTCATCCTTCTCCTGTTACTGAGAAGAAAATAGGAGCTCAGTCAATGAGTGGACTGCCTGGGACCAGTGAGTTGTTTACTACGAGGGCACATTTGGTGCGCCGCTCCTTCTTTTTCCCCTGTAATGAATATGCCATTGTCCGGTTGGAATATTATCGATGTTTTATGTTAAAAAGACCCTAAGGATTGATTGTAAACAACGTTTGACATGTTTCTACGAAATGGAACTATTTTTGACTTTTCGTGTCTGGATTTATGCTCGCACGTTATGCCTTTGGATAGTGATCTGAACGCACGAACAAAACGGAGATTTTTGGACATAAATATGGAGTATTTCGAACAAAAATAACATTTATTGTGGAAGTAGGAGTCCTGGGAGTGCATTCTGACGATCAGCAAAGGTAAGAGAATATTTACAATACTAATTCTGAATTTAGTTGACCCCAGAACTTGGCGGGTATCTGTATAGCTTGCTTTGATAGCTGAGCTATGTACTCAGAATATTGAAAAATGTGCTTTTTCCATAAAGCTATTTTAAAATCTGACACAGTGGTTGCATTAAGGAGAAGTATATCTAGAATTCTTTCAATAGCTGTTGTAAATTTATCAACATTTATGATGAGTATTTTTGTAAATTGATGTGCTCATTCACCGGGGGGTTTTGGTGGGAATACATTTTCTGAACATCACGCGCCAATGTAAAATGGGTTTTTGGATATAAATATAAACTTTATCAAGCAAAACATACATGGATTGTGTTACATGAAGTCCTATGAGTGCCATCTGAAGAAGATCATCAAAGGTTAGTGAATATTTTAGCTGTATTTTTGGTTTTTGTGATGCATGTCCTTGCTTGGAAAATGGCTGTGTGGTTTTTCTTTTGAAGTTTATGTCCTAACATAATCTAATTTTATGCTTTCGCCGTATAGCCTTTTTGAAATCGGACAATGTGGGTAGATTAACGAGAAGTTTATCTTTAAAATGGTGTAAAATAGTTGATTGTTTGAGAAAACGAAATTATGAGATTTTTGCTGTTTTGTATTTTGCGCCATGCTATTTCACTGGCTGTTGAATAGTGTGTCCCGCATGTGGGACGCTAGCCCATAAAGTTAACTGGCAAACTTGGTAGTAGTTACCTGTTAACCTCCCTGGGCAAGGTGGGACGTTTTCGACCCTAGTAAACAGCCAGTGGAATCGCGTGGCGCGAAATACAAATACCTCATAAATGCTATAACTTCAACTTCTCAAACATTTGACTATTTTACACCATTTTAAAGACAAGACTCTCGTTAACCTGTTAGGGCTAGGGGGCAGTATTTGCACAGCCGGATAAAAAAACGTACCCGATTTAATCTGGTTACTACTCCTGCCCAGTAACTAGAATATGCATATAATTGTTTGATTTGGATAGAAACACCCTAAAGTTTCTAGAACTGTTTGAATGGTGTCTGTGTATAACAGAACTCATATGGCAGTCAAAACCCTGAGACAAATCCTGACAGGAAACTGAAATCTGATGTGTGGATATCACTTCAAACATTTGCCATTGAAACACACAGGGGCTTGCAAATCATTTAGCACTTCCTATGGCTTCCACTAGATGTCCCCAGTCTTTACAAAGTGGTTTGAGCCTCCTACCATCAAAATTGACTGAAAGAGAGGATGTTTACCTTGGTCACAGGGGATGGGCCATTACCATTGTGACGTCGGCGCCCATGGGTACTCTCCCTTTTCGAAACGTTTTGAAAGACAATGCAACCGTCCCAATGGAATATTATTGAAGCCCTGGTTGAAAAAGCCCCTAAAGATTTATGTTATACAACGTTTGACATGTTTGAACGAACTTAAATATATTTTTTTTGCTCATTCCTGACGACAAGTCAGACGCACACTGTACATTTTTACTAGCCTTCGGAGCGCGCTAACACTATTGGGACATAAATTATTAACTTTTTTGAACAAAACTACATTTGTTATGGACCTGGGATTCCTAGAAGTGCCTTCTGATAAAGATAATCAAAGGTAAGGGATTATTTACAATAGTATTTTTGATGGTTGATCGTTCCAAGATGGCTCCAACATAGACTTCTTTTCTGGGCATACCACGTCGTTTATTGCAAAGTGTGATTTCCCAGTAAAGTTATTTTTAAATCTGGCAAAGAGATGGCATTCAAGACATGTTCATCTATAAGTCTTTGAATGACAATATTACATTTTAACAATGTTTTCAAATAGTAATTTTGTAAATTGTAGCGCTGATCATCGGAAGCATTTGAGGGAAAAGATTTTCTGAACGTCATGCGTCGATGTAAAATGCTGTTTTTATACATAAATATGAACTTTATCGAACAAAAAATGCATGTGTTGTGTAACATGATGTCCTAGGAGTGTCATCTGATGACGGTTGTCAAAGGTTAGTGCTGCATTTAGCTGTGTTTTGGGTATTTGTGATGCATGCTAGTTGCTTTGAAAATGGCTGTGTGATTATTTCTGGCTGGGTACTCTGCTGACATAATCTAATGTTTTGCTTTTGCTGTAAAGCCTTTTTGAAATCGGACAACGTGGTTCGATTCAGGAGAGGTGTACCTATAAAACGGTGTAAAATAATATGTTTGAGAAATTGAAGTTATAGCATTTATGAGGTTTTGCATTTAGCGCAACACGATTCCACTGGCTGTTGATTAGGGTGGGACGCAAGCGTCCCACTGGCCCAGACAGGTTAAACTGTTGGGGAAAGCGGGCAGTATTTGCACGGCCGGATAAAAAACGTACCCGATTTAATCTGGTTACTACTCCTGCCCAGTAACTAGAATATGCATATAATTTATATATATAAAGTTTATATATATATAAAGTTTGATTTGGATAGAAAACACCCTAAAGTTTCTAAAACTGTTTGAATGGTGTCTGTGAGTATAACAGAACTCATATGGCAGGCCAAAACCTGACAAGATTCCAAACAGGAAGCGCCCTCTCTGACCATTTCTTGGCCTTCTTTGTCATCTCTATCCAAAACAAAGGATCTCTGCTGTAATGTGACACTTTCTAAGGCTCCCATAGGCTCTCAGAAGGCGCCAGAACGTTGAATGATGACTCTGCAGTTACTGGCTGAAAAACAGTAGCGCATTTGGTAAGTGGTCGATCTGAGAACAATGAGACGGGTGCGCGCATGCATGTGAAGAGTCCATTTTACTTTCTCAGTCTTTGAACGAAAACAACGACTCCCGGTCAGAATATTATCGCTATTTTACGAGAAAAATCGCATAAAAATTAAATTCGGCGAAAGCACATTTTGCAATATTCTGAGTACATAGCTCGACCATCATAGGCTAGCTAATTTGACACCCACCAAATTTGGGGCAACCTAAACTCAGAATTACTATTAGACAAATTGTATTACCTTTGCTGTTCTTCGTCAGAATGCACTCCCAGGCATTCTAGTTCAACAACAAATGTTGTTTTGGTTCCAAATAATCCGTAGTTATATCCAAATACCTCTGTTTTGTTCGTGCGTTCAGGTCACTATCCGAAGGGTAACGCGCGAGCGCATTTCGTGACAATTTTTTTAAAAAATATTCCATTACCGTACTTAGAAGCATGTCAAACGCTGTTTAAAATAATTTTTTATGCTATTTTTCTCGTCAAATAGTGATAAAATTCCAACCGGGCATCGTTGTATTCATTCAAAGGCTGAAAGAAGAAAAAGTCTCGTGAACGTCCATCTCAGTCTCACTGTCCCCAGGCTGACCACTTACAAACTCTGCTGCTGTACTTTGCCCAGAGACAGCAGACACCCCATCCCACTTTCTGGCGGCTTTAGAGAGCCAATGGAAGCCTTAGAAAGTGTCACGTTACAGCACAGATGCTGTATTTTCGATAGAGATGCAACAGAAGGACAACAAATTGTCAGACAGGGCACTTTCTGTATGGAATCTTCTCAGGTTTTGGCCTGCCATATGAGTTCTGTTATACTCAGAGACACCATTCAAACAGTTTTAGAAACTTTAGAGTGTTTTCTATCCAAATCTAGTAATTATATGCATATTTTAGTTTCTGGGCAAGAGTAGTAACCAGATGAAATCGGGTACGTTTTTTTTATCCGGCTGTGAACATACTGCCCCCTAGCCCCAACAGGTTAATGGGGAGAACCGGTTGAAAGTTTGTCGGCTGAATGAGTGACATTCCTACAGCATTTCCCTCCAGAAGCCATGAGAAAGTTGTCCGGCTGCGGGGACTGTGCAAGGGGATTTATACTATCTGTACTTACTGTTGGCACAGACACTGTTTCATCCTTTCCTACACTGAAATTACCCTTGCCTAACGATTGCGTCTGAAGCTGGGCTTGCAGAACAGCTATCCTCACCGTAAGGCGATCGTTCTCCTGTATATTGTGAGTACAACGACTGCAATTAGAAGGCATCATGTTAATGTTACTATTTAGCTTCGGCTGTTGGAAGTCCTGACGAACCATGTCCAGATAAAACATCCGGAGTGAAAAAGTTGAATGAAAAAATGTTGAGTAAGGGGAAAAACTAAAAATATAAACGTAATTTAAAAGTAAAAACCGTAAAGTTGGCAGGTAGCAAATTAAGGTTGGCAACAAATCACACAGCAGCACGTACACAAGTCAAATTGACTGATTTCCTTACATGAACTGTAACTCTTTGAAAATGTTCCATTTTGCATTTTATATTTTTCTTCAGTATAATTTGTACAAAAACACAGGAATATCCCAATTTACACATATCTGTTTGAAAATATAATGCTTTACCTAGTCATTATCGATGTATTATTGGCATATGCTTTGCATTGATATCCTCAGATAAATAAAGGGTAAACGGTAAACGCATAAAGATTTATTGAGCACTGCATTAAAATAGGGCATGGAGCATTCACACATCTTGTTACAAATTTGCTCAATTAATCAATGTTCTTTCTTATATACAGTAACAGTCAAAAGTTTGGCTGGTACTCTATAAAGCTAGGTGAGAGAATGCCAAGAGTGTGCATAGCTGTCATCAAGGCAAAGGGTGGCTACTTTTAAGAATCTAAAATATCAAATATATTTTGATTTGTTTAACACTTTTTTGGTTACTACATGATTCCATATGTGTTATTTCATAGTTGTGATATCTTCACTATTATTCTACAATGTAGAAAAGAGTAAAAATAAAGAAAAACCCTTGAATGAGTAGGTGTCCAAACTTTTGACTGGTACTGTATATATGGTTCAAAAGGGAGGTACTGCACATGTTTTTACTGCACCATTTAACCTTTCCTCAATAAAATACTTGGTAGCCATTAAAGTACTCAACTGAGGCCATATACTGTTTACTTGCCTGCCTTGGTCCTGCTCTGTTTTCATTGCAAAATTGTATCGATCAGTCAATAAATTGTTATTACAGGATTGTAGGAGTTGAGAGCCTATTACTGGTTACTGTCTTGTGATGTGCTCTGTTTCTTGTGATGTGCTCTGTGATTTTGAGGACATGGCATGGGGTTTTGACAACCTCTGAACCACTTCTGGAGTGTCTCATGGAGCATGGCTGTGTTTGAGAGCCATTATTTTTCCATTCAACGCATGTGCCAAGGTCATGTGCCAAGGTCAGCCAGTCTGGGTAATGAGGTTTTAGTATCTAGCGACTCCCCCACCCTGCTCTATTGGGTATGTAAAACAACCAGTCAGATTGACTCAGCAGTGTTAGCTTTTGGAAATTGAATTCATACTTACACACTCCTAAGAAAGTCCAAAGAACCTCTTTTCATCCCTCTCCATTTCTTACCTCTTCCATGGCTGGATCTCTTTGCATAAAACCCCCCAACATGCCCAAGGCCAAGATACAATCTGTCTCACTGGAACTTCACTTTAGCACAGTGTGGGAATATCGCTGGAAAACAAAGAGTGCTGCCCAGCCTTGAGTGTATATTTGTATGTGTATGGTAAACGGATGCAGATATTTTTCTGATGGCATATGACAGCTCTTTACGTTGATCTGAGCAACTTTGTATCCATGCATGTGCCTGAATTTCAATGTGCTCAATCGGTAAACGTTACAAAAGCGCTGCAATGGCTCTGTGTAGAAGGTGTACTGAATACCAATGATGAGGTAGGGCATTCCGTACAATAGTGTAAAATGATTTCAGGCTGCCTGCAGGGTCACCTTTAGTCTTAACCTCGTTGCTACCTCCATAGCCAAACCCTAGAAGAACATTTCAGCCCAAAGAGACTTACAACCCTCCGAATGTAGATTAAAGATTGAAAAAGCACATCAGCAGATATCACTCAGTGGCCAACACATTCGCCTTGGGTGACTTCACCATGGGCAGTGGAAGGGGTAGTTCTCTCAGAAACAGCAGGAGGAAGTATAATAGTATAGTGTCTATGGGAAAAGAACGCTTGAAATGGAAGAAGAGGAGGCCATGTTTAACAGGCTGATATGGAGTCTGCAAGTTTCATTTCATGCTGACAAGACAATTGCGCCGGAGGGGATGGCTGCCGTTTTACAGGCTCCTAAACAACTATACAGGGGGTGGAGATTGGGGTGCCTTGTTAGAATTCGTTGGCGAGTGGGTAACACGCCTCTACCATCCGTTCAATTGGCCAACATGCAATCACTGGGAAATAAACTGGATGATCTCAGTTCGAGACTATCCTACCAAACGGGACATTAAAAACTCATATTTCATGTTTCACCGAGTCGTGACTGAACGACAACATGGATAATATACCTTTGGCTGGGTTTTCTGAGCATTGGTAGGACAGAACAGCTATATCAAGTAAGACGCTTTTGGCGCGATGTCTAATATTAAGTACATTAAGGTATTGTAAATCAGCTAGAAAGATGTGTCGGCATCGAGTAATTGTCTCTGGCCCCCTCCCAGTTAGGGGGAGTGATGAGCTCTACAGCAGAGTCTCACAACTCAATGGCTGGTTGAAAACTGTTTTCTGCTCCTCCCAAAAGATAGAATTTGTAGATAATTGGCCCTCTTTCTGGAACTCACCCACAAACAGGACCAAGCCTGGCCTGAGCTGGATTACAGTTGAGATTACGACAAAAGTACGTGGTGCAGTGGTCTAAGGCACTGCATCGCAGTGCTAGCTGCGTAACTACAGATCCTGATTCAATCCCAGGCTGTGTCGCAGTCGGCAGCGACCGGGAGACCCATGAGGCAGCGGAAAATTGGCCCAGCGTCGTCCGGACGGGTTTTCCTTGTCCCATCGCGCTCTAGTGACTCCTGTGGTGGGCTGTACGCAGAGCACGCTGACACGGTCACCAGGTGTACAGTGTTTCCTCCGACACATTGGGGCGGCTGGCTTTCAGATTAAGCGAGCAGTGTGGCTTGACAGGGTTGTGTTTCGGAGGGCACACGGCACTCCACCATCGCCTCTCCTGAGTCTGTACGGGAGTTGCAGCGATGGGACAAGACTAACTACCAATAGGATATCACAAAAAAAGGTACATGGTGCAAGTGATCAATGTCGATTATTATTAATTGTGAAGATCTCCATGTACCTGCAAAGACCTATGCATGGCTATCTTGAACATGCACATTTTATATGATTACATAAGAAAACATTTATAGTTCCAGTAACCTTAAAATGTGGCTAATGATGTGTTACTCCTTATCAATGCCATAGTAAAACACTGTTTTTGGATATAAATATGAACTTGATAGAACTAAAAATGATTGCATTGTCTAACATAATGTCCTAGGAGTGTCATCTGATGGAGATTGTAAAAGGTTAGTGCATCATTTTAGCTGGTTTTATGGTTTTGGTGACCCTGTCTTTGACTTGACAAAACATTACACACAACTCTTGTAAATTTACTGTCCTAACATACTCTAAATTTATGCTTTCGCCGTAAAACCTTTTTGAAATCGTAAAACGTGGTTAGATTAAGGAGATGTTTATCTTTCAAATGGTGTAACATAGTTGTATTTTTGAAAAATTTGAATTTTGACATTTATTTGGATTCAAATTTGCCGCTCTTGAAATGCACCTGCTGTTGATGGAGTGCACCACGGGTGGCACGCTAGCGTCCCACCTAGCCCCAAGAGGTTAAGGTTGAATCTTAGCTTTAGGCTATTTACTGTATTACATAAGTAATATCTACTGCTTGGATAGTTCCTTCTGACCCACTGGCTTTATCCCATTCTCTCGCGCGGCGTCCCACCAGGGCGTGTCTGACGAGCCGGCCGAGGCAAAAGCCTGATGAGCCAGCTGAGGCACCCCCGATTCCTTCGGCAGCTAAGGCATGGAAGCCCATCGAGCTAGCTGAGGCACCCCCGATTCCTTCGGCAGCTAAGGCATGGAAGCCCATCGAGCTAGCTGAGGCACCCCCGGTTCCTTCGGCAGTGGCACGTGGACCCGACGTCACCAACCCCAACAAAAAACTAAAAAACTCCCTGATGCTTCCAACATTGGTGTCAGCATTCTGTAAAGACAGACGCTGGGAGACGAGGAGCAAGTACAGGGAGTGAACATTTAATAAATAACAGACATGAACCAGAACACAGACAGCGTCTGGACATGGGAAACAAAACAGCAAACATGGGGAAGAAACTGAGGAAGTGACAGATATAGGGGAGGCAAACAATAAGGTAAGAGTACAGGTGAGTCCCATGAAGCACTAACGCCCATAACGATAGTGACAGGCGTGCATAATGATGGGCCGCCTGGCGACATCAAGCGCCAGGTAGCAATTGAAAGGGAACAGTTAGGAGATTATGGGAAATTTATTAGATCAAATTTAAAGACACAACTAGAGTTCACCTGACACAAGACTGAATCCATTTTACATTTACTGTACTTTTCGCCACATTTGTTAACGAAATCTGAAAATGCGCTGGATACATTCAGTAACTGTGGGGTAGGTGAAACATAGGACCCCAAAAAATATGAGGGTTTGAGTGAGAGGACTAACTATTGTATCCAAGTGGCCACACACTTCTCCAAAGTGTGCACAGTTCCTAAGTAATTTCAATGCACATTTACAACTCTTGGGGTGGCAGGTAGCCTAGTGATTAGATCGTTGAGCCACTGCTCCAAAATCGCCATAAAAAAGTCAGACTACGGTGTGCAACTGCACATGGGGACAAAGATCGTACTTTTTGGAGAAATGTCCTCTGGTCTGATGATCCAAAATAGAACTGTTTGGCCATAATGACCATCATTATGTTTGGAGGAAAAAGGGGGAGGCTTGCAAGCCGAAGAACACCATCTCAACCGTGAAGCACGGGGGTGGCAGCATCATGTTGTGGGGGTGCTTTGTTGCAGGAGGGACTGGTGCACTTCACAAAATAGATGGCATTATGAGGCAGGAAAATAATGTGGATATATTGAAGCAACATCTCAAGACATCAGTCAGGAAGTTAAAGCTTGGTCGCAAATTGGTCTTCCAAATGGACAATGACCCCAAGCATATGTCATGACGTTGGCCTCTTTGAGTACAGGGAGGACAGTTGACCCCCTCCCCCCTTGCACCATACCCCAACCTACCTTCCCCCACCCAGTCCCTGTGTGAAGGAGTGGTAAAATTCCAGGAGAATCTCTTGCCACATGGCCCATAGAGAGACACAGGAAATTCTTCCAACTCACAGAATTGGGGAGCCAAGCGACATTTGTGTTCTGGAGAAGGTATGAAAGATTGGTGAAGAATCCAGCTACGAACTGGTCCGCTTGGTACAATTTTGTGATACTCAGAAGAGACAATATAGCCATATTACCATAAAATGGTTTATATAATAGCCTCAGCCTTGAGACTTTCATCCACATGGTTGTATAGAATGTATTAATAAGGATAAAGCTATTTGTAATACATTGAGATGCTATGTACTGATGTTAATGTGATAGAATTGTATTTCTGTTCCAAGCTTAACTCAGTCATCGGCACGCCCCCAGGGACACAGACAGGACCAGGCGTCATGTGACATGTTCACTATAAAACCACCCCACCCTGATTTTCTTTCTTCAGACCAGGCCTCCACTCCATTGCGAGTTGGCCAATAGGTTTGACCATCCAAGTACTCTACTGAAAGTGAACTATACCACGTGGTTAACTTTTAGACTATTGATACCGACAGAATAAGAACAAGTCTTTGATATTAATTAATAGTCTGCAGCTAGAAATTATATCATTGAACGCGAAGACCAACGAAACATCCATTCTATAACGACATTAATGAATGTCGCTTTGAAAGATCCATTCTAACCGAGAGAGAGAGAGAGAGAGAGAACGCGGACAAAACTCTCCAACAGAACGACGCTCCAACAAGGATCCCGACGACACACTGAGCGTAAATATATATTGATTGCAATTGTTCCCGAATGAGTGAGCGTTCAATTGTCAATTGTTAATATTAATGAACTCTGTGTACCTCCTCAGCTGAACTTTTATGACCCATTGTTGAACAAGACACCAGCCATGCCTGTTAGCCACTAGGGCACATTACTCTACCAATTCTTTGTGATGATAATTACTGTTTGTATACTTTCTGTGAATTACTTAGTTTAGTAAATAAATGATTTTAAGACAATTGATGTATGGATGACTCTTAGTAAAGACTGGGTTCGTGCAGATACAAAAATTTACGACGTTTGGAATGAGACTCGACGCGAGGTAAAATACACCATTTAAACCAGAAGATAATCGGCCTATACTATAATAGAATATAATATATAATGTTATAATATAGGAAACTTATATTAGGAAAATTATAACTTTGTAATCTGAATATTTTCCTTGGTGCCCCGATCTCCTAGTTAATTACAATTAAACGATTAATCAGTTTAATCGCGTGATAATAATTACAGGGAGTTAATTGATAAACATGTCTTCAGTTTAACCTCTCTGGGCTAGGCGGGACGAATTCGTCCCACCTACGTAACAGCCACTTGAAGCCTGTGGTGCGATTTTCAAAACCTAAAAAATCCTAATTCCTGCAAATTCTCAAACATATGACTATTTTACAGCTATTTAAAGACAAGACTCTCGTTAATCTAACCACACTGTCCGATTTCAAAAAGGCTTTACAACGAAAGCAAAACATTAGATTATGTCAGCAGAGTACCAAGCCAGAAATAATCAGACACCCATTTTTCAAGCTAGCATATAATGTCACAAAAACCCAGAAGACAGCTAAATGCAGCACTCACCTTTGATGATCTTCATCAGATGACAACCCTAGGACATTATGTTATACAATACATGCATGTTTTGTTCAATCAAGTTCATATTTATATCAAAAACCAGCTTTTTACATTAGCATGTGACGTTCGGAACTAGCAAACTTCCGGGGAATTCGCTAACATTTTACTAAATTACTCACGATAAACGTTCACAAAAAGCATAACAATTATTTTAAGAATTATAGATACAGACCTCCTCTATGCACTCGATATGTCCGATTTTAAAATAGCTTTTTGGTGAAAGCACATTTTGCAATATTCTAAGTACATAGCCCAGGCATCACGGGCTAGCTATTTAGACACCCGGCAAGTTTAGCACTCACCATAATCATATTTACTATTATAAAAGTTTGATGACCTTTTGTTGTCTTCGTCAGAATGCACTCCCAGGACTGCTACTTCAATAACAAATGTTGGTTTGGTCCAAAATAATCCATCGTTATATCCGAATAGCGGCGTAGCGATTGCATAAAGGAGTTCTGTATCTATAATTCTTAAAATAATTGTTATGTTTTTTGTGAACGTTTATCGTGAGTAATTTAGTAAATTCACCGGAAGTTTGCGGTGGGTATGCTAGTTCTGAACATCACATGCTAATGTAAAAAGCTGGTTTTTGATATAAATATGAACTTGATTGAACAAAACATGCATGTATTGTATAACATAATGTCCTAGGAGTGTCATCTGATGAAGATCATCAAAGGTTAGTCCTGCATTTAGCTGTGGTTTTGGTTTTTGTGACATATATGCTTGCTTGGAAAATGGCTGTGTGATTATTTTTGCAGGGTACTCTCCTGACATAATCTAATGTTTTGCTTTCGCTGTAAAGCCTTTTTGAAATCGTACAACGTGGTTGGATTAACGAGAGTCTTATCTTTCAAATTGTGTAAAACAGTCTCGCGCCACGCGATTCCACTGGCTGTTGACTAGGGTGGGACGCTAACGTGACACTTGCCCAGAGAGGTTAAAATTAATCACTTACCTTTGATTATCTTCATCTGATGGCACTCCCAGGTCTCCATCTTAGACAATAAATGTTCGCTAAAGTTCATATTTATGTCCAAAAGCCAACACCTCCTTTGGCCACCTTTCCTTCCAGTTCTCTGCTGCCAATGACTGGAACGAATTGCAAAAATCACTGAAGCTGGAGACTTATCTCCCTGTCTAACTTTAAGTATCAGCTGTCAGAGCAGTTTACCGATCACTGTACCTGTTCACAGCCCACGCAACTACCTCATCCCCATATTGTTATTTATTTTTTTACTCTTTTGCACCCCAGTATCTCAACTTGCACATCATCATCTGCACATCTATCACTCCAGTGTTAATGCCAAATTGTAATTATTTATCCAGTATGGCCTATTTATTGCCTTACCTCCCTAATCTTACTACATTTGCACACACTGTACATAGATTTTTCTATTGTGTTAGTGACTGTGCATTTGTTTATCCCATGTGTAACTCTGTGCTGTTTTTTTTGTCGCACTGCTTTGCTTTATCTTGGCCAGGACGCAGTTGTAAAATAGAACTTGTTCTCAACTGGCATACCTGGTAAAGAAAGGTGAAATAAAAATAAACACTAATACATTTGGGACGTAGCCCTTAACGGGTGATATGGTGTGGCCAGATATTTTTATCATCTCACTGGGACCTGGGAGTTATAAAAATAGTTTATTAATGAAACTGCACTTGCCTGATGTGTTACGGCTCGTGGTTTACAAATGACTGCAAACAACTGTCCCCCCAATGTTGTGCACATACATCAATCACATCCCACAGGCACTGGGCACACCTGGATCATACACACATATGCTGCAAACAGACTGAACTCACTTTGAATTAAACTCTCATGTACATATGTTAATAAAGTGGTGGGTGTTTTGTTAGGGTAGAATTCTCCATTGAGTAGTTATACATTTTTTTAAAGAAGTGATACATCTCAAAGATCTGCTAAGCCTTTATTCGTACAACAGTGCTACCAATGTCTTTTGACATCGACAGATACCCCTTCAGTTAATTGTCAATTTACAGGCCACCCAGATGCTACTGAATCAGTACCATCTCTCTACCCCTAGAAGGTATTCTGATTGTTTCCCACTACAATGCTGTTGCATTCCCCTCCCTTCGCCCATCTAATCCAAACACCCAACAGACATGTAGGTAAGCACTTCTGACAAGGACTGGGCACAAATAGAAAATTCTTCCCTTTTGACTTAATTCCTTATTTCTCCCCGGCGGAACAAACTCAATTCCTGAACCTTGACAAGACCTGTGATAAAGCAATTAGCGTACGGTTTTGAGTGGGTGGCAAACTTGACAGGCCAGATGGGGACATGGCACTAAGCGCAAAAAAGCAGCTCAAACCAGGGTGTTGATGGTCACTGACGAACACGGCCCCTTCAGAGTCACCGCAACAGAAGCCAGACAATGACAAAGTAACTGGTTCTCGCAACACAGACACCACAGAAAAGGGAGCACTGGCATGAAAGGAACCAGACAGCCCCTCGAACACATCACGTCTCGTTCGCTTTGATCGCTATAATTTCCTACTGGGCTCAAGATCTTCAACTTGGTCTGACACGGCTTCCTTTCATTTCGGTATACTTCCCCACACTTCAGAGGTTCAGACTGACAATCATTTTGGGGCTAAAATTAGCACTTACAGATATGATACAATATACTTTGTCAATTTACATAGAAATTAATTTTGTGACGTCAGCATACAAATACACAATATATTACATGCAGTATGGAAAACTAGAACACAAGTCATACACTTACATTTCACATATTCAAAGTCTCTGCAGCCTACTGTCTGACCGTGTATTGGGCCTGCATCTACCCTATGTACCACTGTTCAGCAGCCTGATGGCTGATGGAATGAAACTTGCCTTGGCCTTATTCTCCTTCCGGAGGGCAGCAGCTCAAAACGTTAGGCAAGACTGTGTGTGTGGGGTCCTATATGGTGTGCTTGGCCTTATCCCTTTCCGGTTTATCCGAAAGGTCCTGAAGCCCCATGCACTGCAGCCCACAGAGCTGGGGCCCCAGGTTCACAGTCTGCCTAAGGACTGATGAGATCAGTATCTCTGGATAAAAGGGAAAGGGAAAAAACGGTGGATCCAGGTAAATCAGCAGAACACAGAGAGAGAAAGTTGACAGCATGACAAAAACATATTCACACATTCACTGACGCATATTCTGAGTGTCCATATCATAATCAGGACATGGCCCTGGAAATCATCACTGTTAGCCATCACTGTTCGTTGGATTACGCTTATAATACTGATGTGCTGAGACACTCAATAAGATCCAATTAAAAATAATGACATCACCAGTTAAATTCCTCCTTCAAATCTGCTATTTCATCCAGTTCCTCATACTCTCTCTGACATTGTGCATTGTTTTTCTTTGCTGGGCCTTGGTGCTTGTGTTGAGAAAGATGTCTTGGATTGGTTTGTTGACCTTTAATCCTCTCCATTTAGTTATTCTAATCTGATATTCCATGTTTGCTGTAGCTGTACTTTTCCCAGTGTCTTACAATAACGGATAGCTACCCTTCCCAAATAACATTGACCTAGCAACTGGCTTTCTTTAAGCCAAGGGAAAAATACAGGTAATGACTGTTTGCTCCAGTGATATTTTTGAAAGTCACCCTGATGATATCTCCAATGCTGAGAGAATTCAATTTAGGCATTTCAGGAGCAAATTGAAAACTGCAGAGTAGGATTTACTGTGAAAAACAGCACATCCAAGAATCCTGGCGAAAATGATATTGCTGTCTGCTAGTAGTGATATGGATGCTGCAGTAGTAGTGATATGGACGCTGGAGTATTGATTAACTGCTTAGCCTCTATCTTTGCGATGGCATGGTATTTTTTTATTCCATACTTTTTTTTGTTTGTTATCATTGTGATTACCTTTAAGAAAAGGATAGTGTTTTCTGAAATAGTAATACATTTTCTTTATGATGTTTACATTTCTGTTTTCCACTCCAGGTTACTGGAAGTTTGTAACAGACTATAATTTGTAGATATATCAGGAAGTGACACCCAAAGACGATTTGAAGGTAGTACCCACATGATTCAAGGGTATTGTTTTACCCAGAATCTGTTCACAAATCTCCTGTAACTTGAATATGTGAATAAATGGCCACTTCGCCTGCTGTATAATGTAGGTTATTGTGTATCCCTATGGTACTTTCATGGAATTTAAAATCCAAAGTTTGCCATTAAACTATGAGAAGGCCCAAACTCCTCACACAATACAAATACCATCAGTTAGTTACGTTTTGTACAATTAAGTTAGTTTTAATTATGGTAAATTGTATTTCTCTGCATTATATTGATATTAAGAACAAGTCATGTCTCTCAATGTAATGAATTATAGATAAGGCCAGATTTTCATCCTAGGACCCAAAGAACTGATTCAGTATCATACTCTCGGAATTTCAACTGAATCTTTAAAAGGCATTTTCACTCAATTTATCTTCATATTTCTGAAAGGTTAATTCACATCAGTGGCAGTCGGTGCTGTTTAAGATGAGGGAGGACGATTATTTTTTTTATAAGCATGACCTTATTTCTATTACGGCATATTGGATGACTGTCATTCATATTCCATTCACCCAGTTCAATGTAACATTGATAGGTTTAGTCTACTACATGGTACTCTAATTTTCCCTACACCCATCATGAGGTTGATACAACCTAGCCTATGAGTGAAAGTTTACAACATACAGTTGAAGTCGGAAGTTTACATACACTTAGGTTGGAGTCATTAAAACTCGTTTTTCTACCACTCCACAAATTTCTTGTTAACCAACTATAGTTTTGGGAAGTCGGTTAGGACATCTACTTTGTGCATGACAAGTAATTTTTCCAACAATTGTTTACAGACAGATTATTTCACTTATAATTCACTGTATCACAATTCCAGTGGGTCACAAGTTTACATACACTAAATTGACTGTGCCTGTAAACAGCTTGGAAAATTCCAGAAAATGATGTCATGGCTTTAGAAGCTTCTGATAGGCTAATTGACATCATTTGAGAAAATTGGAGGTGTACCTATGGATGTATTTCAAGGCTTACCTTCAAACTCAGTGCCTCTTTGCTTGACATTATGGGAAAATCAAAAGAAATCAGCCAAGACCTCAGAAAAAAATTGTAGATCTCCACAAGTCTAGTTCTGGTTCATCCTTGGGAGCAATTTCCAAATGCCTGAAGGTACCACGTTCATCTCTACAAACAATAGGACGGAAGTATAAACACCATGGGACCATGCAGCTGTCCTACCGCTCAGGAAGGAGACGCATTCTGTCTCCAAGAGATAAACGTACTTTGGTGCAAAAAGTGCAAATCAATCCCAGAGCAGCAGCAAAGGACCCTGTGAAGATGCTGGAGGAAACAGGTACAAAAGTATCTATATCCACAGTAAAACGAGTCCTACATCAACATAACCTGAAAGGCCGCTCAGCAAGGAAGAAGCCACTGCTCCAAAACCGCCATAAAAAAAGCCAGATTACAGTTTGCAACTGCACATGGGGACAAAGATCATACTTTTTGGAGAAATGTCCTCTGGTCTGATGAAACAAAAATAGAACTGTTTGGCCATAATGACCAATGTTATGTTTGGAGGAAAAAGGGGGAGGCTTGCAAGCCGAAGAACACCATCCCAACCATGAAGCACGGGGGTGGCAGCATCATGTTGTGGGGGTGCTTTGCTGCAGGAGGGATTGGTGCACTTCACAAAATAGATGGCATCATGAAGAGAAATGATGTGGCTATCATGAAGCAACATCTCAAGACAACAGTCAGGAAGTTAACCTCTTAGGGCTAGGGGGCAGTATTTACACGGCCGGATAAAAAACGTACCCGATTTAATCTGGTTACTACTCCTACCCACTAACTAGAATATGCATATACTTATTAGATATGGATAGAAAACACCCTAAGGTTTCTAAAACTGTTTGAATGGTGTCTGTGAGTATAACAAAACTCATATGGCAGGCAAAAACCTGAGAGATTCCTTTACAGGAAGTGGCCTGTCTGACCATTTATTGGCTTTCTTTGACATCTCTTTCCAAAACAAAGGATCTCTGCGGTAACGTGACACTTCCCACGGCTCCCATAGGCTCTCAGAGCCCGGGAAAAAGCTGAATGTCATCATTCCAGCCCCAGGCTGAAACACATTATCGCCTTTGTCAAGTGGCCGATCAGGGGACAGTGGGCTTAGGCGCGTGCACTGGTCGCCCCAGTCTTTCTTTTTTTTCCTCTATTTACAGAAACGCAGAATCCCGGTCGGAATATTATCGCTTTTTTACGAGATAAATTGCATAAAAATAGATTTTAAACAGCGGTTGACATGCTTCGAAGTACGGTAATGGAATATTTAGAATTTTTTTGTCACGAAATGCGCCATGCTCGTAACCCTGATTTACCATTTCGGATAGTTTCTTGAACGCACGAACAAAACGCCGCTGTTTGGATATAACGATGGATTATTTGGACCAAACCAACATTTGTTATTGAAGTAGAAGTCCTGGGAGTGCATTCTGACGAAGAACATCAAAGGTAATCAAACTTTTGTAATAGTAAATCTGATTTTGGTGAAGGCTAAACTTGCTGGGTGTCTAAATAGCTAGCCCGTGATGGCTGGGCTATGTACTTAGAATATTGCAAAATGTGCTTTCATCAAAAAGCTATTTTAAAATCGGACATATCGAGTGCATAGAGGAGTTCTGTATCTATAATTCTTAAAATAATTGTTATGCTTTTTGTGAACGTTTATCGTGAGTAACTTAGTAAATTGTTAGTAAATTCCACGGAAGTTTGCGGGGGGTATGCTAGTTCTGAACGTCACATGCTAATGTAAAAAGCTGGTTTTTGATATAAATATGAACTTGATTGAACAAAACATGCATGTATTGTATAACATAATGTCCTAGGGTTGTCATCTGATGAAGATCATCAAAGGTTAGTGCTGCATTTAGCTGTGGTTTGGGTTTATGTGACATTATATGCTAGCTTGAAAAATGGGTGTCTGATTATTTCTGGCTGGGTACTCTGCTGACAATCTAATGTTTTGCTTTCGTTGTAAAGCCTTTTTTAAATCGGACAGTGTGGTTAGAACCTCTTACATCTAGACGTTCCGCTAGCGGAACACCTGCTCCAATATCCAATGATGGGCGTGGCGCGAAATACAAACTCCTCTAAAATCCGAAAACTTCAATTTTTCAAACATATGACTATTTTACAGCATTTTAAAGACAAGACTCTCGTTAATCTAACCACACAGGAGTAGTAACCAGAAAATATCGGGTAGGTTTTTTATTCGGCCGGGAAAATACAGCGTTATACCCCTAACAGATTAAATGGTGTCATAGGGGCTGTTTCGAAGGGATAAAAAGGTCAGATCTTTCCACAACTTCATATGTGTGATTAGGCAACCCTCATGAACTGTAAATAAGTCATTTCTCCAAACAAATGTCAAAGAAAAGCTCTCTCACACACACACACAGCAAGGATGGAGTGACACAGTGCTGTGCTTAATGTGTCTGGGCTAGGGGGAAGTATTTTCACGGCCGGATGAAAAACGTAGCCAATTTAAACAGGTTACTACTCTGGCCCAGAAACTAGAATATGCATATAATTAGTAGATTTGGATATAAAACACTCTGAAATTTCTAAAACTGTTTGAATGGTGTCTGTGAGTATAACAGAACTCATATGGCAGGCAAAACTCTGAGAAAAATCCAAGCAGGAAGTGAAAAGTCAGAGAATTGTAGTTATTTTAATTCTCTATCGAAACTACAGTGTCTGTGGCGTGACGTTGCACTTCCTAATGCTTCCATTGGCTGTCAACAGCCTTCAGAAAGTTCTTTCAGCATTCTCCTGTCACTGGGCAGATAATAGGAGCTCAGTCACTGAGTGGACTGCCTGGAGAAAAAGAGATTGGATATGCGCGAGCACGCCGTTCCTTCTTTTTCTTCTTGAATGAATATGCTATTGTCCAGTTGGAATATTATCACAATTTTACATTCAAAATAACATAAGGCTTGATTTTAAACAGCGTTTGACATGCTTCTAAGTACAGTAATGTCAAGTTCTGACCAGTAAAGGGGTTATCTGTTATTGTAGTTTGGTCACGACGTGGCAGGGGGGTATTTGTTTTATGTGGTTCGGGGTTTGTTAGTATATGTGTTTATGTAGAGGGGTGTTTGGTTAGAGTATTCCAGGGTTTTTGGGTTATGTTCTATATTTCGTATTTCTATGCTCTGTCTATGTTGTGTATTTCTTTGTTGGCCTGGTATGGCTCTCAATCAGGAATAGCTGTACATCGTTGTTGCTGATTGAGAGTCATACTTAGGTAGGCTGTTTCAGCTGTCCCTTTGTGGGAAGTTGTTTTTGCACTGCTAGGGTTAGCCTGCATCATCGTTCGGTCGTAGTCTTGTTTTGTTTTGTTTTGTTTCGTGCGTTATGCCTTTGGATAAGTGATCTGTACGCACGAACAAAACTGAGGTATTTGGACATAAATATGGATTATTTCGAACAAAAACAACATTTCTTGTGGAAGTAGCAGTCCTGGGAGTGCATTCTGAAGAAGATCAGCAAAGGTAAGAGAATATTTCTAATACTAATTCTGAGTTTAGGTTGGCCCGAACTTGGCGGGTGTCTGAATAGCTCACCGTGATGGCTGAGCTATGTACTCAGAATATTGAAAAATGTGCTTTCTCAGTAAAGCTATTTTAAAATCTGACAAAGGGTTTGCATCCAGGGGTAGTCTATCTATAATTCTTTAAATAATTGTTATATATTTTGTCAACGTTTATGAGTATTTTTGTAAATTGATGTGCACATTCACCGGAGTGTTTTGGTGGGAATACATTTAAACCTCTTACATCTAGACGTTCCGCTAGCGGAACACCTGCTCCAATATCCAATGATGGGCGTGGCGCGAATTACAAATTCCTCTAAAATCCGAAAACTTCCATTTTTCAAACATATGACTATTTTACAGCATTTTAAAGACAAGACTCTCGTTAATCTAACCACACTGTCCGATTTCAAAAAGGCTTTACAGCGAAAGCAAAACATTAGATTATGTCAGCAGAGTACCCAGCCAGAAATAATCAGACACCCATTTTTCAAGCTAACATATAATGTCACATAAACCCAGAACCACAGCTAAATGCAGCACTAACCTTTGATGATCTTCATCAGATGACAACCCTAGGACATTATGTTATACAATGCATGCATGTTTTGTTCAATCAAGTTCATATTTATATCAAAAATCAGCTTTTTTACATTAGCATGTGACGTTCAGAACTAGCATACCCCCCGCAAACATCCGGGGAATTCGCTAACATTTTACTAAATTACTCACGATAAACGTTCACAAAAAGCATAACAATTATTTTAAGAATTATAGATACAGAACTCCTCTATGCACTCGATATGTCCGATTTTAAAATAGCTTTTCGGTGAAAGCACATTTTGCAATATTCTCAGTAGATAGCCCAGCCATCACGGGCTAGCCATTTAGACACCCGACCAAGTTTAGCCCTGACCATAACTCCGATTTACTATTACAAAAGTTTGATTACCTTTTGTTGTCTTCGTCAGAATGCACTCCCAGGACTGCTACTTCAATAACAAATGTTGGTTTGGTCCAAAATAATCCATCGTTATATCCGAACAGCGGCGTTTTGTTCGTGCGTCCCAGACACTATCCTAAATGGTAAATCAGGGTCGCGAGCATGGCGCAATTCGTGACAAAAGATTTCTAAATATTCCATTACCGTACTTCGAAGCATGTCAACCGCTGTTTAAAATCCATTTTTACGCAATTTTTCTCGTAGAAAAGCGATAATATTCCGACCGGGAATCTCCGTTTAGCTAAACAGACAAAGGAAAACAAAGCTTTCGGTCGACGCGGGCACGAGCCTGAGTCTCACAGTACTGTAACCAGCCACTACCCAAACGCGCTACTTTGTTTCAACCAGAGCCTGCAAAGCCACGATTCAGCATTTTGCCGCCTTCTGAGAGTCCATGTGAGCCGTAGAAAGTGTCACGTAAGAGCAGAGATCCCCTGTAATTGATAGAGATAATCAACAAGGCCAAGAAATGGTCAGACAGGGTACTTCCTGTACAGAATCTTCTCAGGTTTTGGCCTGCCAAATGAGTTCTGTTATACTGACAGACACCATTCAAACAGTTTTAGAAACTTTGGAGTGTTTTCTATCCAAAGCTAAAAATTATATGCATATTCTAGTTTCTAGGCAGGAGTACTAATCAGAATAAATCGGGTACGTTTTTTATCCCTCCGTGAAAATACTGCCCCCTAGCCATAACAGGTTAATGAACATCACGCGCCAATGTAAAATGCTGTTTTTGGATATAAATATGAACTTTATCGAACAAAACATACATGTATTGTGCAACATAATGTCCTAGAAGTGTCATCTGATGAAGATCGTCAAAGGTTAGTGCTTCATTTAGCTGTGTTTTGGGTTTTATCTCCTTGCTTGGAATATGGCTGTGTGATTATTTTTGTCTATGTACTCTCCTAACATAATCTAATGTTTTGTTTGCGCTGTAAAGCATTTTTTAACTGGACAATGTGGTTACATCAAGGAGAAGTGTATTTTTAAAATGGTGTAAAATAGTTGTATGTTTGAGAAAGTTGAATTATGACATTTTGTTGTTTTTGAATTTGCCGCACTGATATTTCACTGGCTGTGTCCCACCTAGCCCACAGAAGTTAAAGACACACAGAGCCTGCAATGGCATTACCATTATCTCTAGGCGGTGCCAAGTTCAACAAGATGCCCCGCTTGACCGTCGCTCGGTCGGTCTGAGCGCAGCGACCTTGAAAAAAGTAGGTCCAAAATGAAGCCTGGCCCTGAATTTCAAGTACTTTTGGGTGACAGTGAGAGAACCGTTAGGGTTAGAAGCACAATTCGACCTCAGGAATGTTCCCGACGTCCTCCCGATCTGTGCAAGCATGACCTTGACCATGTGGCATTAACCCTTAACAGTGAAAAGGTGTTAACATCAAAATGTTTATGACTTTTCTCCCCATAGGAATACTTTGCCTATTCCCCTAATTTCAACCTGAAGCCTATGTGGGTTATGAATGTCTTGTGAACCTGTCAGGCCACTATGAGGTCTACTTGTGTCGATTCTAAGCTTCCTGGAGCAACCGGAAGTTGTTAACCTCTCTAGGGTAGGTGGCACCAAATCGTCCCACCTACGTAACAGCCAGTGTAATCCCGTGGCGCGTTATTCAAAAACCTCAAAAATGCAAAAACTTCAATTTTTCAAAACATATGACTATTTTACACCATTTTAAAGACAAGACTCTCGTTAATCTAACCACACTGTCCGATTTCAAAAAGGCTTTACAACGAAAACAAAACATTAGATTATGTCAGCAGAGTACCCAGCCAGAAATAATCAGACACCCATTTTTCAAGCTAGCATATAATGTCACATAAACCCAAACCACAGCTAAATGCAGCACTAACCTTTGATCTTCATCAGATGACAACCCTAGGACATTATGTTATACAATACATGCATGTTTTGTTCAATCAAGTTCATATTTATATCAAAAACCAGCTTTTTACATTAGCATGTGACTAGCATTCCCACCGAACACTGCCGGTGAATTTACTAAATTACTCACGATAAACGTTCACAAAAAGCATAACAATTATTTTAAGAATTATAGATACAGAACTCCTCTATGCACTCGATATATCCGATTTTAAAATAGCTTTTCGGTGAAAGCACATTTTGCAATATTCTCAGTAGATAGCCCGGCATCACAGGGCTAGCTATTTAGACACCCAGCAAATGTAGCACTCACCAAAGTCAGATTTACTATAAGAAAAATGTTATTACCTTTGCTGTCTTCGTCAGAATGCACTCCCAGGACTTCTACTTCAATAACAAATGTTGGTTTGGTTCAAAATAATCCATAGTTATATCCAAACAGCGGCGTTTTGTTCGTGCGTTCAAGACACTATCCGAAAGGGAAATAAGGGTGACGAGCATGGCGCAATTCGTGACAAAAAAAATCTAAATATTCCATTACCGTACTTCGAAGCATGTCAACCGCTGTTTAAAATCAATTTTTAATGCCATTTTTCTCATAAAAAAAGCGATAATATTCCGACCGGGATTCTGCGTTTACGTAAAGAGACGAAAGAAAATAAAGCATTCGGTCGACTCGGGCACGCGCCTAAGCCCATAGTACTCTGATCGGCCACTTGCCAAAAGCGATAATGTGTTTCAGCCAGAGGCTGCCTCGACTATCGTTCAGCTTTTTCCCGGGCTCTGAGAGCCTATTGGACGCCGTAGGAAGTGTCACGTTAGAGCAAAGATCCTCAGTCTTCAATAAAAAGAGCCAAGATGAAACACAACTTCTCAGACAGGCCACTTCCTACATGGAATCTTCTCAGGTTTTGGCCTGCCATTTGAGTTCTGTTATACTCACAGACACCATTCAAACAGTTTTAGAAACTTTAGGGTGTTTTCTATCCAAAGCCAAGAATTATATGCATATTCTAGTTACTGGGCAGGAGTAGTAACCAGATTAAATCGGGTATGTTTTTTTATCCGGCCGTGTCAATACTGCCCCCTATCCCCAACAGGTTAAACCATAACAAAACATAAAACACGTAGTTACGTTCTAGCTGCAGGTCCAGCTCTGATATTATTTGTAGGCCTATGTGAGGCGACCCCGAATCCCAAGTTTCTGCTCGATAGGTAATTTGGTGCCCGAGCAATGACCTTAAATGGTGCTTTTTCCGGGCGTTGCTACGGGGTCCTTATAGGATTTTTGGGGTGTGACACTTGGCATTTGCCATATGAAATTTGCAACATGATTTGGATGAATGTGGACCAAATTGGGTGGTATTGTCCATTGTGTGTATGATTCGAGCGGTGCCAATATGTTCCCATTCATTTTTGTCCATTTCATGGGGGTCTTCCCTTACTAATAAACACACTCACCGAGTCAGTGTATAGGTCGATGTTGTTCTCTGATGCTGATCAGAGACATATCCAAGTCCGCGTGATCAAAACAATCTTGAAGCATGGATTCCGATTGGTCAGACCAGCGTTGAATGGTTTTTGTCACTGGTACATCCTGTTTAAGTTTCTGCCTATAAGACGGTAGGAGCAAGATGGCTTTGTGGTCGGATTTGCCAAACGGATGGCGGGGGAGGGCTTTGTATGCATCGCGGAAGTTAGAGTAGCAGTGATCAAGTGTATTCCCCCCGCGCATACTGCAGTGCAATCAATATGCTGTTAGAATTAAGGTAGCCTTTTTCTCAAATTTGCATTGTTAACTTCTTTGGGATAGGGGGCAGCATTTTCACGGCTGGATAAAAAACGTTCCCGATTTAATCTGTTTACTACTCCTGCCCAGAAACTAGAATATGCATATAATTAGTAGATTTGGATAGAAAACACTCTAAAGTTTATAAAACTGTTTGAATGGTGTCTGTGAGTATAACAGAACTCATATGGCAGGCCAAAACCTGAGAAGATTCCATACAGGAAGTGCCCTGTCTGACCATTTCTTGGCCTGGTAGCTAGATAATAACTTTTCTAGCTACCACTACAAATTAATATTTTAATATTGATGTAAACTACAGTGGTTCAATGTTTCCAGGAATAGGCTCAAACTTAGTTTATTCCGCTAGATAACTTGGTACAGTATTCTTCCATGAAAACCCACCTAGTGCACCGTGTCCTATGACACCGTAGCTAACTAGCTAACTAGCATGCTAGCATCCTATAACACACGGTTAGCACCAGTACTTGGTAACAACAAGCTACCAATGGATCATTCGTGTCTGTGTCTAGTTCATAACGCAGAAGTAATTAAACGTTGGCTAGCTAACACAAAGTCAGTCCTGCTAGCTACACAAGTGGACTACACATCTCTAATATTCAGAAAGTTAAGCTTACGTTGCAAAAATCTTATTGACTAAAAATGATACAGCTAGCTGGTAGGGTTAGCTAGCTAGCAGTGGACGCGTTGTTGACTATGTTAGAAAATGTAGCTGGCTAGCTAGCTAACCTCGATAGTTACTCTGTACTATGCCTTTATCTTGATACAAAGACAACTATGTAGCTAGCTAACATTACACTAGTCAAATCATTCCGTTGTAATGTATATAGTTTCTACAGTACTGCCAATTGGTTAAGTTGGCTAGCTAGCTGTGGTGTTATGGTGTTGACGCCGTTTCGAAAACGGTGCAAACGAACGAATACAGCTGGCTAGCTAACCTTGTTAGTTCCTCAGAGCTACACCTTTATCCTTGATACAAAGACAGGAGAGACAACTATGTAGCTAGCTAACAATACACTTATCAAATCATTCCAATGTAATGTAATGTAATGAAATGTAATATTACCCACGGAGCGAGGTGCAGCACGACTACTTACTCCAGCAGCCGGAAGTCTTTATGCAATCGCGGTGTCAGATTTTAAAATAGCTTTTCGGCGAAAGCACATTTTGCAATATTCTGAGTACATAGCTAGCCTGTGATGGCTGAGCTAATTTGACACCCACCAAGTTTGGGGCAACCTAAACTCAGAATTACTATTAGAAAAATTGGATTACCTTTGCTGTTCTTCGTCAGAATGCACTCCCAGGACTTCTACTTCAACAACAAATTTGTTTTGGTTCCAAATAATCCATAGTTATATTCAAATAGCTCCGTTTTGTTCAGATCACTATCCGAAGGGTGACGCGTGAGTGCATTTCGTGACAATTATTTTTTAAATATTCCATTACCGTACTTAGAAGCATGTCAAACGCTGTTTAAAATCAATTTTTATGCGATTTTTCTCGTAAAATAGCGATAGTATTCCAACCGGGCAACGTTGTATTTATTCAAAGGCTGATAGAAAAAAATTGAGTAGTCTCGTGAATGCGCATCTGTCTCACTGTCCCCAGGCTGACCACTTACAAATTCTGCTGCTGTTCTTTGCCCAGAAACAGCAGACACCCCATTCCACTTTCTGGCGGCTTTAGAGAGCCAATGGAAGCCTTAGAAAATGTCATGTTACAGCACAGATGCTGTATTTTCGATAGAGATGCAACAGAAGGACAACAAATTGTCAGACAGGGCACTTCCTGTATGGAATCTTCTCAGGTTCTGGCCTGCCATACGAGTTCTGTTATACACAGACACCATTCAAACAGTTTTAGAAACTTGAGTGTTTTCTATCCAAATCTACTAATTATATGCATATTCTCGTTTCTGGGCAAGAGTAGTAACCAGTTTAAATCGGGTACGTTTTTTATCGGGCCATGCAAATACTGCCCCCAGCCCCAACAGGTTAAGAATGTGAAATATGTCAGAAAAATCATAGAGAGAATCATTTATTTCATATTTTATTTCTTTCATCACATTCCCAGTGGTTCAGACGTTTACATACACTAAATTAGAATTTGGTAGCAGTGCGTTTAAATTGTTTAACATGCTCGCACACGCTTTTTCAGTTCTACCAACACATTTTCTATAGGATTGATGTCAGGGCTTTGTGATGGCCACTCCAATACCTTGACTTTGTTGTCCTTAAGCCATTTTGCCACAACTTTGGAAGTATGCTTGGGGTCATTGTCCATTTGGAAGACCCATTTGCGACCAAGCTTTAACTTCCTGACTGATGTCTTGAGATGTTGCTTCAATATATCCACGTAATTTTCTTCCTCATGATGCCATCTATTTTGTGAAGTGCGCCAGTCCCTCCTGCCGCAAAGCACCCCCACAACATGATGCTGCCACCCCCGTGCTTCACAGTTGGGATGGTATTCTTCAGCTTGCAAGCCTCCCCCTTTTTCCTACAAACATAATGATGGTCATTATGGCCAAACAGTTCTATTTTTGATTCATCAGACTAGAGGACATTTCTCCAAAAAGTACGATCTTTGTCCCCATGTGCAGTTGCAAACCGCATTATGGCTTTTTTTATGGCGGTTTTGGAGCCCTGGCTTCTTCCTTGCTGAGCGGCTTTTAAGGTTATGTTGATGTAGGACTCGTTTTACCGTGGACATAGCTCATTTTGTACCTGTTTCCTCCAGCATCTTCACAATGTCCTTTGCTGTTGTTCTGGGATTGATTTGCACTTTTTGCACCAAAGTACATTCATCTCTAGGAGACAGAATGCGTCTCCTTCCTGAGCGGTATGACGGCTGCATGGTCCCATGGTGTTTATACTTGCGTCATATTGTTTGTACAGATGAACGTGGTACCTTCAGGCGATTAGAAATTGCTCCCAGGGATGAACCAGACTTGTGGAGGTCTACCATTTTTTTCTGAGGTCTTGGCTGATTTCTTTTGATTTTCCCATAATATCAAGCAAAGAGGCACTGAGTTTGAAGGTAAGCCTTGAAATACATCCATAGGTACACCTCCAATTGACTCAAATTATGTCAATTAGCCTATCAGAAGCTTCTAAAGCCAAGACATCATTATCTGGAATTTTCCAAGCTGTTTACAGGCACAGTCAACTTAGTGTATGTAAACTTCTGACCCACTGGAATTGCGATACAGTGAATGCTAAGTGAAATAATTTGTCTGTAAACAATTGTTGGAAAAATTACTTGTGTCATGCACAAAGTAGAGGTCCTAACTGACTTGCCACAACTATAGTGTGTTAACAAGAAATTTGTGGAGTGGTTGAAAAACGAGTTTTAATGACTCCAACCTAAGAGTATGTAAACCTCCAACTTCAACTGTATATATATATATATATATATATATATATATATATATATATATATATATATATATATATATATATACAAAATATAGATATTGTTGCATACAGCAGGTCAGCCAGCAGGGGGAGACTGGTGACAGACGGAGTATACATCACGAGGCGATGGCTCCATCTGTTTGACGTGACAGGTCTTGACGGGCTCTCCACCCAGGACTAAGTGGGGCTGATTGGGGAGTTGGTGAGTAATCAAGGGCTGATTGCTCACCAGCTGTACAAGCCCCATAAAGCTGCCAGAAGGGCAGCACACAGGAGAGGACTGGGGGAAGTGAGGTGACTTCCATGTAGTTGGAGACGGTTACCCGAGCTACGACGAGTGAGTTGAGTATGTGTGCCCGACAGGATCCAGCAAGACCCGGAGCCCAGAAGACGGAATCCCGGAGAGGGTCTCATGGGGGAGACCTATCCTTTTCTTTTTTCTTTATTATTTAATAAACACCCTTGAAACCAAGCTAATCATACTCTGTCCGTGTCTGATCTGTGTAAACGTCTTGACCAAACCCCTGGTCTACCACAAGATATATATACTTTTTAAATAGTGTTTTCCTTTATTATTCCCCACAAACCCTACCAGCAGCACTCCCTGACTTGTAGTAAAATAATAAACAATAACACTTAGGCTTCCAGCTTATAAATACTATATACATTTTACAGACAATCTATTTTACAAGTTATATTTTGTTTGTTTTTAGCCTTCCTCTTTTTCTGATGTACATCCATTTTGATTTCTATTTTCCATATATTTGTAACTGTGCTATTTCACAAATGTTCTGAACCTATATACATTTTACAGACCCCATATATTTTACATTTGTTATCTTATTAGACCCACCCTTCAGCTCCATTCAACCCCTCCATTCTATCCATATTTGATTTATATTTGCCATATATTTTTCAACTGTGCTGTGATGCTTCACAAAAGTTATATTCTGAACCTTTCTATTCTCATAGTTTCTACAGATTGTATATTAAAGATAAAAAAAAATCTAAAATAATTATTATATTACTGATCGATTGACTATGACTTTTCAAATCACCTAGTATTGCTTCATGCAGCGTTAGCTCTAGGTAAATGTTGACCAAAAACGAGCTACATATGGAGTGAGCCAAAATACATTATCTAATGACTCTGCCACCTCACAGCAAAATCTGCAGAGCTGAGAAGATTGGATCCCCCATATATATATATATATATAACATTCTATTGGATGCAAGAAATTTGTATAACAATTTAAATAAAAAAATCTAAGTTTTGAATCCGGCGTCATTTTCCGTGTCAATTCACAAACCATGTGCCATGGAATCGGTACATTGAAAATCTTTTCTCAAATCTTTTGCAATTTATATGGCACAGCAGTCAATTTTTTGGCCTTAAATTAAATTATTTTTATCACAATTTTATTTAACCAATTTTGGCCTTTAATGCACGGCCGACAGACAAGTTCCTTAATTTTTCCCCCTTCCACTTGTATTTTTGCGCTAATGCTGCAATTAGCTGGTTGTAATTTTGGGTAGAGCAGACATTTCCATATATGTGACCCGATTCAGGAAACTAGGCATATGTCGCAAGTCACGACTCCAGAAAAGAGCCGTGTGAAAGCAAAAACTTTTTTTGATATCAAAATGCATTTTTGGGCAGAAATGCCTTCTCGAACATGTGGACTTTCATGTGCCTTAATAACAAACCTTTATGCCATCTGTAAATATGAATAGCGGAACGCCTCACCAATATCCAATGGTAGCGCCTGGCACGAAATACGAAAAACTTAAAAAAATGCTATAATCCATAGTTATATCCAAATAGCTCCGTTTTGTTCGTGCGTTCAAGTCACTATCCGAAGGGTGATGCGCCGGCGTGTTTCGTGACAAAAAATGTCAAAATATTCCATTACCGTACTTCGAAGCATGTCAAACGCTGTTTAAAATCAATTTTTATGCGATTTTTCTCGTAAAATAGCGATAATATTCCAACCGGGAGACGTTGTATCCGTTCAAACACTGAAAGAAAAAAATGGAGTCGTCACGTGCACGAGCGCCTCAGTGTCATTGTCCTCAGAAGGACCACTCCAAAACCCCTGCTGTTTTTCGCCCAGAGACTGCAGAGCTATCATTCCACATTCTGGCACCTTCCTAGAGCCAATGAAAGCCTTAGAAAATGTCACGTTACAGCACAGAGGCTGTATTTTCGATAGAGAGGCTATAGAAGGACAACAAATGGTCAGACAGGGCAGTTCCTGTATGGAATCTTCTCAGGTTTTGGCCTGCCATATGAGTGCTGTTATACTCACAGACACCATTCAAACAGTTTTAGAAACTTTAGTGTTTTCTATCCAAATCTACTAATTATATGCATATTTTAGTTTCTGGGCAGGAGTAATAACCAAATTAAATCGGGTACGTTTTTTATCCGGCCGTGAAAATACTGCCCCCTATCCCAAACAGGTTAAATTACGTGCCTAGTTGGTTTAGCCAATGAAAAAGTCAGGAACCTTCCCGCTAGTCATGATTGAGTGGGCTGGAAATGCCGAGAGATGAGTTTCAGATTGTTCTTGTGTCTATAAAATGAGCTGCTCGTTATGTGTAGAAAATCCTTTCTACTGCAGTTTTTTATAAATATATAACGTTAGTCATGGATAACTACAAATATGTTGCTACTGCTCTCAATAACATTGCTGCCCTGAATTTATCAGGCGCTATCGACAAAGGTAATTGAGAAAAAGTTGTGATTGACTACTTTCTGGAGGACCATCATGCCATGCTGACTCTCTCTGACTCTGAAATGTTAATTTCCTCATTGTCTGATTCATTTCCAGAGTCAGATTTTTTCATTGAAGAAGACATTGTAAAATCTTCTGATGATGGTGATGGGGAAGAAACGGCGATCAACAGTGTTGCCACGGAAGATGTTGACCGAGTTTTGAAATCAGTGGAAAAAAAACGGGCCAAACAAACTGTGCAAACTAAATGGAAACGACACAGGAGGGACGTCTTATTTAATGAAAGGGGTTGCAGTCTGCCATGAAGCTTTAAACCATGTATACAGGTAAGAATCTAAATACAGTTTCAGATAATATACATTTCTAATTTTGTCAGAAAGTTGTTTTCATTGCAAATTAAGGATTGCTGTTAGCTCGATGACTGGCTTGCTAGATAACGTTGAACCTAACTTATTTGGTTAACTTTAACTATGACAATCGGTTTGTATTGCTAATAATATTACTCTATGGATTGGATTTCAGTTCATTTTTTAGCTAGCTAACATTAACGTGACATGTCTAAACTAAGGACCCCAAGTTAAAGTTTGCTGTTAGCTAGCTAAAGTTAGCTGAGGTTAGATGGCTGGCTTGCTAGCTAACATTAATTTATGAGAATGAATTGTGTGTAACGTTAGTGATGTTTTCTCACAATGCCATTTCGCATTGCTAGGTATAGCCTAACGTTAGTCTGGTATCAAGGACAATCAGTGTGTATTTCTAATTAAAGCATGTTGTTAGCTAGCCAGCTGACGTTAGATGGCTAGCTAGCTAGCTAACATTATGTTTATGAACTGTGTGTAGCGATATCTCAGAATGGCATTTCATATCTATTGTATAATAATGCTGAAATACTTCTGGAATTTGTCTTTTAGCATCAGCAGAACACACCTGACTGTCCTCCACCAGTCATATAAGGAGAATGGACTAATGCCTCCTATCAAAAAGAGTGCTGGCCCAAGCAAGCAAAGGCAGCAGCACAGTTATCAACTACAAGCACCATTTCATCACCAACTACGGAATTTCGGAAACACGTGTGGACCTGAATTGTGATAACAGCAGTCGCCAAAACAAAAACAAGTTTGTCCTCTGGTATTGTGCCTGGTGGACCATGCACAAGCTCCACCACAGTCTGGACCTTCACCTCCTGATCACAGGCCACACCATGTTTGTCCCCGACTGGTGCTTCAGTTTCACAGTGCTTCAGAAAGACCAGAGTGAACACTTTGTCTGAGATTTCTGGTGTTGTGAACGGTCAACATCCCACAGCTGGTTAGACTGGAGGATGGTACGGTGCTGGTGGAAAGCTATGGCTGGCAACAACACCCGACTCCGTACTTCAGGCCGCTGCCACAGATCAAGCAGTACCAGCACTTCAAGTGAAAATAATTTGAATTGCATTGTATGAGGTTATTCTTCTTATCTAAACTTGGGAGGTGAATTGATGTTGTGCATCCCGCAAAGGCGGAGGTGTTGCTAACATTTATGATAGCAAATTTCAATTTACCAACCAATAAACCCCGGTGTTTTTGTCTTTTGAGCTTCTAGTCATGAAATCTATGCAGCCTACTCAATCACTTTTTATAGCTACTGTTTACAGGCCTCCTGCGCCATATATAGCATTCCTCACGGAGTTCCCTGAATTACTATCGGACCTTCTAGTCATGGCAGATAATATTCAAATTTTTGGTGACTTTAATATTCACATGGAAAAGTCCACAGACCCACTCCAAAAGGCTGTCGGAGCCATCATCGACTCAGTGGGTTTTGTCCAACATGTCTCCGGACCTACTCACTGCCAAAGTCATACTCTGGACCTAGTTTTGTCCCGTGGAATAAATGTTGTGGATCTTAATGTTTTTCCTCATAATCCTGGACTATCGGACCACCATTTTATTACATTTGCAATCGCAACAAATAATCTGCTCAGACCCCAACCAAGGATCATCAAAAGTTGTGCTGTAACTTCTCGGACAACCCAAAGATTCCTAGATGCCCTTCCAGACTCCCTCTGCCTACCCAAGGACGTCAAAGTACAAAAATCAGTTAACCTCACTAGAGTAGGGAGCACTATTTTCACCACCAGATGAAAAGCATGCCCAAAGTAAACTGCCTGCTACTCAGGCCCAGAAGCTAGGATATGCATATAATTGGTAGATTTGGAGAGAAAACTCTAAAGTTTCCATAACTGTTAAGATAATGTCTGTGTATAACAGAAGTGATATGGCAGGCGAAAAACTGTGGAAAATCCATCCAGGAAGTGCTATTATTTTGAAATGGCTGTTTTTCCATTGAAAGCCTATCCACCACACAAAGACTTATGACCCAGTTCACGATCCCTATGGCTTCCATTACATGTAGCCAGTCTTTAGCCATTGTTTCGGGCTTTTACTCTGAAAAATAAGGGAGAAACACCACTTTCAATGAGAGGACAGTGGAAATTTCCAGACATGAGTCCAGCGCGTGACCGGGAGCTTGCCTTTCTTATTTTTCCTTTTCTATTGACGAAGGCGCCAGAACGTGGAATGATAACTCTGCAGTCTCTGAGCGAAAAACAGTAGGGGTTTTGGAGAGTGCCACTTCTGAGAACAATGACACTGGTGCGCGCGTGCATGTGAAGACTTAATTTTCTTATTTCAGTGTTTGAACGGATACAACGTCTCCCGGTTGGAATATTATCGCTATTTTACGAGAAAAATCGCATAAAAATAGATTTTAAACAGCGTTTGACATGCTTCGAAGTACGGTAAAGGAATATTTTGAAATTTTTTGTCACGATACGTAAATCTGAGTTTGGTGAGTGCCAAACTTGGTGGGTGTCAAAATAGCTAGCCGTGATGGCCAGGCTATGTACTCAGAATATTGCAAAATGTGCTTTCACCGAAAAGCTATTTTAAAATCGGACACCGCGATTGCATAAAGGAGTTCTGTATCTATAATTCTTAAAATAATTGTTATATTTTTTGTGAACGTTTATCGTGAGTAATTTAGTAAATTCACCGGAAGTTTTCGGTGGGTATGCTAGTTCTGAACGTCACATGCTAATGTAAAAAGCTGTTTTTTGATATAAATATGAACCTGATTGAACAAAACATGCATGTATTGTATAGCATAATGTCCTAGGAGTGTCATCTGATGAAGATCATCAAAGTTTAGTGCTGCATTTAGCTTGCTCATATAATTTAAAAAACAGGTCGCTAGACGTAGGCAAAACCATAATCAAATACATAAACAGTGATATGACTAAAGAGTTAATAAGGGTGATTTTTCCACAAATGGTGGAACCATGGTAGCAAGATCTCATCTATTTTTGCTATATTTCTACGAACATTTATTGGAGTGAGATCTTTTCTTTCTTTCAGGATATGTAAACCAAATTTGTCCACATCAATGTCGAACCATTTTATCGGTAAACTACACTGTAATGTAGAAGTAAAAATGTTTTGTGATCCAATACATAATACGGTGCATTTCTCATAATTTGGTTTTAATCCAGAGAGGTTTGAAAAAGTATCTACATACTCTTTGAGGCTGTGGAGGGATTCTAATTGTGGATTTAACTTCTTGGTGACAGGGGGCAGTATTCAGATGAATACGTGCCCAAATTAAACTGCCTGCTTCTCGGGCCCAGAAGGTAGGATATGCATATTATTAGTAGATTTGGAGAGAAAACACTCTGAAGTTTCTAAAATTGTTTGAATGATGTCTGTGAGTATAATAGAACTTATATGGCAGGCAAAAACCTGAGAAAAAATCAAACCAGGAAGTGACTTGTAGTTTTTCTATCTAATCCCTGTTCAAACGACAGTGTCTGTGGGGTCATTTTGCACTTCCTAAGGCTTCCATTGGCTGTCAACAGCCTTTAGAAACTTGTTTCATCCGTCTACTGTTACTGGGCAGAGAATAGGAGCTCAGTCAATCAGTGGACTGCCTGGGACCAGTGAGTTGTTTACTGCACAGGCACGTTGGCGTGCCTCACCTTCTTTTTCCTCTGTAATGAATACGCTATTGTCCGGTTGGAATATTATCGACGTTTTATGTTAAAAAGACCCTAAGGATTGATTGTAAACATCGTATGACATGTTTCTATGAACGGTAATGGAACTTTTTGACTTTCGTCTCTGGTTCTGCGCTCTCGCGTTATGCCTTTGGATTAGTGACCTGAATGCGCAAACAAAATGGAGGTATTTGGACATAAATATGAAGTATTTTTAACAAAAATAACATTTCTTGTGGGAGTCCTGGGAGTGCATTCCGACGAAGATCAGCAAAGGCAACGGAAGATTTATAATACTAATTCTGAGTTTAGTTGACTCCAGAACTTGGCGGGTAACTGTTTAGCTTGCTTTGATGGCTGAGCTATGTACTCAGAATATTGAAAAATGTGCTTTCGCCGAAAAGCTATTTTATAATCTGACACAGCGGTTGCATTAAGGAGTAGTACATCTATAATTCTTTAAATATCTGTTGTAAAGTTTATCAACGTTTATGATGAGTATTTTTGTAAATTGATGTGCTCATTCACCGGATGTTTTGGTGGGTATACATTTTCTAAACATCACGCGCCAATGTAAAATGGGGTTTATGGATATAAATATGAACTTTATCGAACAAAACATACATGTATTTTGTAACATGGAGTCCTGGGAGTGTCATCTGATGAAGATCATCAGAGGTTAGTGATTCATTTTAGCTGTACGCCTCTCCTTGCTTGGAAAATGGCTATGTGGTTTTTCTTGTCAAGGTGATGTCCTAACATAATCTAATATTTTGCTTTCGCCGTAAAGCCTTTTTGAAATCGGACACTGTGGTTAGATTAAGGAGAATATTATCTTTAAAATGGTGTATAATACTTGTATGTTTGAGAAATTTGAATAATCAGATTTTTGTTGTTTTGAATTTGCCGCCCTGCTTATTTCACTGTCTGTACTAGTTTAAAAGAAAACATGAATCATCAGCGTACAATGACACCTTTGTGTTCCGATCGAAATGGACCGATTTACACATTTTCTCTCTGAAAAATGTAGTTCATTTAATCTGATTGTCATAAGGTTCCATGACTTTGTCCACACAGGGCATCTGAACACAGAATACAGTTTGATGATTTTCATTACATTTTGGGTGTTTTATATATAACTTTTGTACACCTGTGGTGTTCCTGGTCAAAAATGACCGGGCCTTAGAAATGAATGGGTGAGACCACAATTAGTGTAAATTTGAGTTCAGGCACATGCCCATTCATCAGATGGCCACACTTCCTCTCCCAGTCCCCCACATGCATGTGTGTTTGAGCGCGCGCCACACACACACACACACACACACATACACACACACCTCACTCCCCTTCTTGGCTTCCATGACAAGCCCCACGGGAACCTTTGCCTAATATAATCTTTCCCCCACGGGAACCACAGCTGTTGGCATTCTCACAAACAACCACAACATTGTTTCAATAATATATAGAACTTTTCTTGCAGCTCTGGTTTATAAAGCTTTTTTGAGGCCTTGCTCACAATTCATTCTGTGGCAGCATAATGACCAAACGATATACTGTATGTGAGGCTCTTGATGATATCTTTGATCATGACACTGGTGAGGAAGAGAGAGTCCTTGTTAAACTTTGACACGAAATGGTGTGATAAATAGCACAATATGTTAAATCTGATTATTTGTTAGAGTCAAAATAATCCAAACATTATGCTTGTTTTACTCAAAAACAAGTTGTATGAGCTCAGGTCAATGAGGCCTACAGGCCATAAATAGCAAATAGAAGTTCAAAATGTTTAATGTTCACAAGAACTTAAGTTGATAAAAAGATCTAACACACCATTAGCTGATAATATCGATTATTATGGATTTATAACCAGCTAAAATAGAGCGGTCATTTTGGACCGGGAACACAGAATTAAAAACATGAAACGAACACAACAGAAGGGTTAATATTATTGTTGGATCTGATTTTAACAGCTAACATTCCGATGGAAATAATAAATAGATATGCTGATAGTGGATAACCTTGTTTTACTCCTCTTGACAGTTTAAAACTTTCTGAGATGTAGCCATTATTTACTATTTTACACCTAGTGTAAAATACATAACTTTAACCTATTTTTTAAGAGATTCTCCAAAATTGAAATATTCCAGGCATTTATATATAAACTCCAGTTGTACTTTATCAAAGGCCCTTTCAAAGTCAGCTATGAATACCAGGCCTGGTTTCCCAGATATTTCATAGTGTTCTATGGTTTCCGGTACTTGCCTTATATTATCTCCAATGTATCGTCCATGCAAATAACCTGTTTGATTAGGATGAATAATATCTGACAAAACCTTTTTAATTCTATGTGCTCAGCATTTAGCTAGATTTTTTGCATCACAGCACTGAAGCGTGAAGCCCTCCAATTTTTTTATGGACTGGATCTTTATATATACCACCTGGATCCTGTTTCAGTAATAATGAAATCAGACCTTGTTGAGTGTCCGATAATCTACCAGTTATATAACAGTGGTTAAAACATGCTGATAACGGTCCTCTGAGTATATCAAAAAAAGTTTGGTATACCTCCACTCTCCACTGGTATGCCATCCAGTTTTTCCGGACTTAAAGGCTTTAATTGCATCAAGAAGTTCCTCCTCTGTAATTTGGCATTCACATGAGTCTTTCTGTACAGATGTTAATTTTACATTATTAATAAGAACAAAATCCATAGAATTAGCTTCGGTTAGTGGAGATGGAGGAGACATATGTTTAAAGTACTTTACTTCCTCTTTCAAAATATTGTTTGGTGAATCATGACTCCATAATTTGTAATAAGTTTCAGTCAATTATTTTTGGTAGCATTTCTATGTTGAAGATTTAAAAATAATTTGGAGAATTTTTCCCAATATTCCATTCAGTTCGCTTTATTTTTATAATATACACTGCTCAAAAAAATAAAAATAACACATCCTAGATCTGAATGAATGAAATAATCTTATTAAATACTTTTTTCTTTACATAGTTGAATGTGCTGACAACAAAATCACACAAAAATAATCAATGGAAATCCAATTGATCAACCCATGGAGGTCTGGATTTGGAGTCACAGTCAAAATGAAAGTGGAAAACCACACTACAGGCTGATCCAACTTTGATGTAATGTCCTTAAAACAAGTAAAAATGAGGCTCAGTAGTGTGTGTGGCCTCCATGTGCCTGTATGACCTCCCTACAACGCCTGGGCATGCTCCTGATGAGGTGGCGGATGGTCTCCTGAGGGATCTCCTCCCAGACCTGGACTAAAGCATCCGCCAACTCCTGGACAGTCTGTGGTGCAACGTGGCGTTGGTGGATAGAGCGAGACATGATGTCCCAGATGTGCTCAATTGGATTCAGGTCTGGGGAACGGGCAGGCCAGTCCATAGTATCAATGCCTTCCTCTTGCAGGAACTGCTGACACACTCCAGCCACATGAGGTCTAGCATTGTCTTGCATTAGGAGGAACCCAGGGCCAACCGCACCTGCATATGGTCTCACATGGGGTCTGAGGATCTCGTCTCGGTACCTAATGGCAGTCAGGCTACCGCTGGCGAGCACATGGAGGGCTGTGCGGCCCCCCAAAGAAATGCCACCCCGCACCATGACTGACCCACCGCCAAACCGGTCATGCTGGAGGATGTTGCAGGCAGCAGAACGTTCTCCACGGCGTCTCCAGACTCTGTCACGTCTGTCACATGTGCTCAGTGTGAACCTGCTTTCATCTGTGAAGAGCACAGGGCGCCAGTGGCGAATTTGCCAATCTTGGTGTTCTCTGGCAAATGCCAAACGTCCTGCACGGTGTTGGGCTGTAAGCACAACCCCCGCCTGTGGACGTCAGGCCCTCATACCACCCTCATGGAGTCTGTTTCTGACTGTTTGAGCAGACACATGCACATTTGTGGCCTGCTGGAGGTCATTTTGCAGGGCTCTGGCAGTGTTACTCTTGCTCCTCCTTGCACAAAGGCGGAGGTAGCGGTCCTGCTGCTGGGTTGTTGCCCTCCTACGGCCTCCTCCACGTCTCCTGATGTACTGGCCTGTCTCCTGGTAGTGCCTCCATGCTCTGGACACTACGCTGACAGACACAGCAAACCTTCTTGCCACAGCTCGCATTGATGTGCCATCCTGGATGAGCTGCACTACCTGAGCCACTTGTATGGGTTGTAGACTCCGTCTCATGCTACCACTAGAGTGAAAGCACCGCCAGCATTCAAAAGTGACCAAAACATCAGCCAGGAAGCATAGGAACTGAGAAGTGGTCTGTGGTCCCCACCTGCAGAACCACTCCTTTATTGGGGGTATCTTGCTAATTGCCTATAATTTCCACCTGTTGTCTATTCCATTTGCACAACAGCATGTGAAATTTATTGTCAATCAGTGTTGCTTCCTAAGTGGACAGTTTGATTTCACAGAAGTGTGATTGACTTGGAGTTACATTGTGTTGTTTAAGTGTTCCCTTTATTTTTTTGAACAGTGAATTACACTGGATCGTCCTTGAATAAGTTCCTAATTTATTTTTCCTCTAACTTACTCTGAGCCTCTATGGTAGTTTTTTATTGCCATCTACAGTTGAAGTCAGAAGTTTAAATACACCTTAGCCAAATACATTTAAACTCAGTTTTTCACTGGTCAAACTAATGACATTTGGATATTTTGCACAGGAACAATCTTTCCACTGTTTTGGAGTTATTGCATTTTCTCCCCGGTCCTTAAAAAAACATTCAACTTTGCTGGTGTTAACTAGATTACTAATGCATTCATTCTATTGACATAATTCTGGTGAGCAGTTCTTTATTTGGTCTTCAAGTTATGACATAAGAGAAGCTGCATGTATCTATCTATAATTGACAGACAAATGGCCTACCAAATGTCGGAAATTATAAACAGAAAAGTATCTAAATTTGGGGTCGACCTAAACAAGTAGGGTATACGGTCCAATATGGAGTATCAACAAAACAAAGTATTATGGTAGATCGAAATGCACAGGTAGCCTACTTTTTGAAGGGATTTGTTTGACAATCTGGTATCATCATACAACATCCATGATATGTGAAAGTGAGCCTGCACAAACCGTGAAAAAAACAGCAAACAGGATAAGATGTTTACATACCACAGTGTCCAGTCTAAGATCAGCATATCCCAGGCATCTTATCCGGGTTTCTCATAACCGGGATACAAACTTTTTTGGGTTATTGTAAACGGGATATGATGTTTATATATGTCAACTCAAAAACAGAATACTTGAATATCCCAAATAATAATGGGATATTGGTGTGCGTGTAAACTTGGTCACTGATATCACCAAGCTATGATACTGAATCTGGATTGTAAATAATATTTGCCAATACAGAAGGGCAATGAGAAACAGGGGTTTCTTGAATGGCTATTAAAACAAACTATTGAAAAATGCTTGTATTTTGAATAATTGACTGGAAAAGCAATGTCCAATGTTGGTAAGACTCCAATTTAAAAGAGTTCTATTTTCATGTCATCCAACAAATGTAAAGGGCTGGAGTTAGTGTGCTAAATGTAATTGGCACTGGGATTGGAACCGGTGCTATGGCCAGATGACATGAAAATATAGCTCTTTGGCCAAGCACACTAGTGGTGAGTTTGGCGTCGAAACAATGATGCATTAGCAGAAAAGAACCCCATACCTACTGCAAAACATGGTGGTGAAAACTGATGTTATGGGATTATTTTGCTTGTCCTGGGGCCCTTGATAAGGTCAAAAGCATCATGAACTTTACCCAATACCAGGACATTTTAGCCAGGAAGCTGAAACTTGGCCACAGTTGATCTTCCTACAATACAATAACCCCAAGCACACATCAAAATCCACAAAGAATTGGCCACCTCAGTCTCCGTCTCCGGACTCAAAACCTGTGGTTTGAATTGAAGAGGGCAGTCCATAAGCGCAGATGAAGGATATGAAGGATCTGGTAAGACTCTGTATGGAGGAATGGTCTAAAATCCCTCCAGTTGCGTTCTCCAATCTCCTAAAACATTTTAGAAAAAGGCTCAGTGCCGTTATCCTCGCAAGGTGAGGTTTTGAAAGGTATTGAAAACAGTTGTGCCAATAATGTTGACTCCTATCTTTTTGAGAAAAAAAGATCAAAATACATTTCTGAGCAATTGTATAAGTATACAAAAATAGAATTTTCAAAACAATTTCAGCATACATTTTTTTTTAACCTTTATTTAACTAGGCAAGTCAGTTAAGAACAAATTCTTATTTTCAATGACAGCCTAGGAACAGTGGGTTAATTGCCTTGTTCAGGGGCAGAATGACAGATTTTTACCTTGTCAGCTGGGGGATTCGATCTTGCAACCTTTCAGTTACTAGTCCAACGCTCTAACCACTAGGGTACCTGCCGTCCCAATATAGCTCGGTATTTTTATTTTATAGTCTGTTTTGCTCATCTTTATCAAGGTTGCCAATAATTTCGGACCCCACTGTATATCAAGTCACTGTACCATTTATAAACATACACCATTAGTAGTTGACTTGTGTCTGCTTCACACAGCTGTTAAACTATTGTATTGGATGTATCAGGCTAATTACATTTCTAACCGGACAGAAGCATCACTCAATCCCGATGGTTGACACAGCTGTCATGGTAGGGATGCTGAGACGCTTATTGAGGGTTGAGGTAAATAAGTAAATAACATATGCAAATGGGGATCTCTGAAATCAAAACGTTCTTTTCATTTCCATGTGCTAGTTTTTGTCAAACTGATATCTACAATTCCCAAGATATGCATGTAGCCTACTTTGGACCAAAGGGGTGTTGCTTGTATGTCCGGTGTAAACCAACTTACTGAACAAGGCTATAAACTGTGTGCATTAGAGAGCACAGAATAATACATATTCAAAGTACAGATGAACAAAGTTAGTCAGAATAACAATCATAACAATCAAAATGTTTACATTTCAGCTATGCCTGTGTATCTATGTTCAAGTAGCTAATGTGATCTAGCTAGCACTGTCTTTCTGATGTCAAATGTGTAGCTAGCCTAGCTAGTTGCTGTCTGCATGATAACCTTGCAAGGGTAGAAAGACCCTGAGGCAGATATGAAAATTAATGGTAACTAGCTAGCTATCGAAACCAGCAAGTAAACTGTCCACCCTCAAGACGAGTAGCTAGCTAGTTAGCTACACATAACTCGTCCATGTAGCTAGCTAGTTCCAGAAAGTTAAGATTAGCTAGCTGGCTAACGTTAGTTTCATCCTAGCTCGGATTATCCACTCATTTAGCATACCGAGAACTGTATTTATTATATTCCCATACAAAGTGTTTTATACAATTGGTAAGTCAAATGAATTACAGTGGTTTTACCTGTCCAGGAGTATGCATGCCAAATCAGCATCTCTTTTCAGCTCCTGTACTGCCTTCAGCTACTTCCACCTTGTAAATGTCATCCTGATATTGACCTTTGATTTTCCCATTTTCTGGTCCAAAACTGGCTTCAAACAGCTCTGTTACTTTTTTTGGTCAAACAGGAGGCACTGTTGAGGGGTCAAGTGTGTAGTTGTGTGTTGGGTCCATGATTTGTGCTATTGACTATGTGCTAGTTAGTGTATGAGAATTTCCAGTGCTTTGGTGATTTTCCAGTATCTATTCTGTTTTCCCAGAAGTAGTGAAACAGAATCAATATGAGGTTAATTATTAGACATGTGTAAGCAGAATGAAGGCCGAGCCCATGTGAATGTGCAAAGCTGGATTAACATTGAGTTGACTTTTAGACATGTAAAAACAAAACGTAAGCAGAATTCATATGGATGAGGCAAGCTAGACCAACACAGACTTGACTGGTCTGGGCCATATCTTATCTTGTGAAGACTACTGGACATGCACATGGGTTAATTAATCATACATAGACAACATCGTCCTGAACTTGTGTAGACCTTTGGACAGGAACATTAGTTAACCTGTTAGGGCTAGGGGGCAGTATTTGCACGGCTGGATAAAAAAAATGTACCCGATTTAATCTGGTTACTAATCCTACCCAGTAACTAGAATATGCATATACTTATTATATATGGATAGAAAACACTCTAAAGTTTCTAAAACTGTTTGAATGGTGTCTGTGAGTATAACAGAACTCATTTGGCAGGCAAAACCCTGAGACATTTTCTGACAGGAAGTGGATACCTGATGTGTTGTATTACCTTTAAACCTATGCCATTGAAAAACAGGGGCTGAGGAATATTTTGGCACTTCCTATTGCTTCCACTAGATGTCACCAGCCTTTACAAAGTGTTTTGAGTCTTCTGGAGGGAGATATGACCGAACAAGAGCCATGGAACGATGATGGCCCATTAGACACCTGGCGCGCGAGTTCATGTTGGGTACCCTCGTTCCAATACGTTAACCTGTTAGGGCTAGGGGGCAGCATTGACACGGCTGGATAAAAAACATACCCGATTTAATCTGGTTACCACTCCTACTCAGTAACTAGAATATGCATATACTTATTACATATGGATAGAAAACACCCTAAATTTTCTAAAACTGTTTGAATGGTGTCTGTGAGTATAACAGAACTCAAATGGCAGGTCAAAACCTGAGAGATTCCTTTACAGGAAGTGGCCTGTCTGACCATTTGTTGAACTTCTTTTCCATCTCTATCATTTACTAAGGATCTCTGCTCTAACGTGACACTTCCCACGTCGTCCATAGGCGCTCAGAGCCCGGGAAAAAACAGAATGTCGTCATTCCAGCCCCAGGCTGAAACACATTATCGCCTTTCTCAAGTGGCCGATCAAGAGACACTAGCTTATGCGCGTGACCCCGACCGCCCCCGCCTTTGGGATTTTTTCCTCTGTTTGCCGAAAAGGAGATTCCCTGTCGGAATATTATCGCTTTTCTACGAGAAAAATGTCGTAAAAATTGATTTTAAACAGCGGTTGACATGCTTCGAAGTATGGTAATGGAATACTTAGAATTTTATTGTCACGAATTGCGCCAAGCGCGTGACACTTCTTTACTATTTCGGATAGTGTCTGGAACGCACGAACAAAACGCCGCTATTCGGATATAACGATGGATTATTTTGGACCAAACCAACATTTGTTATTGAAGTAGCTGTCCTGGGTGTGTATTCTGACGAAGACAACAAAAGGTAATGAAATTTTTATAATAGTAAATATGATTATGGTGAGTACTAAACTTGCCGGGTGTCTAAATAGCGAGCCCGTGATGCCTGGGCTATGTACTTAGAATATTGCAAAATGTGCTTTCACCAAAAAGCTATTTTAAAATCGGACATATCGAGTGCATAGAGGAGGTCTGTATCTATAATTCTTAAAATAATTGTTATGCTTTTTGTGAACGTTTATCGTGAGTAATTTAGTAAAATGTTAGCGAATTCCCCGGAAGTTTGAGGGGGGTATGCTAGTTCTGAACGTCACATGCTAATGTAAAAAGCTGGTTTTTGATATAAATATGAACTTGATTGAACAAAAGATGCATGTATTGTATAACATAATGTCCTAGGGTTGTCATCTGATGAAGATCATCAAAGGTGAGTGCTGCATTTAGCTGTCTTCTGGGTTTTGGTGACATTATATGCTGGCTTGAAAAATGGGTGTCTGATTATTTCTGGCTTGGTACTCTGCTGACATAATCTAATGTTTTGCTTTCGTTGTAAAGCCTTTTTGAAATCGGACAGTGTGGTTAGATTAACGAGAGTCTTATCTTTAAATGGCTGTAAAATAGTCATATGTTTGAGAAATTGAAGTAATAGGATTTTTAAGGTTTTGAAAATCGCGCCACAGGATAGCCGTGGCTGTTACGTAGGTGGGACGAATTCGTCCCGCCTAGCCTAGAGAGGTTATAAAAGAGTATGCATTCGTCCACCTTGAATATTATTCATGTTCTGGTTAAAAAAGGCCCTAATGATTTATGCTATACAACGTTTGACATGTTTGAACGAACGTAAATATATTTTTTCCCCTCGTTCATGAAGTGAAGTCCGGCGGGCTTAGATCATGTGCTAACAAGACGGAGATTTTTGGACATAAATGATGAGCTTTTTTGAACAAAACTACATTCGTTATGGACCTGTGATACCTGGAAGTGACATCTGATGAAGAGAATCAAAGGTAATGGATTATTTACATAGTATTTTCGATTTTAGATCTCCCCAACATGACGTCTAGTCTGTATCGCAACGCGTATTTTTCTGGGCGCAGTGCTCAGATTATTGCAAAGTGTGATTTTCCAGTAAGGTTATTTTAAAATCTGGCAAGTTGATTGCGTTCAAGAGATGTAAATCTATAATTCTTTAAATGACAATATAATATTTTACCAATGTTTTCTAATTTTAATTATTTAATTTGTGATGCTGACTTGACTGCCGGTTATTGGAGGGAAACGATTTCCTCAACATCAATGCCATAGTAAAACGCTGTTTTTGGATATAAATATGAACTTGATAGAACTAAAAATGCATGCATTGTCTAACATAATGTCCTAGGAGTGTCATCTGATGGAGATTGTAAAAGGTTAGTGCATCATTTTAGCTGGTTTTATGGTTTTGGTGACCCTGTCTTTGAATTGACAAAACATTACACACAACTCTTGTAAATGTACTGTCCTAACATACTCTAAATGTATGCTTTCGCCGTAAAACCTTTTTGAAATCGTAAAACGTGGTTAGATTAAGGAGATGTTTATCTTTCAAAGGGTGTAAAATAGTTGTATGTTTGAAAAATTTGAATTTTGACATTTATTTGGATTCAAATTTGCCGCTCTTGAAATGCACCTGCTGTTGATGGAGTGCACCACGGAGGGGACGCCTGCGTCCCACCTAGCCCATAGAGGTTAACATTAGTTATTTGGAGATAAATTATGGACTTTATCGAACAAAACAACATTTATTATGGACCTGGGATTCCTGGAAGTGCCTTCTGATGAAGATCATCAAAGGTAAGTGAATATTTATAATGCTATTTATGATTTAAGATGAGTGCAAAATGGTGGGTATCTGTATTGCCTGCTGTTGTTTTCTTAGCGAAGTACTCAGATTATTGCAAAGTGTGCTTTCCCCGTGAAGCTTTTTTTAACCTGTTAGGGCTAGGGGCAGTATTGACACGGCTGGATAAAAAACGTACCCGATTTAATCTGGTTACTACTCCTGCCCAGTAACTAGAATATGCATATAATTATTGGCTTTGGATAGAAAACACCCTAAAGTTTCTACAACTGTTTGAATGGTGTCTGTGAGTATAACAGAACTCATATGGCAGGCCAAAACCTGAGAAGATTCCATGCAGGAAGTGGCCTGTCTGACAATTTCTTGCCCTTCTTGATTATCTCTATCCATTACAGAGGATCTCTGCTGTTACGTGACACTTCCTACGGCTCCCATGGGCTCTCAGAACGCGGCAAAAAGCTGAATCGTGGCTTTGCAGGCTCTGGTTGAAAAAAAGTAGCGCGTTTGGGTAGTGGCTGGTTACAGTACTGTGAGACTCAGGCGCGTGCCCGCGTCGACAAAATGCTTTGTTTTCTTTTGTCTGTTTACCTAAACGCAGATTCCCGGTCGGAATATTATCGCTGTTTTACGAGAAAAATGGCATAAAAATCGATTTTAAACAGCGGTTGACATGCTTCGAAGTACGGTAATGGAATATTTTGAATTTTTTTGTCACGAATTGCGCCATGCTCGTGACCCTTATTTACACTTCGGATAGTGTCTTGAACGCACGAACAAAACGCCGCTATTTGGATATAACGATGGATTATTTTGGACCAAACCAACATTTTTTATTGAAGTAGCAGTCCTTTGAGTGCATTCTGATGAAGAACATCAAAGGTAATCAAACTTTTGTAATAGTAAATCGGAGTTTGGTCAGGGCTAAACTTGGTGGGTGTCTAAATAGCTAGCCGTGATGGCTGGGCTATGTACTCAGAATATTGCAAAATGTGCTTTCACCGAAAAGCTATTTTAAAATTGGACACCTCGATTGCACAAAGGAGTTCTGTATCTATAATTCTTAAAATAATTGTTATGTTTTTTGTGAATGTTTATCGTGAGTAATTTAGTAAATTCACCGGAGGTTTGCGGGGGGTATGCTAGTTCTGAACGTCACATGCTAATGTAAAAAGCTGGTTTTTGATATAAATATGAACTTGATTGAACAAAACATGCATGTATTGTATAACATAATGTCCTAGGTGTGTCATCTGATGAAGATCATCAAAGGTTAGTGCTGCATTTAGCTGTCTTCTGGGTTTTTGTGACATTATATGCTAGCTTGAAAAATGGGTGTCTGATTATTTCTGGCTAGGTACTCTGCTGACATAATCTAATGTTTTGCTTTCGTTGTAAAGCCTTTTTGAAATCGGACAGTGTGGTTAGATTAACGAGAGTCTTGTCTTTAAATAGCTGTAAAATAGTCATATGTTTGAGAAATTGAAGTAATAGCATTTCTAAGGTATTTGAAAATCGCGCCACGGGATTACACTGGCTGCTGCGTAGGTGGGACGATTTCGTCCCGCCTAGCCCAGAGAGGTTAAATCTGTCACAGCGGTTGCATAAAGGAGATGTTCATCTATAATTCTTTGAATAACAGTTTAATATTTTATCAACGTTTATGATGAGTATTTTTGTAAATTGTTGTGCTGATTCACCGGTAGTATTGGAGGCAAAATATTTTCTGATATAGTGCTTCATTTTAGCTGGATTTTGCGACACATCTCCTTGCTAGGAAAATGTGTGGCTTTTCTTGTTTAGGTGGTGTCCTAACATAATCTAATGTTTTGCTTTCGCTGTAAAGCCTTTTTGAAATCGGACAGCGTGGTTGGATTCAGGAGAAGTGTATCTTTAAAATGGTGTAAAATAGTCATATTTTTGAGAAATTGAAATTATTACATTTTTGATGTTTTGAATTTTGCGCCCTGCTGTTCCATTGGCTGTTGGCTAGGGGTCCCGCTAGTGGAACGGGGTTCCACTAGCGGAACGCCTAAATGCAAGAAGTTAAAATGTATTACATTTTGAATTTTTTGTCACTTGCCTCCACACAATACCCCATAATGTCAAAGTGGAATTTTGTTTTTACAATGATCTTAACAAATACAAATGAAAAGCGGAAATTTCTTGAGTCAATGAGTATTCAACCAATTTGTTATGGCAAGCCTAAGTAAGTTCAGGAATAAAAATGTGCTTAACAAGTCACATAATATGTTGCATGGACTCACTCTGTGTGCAATAATAGTGTTTAACAGGATTTTTGAAGAACTACCTCATCTCAGTACTCCACATAAACAATTATCTGTAACACAGGTTGTTGGTGGCACATTAATTAATTGGGGAGAATGGGCTTGGGGTAATGACTGGAGCGGAATCAGTGGAATGATATCAAATACGTCAAACACATGGTTTCCAGGTGTTTCATGCCATTCCATTTGCTCCATTACAACCATTATTATGAACCATTCTCCCCTCAGCAGCCTCCACTGATCTGTAAGGTTCCTCAGTCGAGCAGTGAATTTCAAACACAGATTCAACCACAAAGACCATGGAGGTTTTCAAATGCCTCGCAAAGAAGGGCACCTATTGGTAGATGGGTGAAATAAAAAAATTGAATATCCCTTTAAGCATGGTAAAACTATTAATTACACTTTTGATGGTGTATCAACAGACCCAGTCACTACAAAGATACAGGCGTCCTTCTTAACTCAGTTGTCGGACAGGAAGGAAACAGCTTACAGATTTCACCATGAGGCCAATGGTGACCAACCTGTTGAGGACAGACGTTCCGCTAGCGAATATCCAATGGTAGAGTGTGGCGCAAAATACAAAAACCTTAAAAATGCTATAACTTCAATTTCTCAAACATATGACTATTTTACACCATTTGAAAGATAAGACTCTCGTTATTCCAACCACATTGTCCGATTTCAAAAAGGCTTTACAGCGAAAGCAAAACATTAGATTATGTCAGGAGAGTACATAGCCAAAAACAATCACACAGCCATTTTCCATGCAAGCGTATATGTCACAAAAACAAACCACAGCTAAATGCAGCACTCACCTTTGATGATCTTCATCAGATGACAACCCTAGGACATTATGTTATACAATACATGCATGTTGTGTTCAATCAAGTTCATATTTATATCAAATTACCAGCTTTTTACATTAGCATGTGATGTTCAGAACTAGCATACCCACTGAAAACTCCCGGTGAATTTACTAAATTACTCATCATAAACGTTGACAAAATACAGAACAATTATTTTAAGAATTATAGATACACAACTCCTTTATGAAATCGCTATGTCAGATTTTAAAATAGTTTTTCGGCGAAAGCACATTTTGCAATATTCTGAGTACATAGCTCAGCCATCACAGGCTAGCTATTCAGACACCCGCCAACTTCGGGGCTCACTAAACTCAGAATTACTATTAGAAAAATTGTATTACCTTTGCTATTCTTCATCAGAATGCACGCCCAGGACTTCTACTTTAACAACAAATGTTTTGGTTCCAAATAATCCATAGTTATATCCAAATACCTCCGTTTTGTTTGTGCGTTCAGATCACTATCCAAAGGGTAACGCGCAAGTGCATTTTGTGACAAAATATTCCATTACCGTACTTAGAAGCATATCAAACGCTGTTTAAAATACATTTTAATGCTATTTTTCTCGTAAAATAGCGATAATATTCCAACCGGACAACATTGTATTCATTCTATGACTGAAAGAAAAAAATGGCGAGGTCTCGTGAATGCGCATCTCCAGTCTCTCTGTCCCCAGGCAGACCACTGACAAAATGTGCTGCTGTCATCTGCCCAGAGACAGGAGACGCCTCAATCCGGTTTCTGAAGGCTTTAGAGAGCCAATGGAAGCCTTAGAAAGTGTCACGTAACAGCTCAGATGCTGTAATTTTGATATAGATGCAACAGAAGGACTACAAATTGTCAGACAGGCCACTTCCTGTATGGAATCTTCTCAGGTTTTGGCCTGCCATATGAGTTCTGTTATACTCACAGACACCATTCAAACAGTTTTATAAACTTCAGTGTACAATCCAGGTGCGCAAAGTTCTTAGAGACTTACCCAGAAAGATTCATAGATGTAATCTCTGCCAAAGGTGCTTCTGCAAGGTATTGACTCAGAGGTATGAATACTTAAATGAGATATTCCTGTGTTTCATTTTCAATACATTTGCAAACATTTCAAAAAACATGTTTTCACTTTGTCATTATGGGGATTGTTTGTAGAAAAGGTATATTTAACCAATTTTTAATTCAGGATGTAACACAACACAATGTTGAATAAGTTAACGGGTATTAACATTTTCAATATAGGCCTACATTCCATGAGACTTTTTAAAAACATTATGTATTTCTTGGTCAGGGTTTTTTCTGTAAATATATCTAATTTATGACTTAACCTGTTAGGGCTAGGGGGCAGCATTGACACGGCTGGATAAAAAACATACCCGATTTAATCTGGTTACCACTCCTACTCAGTAACTAGAATATGCATATACTTATTACATATGGATAGAAAACACCCTAAATTTTCTAAAACTGTTTGAATGGTGTCTGTGAGTATAACAGAACTCAAATGGCAGGTCAAAACCTGAGAGATTCCTTTACAGGAAGTGGCCTGTCTGACCATTTCTGGAACTTCTTTGCCATCTCTATCATTTACTAAGGATCTCTGCTCTAACGTGACACTTCCCACGTCGTCCATAGGCTCTCAGAGCCCGGGAAAAAAGAGAATGTCGTCATTCCAGCCCCAGGCTGAAACACATTATCGCCTTTCTCAAGTGGCCCATCAAGAGACACTAGCTTATGCGCGTGACCCCGACCGCCCCCGCCTTTGGGATTTTTTCCTCTGTTTGCCGAAAAGGAGATTCCCTGTCGGAATATTATCGCTTTTCTACGAGAAAAATGACGTAAAAATTGATTTTAAACAGCGGTTGACATGCTTCGACGTACGGCAATGGAATACTTTGAATTTTATTGTCAGGAATTGCGCCAAGCGCGCGACACTTCTTTACTATTTCGGATAGTGTCTGGAACGCACGAACAAAACGCCGCTATTCGGATATAACGATGGATTATTTTGGACCAAACCAACATTTGTTATTGAAGTAGACGTCCTGGGTGTGCATTCTGACGAAGACAACAAAAGGTAATGACATTTTTATAATAGTAAATATGATTATGGTGAGTGCTAAACTTGCCGGGTGTCTAAATAGCGAGCCCGTGATGCCTGGGCTATGTACTTAGAATATTGCAAAATGTGCTTTCACCAAAAAGCTATTTTAAAATCGGACATATCGAGTGCATAGAGGAGGTCTGTATCTATAATTCTTAAAATAATTGTTATGCTTTTTGTGAACATTTATCGTGAGTAATTTAGTAAAATGTTAGCGAATTCCCCGTAAGTTTGCGGGGGGTATGCTAGTTCTGAACGTCACATGCTAATGTAAAAAGCTGGTTTTTGATATAAATATGAACTTGATTGAACAAAACATGCATGTATTGTATAACATAATGTCCTAGGGTTGTCATCTGATGAAGATCATCAAAGGTGAGTGCTGCATTTAGCTGTCTTCTGGGTTTTGGTGACATTATATGCTGGCTTGAAAAATGGGTGTCTGATTATTTCTGGCTTGGTACTCTGCTGACATAATCTAATGTTTTGCTTTCGTTGTAAAGCCTTTTTGAAATCGGACAGTGTGGTTAGATTAACGAGAGTCTTATCTTTAAATGGCTGTAAAATAGTCATATGTTTGAGAAATTGAAGTAATAGGATTTTGAAGATTTTGAAAATCGCGCCACAGGCTGGCAGTGGCTGTTACGTAGGTGGGACGAATTCGTCCCGCCGGTCCCATAGAGGTTAATGTAACCACATTGTCTGACTTCAAAAAGGCTTTACGGTGAAAGCATGAAGTTAGATTATGTTAGGACAGTTCCAACACAAGAAAAACCACACAGCCATTTTCCTAGCAAGGACAGGCGTCACAAATACCAGAAATTCAGCTAACATTATGCACTAACCTTTGACGATCTTCATCAGATGACACTCCTAGGACATCATGTTACACAATGCATGCATTTTTTGTTCGATCAAGTTGATATTTATATCCAAAAACTGCATTTTACATTGGCGCGTGATGTTCAGAAAATGATTTGCCTCCAAAACTTCCGGTTGATTGTGCACAGTCATTTACAGAAATACTCATCATAAATGTTGACAAAATATATAACAATTATTTAAAGAATTACTACCTCTTAATGCAACCGCTGTGTCAGATTTCAAAATAACTTTACGGAGAAAGCACATTGTTCAATATTCTGAGTACAGAGCTCCGCCATCAATGCAAGCTATACAGTTAGCCGTCAAGCCACGGCATCGTCAAAACTCTAAAATACTGTTATAAATATTTTCTTACCTTTGCTGATCTTCGGCGGAATGCACTCGGAAGGACTCCCTCTTCCACAAGAAATGTTCATTTGTTTGATAAAGTCCATAATTTATGTCCAAATACCTCCGTTTTGTTGGCGCGTCCAGAACACTATTCCAAAGGCACGAGACGGGGGCGCAAATCAATAGACGACAAGCTCAAAAGTTCCATTACCGTTTCTAGAAACATGTCAAACGCTGTTTACAATCAAACCTTAGGGTGTTTTTAACATAAACAATAAATAATATTCCAACCGGACAGTAGCATACTCATTACAGAAGAAAAATAAAAAATGCTATCCATGCGTGAACGTGCATGAAGTAACTACATGACCTCAGACAATCCACTGCTTGAACCGGCTGTTATTCGGTCAAAATTCACCATAGAAGACTCAAACAACTTTGTAAAGACTGTTGACATCTAGTGGAAGCCTTAGGAGGTGCAAGTTGACCCCACCGACACTGTAGTTTCAATAGAAAATTGTCTGAAAGACTACAAGTCTCAGACTTCCCACTTCCTGGTTGGATTTTTCTCAGGTTTTTGCCTGCCATATGAGTTCTGTTATACTCACAGACATCATTCAAACAGTTTTAGAAACTTCAGTGTTTTCTACCCAAATCTAATAATAATATGCAAATATTTGACTCTGGGCCCGAGTAGTAGACCGTTTAATTTGGGTACATTTTTCATCTGGCCATGAAAATACTGCCCCCTATAGTGAAGAGGTTAATTCAGTCTGTAACACAACAAAATGTGGAAAAACTCATGGTGTGAATACTGCCTGAAGGCACTGTATGCTATATCATAGAAGTCATTAGCTATTTCTATTTTAAAATGTTTTGGCATTTTTGATAAATCTACATTATGCTCAAAAAGCCACAAAAGCTTATTGGCCACTGTCTAAACTTAACATAAAGTGGGTACAGCCTCAGTATTCACAGTAAACATGCACTGAAAGTTTCTCAGAGTACTCATAAAACTTGGAATTTGCTCAGTGTCAAAATAAATTACAGGTAACACACCTCCCAAAGCCTGCCATAGAAATGTATCTGTAAACTGGAGTATCATGTTGGCCACTGTAGAATTTTTTTTAAATATTGATCAATCTACTACAGTATTAACAAGTATAAATATAATTAATAACATTTTGACATTTCTCCCAGTGTCAGTGAAGTTAGGAAACTTTAAGGCTACATCTGAACACTTTAGCCTTGAAGTGACAATTGTTTTTATACATATATATATATATATATGTTTTTGCAGACAGAACAGCCAATGGAATTGGATATTTCAAGCCACATTTCAAACCATCTTCATAGGTGGTTTGAAATCAGATCTGACTTTTTTTCCTCAAGTGGTTGTTAGACTGTTATTTGGCATATTTTGTAGACAGACTCTATAGACAGTTTGGCAAGAACATGTGGTAGTTAATGAGCTTGCTATTTGTTTCACAAAGAAATGCGTGAATGAGCTAGCAAGCTAAACAGCTAGCCTACATTGTTAGCTACTTGGTTAGCCAAAAATGACTTGTTTTAAAGTTGGATTATCTTTAAATATGTTTTTACACTATGATATCGAACGTTCTAATCAACTGGGAGGCTTCCATGGCAGGCAACGTTGTTACCTTAGCTTGCTACACAACCATTTCTGAGTGAGAGGAAGCAAAAACACCACAACCAATCAGCCTAAGCAACTGCACACACATTCACCATAACCATGACAACTAGTGTAGCCATGTCAGGAAATGTGTGTTTGCTAATCATCATTTGTTTTCTTAATGATGACTCATTTGCTGTTAGATGATGATGACTTGCAGTACCAAAGGTTTGGACACACCTACTCATTCCAGGGTTTTTCTTTATTTTTAATGTTTCTAACATTTTAGAATAATAGTGAAGACATCAAAACTATGAAATAACACGTATGGAATCAAGTAATAACCAAAAAAAGTGTTAAACAAATCAAAATAGATTTTAGATTCTTCAAAGTAGCCACCCTTTGCACGCTCTTGGCATTCTCTCAACCAGCTTCACCTGGAATGCTTTTCCAACAGTTTGAAGGAGTTCCCACATATGCTGAGCACTTGTTGGCTGCTTTTCCTTCACTCTGCGATCCAACTCATCCCAAACCATCTCAATTGGGTTGAGGTCAGGGGATTGTGGAGGCCAGTTTATTACTTATTTTATCAGGACAACAGTTTTCAGCTGTGCTAACATAATTGCAAAAGGGTTTTATAATGATCATTTAGCCTTTTAAAATTATAAACTTGGATTAGCTAACACAACGTGCCATTGGAACACAGCAGTGATGGTTGCTGATAATGGGCCTCTGTACGCCTAAAAAATAGTTTTTCTTTCAAAAACAAGGACATTCCTAAGTGACCCCAAACTTTTGAACGGTAGTGTATATTTTAAACAATTTAAAATAAATGTATCACCACAGGGAGTGGTTCATTTGGCCCATAGGCAGCCGAGGATTTCAGTGGTAGGTCTATGGACTTCGCCAATCGCAATATGCAAAATACTGCAACTCTCCCCTTAGAACCAAATCCAGTAGCTGGAGGTCACCGTTAACGCGAGAATTTGGTTACGGGTTGCCGTAATTAATTGTGCCTGGCAAAAACCAAAGTATATTATTAAGTATAATGTCACGCCCTGACCTGAGAGAGACGGTTTATTTCTCTATTTTGTTAGGTCAGGGTGTGGGGTGGGCATTCTATGTTTTGAATTTCTTTGTTTTGGGCCGAGTATGGTTCTACCGTTGTCTCTGATTAGGAATCATACTTAGGCAGCCTTTTCCCACCTGTGTTTGTGGGTAGTTGTTTTCTGTTTTGTGTTTCTGTACCTGACAGAACTGTGCGATTTCATTTCCCGTTGTTATTTTTGTTCGAGTGTTTGTTTGATTCAATAAATAATCATGAACACGTGCCACGCTGCATCTTGGTCACCTCTCTACGACGATCGTTACATAGAACCAAAGTATTTGTAATATGTTTTGCTTTAAACAATATCCTACACTATGAGACCCAATGACCACTGTGTTGATGTCATGATTATTCATGAATGAGTGCAAAGAAACCTTTGTGGGGAACCTCGAAATGTCACTACTATATGAAAAACGAAATATGTCATACAGCACCATGCATGCTCCTTTAACAGTGAAGTATGTAGGTGAAAAATGGAATCAAATATTTTCCATCTAAAGTCTAGTAGCACCAAAGTAGTAGCAATGTGTAGAAAGTAGGAACATGTTACAGATTACATCTGATGCAGCACTGCTATTATTGATCATAATAAGAATTATGTGCACATCATAAACACGATGACATTTTTTTTAAATACCTGAAGTTCTCAACTGTCCTAGGAGTAGGAGGAGCTGATGACTATGTTGTGGAAGGGGGTGGATGAGGGACAGATACATGAGTTGTGGAATGTGGAGAATGAAGTACAGTAGTTGTGGGATGAGGAGGATGAGCGACTGGTTCAGTAGGTGTGGTATGTGGAGGATGAGGGACTGGTGCCAGCGTTGTTTGCCGTTTAGGAGCAGTTTCTACAGTACCGGGAGTTTCCTGTGGACATAGTTTTGATAAACAGAAAAATCGTCATCATGTAATTGTCATACAACAGACAATATGAATGAAAAACAAACTTAGGCCATTTCAAGCCTGCTTTCACTACAACCTCAGTAATTTATCTAGAAGATTTGCAGTGTCAGTGTTTAAGATCAACTGTTGAATGTGTCAGATGCAAATTCAGTAAAAAAAAATGACATTCAATAAATATAGCTGTTTTGCAATGTGTGAAGACAATCAAACTTGCAATTGTGCTCAATGCATGCTCCAATTAAAAAAAACAACACTGGTCTAATGTATAGGGCAGACCGACAGAGTGCATTCATAAAGTATTCAGACCCCTTGACAGACTTATTCTAAAATTGATTAAATAGTTTTTTCCCCCACATCAATCTACACAAAATACCACATAATGACAAAGCAAAAACTATTTTTTAGAAATGTAAAAATAAAAAACGTAACTGAAATATTACATTTACACAAGTATTCAGACACCTTACTCAGTACTTTGTTGAAGCACGTTTTGCAGCGATTACAGCCTCGAGTCTTCTTGGGTATGACACTACAAGTTTGGCACACCAGTATTTGGGGTTTTCTCCCATTCTTCTCTGCAGATCCTCTTAAGCTCTGTCAGGTTGGATGGGGAGTGTCGCTGCACAGCTATTTTTAGGTCTCTCCAGAGATGTTCAATTGGGTTGAAGTCTGGGCTCTAGCTGGGCCACTCAACGACATTTAGAGACTTGTCATGAAGCCACTCCTGCATTGTCACAGCTGTGTGCTTAGGGGCATTGTCCTGTTGTAGGAGGTTTTCATCAAGGATCTCTCAGTACATTGCTCCATTCATCATTCCCTTGATCAAATCAAGTCAAATTATATTTGTGACATGCGCCGACTATGACAGGTGTAGACCCTAACGTGAAATGCATACTTACAAGCCCTTAACTGTCACGTCCTGACCAGTCAAAGGGGTTATTTGTTATTGTAGTTTGGTCAGGACGTGGCAAGGGTGTGTTGTCAGGGTTTTTGGGGTATTCTATGTTTTGTATTTCTATGTTCGTATTTCTAGTTCTATTTCTGTTAGTTTTGGGAACGACCTCCAATTAGAAGCAGCTGGTTGTCGTTGCTTCTAATTGGAGGCCATATTTATATGGGTTTATGTTATCTTGTGTTTGTGGGTGGTTGTTTCTTTGAATAGCTGGTAGCCTTACAGGACTGTTGTTCGTTTTCTTGTTTTGTTTAGTGTTCACGTTTAGTAAATAAAAGTATAAGTATGGACACTTACCACGCTGCGTATTGGTCCGATATTGATTTCTTCTCTTCTGAAGACGAAGCATGTGACATTAACCAACAATGCAGTTCAAGAAATGGAGTCAAGAAAATATTTACTAAATAAACTAAAGGTAAAAAATGTAATAAAAAGTAACACAATAAAATAACAACAATGAGGCTATATACAGGGGGTAACAAGTCAATGTGCGGGGGTACAGGTTAGTTGAGATCATTTGTACATATAGGTAGGGGTAAAGTGACTATGCCTAGATAATAAACAGCGAGTTGCAGCAGTGTAAAAACAAAGGGGGGGGGGGGGAGTTCATGTAAATTGTCCAGGTGGCCATTTGATTAATGACTAGTCTCCCAGTCCCTGCCACTGAAAAACATCCCCACAGCATGATGCTGCCACCATCATGCTTCACCGTAGGGATGGTGCCAGGTTTCCTCCAGATGTGACACTTGGTTTCATCAGACCAGAGAATCTTGCTTCTCATGTACTGAGTCCTTTAGGTGCCTATTGGCAAACGATGGTTGTCCTTCTGGAAGGTTCTCCCATCTCCACAGAGGAACTCTGGAGCTCTGTCAGAGTGACCATTGGGTTCTTGGTCACCTCCTTAACAAAGGCCCATCTTCCGATTTCTCAGTTTGGCCGGGCGGCCAGCTTTAGAAAGGGTCTTGGTGGTTCCAAAATTCTTCCATTTAAGAATGAGCTCAATTTCAAGTCTCATAGCAAAGTGTCTGAATACTTATGTAAATAAGGTAGTTCCGTATTATATTTTTTATAAATTTGCAAACGTTTCTAAAAACCTGTTTTCACTTTGTAATTATGGGGGGTTGTGTGTAGATTGCCGAGGGTAACAAAATATTAAGTCTGTAACATACAAAATGTGGAAAAAGTCAAGGGGTCTGAATGGTTTCCGAATGCACTGTAACTGTTGTACGGCTCTAATGGTCTCTGGGCACACGGTCTCTTGTTATGTTTTGATTATTCAGCAACAATGTTTACCCTCACTTGGATACAGTGCAGAACGTCCCAACTGCTGTCTCTCTTTTATTGCCTGGGGTCTCATCCGTGGTCAGTGGTGGAAAAAGTACCCAACTGTCATACTTGAGTAAAAGTAAAAGATACCTTAATAGAAAATGACTCAAGTAAAAGTAAAAGTCATCCAGTAAAATTCTACTGAGTAAAAGTCTGAAAGTGTTTGGTTTAAAATATACTTCAGTATCAAAAGTATAAATAATTTCAAATTCCTTATATTAAGAAAACTAGATGGCAACATTTTCTATTTTTTTTTATTCACGGAACCAGGGGGCACACCAACACTCAGTCAACATTTACAAACAAAGCATGTCAGTTTAATGAGTAGGGATGACCAGGGATGTTCGGGTGAGAGGTGTGTGAATTGGACTGTTTTCTTGCCCTGCTAAGCATTCAAAATGTAACAAGTAATTTTGGGTGTCAAGGAAAATGTAAGGAGTAAAAAGTACAATATTTTCTTAAGGAATGTAGTGAAGTAAAAATATTCAAAAATATAAATAGTAAAGTACAGACACCTCAAACTACTTAAGTAGTATTTTAAAGTATTTTTACTTAAGTACTTTACACCAATGTCCATGGTAGATTTAATGCCAAGACCCTGTGGTGGCTGTCCACGTGACAGAGGTCGAACGGCTGTCACCAAGTTGAGGAAATGTTTCCCAGATTTTGGCGACAAACTCCTCTTCCTCGAGGTTGCATAGCACCACAATAATGACAATACCAGAAGCATCTGAAATGACAAAAACAGATTAAACACAGGGAACTAGGGGAAAAAAGGAGGTAAAGAAGGGGAGCTAGGAATGTAGGAAAGAATGAATGGTGGCTAGGAAAGCATATAAGAAAAGCTAGGAAAAGAAAAGAGGAAAGGAACCTCAATAAGGATTGGAGGAAAATAGCTTAGAAAGGAAAGTAGATAAGGAAAGGGAGCTAGGAAAGTATAGTATGAAAGAGTTAACAAATAAATTGGAAATGAGGAAAGGGAGATGGGAAGGAGTTAAAGGAGCTACATGCAGAATTTTTGCATTTTAATTTCAGAACATTTGTATAATATCTGCAGAAATAGTGGCATATCAAGAAGCTGATTAAACAGCATGATCATTATACAGGTGCACCTTGTGCTGGGGACAATAAAACGCCAAACAAAAATGTGCAGTTTTGTCACACAACACAATGCCACAGATGTCTTAAATTTTGAGGGAGTGTGCAATTGGCATGCTGACTGCAGGAATGTCCACCAGAGCTGTTGCCAGAGAATGGAATGCTCATTTCTCTACCATTATCCACCTCTAATGTCATTTTAGAGAATTTGGCAGTATTTCCAACCAGCCTCACACCCGCAGACCACATTTATGGCGTTATGTGGGCGAGTGGTTTGCTGATGCCAACATTGTAATCAGAGTGCCCCATGGTGGTGGTGGGGTTATGGTATGTGCAGACATAAGCTACTGACAATGAACACAATTGTATTTATCGATGGCATCTTGAATGCACAGAAATACCATGACGAGATCCTGAGGCCCTTTTCTTTCAAGGTATCTGTGACCTCTTTTCCCAGTCATGGGAAATCCATAGATTAGGGCCTAATGAATGCATTACAATTGACTTATTTCCTCATATGAACTGTAACTCAGTAAAAGCTTTGAAATTGTTGTATGTTGCATTTATATTTTTGTTCTGTATATATAATGTAAGTGACTAGATTAATCTACAACTTCCAGACTGTAAAATGCTATAGATCTGGGAGAAGATTTTCGACTAGGGGAGATAGTGCACATGTTCTGGAGTGTTTAGTAAGGCAATTGCTTCTTCTGGAAGAGTGGCGCTGGAGAGTTAGGCTAGCTACACTAGGGATCAATGTTCCCTCTAAGTTGCGCACGTGGCCTCGCAGCTCCTGGACCAGTCCTACACAGAAGAATTGGCAGCCCACGCAGAGATGCTGAGATTGAACTTCACTAGAGTTTACACTATCTTTCCTGAAACAGTTCAACTTTTCCCTTTAATGTGGACATTGTGATCAAATCAACATAATCAGTCCCTTTCAATGCAACAAACCAAAACAAATCTAACTTTGCAAGACTGAGAGTCAGTGATTTTTGTTGTAGGCTGGGGGCGCATCGGAGTATAGCCTACTAGTTCGACTACTAGTTCTATTGACAGTTACAATCGGCCTTTCAATCACTCATAACTAGCGTAAATATGCTTTTGAGAACGAAGAGCAGAGCCATGTGTAACCGCATTTGCACATTTGTTGATATTCTTTGCTAGCTAGCAAGTTACTAGCCCAGTTATAGCAAATTTGTCAGCAATGGGGGAGTGATTGCTTCCTACAAGAGTACAGAACCTGCAGTCCTTGCTACAAATCTAACTATCTTTGAAAACAATCTTAGAGTCAGGTAAAGAGCTTTATCTTTGTGGCAGGCTTGAATATCCAAATAAGCCAATAGGCATAGCCAGAATTTCATATAACACAATACAACACCATTTTCAGTCACCTTTCTGGCCAATACAGATACTTTTTGGGGAATTGAGATTTATGACAAGTAAAACATCAGTCTGAAATGGTTAATGTCAAGCCATGCATACCTTTGTAAAAAGTGTAATGGAATGAAGGCCTACATTGAACATCATATACTGTAGGCTATTGTAGGATATATCATGGAAGTCAATAGCTATTTCAATATGAAAATGTTATGGCATTTGCTCCATTGGTTTTGTTGATAGGCCTACATTATGCTCAAAAAGCCACAATAGCCTATTGGCAACTGTCTAAAACTAACTTAGAGCGGGTACAGCACCAGTATTCACAGTAAATGTGAGGCAGAAGTTGCACTGAATGTTTGCAAACATTGACGTTTCTACACACAAGACCTGAAATTTGCTCAGTGCCAAAAATGTTTAGATGTAACATTGCTTACTCTAAGAACGCACATTAACATACGTCATTGGATGATATTCCACTAGGAATCCAAGATGGGAGACTGTGTCGCCAACCAATAATATGGATGTAATTATCAGTTTGTATGAAGACAGGATTCTCTTTACACTTAAAGCAAGCATCAAGGTACTTATCTGTCTCTGAATCTGTATTCTCCTTGTGACAAAAGATACCACCCTCATTCACTTGTGATTGTAGTATATTTAATCATTATCCATGGTTACTCCAAGTCATGATGGAATGTCTTTGTTTTCCCTTTGATGGGTTGAAAGTCATGATAAATTGCTGCAAACCTCAAATCAACTTTTCCTGCAAGAAATCTCCTGTGTGCATTCATCTGGATTCCTCCAATATATTTCCTGTCGCTTAAATGAATATGTAAAATGAAAGTTCCTTCAGATAATGCTTGTTGGCTCTTGGTATGAATAATACAATGTTTTCTTTTGACAACATTTCATACGACAAGATTTCATGGTATTACTTTTTGCAGGCCTCTAGAACAGCAGGAGACTTCTCCCTGGATGCACCAGTAATAAAAACAGCTGCACATTTTTGGCGGAGAGGTTAATGAAAGACGACACTGCTGTGCTCTCCCTGTAATTCCTGGATGAATAAATGAAGGCTCTGTCTGCCTTCACTACTAACAACCACAGTTTTCTATAGTCATACTGTGCAGTGAAACTCAGGGTAAAAATAGCTATGGGTATTGTAGCCTCTTTTAGAATACGAGAGTAAAATACTTACACCCTTGTCTCTAACATGTAGGCTCGGCATTCCAGAACAGTCCCATTACAAGTCAGAATGTTGAAAACTTCAACTTACTTTACCTGTTGTCCGCCAATTTTGTCCCTATGTCAGAGCTAATCCACAGGGAAGCATTATCAACCTGACATTCTGTATATTTCTTTTGCACACTACAAACACTTGCACAGTATGGCCAAGCCTAACCGAACCGCAGACCGAACATTGTCCTACGCAATCAGGTGGCAAATTTCACAAACACTTCTAACTGATAGTAAGGAAACGTGCTTCAGTCGACTATGTTCGATTACATTCGGCTGTGGTTTTACATATTGTGCATCAAGTGCAATGCATCAGCAGATTGAAAATACAAGCGACAGAACCTACCGGCGTTGCAAAAAGTTTGATAAACAACACTTTCCTGTGGATACTCTATCTCCACCTCCTACCGTCAAAAGGACCAACAGCACAGACAACAGGTAACGTGTAAATATTATTTTATTCAACATTCTGGCTTGTAGAGACTTGTGTCTTTTTTAGGCAGACTTCTTTCAGACTGAATATGCATGTGGTAACCATGGTAACAGTGATGTTTAGGCAATGGATAGTGATGTGGTGGCATTCCGAGGAAGCTCCCTGCATTGTCAAATCAGGTTACCCCTCATCACTAGGTCGTTAGATCTGAGAGGACTGGCTGTGTCATCAACAGATATTTGTGCCAGTGTCAGAGGACATTTATAAAATGTGATTAGTTTTTATACTACAGTTAAGGGTACAATCACTTCTAACGAAAACAATATTTAGAGTTTGGATACACACTAATTGTCATCAGGTTTGGCTACTTTGTCTTGTATCCAGCCGCAAATCCTGTCTCGTTCTTTCGACTATTGGAAGTCTGAAAAGAGTTTAGGACAACAAAATGAGATGGTCCTTAAAACAAAAGGATTGGCAAAGAAACATGGGGTTTTGTCCTTTCCAAAGCCACAGTCCAGTGGAATTAAGTTAAAAGTTGAAGGAAGCATTGGAAATGTGGTGTAGAAGTAATGAGGTCAGCACAATAATTCCAGGAATGAAAGACTTCATTTTTAATGGAGAGAAAATAGTTATTGTATAGAAATGCCTTGAACTCTGCAACCCTGTGTCTAGCTTAGGACAATTTTGACATTTGTATGTGGGAAATGTCAGTGTTTATGAATATGCAGACTGTCATACTGTATGCAAGTGGCAGAGGGAACATCCAAAAACATAGCTTATTTAGTGACCTCAGGCAAAAAGGCAAGCAGAAGCAGTCAGCCCAAAAATGAGACATAAGGGCAACAGGGGTTGGTCTATCAACTAGCCAGCCCGTCATACCACTGGAGGAGGGCGTGGAGAGAGGAAGGAATACCTTCCAAGATATCAACGCCCTAGGAGAGACCCTACGAAACAGATTGTCATTGGATATGCTAGTGGAAATAAAATTCAATAAATGAACATCCACTGACAGGTCAACACTGCAGCCATTGGTCATGTCCACAGATTATTTAGATGAATTTCAGCAGAGACCTCAGGCTCTAAAAAGACATGACTTCATTGCAAGACAACAATCAGTATTTTTGCTCCAAGGTGTCCATTGGAACAACAAATACACACCCACAGAAATTAAACTTAGGTTTGACCAAGGTTTGACTAGCAAACATAGTAAGAGCATACAGAGGGTTCTGCTGCCTCATCAATATTGTGTAGAAACTATTCTAAAATACTAATTAAGAACATAATTTTGAATGTTCGTACGCATAGAACATTTTTACAGTGGGAAGAAAAAGTATGTGAACCCTTTGGAACCTGGATTTCTGCATAAATTGGTTATCACATTTGTTCTGATCTTCATCTAAATCACAACAATAGACAAACACAGCCTGCTTAAACTAATAACACAAACAATTTTATGTTTTCATATGTTATGTTTTCACACATAGTGTTGTGTGTTCCTTTCAAACAACTCAACTGTAATTTCATCTGTCCACAGATTATTTCGCCAGTAGCATTGTGGAACATCCAGTTGCACTTTTTTCAGACGTGCAGCAATGTAGTTTTTTTTTGACAGCAGTGGCTTCTTCCGTGGTTTCCTCCCATGAACACCATTCTTGTTTAGTGTTTTACATATCCTAGACTTGTCAGAGATGTTAGCATGTTACAGAAATCTCTGTAAGTCTTTAGCTGACACTCTAGGATTCTTCTTAACCTCACTGAGCATTCTGTGCTGTGCTCTTGTAGTCATCTTTGCAGGACGGCCACTCCTAGGGAGAGTAGCAACAGTGCTGAACTTTCTCCAATTATAGAGAATTTGTCTTACCCTGGACTGATGAACATCAAGGCTTTTAGAGATACTTTTGTAACCCTTTCCAGTTCTATTCAAGTCAACAATTCTTAGGTCTTCTGAGATCTCTTTTGTTCGAGGTATGGTTCACATCAGGCAATGCTTCTTGTGAATAGCAAACTCAAATTTTGTGAGGGTTTTTATAGGGCAACCAATACCTCCAATTTCGTCTCATTGATTGGACTCCAGGTTAGCTGACTCCTGACTCCAATTAGCTTTTGGAGAAGTCATTAGCCTAGGGGTTCACATACTTTTTCCAACCTACACTGACTGTGAATGTTTCAATTATATATTCAATATAGGCAAGAAAAATACAATAATTTGTGTGTTATTAGTTGAAGAACACTATGTTTGTCTATTGTTGTGGCTTAGATGAAGATCAGATCAAATTTGATGACCAATTTATGCAGAAATCCATGTAATTCCAAAGGGTACACATACTTTTTCTTGCCACTGTGCTGTACAGTATATTTATCAAACAATCCTACGAGCGGCAAACGCACAATGGTGGGAGATAACCATTGATAAATACCAATTGTTCTCAGCCTCAGTGCTCGTGCACGACCTTGGCAATTTGCATTTCAAAAACACCCCTAATTAGCCATATACGGTAAATCATCCCTTTAAAGCCCATGGAGAAAATACAATGCCGTACCATGAAATACGTTGCAAATACATTTTTGGGGGGACTGAAATAGAGGTGCTAGCGTCAAAGATTGAGTACAAACAAAATGTTTTACTTGGCTCGCCCAGTTGTGGCTTGACCAGTAAAAATAAAAACAAAGCTACAAAGAGGACCATTAACCTGTTGGGGCTAGGGGGCAGTATTTTCACGGCTGGATAAAAAAACGTACCCGATTTAATCTGGTTACTAATCCTACCCAGTAACTAGAATATGCATATACTTATTATATATGGATAGAAAACACCCTAAAGTTTCTAAAACTGTTTGAATGGTGTCTGTGAGTATAACAGAACTCATTTGGCAGGCAAAACCCTGAGACATTTTCTGACAGGAAGTGGATACCTGATGTGTTGAATTACCTTTAAGCCTATGCCATTGAAACACACAGGGGCTGATTAATGTTTTGGCACTTCCTATTGCTTCCACTACATTACATTACATTACATTACATTACATTTAAGTCATTTAGCAGACGCTCTTATCCAGAGCGACTTACAAAATGGTGCATTCACCTTATGATATCCAGTGGAACAACCACTTTACAATAGTGCATCTAAATCTTTTAAGGGGGGGGGGGGGGTTAGAAGGATTACTTTATCCTATCCTAGGTATTCCTTAAAGAGGTGGGGTTTCAGGTGTCTCCGGAAGGTGGTGATTGACTCCGCTGTCCTGGCGTCGTGAGGGAGCTTGTTCCACCATTGGGGTGCCAGAGCAGCGAACAGTTTTGACTGGGCTGAGCGGGAACTGTGCTTCCTCAGAGGTAGGGGGGCCAGCAGGCCAGTGGTGGATGAACGCAGTGCTCTTGTTTGGGTGTAGGGCCTGATCAGAGCCTGAAGGTATGGAGGTGCCGTTCCCTTCACAGCTCCGTAGGCAATCACCATGGTCTTGTAGCGGATGCGAGCTTCAACTGGAAGCCAGTGGAGAGAGCGGAGGAGCGGGGTGACGTGAGAGAACTTGGGAAGGTTGAACACCAGACGGGCTGCGGCGTTCTGGATGAGTTGTAGGGGTTTAATGGCACAGGCAGGAGCCCAGCCAACAGCGAGTTGCAGTAATCCAGACGGGAGATGACAAGTGCCTGGATTAGGACCACTAGATGTCACCAGCCTTTACAAAGTGTTTTGAATCTTCTACTATGAGATCTGACCGAACAAGAGCCTTGGAACGGTGATGGCCGATTAGACTCTGGCGCGCGAGGTCATGTTGGGTACCCTCGTTCCAATACGTTTTAAAAGAGAATGCATTCGTCCACCTTGAATATTATTCATGTTCTGGTTAAAAAAGGCACTAATGATTTATGCTATACAACGTTTGACATGTTTGAACGAAAGTAAATATATTTTTTCCCCTCGTTCATGAAGTGAAGTCCGGCGGGCTTAGATCATGTGCTAACAACACAGAGCTTTTTGGACATAAATGATGAGCTTTTTTGAACAAAACTACATTCGTTATGGACCTGGGATTCCTGGAAGTGACATCTGATGAAGAGAATGAAAGGTAATGGATTATTTACATAGTATTTTCGATTTTAGATCTCTCCAACATGGCCGTTTGTCTGTATCGCAAAGCGTATTTTTCTGGGCGCAGTGCTCAGATTATTGCAAAGTGTGATTTCCCAGTAAGGTTATTTTTAAATCTGGCAAGTCGATTGCGTTCAAGAGATGTAAATCTATAATTCTTTAAATGACAATATAATATTTTACCAATGTTTTCTAATTTTAATTATTTAATTTGTGGTGCTGACTTGACTGCCGGTTATTGAAGGGAAACGATTTCCTGAACATCAACGCCATAGTAAAACGCTGTTTTTGGATATAAATATGAACTTGATAGAACTAAAAATGCATGCATTGTCTAACATAATGTCCTAGGAGTGTCATCTGATCGAGATTGTCAAAGGTTAGTGCATCATTTTAGCTGGTTTTATGGTTTTGGTGACGCCTGTCTTTGAATTGACAAAACATTACACACAGCTATTGTCAATGTACTCTCCTAACATAATCTAACTTTATGCTTTCGCCGTAAAACCTTTTTGAAATCGGACAACGTGGTTAGATTAAGAGGATGTTTATCTTTCAAAGGGTGTAAGATAGTTGTATGTTTGAAAAATTTGAATTTTGACATTTATTCTGGCTTCAAATTTGCCGCTCTTGAAATGCACCTGCTGTTGATAGGGAGCACCACGGGTGGCACGCTAGCGTCCCACATAGCCCCAAGAGGTTAAGACAATTAGTTGCTTTAGCAATACCAATATACTTCAAATGAGTTTGCAACGCTCACCAATAAGCCGTCCATTCTCAACAGCTCCCTCCTGTAGGCGTATAGGCCAACATTGCTGTTCTGCAGAATGAACGAGTGGTGCGTACCACCTGGCCACCACATTCAGAAGCATCTTTTGCGTATCACATAATCATTTGCACATGAAGAATGGTGCTTTTATGGCGATGTGGGTGCCGTCTATTGCTCCCTTCGTATTTGGGAACCCATTAGGCCTTTTCACACTGCATTGTTTTTGGCCCCGGAAAAAGACTGGCCCTGGGCTAGATTATTAAGTGTTTACACAGGCATTTGTTAACCCAGGACTAAGGATTCACACTTATGTTCCAAAGCCCTGGGCTAATGGATGAACACACATGCGACCAACATTCTATGTCTGCCAAGCAACCTACAGTGGTTCCTCCTTTAAGTTGCGAGCTTGCACCGCGGGACTTAGAGGTACCCTGCATCATGGCTTCACTGCTCCAGACCACCACAAGGGGGAGTTAGAGCACTCATTATGCATTTGGGTCCCAAGGTTTTCATATGACCAATCATATCGAGTGGTTCCAATGATGAATTTTGACACGAGCCTCCCTTGCCTTGTGGCGTTCTTCAAAGAAGATGGCTGACAAAACATTACGGTCGAACCAGATGTAAGTTGTTATAGCATCATAACGAGTCAAGCAAAACATGTACAATTGAGAGGAATATGTTAGTTAACCTCTAGAGGACCCCTTTGAGATAAAATCCCGTTAACGGGATTGGTTGGACAACAACCAGTGAGATAGCATGGCGCGAAAAAATAAATAATCTATTTTACACCATTTTAAAGACAAGACTCTCGTTAATCCAATCACATTGTCCGATTTCAAAAAGGCTTTACGGTGAAAGCAAAACATTAGATTATTTTAGGATAGCACATTAGCAAAAAAAAAGCAATTTTCCAAGCACGGATAGCCGTCACAAAACCAGATATACAGCTAAAATTAAGCACTAACCTTTGACAATCTTCATCAGATGACACTCCTAGGACATCATGTTAGACAATACATGCCTTTTTTGTTCGATCAAGTTGATATTTATATCCAAAAAGCCAATTTTTACATTGGCGCGTGACGTTCAGAAATGTTTTCTCCCCATAACCCCCGGTGAATAGGCACATGCATTTACAGAAAACTCATAAACGTTGACAAACTTTATAACAATTATTTAACCTCTATGGGCTAGGCGGGACGTAATCGTCCCACCTACGTAACAGCAAGTGTAATCCAGTGGCGCGATTTTCAAATACCTTAACCTCTATGGGCTGGGGGGCAGCATTGACACGGCTGGATAAAAAACATACCCGATTTAATCTGGTTACCACTCCTACCCAGTAACTAGAATATGCATATACTTATTACATATGGATAGAAAACACCCTAAATTTTCTAAAACTGTTTGAATGGTGTCTGTGAGTATAACAGAACTCAAATGGCAGGTCAAAACCTGAGAGATTCCTTTACAGGAAGTGGCCTGTCTGACCATTTGTTGAACTTCTTTTCCATCTCTATCATTTACTAAGGATCTCTGCTCTAACGTGACACTTCCCACGTCGTCCATAGGCTCTTAGAGCCCGGGAAAAAACAGAATGTCGTCATTCCAGCCCCAGGCTGAAACACATTATCGCCTTTCTCAAGTGGCCGATCAAGAGACACTGGCTTATGCGCGTGACCCCGACCGCCCCCGCCTTTGGGATTTTTTCCTCTGTTTGCCGAAAAGGAGATTCCCTGTCGGAATATTATCGCTTTTCTACGAGAAAAGTGTTCGTAAAAATTGATTTTAAACAGCGGTTGACATGCTTCGAAGTACGGTAATGGAATACTTAGAATTTTATTGTCACGAATTGCGCCAAGCGCGTGACACTTCTTTACTATTTCGGATAGTGTCTGGAACGCACGAACAAAACGCCGCTATTCGGATATAACGATGGATTATTTTGGACCAAACCAACATTTGTTATTGAAGTAGCAGTCCTGGCTGTGTATTCTGACGAAGACAACAAAAGGTAATGAAACTTTAATAATAGTAAATATGATTATGGTGAGTGCTAAACTTGCCGGGTGTCTAAATAGCGAGCCCGTGATGCCTGGGCTATGTACTTAGAATATTGCAAAATGTGCTTTCACCAAAAAGCTATTTTAAAATCGGACATATCGAGTGCATAGAGGAGGTCTGTATCTATAATTCTTAAAATAATTGTTATGCTTTTTGTGAACGTTTATCGTGAGTAATTTAGTAAAATATTAGCGAATTCCCCGGAAGTTTGCGGGGGGTATGCTAGTTCTGAACGTCACATGCTAATGTAAAAAGCTGTTTTTTGATATAAATATGAACTTGATTGAACAAAACATGCATGTATTGTATAACATAATGTCCTAGGGTTGTCATCTGATGAAGATCATCAAAGGTGAGTGCTGCATTTAGCTGTCTTCTGGGTTTTGGTGACATTATATGCTGGCTTGAAAAATGGGTGTCTGATTATTTCTGGCTTGGTACTCTGCTGACATAATCTAATGTTTTGCTTTCGTTGTAAAGCCTTTTTGAAATCGGACAGTGTGGTTAGATTAACCTCTATGGGACCGGCGGGACGAATTCGTCCCACCTACGTAACATCCACTGCCAGCCTGTGGCGCGATTTTCAAAATCTTCAAAATCCTATTACTTCAATTTCTCAAACATATGACTATTTTACAGCCATTTAAAGACAAGACTCTCGTTAATCTAACCACACTGTCCGATTTCAAAAAGGCTTTACAACGAAAGCAAAACATTAGATTATGTCAGCAGAGTACCAAGCCAGAAATAATCAGACACCCATTTTTCAAGCCAGCATATAATGTCACCAAAACCCAGAAGACAGCTAAATGCAGCACTCACCTTTGATGATCTTCATCAGATGACAACCCTAGGACATTATGTTATACAATACATGCATGTTTTGTTCAATCAAGTTCATATTTATATCAAAAACCAGCTTTTTACATTAGCATGTGACGTTCAGAACTAGCATACCCCCCGCAAACTTACGGGGAATTCGCTAACATTTTACTAAATTACTCACGATAAACGTTCACAAAAAGCATAACAATTATTTTAAGAATTATAGATACAGACCTCCTCTATGCACTCGATATGTCCGATTTTAAAATAGCTTTTTGGTGAAAGCACATTTTGCAATATTCTAAGTATATAGCCCAGGCATCACGGGCTCGCTATTTAGACACCCGGCAAGTTTAGCACTCACCATAATCATATTTACTATTATAAAAATGTCATTACCTTTTGTTGTCTTCGTCAGAATGCACACCCAGGACGTCTACTTCAATAACAAATGTTGGTTTGGTCCAAAATAATCCATCGTTATATCCGAATAGCGGCGTTTTGTTCGTGCGTTCCAGACACTATCCGAAATAGTAAAGAAGTGTCGCGCGCTTGGCGCAATTCCTGACAATAAAATTCAAAGTATTCAATTGCCGTACGTCGAAGCATGTCAACCGCTGTTTAAAATCAATTTTTACGTCATTTTTCTCGTAGAAAAGCGGTAAAATTCCGACAGGGAATCTCCTTTTCGGCAAACAGAGGAAAAAATCCCAAAGGCGGGGGCGGTCGGGGTCACGCGCATAAGCTAGTGTCTCTTGATGGGCCACTTGAGAAAGGCGATAATGTGTTTCAGCCTGGGGCTGGAATGACGACATTCTCTTTTTTCCCGGGCTATGAGAGCCTATGGACGACGTGGGAAGTGTCACGTTAGAGCAGAGATCCTTAGTAAATGATAGAGATGGCAAAGAAGTTCCAGAAATGGTCAGACAGGCCACTTCCTGTAAAGGAATCTCTCAGGTTTTGACCTGCCATTTGAGTTCTGTTATACTCACAGACACCATTCAAACAGTTTTAGAAAATTTAGGGTGTTTTCTATCCATATGTAATAAGTATATGCATATTCTAGTTACTGAGTAGGAGTGGTAACCAGATTAAATCGGGTATGTTTTTTATCCAGCCGTGTCAATGCTGCCCCCTAGCCCTAACAGGTTAATGAGAGTCTTGTCTTTAAATGGCTGTAAAATAGTAATATGTTTGAGAAATTGAAGTAATAGGATTTTTAAGGTTTTGAAAATCGCGCCACAGGATAGCAGTGGCTGTTACGTAGGTGGGACGAATTCGTCCCGCCTAGCCTAGAGAGGTTAATGACTTGGAGAAGATCTGCAAAGAGGACTGGGACAAAATCCCTCCTGAGATGTGTGCAAACCTGGTGGCCAACTACAAGGAATGTCTGACCTCTGTGATTGCCAACAAGTGTTTTGCCACCAAGTACTAAGTCATGTTTTGCAGAGGGGTCAAATACTTATTTCCCTCATTAAAATGCAAATAAATTTATAACATTTTTGACATGCGTTTTTCTAGATTTTTTTGTTGTTATTCTGTCTCTCACTGTTCAAATAAACCTACCATTAAAATTATAGACTGATCATTTCTTTGTCAGTGGGCAAATGTACCAAATCAGCAGGGGATCAAATACTTTTTTCCCTCACTGTAGCTACAGTATGTAGCCGATGAACCTAAAACGTTTGGTATGAATATTCGTTCAGAACCTATCTATGAACCTCAGCTATCATAGTTGTTGAATCAACTTCAAGTCTGAATGGCATTAACGAAGCCTATGGATAGAGTAGAATATAATAACATTATTGTGCAAAGGATGCAAGACCTATATACACATGTATGAGATCCCCATATTGTAGCCTGTACATTCAATATATTCACTGATCATGTACTTTTCCTTGGCAAATAAAGGTGCGGTTCAGGTATGAATCTCTGAGACATTTTTCAGTCATCAAACTCCATTATTTGAATGATGCTGTGTCTGCATGTATGTATTACAGTTAAACGCTTCAACAGTGTTTACCACTCCTGCTCCATCAATGATTACACATTGCAACTATGCAATAAACTAGAAACGTGATTGATTTGTAATTCATATATACAGAAAAAGACTATGCTTAATTTCAACTAGTGGAGAATGTGAAACGCTTTATTGAAAAGTTCATTATCCAGGTGTTATAAATGCATTATAATTATGATAATTGTAATATTATAAATACAAGTTCAATCTGTACTTCAATGCACATATGGTGTGCATTATAAAACAAGGAAAAAAAATTAGGTGGGAGAGAGGTGTAGAAGACAGAAAGGGAACGAGGTAAGAACAGCGGCAGACAGCATATGACTCATGAATTACAGTGCTACCCTAATATTCTCTCAGTTCATCACAATTGCAGTGTCTCCTAACCAGCCTTGGCCCGAAGGACATTTAAGAGCGGGTGAGGTGGCGATGACGGGACTGGCCTCCTCTCTCACATCAAAACATACCTGCAGACGAAAGAGCATGATTAAGCCTTGTTTTTTTTATTCTAACACGGTCAGTCATCTTAAATCAGGAGGTGAAATGCAAAACTGACTTTGGGACTACCACATCTGTCTGTATTTCAATGTAAAGCATCTCTTTAATAATACTTCCTGTTGACTCGACCAAGTGACATCTCACCTATGATCATGCTGTGCCCTCGTGTCAGCCAGTTCAGATACGGGAGGGGTTCACCAAAACAGCTGATATAACCTACAGGATTTAGGGAGAAGGGGGAGAGGGATGAAGTGAAGAAGAGACTGTGTGTGTGTGTGGTCTCATTGGTGTCCACACTAAGTGGCTACAGAGTACTTTATGCTGAAAAACAGACACTTGAAGACGAACAATAGAAGATAATGTCAATAGAAGATTCTGTATGTGACACAGACACCTTTCGGAGTGTACCTGAAACATTTAAATATAGAGGGCTATGTGTCTCACCACTTGGTTATTGCAAGGCTAACCCCCAGGGAAATCATAACTTGGCAGCAACATATAGTCCAGTGAAAATGACTGTGTTTATGTGGTATAAATCTGAACATTAGCAGATGACATCTTAAGGGTTTTTTAATTAATGCATGTGAGACAGGTTCCATGTACAACAAGACAGGCAGAGATGGAGAAAAAGAACACAGAACAATTTAATTACCTCTGGTTATTGACACTTTTGCCAGCAATAAAGCTTCCGCGGCCTGTTCCTCGGTCAGTGAACATCTGGAAATATCTACATTTTCGACCCCTTGGTCAGCTCGCTCTCTGAAAGTAAAGAAAACAGCTTATTTTTTATAGATATGAAAATAATAACAGATATGACCATTCAATCTAAAGCAGCAGATGTCATTTTTAGGATATGTCAATACAGCCCAGTGCTGCTTACCTGAGATGCCATCTTTGTAGGTGTCCGCTTTGACTTTCTTTGTGTCGGAAAAAACTTACTTTCAGAACAATTATTTTTGATTAAAAATAAAAAAGGTTTTGCTCTCAACAAAAAGACACAAATGTACCTCCATAGCATATAACAATTTGCCTGTGAATAACCACACCTTCATACAAACGTGCTACTCTATGCAGAATTCTTGACGCACAACTGAAGATGCTGCCCTATCCTGCCACCATGCCCACAAGCGAGCCACTCAGGAGCAGAATGATGATGTGTGGAAGAGGGAAAGGAATGAGATGGGAACAGCAATTTGTTGCAAGTTGGCGAGGAGGGCTAATAGCTGAAAAATAGACTATTCAACCTTTACTAAAGAATAGTCTAATAGCCGAGCTAGGTGTGAAAACCCCCCCTCCTATCACAGACCAGATTTGCCCTCACGACCAAGAGGTAGCTTGCTACTCAATGTAATAAAGTAATGACTTTTCAAATAAGTTACCTTACACGTTATGTTGGCTGACAATTTGTTAGCTATGATGTCCTTACGAACCACATAGCATATCATTACAGCAGTATGTACAGGTATTTTAGCTAGTTACCTAACGTTAGTAGTTATACATCAAACTTGCCAGTATGTTAACTATAGGCTATCTAACTAGCCAACGTTTATTGACTTGATTATTCTCATATTCTTAGTTTAGCTAAATGGTATAGTTGTTGTGCTTTCCCAATAGACATTCGGGTGCTTTCGTTAATTCACTCTGGCTATCTACAGGCTGGAAAATATAACGAGTTGAAATTTACCAAGGGCTGAAAAACGGCTTAAGAACTTTGACTAACCTGGAACACTAGAGCGAGCCCATAGCAAATTAATGGAATTGAACGTGATGTTTAGAATTTCATAAAAAATGTATCATTTTTTATTTTACCACTACAATCTGTTCGTCGGACGAAATTGAAAAAATAATGAATTGTGTAGAAAGTTAACCCCTGTGCGGCGGATGGACATCCAGCGAAAAATCATATCGCCATTAGCATAACAAAATGTAATAATAAAAAATAAAAAAATAAATTCAAATTATATCGTTTTATAGATACACCTCTCCTGAATCAAACCACGTTGTTCGATTTCAAAAAGGCTTTACAGGAAAAGCAAAACATTAGATTATGTTAGAGGAGTATATCGTAAAAGTAGCCACATAGCCATTTTCCGACCAACCACATGCATCACAAATAACCAAAAAACAGCTAAATGCAGCACTAACCTTTGACAATCTTCATCAGATGACACACCTAGGACATCATGTTACACAATACATGCATTCTTTTGTTCGATAAAGTTCATATTTATATATAAAAACAGCATTTTACATCGGTGCGTAACGTTGACTAACTATTTTCCCTCAAATGCATCCGATGAAACAGAGCTACAATTTACTAAATTACTTTTCGAAAACATTTTTAAAATGTAATATTGTCATTCTAAGATTTATAGATGAATATCTCTTGAAAGCACCTGTAATACCAGATTTAAAATTAACTTTACTGGGTAATCATACTTTGCGATGAAAGGGGATGTGATACTCGCCATCTTGAAACAATCGCATATCACATCTAGTCTTGTATACTATTGTCAATAATCCCTTACCTTTGGTTGTCTTCATCAGAAAGCACTTCCAGAAATCCCAGGTCCACAACAAATGTATTTTCGTTTGAAAAAGTTCATCCATTATGTTCCATTAGCTTGTTCTTGTTAGCGCGTCTGAAGGCTGATCCAAATCCTCCGTCGGGCGCGGGACAGCCATTTCGACAAAAAGCATTTTTTCCCCATTTAGGTTCGTTCAAACATGTCAAACGTTGTATAACATAAATCTTCAGGGCCTGTTTCAACAAGAGAGCCAATAAGATTCGAGGGGGACGATTGCATTGTGTTTCAAAACATTTCGAAAGGGGAGGGTAACCAGGGGCGCCGGCGTCATAATGGTGATGGCCCTCTCCGTGTGACCATGTTCCACAGCGTCTCATTCATTCAATTTTAACGGTAGAAGGCTCAAACCAATTTGTGAAGACTGGGGACATTTAATGGAAGCAATAGGAAGTGCTCAATGAACCATAGCTCACGGTGTGATTAATAGGCAACGTGATGAAGTTGAGTTCGCAATTCAGAATTCCACTTCCTGTTTCCATCTGTCTCGGGGTTTTGACTGCATATGAGTTCTGTTATACTCACAGACACCATTCAAACAGTTTTAGAAACTTTAGGGTGTTTTCTATCCACAAGTATTAATTATATGCATATCCTAGCTTCTGAGTTTGGGTAGGAGGCCATTTAAAATGGGCACGAATTTTTTTCAAAAATCGCTTTAGCGCCCCCTATCCTAGGGGAACGCCAAGAGGTTAACATCCGCACCTCGATGGTGTGAGCTGTGCTTATGTCTGCGCAATTAAAAAGTAGGGAAAAAATAAAAATGTATATTTCTGATCTAGCGATAGATGACAAACAAGCTCACTAACCAGACTTACAAAGAGGAGATTCTCCTGATTAAAATGGTGCCCGTGTAACAGTTTTGCTTCCATCCCTCTCCTCGCCCCTACCTGGGCTCGAACCAGGGACCCTTGCACACATAGACAACAGCCACCCTCGAAGCACTGTTACCCATCGCTCCACAAAAGCCACGGCCCTTGCAGAGCAAGGGGAACAACTACTTCCAGGTCTCAGAGCGAGTGAAGTCACCGATTGAAATGCAATTAGCGCGCACCCCGCTAACTAGCTAGCCATTTCACACCGGTTACACCCAACTTGAAATAAATGTAAATATTGTGAGATATTTGGCAAAATAGACAGACATGCCTATGTTTCCCCCACAGCAAACAATGGGAAGACCGCAGAGTTCCAATATTATTGTTTTTGTTTACATTTTAACTATAAAACAACGTGAGCAGTTCTCATTGCCAACAATAGTGAAGCAGGCATTGTGACGCTGAACAATGAGCTGGGAATAGAACGTTCGGAAGGCGAGTTAGTAGGAGCTGGCAGGGTGAAAAATGCACTAATATAAGGCCTGTTTTTTCACGATTACTTCAAAACGACGGCAAGCTTGACTGCCGTTGCAAGGCCAGAATGCTCCAATCATCCCTACACCTCAGCCCGAACGTCCAGTGTGTGGTCCGAAAGCAAAACGGTCTGAATTCACAAACTGAAATTTTTTCTCTGAATGGAAACACCACAAAATTAATCCCATATACTATGTTATTACAAAAAAGGTTTTATATGCTCTGGTAATGCCAACACGGAATACTATCAAATGCTTCTCAAAGATGCCCTCTGGTGGTCAAACTAGCAATAACTTGCAGTAACAGAAGAAATGGCTGAGAATTAAATGACGTGCCACAGAATTCTGTAGGAGCACGCAGGGTGTGCCACAGTATGACGCAACTTTTAAAGGAGGAACCACTGTATGTTATAAACAAATAAGGCATTTAACCTGTTTAGGATAGGGGGCAGTATTTTCACGGCCGGATAAAAAACGTACCCAATTTAATCTGGTTATTCCTCCTGCCCAGAAACTAGAATATGCATATAATTGTTTGATTTGGATAGAAAACACCCTAAAGTTTCTAAAACTGTTTGAATGGTGTCTGTGAGTATAACAGAACTCATATGGCAGGCCAAAACCTGAGAAGGTCCATACAGGAAGTGCCTTCTCTGACCATTTCTTGGCCTTCTATAACCTCTTTATCCAAAAAAGGAGATCTCTGCTGTAACGTGACATTTTCTAAGGCTCCCATAGGCTCTCAGAAGGCGCCAGAATGGGGAATGATGACTCTGCAGTCCCTGGGCGAAAAACAGTAGGGTTTTGGAAAGTGGACGTTCTGAGAACAATGACACGGGTGCGCGCATGCATGTGAAGACTCCATTTTCTATTTTCAGTGTTTGAACGAAAACAAGGTCTCCCGGTGGGAATATTATCGCTATTTTACGTGAAAAATCACATAAAAATTGATTTTAAACAGCGTTTGACATGCTTCGAAGTACGGTAATGGAATATTTTGAATTTTTTTGTCATGATACGCGCCGCACGTCAACCTTCGGATAGTGTCTTGAACGCAAGAACAAAACGCAGCTATTTGGATATAACTATGGATTATTTGGAACCAAAACAACATTGGGTGATGAGTAGTAGTACTGGGAGTGCATTCTGACGAAGAACAGCAAAGGTAATCCAATTTTTCTTATAGTAAATCTGAGTTTGGTGAGGGCCAAACTTGGTGGGTGTCAAAATGGCTAGCCTGTGATGGCCGGGCTATCTACTCAGAATATTGCAAAATGTGCTTTCACCGAAAAGCTATTTTAAAATCGGACACCGCGATTGCATAAAGGAGTTCTGTAACTATAATTCTTTAAATAATTGTTATGTTTTTTGTCAACGTTTATCGTGAGTAATTTAGTAAATTCACCGGACGTTTTCGGTGGGTATGCTAGTTCTGAACGTCACATGCTAATGTAAAAAGCTGGTTTTTGATATAAATATGAACTTGATTGAACAAAACATGCATGTATTGTATAACATAATGTCCTAGGAGTGTCATCTGATGAAGATCAAAGGTTAGTGCTGCATTTAGCTGTGGTTTTGGTTTTTGTGACGTTACGCCCCTGAAAAAGGGGAGAAATAGTCACGAGAGTGATACGGTAATGTTTCCTCAATGAGCTTTAGTGCAATAATTTTACAAAAGTAACACATTTTACAGAACAACAGATCTACAGGAAAGAGCTAGTGTTGTAGGGTACAAGGCTTATTCAAGTCACAACAATATACACTAATTCACTGAAACACACTAATTTCAATATAACTGTCAAGCATAAAGCTTTAACTCAGTAAACCATAACTCAATTTATCAACAGTCAATAAAGTGTTTGAAAAACCATTATACAAATAACACCGCAAAATACCTTATTAACAACGCACATGTTCATTCACAATTGACATAAAATGGCAGCTACTCTCAGTACGAAGCTATTCTTCGCTGCAACCGAGCAGGGCTCATATTACTCTCTGCAAACTCTAACTTCCTCAAGATGTTACTAAGACACACCTTAAACACTCTTGACATGTTAGCGAGTTATTACATTTAAATTACTCTTTTTTATCATCAATAACGTACCTGAAAAAGGGGAGAAATAATGAGAGTGATACGGTATTGTTTCCTCAATGAGCTTAAGTGCAATGAGGAAAAAGACCGCGCTTTTCCCGCGAACTTGGGTGGAGACCAGAGCAATCGATCTCAGGCTCATAGATTAACCTGTTAGGGCTAGGGGGCAGCATTTGCACGTCTGGATAAAAAAAATGTACCCGATTTAATCTGGTTACTAATCCTACCCAGTAACTAGAATATGCATATACTTATTATATATGGATAGAAAACACTCTAAAGTTTCCAAAACTCTTTGAATGGTGTCTGTGAGTATAACAGAACTCATTTGGCAGGCAAAACCCTGAGACATTTTCTGACAGGAAGTGGATACCTGATGTGTTGTATTACCTTTAAACCTATCCCATTGAAAAACACAGGGGCTGAGGAATATTTTGGCACTTCCTATTGCTTCCACTAGATGTCACCAGCCTTTACAAAGTGTTTTGAGTCTTCTGGAGGGAGATCTGACCGAACAAGAGCCATGGAACGATGATGTCCCATTAGACACCTGGCGCGCGAGTTCATGTTGGGTACCCTCGTTCCAATACGTTATAAAAGAGTATGCATTCGTCCACCTTGAATATTATTCATGTTCTGGTTAAAAAAGGCCCTAATGATTTATGCTATACAACGTTTGACATGTTTGAACGAACGTAAATATATTTTTTCCCCTCGTTCATGACGAGAAGTCCGGCTGGCTTAGATCATGTGCTAACAAGACGGAGATGTTTGGATATAAATGATGAGCTTTTTTGAACAAAACTACATTTGTTATGGACCTGTGATACCTGGAAGTGACATCTGATGAAGAGAATCAAAGGTAATGGATTATTTACATAGTATTTTCGATTTTAGATCTCCCCAACATGACGTCTAGTCTGTATCGCAACGCGTATTTTTCTGGGCGCAGTGCTCAGATTATTGCAAAGTGTGATTTCCCAGTAAGGTTATTTTTAAATCTGGCAAGTTGATTGCGTTCAAGAGATGTAAATCTATAATTCTTTAAATGACAATATAATATTTTACCAATGTTTTCTAATTTTAATTATTTAATTTGTGACGCTGACTTGACTGCCGGTTATTGGAGGGAAACGATTTCCTCAACATCAATGCCATAGTAAAACGCTGTTTTTGGATATAAATATGAACTTGATAGAACTAAAAATGCATGCATTGTCTAACATAATGTCCTAGGAGTGTCATCTGATGGAGATTGTAAAAGGTTAGTGCATCATTTTAGCTGGTTTTATGGTTTTGGTGACCCTGTCTTTGACTTGACAAAACATTACACACAACTCTTGTAAATGTACTGTCCTAACATACTCTAAATTTATGCTTTCGCCGTAAAACCTTTTTGAAATCGTAAAACGTGGTTAGATTAAGGAGATGTTTATCTTTCAAATGGTGTAAAATAGTTGTATTTTTGAAAAATTTGAATTTTGACATTTATTTGGATTCAAATTTGCCGCTCTTGAAATGCACCTGCTGTTGATGGAGTGCACCACGGGTGGCACGCTAGCGTCCCACCTAGCCCATAGAGGTTAAGAGCATTTAGTAGATCACAGATTAACACTTTTCCCCTTCAATTAGGCACCACAAAATAAAGTAATCAATATAACGTTTACACATTCCTTTTACAATTCTTACCCTTTGTACGCTTGACGGATTTTAACTTTTTAACACAATTATATGAATGTTCTCAATCTCCATCAACTAATACAGAATGCATGATCTTTTTAACCTTAGATGTTTTAAGATCCTCACATACTATTAACTTACTAATACTTTTTAATGTCTAACAGGCTATGAGTATTTCCTTTAACCTGTCACACTCTCCCCGACTGTCACGTCCTGACCAGTGGAGGGAGTATTTGTATTGTAGTTTGGTCAGGACGTGGCAGAAGGGTATTTGTTTCATATGGTTCGGGTTGTGTGTGTAGTATTTAAGGGGTGTTTGGTTTATGTATTCCGGGGTTTTAGTGTATGTTCTGGTTTTGGTTTTCTATGGTTTTCTGGTTTGTCTATTTCTTTGTTGTCTGTGTGGCTCCCGATCAGGAATAGCTGTACGTCATTGTTCCTGATTGGGAGTCATATATTAGGAGCTTGTTTTCACCTGGGGTTTTTGTGGGTAGTTGTATTTGCACTGCTGTGAGTATAGCCTGTAAAACTGTCGTCTGTCATTCCTTGTTTTCTTGTTTTTTTCCGTGTTCACTTTATTTTATCAAATATAAAGATGAGCATCCACATTCCCGATGTGTTTTGGTCTTCTCACACAAAGACAACCGTGACACTAACAAAATAAATGTTGTCTCAACATTGTCTTCTTCAACAGTCTGTATGCACTGGACCTAGAAAATCCTCTTCTGTAAGGTAGTACTTGAGCAGAGGTCAAGGGTCACAGTTCATATCTGTTGACCAGCTGTATAAACAGTCCATAAGCAGTCTTTTGTCATACTATTGATCCACAGTCCATTCATTTTAATGATCTATATGCATAGTCTGCAAATTGTCTCTTGTGACAGTCTGTGAAATCAGTCAGTAGTCCATGGTCAAACATGTCAACTCTGTAGCCTCATGTTTGCTGAAGTCCATACATGTAAGGTGGCTGAAAGTAATATTGCTGTAGTGATGGCAGCCATGGAACCAGTCCTGGTGCAGAGTAGACAGGGAACAACTGTGGCTGTGGCTGGATACTGTAGCAGGAAGGGATACCAAGCTGATCATAGGTGATACGTCTTGGAGGGTGTCTCTCTCTTTGTGGCAGCTGGTAGGCTGGTTCCTCAGGTTCAGCAGCAGTTAATGAAGGAAAGGCACTTGGTGGACGATCATCAGGCAAATTTTCAGCAGGCAAGTTAATCTCCTCAGCAGGCAGGTCTTTAACGGTTGTTGTCTCCTCCAGCCGCTTTTCAACAAGAGGCTGTGCTGGTAGCGTATCAGGGACTGGCACTGCAACTGTCTGTTTCACTGGTGGGGGCCTGTGTTCCCACTCTCTCGCTGGTTCAGCATGCCTCTCCTCAGGTACTGTAGGAGATGTGGGAACCTGTAGCGGCTCATGATGAAGGTCATATTCATCCCCGCTGTCTTCATCAGAATCTAGAGGCTGTGATTCAGGCTGATGTCTCCTTTTTTTCTGACTTTTGTCATCTTTGGTCATTTCTGGTTGTGTCTCAAAAGGCAAGTGGTCACAGGACATGAGGCAGTTTCTGTGCAGGACCCTGGAGCGTCCCCTACCCTTTTCTGGTCTCAATTCATAAATCGGCAGGTCTGAACCCATTTGTCTCACTACTGTGTGAATTGTATCTTCCCAATAGTTACGGCGTTTTCCTGGTCCTCCTATTGGTGACAGGTTTTTAAATCAGAACTCGTTCGCCAGGCTGTAGCACTGAACTCCTAACTTTAGTGTCATAGTACTTCTTACTTCTTTCAGCGGCTTTCTGAGCATTTTCATTTGCAATGGCGTATGCTTCTTCCATCCCTCGTTTCCAGTTCTCCATGTAGTCTCCCTGGTTACTGGAACCTGCCTCTGTGCACAATCCAAAGAGCATATCAACTGGAAGCCTGGGTGATCTCCCAAACAGAAGATAAAATGGTGAATAGCCAGTCACTTCGCAACGGGTGCAGTTATAGGCATAAACCAGTTTGATCAGAGACTCCTTCCAATTTGACTTTTGTGTCTCAGTTAGTGTCTTTAACATTTGCAACACTGTTCTGTTCATGCGTTCCACTTGACCGTTCCCCATCGGGTGGTAGGGTGTTGTTCTGGACCCCGCCATGCCACTGAGTTTCTTTGACTGATGGAACAACTTATTTTCAAATTTTCCCCCTTGGTCATGGTGGATGCGGGACGGGAACCCACACTTCAGGGCAAAGTCATTGAAGATGAGATTTGCAGCAGTTTTACTTGACTTTGATGTGGTGGCGTAGGCTTGAGTGAAACGTGTAAAATGATCAACAATCACGAGGATGTACTCATATCCCCCTTTGCATCTGTCGAGATGAAGGAAGTCTATACATACCAGTTCAAATGGCTGTGTTGTCACAATGTTTGTCAGAGGAGCTCTTGTTTCATGGGCTGGCTTTTTCTGCTTGACACAGCTACAAGTTTTAGTCACATAGTGCTCGATGTCAGATTGCATATATGGCCAGAAGAAGTGGTCACATACTGGTGATACAGTGCGGTCAGTACCTTGGTGTCCCATGTTATTGTGCAACTCTTCCATCACTTTACCTTTGTACTGCTCTGGTAGAACTAACTGCTTGCGGGCTGTAGTGATTCTGTACAGAATGCCATCACTGTCTATTGTCAATTTGTCCCATTCTCTGAATAGGCATTTTGTCTTTGGACTGGATTCCTTTTGCTCTTTAATGTATAACAGGCTATGAGTATTTCCTTTAACCTGTCACACAAGTGTGAACACTCACTAAGCCCCAGGCTAAAATCTCCCTTAGCCCAGGCCAATACTCTTAGCCCTGGGCTAAGGTGCAGTGTGAATGCGCCTATTGATGGCAAAGAAATCCCTCGACTTAAACCTGTTATTCGATGACACTTTGTTTTGTTGATGATTGCATCCAAAACATTGGCTCATCAGGGCTGTGTGATGCCCATCTGGTAAGCTCCCACTGAAAAGTGCCCGTTGCCAGAAACCCGAGGGTGGATAGCACTTGGATGTGTGCCGTAATGGTATTAGTGATGTGCAGTTCAAACTATGAATTGTTATTGATCAACTCTTTTTACTGATTTGAGTCATGACTTTTATTGAGTGATTTGCTCATTTTTGTAGTTTGTTACACCTGCTAGCCGCAATCTCCAACCACCTATTGTCTATCTTGTGTGTGAAAAAGAAAAATAGATCATGTTGCAGGCAGCACAGAGAAGGAAAAGGCATGTTTATACTGTAACTGATAAATATCGATATTCGCATGGTGCAAGAATGAGTACAATCAATTGATTCCTGAATGTTATCGACCGACACAGCTTTGTAGAACCAAAACATACAGTACACATCCTGCCTTTTGCTCAAAACTTGAACTTGAGAACGAATCGTTTGTCTCTGCTGCAGTTTGCGAATGATAGCCTATTTGGCAAATCTCCCTCGCGGCAGTCATGCAATTGCATACCATTCACAATCTAGTCCTGTTGCGGCCGCAACTGGACCTTGTTTCAAAGGTATCAATAAATAATCTTATTTGTATGCCTAGCAATCACAAATTACGAGTGAACGTGAGGCTTGGAGAATCATGATTCTTTCAAGTTTTTAGATAATCGTTCGCCGGTAGGGGGTCTTTCTTGCTCTTGGCATTACTGACGCAAATTAACGAAATGAGTCGAAAGATTTGTAATTTTGACTCAACGAGTCAAAGATCAGAGTCAGTAAAAAGAGCTAAACTTCCCATCATTAAATGGCATATGTTTGCCTTTTTAAAGTGGGTCTAAAATCCTCGCAACAATCCTATAAGATTGGTGTTGGGAAACGACATCTGATGCAGCAATCTGTACATTCCGCAAAAAAAAGTCCCACCTGTCAAAAAATGCGCTCTCTACGAAATGAAGTGTGTGCCAATTCTTCCATCAGAGCTAGATCAGCTCCTCATTCAATTTCCCATGATCTTTAATACTATAACAACAATGGTTTCACCTTCACACATTCCTTTAACCTCTCTAGGCTAGGCGGGACGAATTCGTCCCACCTACGTAACAGCCACTGCTATCCTGTGGCGCGATTTTCAAATACCTTAAAAATCCTATTACTTCAATTTCTCAAACATATGACTATTTTACAGCCATTTAAAGATAAGACTCTCGTTAATCTAACCACACTGTCCGATTTCAAAAAGGCTTTACAACGAAAGCAAAACATTAGATTATGTCAGCAGAGTACCAAGCCAGAAATAATCAGACACCCATTTTTCAAGCCAGCATATAATGTCAACAAAACCCAGAAGACAGCTAAATGCAGCACTCACCTTTGATGATCTTCATCAGATGACAACCCTAGGACATTATGTTATACAATACATGCATGTTTTGTTCAATCAAGTTCATATTTATATCAAAAAACAGCTTTTTACATTAGCATGTGATGTTCAGAACTAGCATACCCCCCGCAAACTTCCGGGGAATTCGCTAACATTTTACTAAATTACTCACGATAAACGTTCACAAAAAGCATAACAATTATTTTAAGAATTATAGATACAGACCTCCTCTATGCACTCGATATGTCCGATTTTAAAATAGCTTTTTGGTGAAAGCACATTTTGCAATATTCTAAGTACATAGCCCAGGCATCACGGGCTCGCTATTTAGACACCCGGCAAGTTTAGCACTCACCATAATCATATTTACTATTATAAAAATTTCATTACCTTTTGTTGTCTTCGTCAGAATACACACCCAGGACAGCTACTTCAATAACAAATGTTGGTTTGGTCCAAAATAATCCATCGTTATATCCGAATAGCGGCGTTTTGTTCGTGCGTTCCAGACACTATCCGAAATAGTAAAGAAGTGTCACGCGCTTGGCGCAATTCGTGACAATAAAATTCTAAGTATTCCATTACCGTACTTCGAAGCATGTCAACCGCTGTTTAAAATCAATTTTTACGACATTTTTCTCGTAGAAAAGCGATAATATTCCAACAGGGAATCTCCTTTTCGGCAAACAGAGGAAAAAATCCCAAAGGCGGGGGCGGTCGGGGTCACGCGCATAAGCTAGTGTCTCTTGATGGGCCACTTGAGAAAGGCGATAATGTGTTTCAGCCTGGGGCTGGAATGACGACATTCTGTTTTTTCCCGGGCTCTGAGCGCCTATGGACGACGTGGGAAGTGTCACGTTAGAGCAGAGATCCTTAGTAAATGATAGAGATGGAAAAGAAGTTCAACAAATGGTCAGACAGGCCACTTCCTGTAAAGGAATCTCTCAGGTTTTGACCTGCCATTTGAGTTCTGTTATACTCACAGACACCATTCAAACAGTTTTAGAAAATTTAGGGTGTTTTCTATCCATATGTAATAAGTATATGCATATTCTAGTTACTGAGTAGGAGTGGTAACCAGATTAAATCGGGTATGTTTTTTATCCAGCCGTGTCAATGCTGCCCCCTAGCCCTAACAGGTTAATTTAAAGCTACTATATAAGTAACCTTTTGGGTGACCTGACTAAATTCACATAGAACTGTGAGTTATAGATCTTTCATTCTCATTGAAAGCAAGTTTAAGAAGTGGTAGATCTGTTCAATGTGCACTATTTCTATGCTTCCCGTTCTTAAGTTGAGTTTTTGCGTCTTTAACTTTCGGTTTTGTACACCAGCTTCAAACAGCTGAAATCACTATTTTTGGTTATGGAAAATATATTTCACAGCGGTTTAGATGGTACAATGATTCTTTACACAATGACTGCTTGTTTTGTCACAAACTTAAAATCAGGCAAACTGTTAGAGCCGATTTGGACATATTTGTATTAAAGACAGAACATACAGAGCTCCATGTACATTTGTGTAAATATATTAAATATGAATGTATATGATGAAATATTAGGTACGTACCTTTATGATTTATATTTACCTGATTGAGATATATTCATTTGTTGTTAGTGTAACTTAGTTTTTGCCCCCCCCCTCTTGCTCATTCACTGTGGTAAGTGTGTTAGGATAAAGGCAGGAAGTTGGGCCTTCGGGGGAAGGGAGTCCTTGCTAGATGCGGGAGCGGTATAGTTTTTTGACCATACAGACAGGTCATATTATGTATTTTCCATATTAAGTAATCTATGCTTTAAGTTGATTGGATAATCATTTTTTTGTTAGATATAAGAAGAAAACATTTTTGTTGCACCATATCCCTGGATCTCATTGAATGTTTGGCCGTTTGGAAACCTTGTGTGGACTGTATGCGTACAAAACAACCCTGCTTCAGGCTTGGGCAGTGGCTATGGTAAAGAGGAAAGGAAGCCACTACAATCAAGTCAAAAAAACTCAGTGAAGGATTACTATCGGAAGGAAATCTCTGGTTGGGACACATGCTGGATATTGTTCTATTTGTAATTGCATTCGGACCATAAGGGCAGCTCGCTTGGAAGGACTTGAACTCCTACAATTCGCCAGCTGTGAGTAACCACTGCGAATGAATGAGCTGTCCTGTTCAATGTGATCATTTGATCATGCATATTATGGAAGCACAAATGTGCTTATAATTGGAATGTTTGATAAACTTGGGAATGGAATTCAAAACACAGCGCTGTGAAAACAATTAAGAAGTTTAAGAAACACTGAGATCCTATGCACAATGTAGCCTAATCATATGTTTAATATTTGACCTAACGTGGAAATGCAATGCATCAACGCAACAAATGCAACTTAAGGATCTAAAGATACTGCGTGTTTAGACGTCATTAAAGGGACAAAACTTACAATGGGATGAAACGTTTAACCTGTTTAGGATAGGGGGCAGTATTTTCACGGCCGGGTAAAAAACGTACCCGATTTAATCTGGTTATTACTCCTGCCCAGAAACTAGAATATGCATAGAATTGTTTGATTTGGATAGAAAACACCCTAAAGTTTCTAAAACTGTTTGAATGGTGTCTGTGAGTATAACAGAACTCATATGGCAGGCCAAAACCTGAGAAGATTCTATACAGGAAGAGCCCTCTCTGACCATTTCTTGGCCTTCTATAGCCTCTTTATTGAAAACAGAGGATCTCTGCTGTAACATGACATTTTCTAAGGCTTCTATAGGCTCTCAGAAGGCGCCAGAATGGGGAATGATGACTCTGCAGTCCCTGGGCGAAAAACAGTAGGGGATTTGGATAGTGGTCGATCTGAGAACAATGAGACGGGCGCGCACGTACACGTGAAGAGTCCATTTTACATTTTCAGTCTTTTAACGAAAACAACGTCTCCCGGTCGGAATATTATCGCTATTTTACGAGAAAAATCGCATAAAAATTGATTTTAAACAGCGTTTGACATGCTTCGAAGTATGGTAATGGAATATTTCGATTTTTTTTTGTCATGATATGCGCCGGCGCGTCACCCTTCGGATAGTGTCTTGAACGCAAGAACAAAACGCCGCTATTTAGATATAACTATGGATTATTTGGAACCAAACCAACATTTGTTGTTGAAGTAGAAGTCCTGGGAGTGCATTCTGACAAAGAACAGCAAAGGTAATCCAATTTTACTTATAGTAAATCTGAGTTTGGTGAGTACCAAACTTGGTGGGTGTCAAATTAGCTAGCCCGTGATGGCGAGCTATCTACTCAGAATATTGCAAAATGTGCTTTCACCGAAAAGCGAATTTTAAAATCGGACACCGCGATTGCATAAAGGAGTTCTGTATCTATAATTCTTAAAATAATTGTTATGTTTTTTGTGAACGTTTATCGTGAGTAATTTAGTAAATTCACCAGAAGTGTTCGGTGGGAATGCTAGTTCTGAACGTCACATGCCAATGTAAAAAGCTGGTTTTTGATATAAATATGTACTTGATTGAACAAAACATGCATGTATTGTATAACATAATGCCCTAGGAGTGTCATCTGATGAAGATCATCAAAGGTTAGTGCTTCATTTTGCTGTGGTTTTGGTTTTTGTGACATTATATGCTAGCTTGAAAAATGGGTGTCTGATTATTTCTGGCTGGGTACTCTGCTGACATAATCTAATGTTTTGCTTTCGTTGTAAAGCCTTTTTGAAATCGGATAGTGTGGTTAGATAAAGGAGAGTCTTGTCTTTAAAATGGTGTAAAATAGTCATATGTTTGAAAAATGGAAGTTTTCGGATTTTCGAGGAGTTTGTATTTCGCGCCACGCCCTATCATTGGAATTGGAGTGGTGTTCCGCTAGCGGAACGTCTAGATGTAAGATTAAAGTATGCCGAACACTTTACCTAACAAATCAAAATCAGTTGTGTGTAGAGTACAACTTCAGCTGTCTAACCAGAACTAGAATGGCATTTCTATGGTCTATTTGCCCAAATCTAAGGATCTGGCTGTCTAAAACATGTACAGCTTTTTGGCTGAGGTTTTGTCTTCAAGTCTCATGTGGGTGATGAAATCCCTTACATATATGTAATACAGGTTATGGACGTGGCAGGAGGGGTGGAGTACCTCATGGGTCCAGCAGGCCCATGAGTTCAATGACTACAGGCAGATTTGAGATGCAGGAGGATGGCACTCTTCTCATACTGAGTAACCTACAGAGTAATGTGAGAAGAATGCAATTGCTGAACTTGTGTAGATATTCTAAGTGTTTTGATAACTTTCAAGTGTAACAGTTCCATGTAGAATAAACCATCCTTCATATATTGTAGAAGCAGTGTTCTGCTAATATAAACATGTGTGAATATTACACTTGTCTTTCATCTTTTGTCATTCACAGCCAATACAGATACTGTACCTATAAAAAATGTGTCTGCTGGTGCTGGGGCTACCTTGCCAAACATGTCAGTCGTCATACCTTCCTGTATGGTGTCCCATATCCGCCCCTAACAAAATATGATAAAAAGTAATAGATGTGTCTTGTATTATCTTATTGCTGAGTGCAAGGTCTCTATCCATTCAGAGACATCAGCATGAAGCCCATATGTCAGTCTGGACTCCATCACATCATCTTACAAGTCTCCCAAGTGCTGGCTCCATACAGGTATCTTTGAGCACATAGTCACTGTTTTATTACCAATGGCAGTTAAAATAGGAGATATCTGACACACAAAACAGATGCTATGTTGAAGTTTGAACAGGTCCGACTAAACCTACCTAATTCTGTTCTCCCATTCGACGACCAATTGTGAGCAGGCAAGAGAAGTGGCTGGATGTGAGGTCTTTGCCAGTCCCCATTAATGGGGGACCAACGAACTGCAACCACCTATTCCGCATGATAGGGTCCTTCAGCAGCGCATGCAAACCATAGTTGGCTGTGCATCCTGCTGTAAGCATGCATTGTCGAACCGGAGCCAGAGGCATGGGATATCCATATAGGGCTTTTCAACCTCAAACAGCTGTGATCCTTTGAATGTGTTGTGCGATGAAACGACAGAGCCCCGTACAATGAAGGGAAACAAAGGGGCGATTTGCACGTGGGGCTTGGCAAAAAAGGGGCATGAATTGTTGGCAAAATTGTTAATTTACTCGTTGTGACACACTTAGGTTCCAAACTCCGTTTTAGGTGAGACTGACTGTATGACCAAAATTACATTTTATAGTCCATTTTGACACTAGAAAAAAAAAAATCTGATTCATATCGATGCCAAGTTGGCCGTTTTCAAAGGGATTAACCTCTCTGGGCTAGGCGGGACGAATGTCACACACCGTAGTTATAAATAACTGTGGATAGAAGTAAAACAATGTCATATGTGAACGACCACCTTGATTCAGTCTTATTTAGCAACATTTTAAATTCTGTATTTTACATTGGATAAAAGTAGAGCCTCAGAGCTACAAAAGGGTATATCATACGCTGCTGTTGAACAATGGGAAAGTAATGGGAAAGTTGTTAAACTGAGATACACATAATATTACTTCATAGATAAAACACAACGTTAGCTAGTGAGCCAGCAAGATGATGTTCGCTTGCTAGCTAGCTAGCTAACAGTAAGCTTTAACTTGCAATGCAAATAACTTTGACAAAAATAGAAATGTTCAATATCTAAAATGTAGGTACTCTTACTTGTATACATGGATAAATGTTTCACGGCAGTGTGTTTTTTCCCCGTTTGGTTTTTACCTAGCTACATCTTGTTTGGCTTGTTGTGTCAAGTCACTCCGGTTCACACGGACCACAGAAAGTAGTCCATCACAACTTTTTCCCACTGATCTTTGTCGATAGCGGCTGCTAAATTCTGGGCAGCAATGTTGTTGAGAGCAGTAGCAATGCTTTCAAAAAAGCTGCGGTAGCAAGGATTATCTACACATACTTAGCAGCTCATGTTATAGACAGAAGAATGCTACATGGCAGACCAATCAAAACTCATCTCTCTGCATGTTTTTGGCTAAACCAACTAGGCTCATAATTTAACAAAATATATTCATATTTACAGATGGCATACACTTTTGTTATTAACACGCGTAAAAGTTCATGTTTGGCATTACAGCAAAAAAAAACATTTTGATGAAAAATAAATGTTCAAATGCCTCTCCTGTGAAGTAGTGACGTGAAACGGGTCACAATTTCGACATGCACCTTTGCCATTGTTAAAATATCAGAAATGGGCTGCCTGTGTAAATGCAGCCATAAGTAAATACTCAGCCATACTAACATAAATATATGGATGGCACAAGAGTTTCTTCAACCAAACAAAGCTAAAACTGAGGTTCTGGTTACTGGTCCAAAGGTCCATAGAGTAAAGTTGTAAACTCAACAAAAAAATAAACGTCCTCTCACCGTCAACTGCGTTTATTTTCAGCAAACTTAAGATGTGTAAATATTTGTATAAACATAACAAGATCCAACAACTGTAACAGTGAGTATCTGGTGTGGCCACCAGCTGTATTAAGTACTGCAGTGCATCTCCCAGACGTGCTCAATGGGATTGAGATCCGGGCTCTTCGCTGGCGATGGCAGAACACTGACATTCCTGTCTTGCAGGAAATCACACAGAACGAGCAGTATGGCTGGTGGCATTGTCATGCTGGAGGGTCATGTCAGGATGAGCCAGCAGGAAGGGTACAACATGAGGGAGGAGGATGTCTTCCCTGTAATGCACAGCGTTGAGATTGCCTACAATGACAACAAGCTCAGTCCGATGATGCTGTGACACACCGCCCTAGACCATGACGGACCCTCCACCTCCAAATTGAGTACAGGCCTCGGTGTAACACTCATTCCTTCGACGATAAACGCAAACCCGACCATCACCCCTGTTGAGAGAAATCCGCAACTCGTCAGTGAAGAGCACTTTTTGCCAGTCCTGTCTGGTCCAGCGGTGGTGGGTTTGTGCCCATAGGCTACGTTGTTGCCGGTGATGTGTGGTGAGGACATGCCTTACAACAGGCCTACAAGCCCTCAGTCCAGCTTCTCTTAGCCTATTGCGGACAGTCTGAGCACTGATGGAGGGATTGTGCATTCCTGGTGTAACTCGAGCAGTTGTTGTTGCCATCCTGTACATGTCCCGCAGGTGTGATGTTCGGATGTGCCAATCCTGTGCAGGTGTTGTTACACGTGGTCTGCCACTGCGAGGATTATCAGCTGTCTGTGTCTCCCTGTAGCGCTGTCTTAGGTGTCTCACAGTACGGACATTGCAATTTATTGCCCTGGCCATATCTGCAGTCCTCATGCCTCCTTGCAGCATGCCTAAGGCATGTTCACACAGATGAGCAGGGACCTTTCTTTTGGTGTTTTTCAGAGTCAGTAGAAAGGCCACTTTAGCGTCCTAAATTTCCAGAATTGTGACCTTATTTGCCTACCTTCTGTATGCTGTTAGTGTCTTAACAACCGTCTCCCAGGTGCATGTTCATTAATTGTTAACCTCTATGGGCTAGGTGGGACGCTTGCACTCCATCAACAGCAGGTGCATTTCAAGAGCGGCAAATTTGAATCCAAATAATTGTCAAAATTCACATTTTTCAAACATACAACTATTTTACACCCTTTGAAATATAAACATCTCCTTAATCTAACCACGTTTTACGATTTCAAAAAGGTTTTACGGCGAAAGCATAAATTTAGAGTATGTTAGGACAGTACATTTACAAGAGTTGTGTGTAATGTTTTGTCAATTCAAAGACAGGGTCACCAAAACCATAAAACCAGCTAAAATGATGCACTAACCTTTTACAATCTCCATCAGATGACACTCCTAGGACATTATGTTAGACAATGCATGCATTTTTAGTTCTATCAAGTTCATATTTATATCCAAAAACAGCGTTTTACTATGGCATTGATGTTGAGGAAATCGTTTCCCTCCAATAACCGGCAGTCAAGTCAGCACCACAAATTAAATAATTAAAATTAGAAAACATTGGTAAAATATTATATTGTCATTTAAAGAATTATAGATTTACATCTCTTGAACGCAATCAACTTGCCAGATTTAAAAATAACCTTACTGGGAAATCACACTTTGCAATAATCTGAGCACTGCGCCCAGAAAAATACGCGTTGCGATACAGACTAGACGTCATGTTGGGGAGATCTAAAATCGAAAATACTATGTAAATAATCCATTACCTTTGATTCTCTTAATCAGATGTCACTTCCAGGTATCACAGGTCCATAACGAATGTAGTTTTGTTCAAAAAAGCTCATCATTTATGTCCAAAAATCTCCGTCTTGTTAGCACATGATCTAAGCCAGCCGGACTTCTCGTCATGAACGAGGGGAAAAAATATATTTACGTTCGTTCAAACATGTCAAACGTTGTATAGCATAAATCATTAGGGCCTTTTTTAACCAGAACATGAATAATATTCAAGGTGGACGAATGCATTCTCTTTTATAACGTATTGGAACGAGGGTACCCAACATGAACTCGCGCGCCAGGTGTCTAATGGGACATCATCGTTCCATGGCTCTTGTTCGGTCAGATCTCCCTCCAGAAGACTCAAAACACTTTGTAAAGGCTGGTGACATCTAGTGGAAGCAATAGGAAGTGCCAAAATATTCCTCAGCCCCTGTGTTTTTCAATGGCATAGGTTTAAAGGTAATACAACACATCAGGTATCCACTTCCTGTCAGAAAATGTCTCAGGGTTTTGCCTGCCAAATGAGTTCTGTTATACTCACAGACACCATTCAAACTGTTTTAGAAACTTTAGAGTGTTTTCTATCCATATATAATAAGTATATGCATATTCTAGTTACTGGGTAGGATTAGTAACCAGATTAAATCGGGTACATTTTTTTATCCAGCCGTGCAAATACTGCCCCCTAGCCCTAACAGGTTAACCTCTTACATCTAGACGTTCCGCTAGCGGAACACCTGCTCCAATATCCAATGATAGGCGTGGCGCGAATTACAAATTCCTCAAAAATACAAAAACTTCAATTTTTCAAACATATGACTATTTCACAGCATTTTAAAGACAAGAATCTCCTTTATCTAACCACACTGTTCGATTTCAAAAAGGCTTGACAGCGAAAGCAAAACATTAGATTATGTCAGCAGAGTACCAAGCCAGAAATAATCAGACACCCATTTTTCAAGCTAGCATATAATGTCACAAAAACCCAGAAGACAGCTAAATGCAGCACTAACCTTTGATGATCTTCATCAGATGACACACCTAGGACATTATGTTATACAATACATGCATGTTTTGTTCAATCAAGTTCATATTTATATCAAAAAACAGCTTTTTACATTAGCATGTGACGTTCAGAACTAGCATACCCCCCGCAAACTTCCGGGGAATTTGCTAACAATTTACTAAATTACTCACGATAAACGTTCACAAAAAGCATAACAATTATTTAAAGAATTATAGATACAGAACTCCTCTATGCACTCGAAATGTCCGATTTTAAAATAGCTTTTTGGTGAAAGCACATTTTGCAATATTCTAAGTACATAGCCCAGCCATCAGGGGCTAGCTATTTAGACACCCGGCAGGTTTAGCCTTCACCAAAATCATATTTACTATTATAAAAGTTTGATTACCTTTTGTTGTCTTCGTCAGAATGCACTCCCAGGACTGCTACTTCAATAACAAATGTTGGTTTGGTCCAAAATAATCCATCGTTATATCCGAATAGCGGCGTTTTGTTCGTGCGTCCCAGACACTATCCGAAATGGTAAATCGGGGTCGCGCGCATGGCGCAATTCGTGACAAAAAAATTCTAAATATTCCATTACCGTACTTCGAAGCATGTCAACCGCTGTTTAAAATCTATTTTTATGCAATTTATCTCGTAAAAAAGCGATAATATTCCGACCGGGAATCTCCTTTTCGGCAAACAGAGGAAAAATCACAAAGACGGGGGCGGCCAGGGCATGCGCCTAAGCCCACAGTCCCTTGATCGGCCACTTGAGAAAGGCGATAATGTGTTTCAGCCTGGGGCTAGGATGACGACATTCAGGTTTTTCCCGGGCTCTGAGCGCCCATGGAAGACGTAGGAAGTGTCACGTTAGAGCAGAGATCCTTTGTAAAAGATAGAGATGGCAAAGAAGTTCAAGAAATGGTCAGACAGGCCACTTCCTGTAAAGGAATCTCTCAGGTTTTGACCTGCCATTTGAGTTCTGTTATACTCACAGACACCATTCAAACAGTTTTAGAAATTTTGGAGTGTTTTCTATCCAAAGCCAATAATTATATGCATATTCTAGTTACTGGGCAGGAGTAGTCACCAGATTAAATCGGGTATGTTTTTTATCCAGCCGTGAAAATACTGCCCCCTATCCATAACAGGTTAATGGTTTATTGAACAAGCTTGGGTGTCACGGTTGTCGTATGAATGAGACCAAGGTGCAGCGTGTGTATTGTTCCACATAATTATTTATCTGTGAAACTATGCAAGACATACTCTAAACAACGAAACAACAAACCGTGACGAAAAGGTGCAACATACACTAACTCAAAATAATCTCCCTCAAACACTAGTGGGAAAAACAACAACTTAAATATGATCCCCAATTAGAGACAACGATGACCGGCTGCCTCTAATTGGGAATCATACAAAAACCCCAACCTAGAAAAAATAACCTAGAACACAACAGACAATTTCAACTAGACAAAAACCCAACATAGAAAAAAGAAACTAGAACCAAATATAGAAATAAATAAACTAGACAAAACCCCCCTGTCACGCCCTGACCTACTCTACCATAGAAAAATACAAGCTCTCTATGGTCAGGACGTGACAATGGGAAACAGTGTTAAAAACCTTTTACAATGAAGATCTGTGAAGTTATTTCAATTTTTACTAATTATCTTTGAAAGACAGGGTCCTGAAAAAGGGATGTTTCTTTTTTTGTTTTGACAATGGTTAGCCAACTTTCCACATGCGGAAGGAAACCTTTAACATGTTGTGTGACCTTCTGCAGAGGAAAAGGTGAAGTGAGAGGTTTTACTCCGGCCAAAATCGGTCAAAGAAAATAAGCCCACAATGGGAGGATTATTTTTATTGAGGTCAATGAGTGTTGAATATAGTCAAAAATAAATGTATTTGCTACATGAGACATATTTGATTGAATATAAGTTTCTTAATGGTTAAGTTGTTAGGAATGTGTTGATAAGTGGCTCACTTGACCATCCGCCTCGATTCAGTTTTATATAGACACATTTGAAATGCAGTTTTTTTACATTGGATAAAAGTAGAGACTCAGAGCGACAATTATAAATCATACACTGCAGTTGAGGAACAATGGGGAAATAAATTCTGCTTAAAAAGTTGATAAACTTGTAACCCTATTTTTGAGGAAATGGCCCTTTAATGTTTGGACAGAACTTTGTCTACACCTATTCAGCATCATTCACACCCTCTTAAGGCCGGGCACCACAGGCAAAAATATTGATTTTGTTTCCATCTGTACATTTTCAGATTTTGGGATATTTTGCAACTATGACTTCCATACTTTCATAAAATGTAGACATAAATTAGCAATAATATATATAAATACATGAATTGTATAATTTTATCCCAACTCCGTCAACTACACCTAGCATAAATGTTGTTCTTGATAGCATGTTTCATGTAAAACTTCAAATGCTATTTCTAAAACTCCTCATGTTGAATCATATATCCTTCAATAGCTTGTTTTCCAGAGCAAATCGTTAACTAGTCCATACGTGGCTATACCCTTTGTAGACGTAGTGCTTTGTCCTGAAAGATGAGTCATTTCCTGACATCTGATTGGTTACTGGCATTTAAAGGCTCTTTTCGGCAACCTGATTGGTTAAAATGCCTCACGTGCCACACAGCACTTCCTTGTTTGAAAATATCTCCCGCGAAGAATCCCCATAAAGAGAGAGAAAAATGAGCAAATCTTGAACAATATACCTACTGTATGTGAATAAAAATATTAGCCAATGTGATAAATGCAGTGAATGAAAGAAAGAATTTGCCTGATCAGCCGATTGAGGCAGTGGCAGTACAGACTACGTAGAGGAGGAAAAGGAGGTACCCGGCAGCAATCCGTGGAGACGCAAATTAGTTGAGATGAAGATGACAGCTAGCCGCAATCATCCAGACAGCAGCCAGCCAGCCATCAATCAATCAATCAAATGTATTCTTAAAGCCCTTTTTACATCAGCCGATGTCACAAAGTGCTATACAGAAACCCAGCCTAAACCCCAAACAGCAAGCAATGCAGATGTAAAAGCACAGTGCCTCTGAAAAACTCCTTAGGCAGGAACCTAGGAAGAAACCAAGAGATGAACTAGGGTCTGAGGGGTGGAGATTATAATAGTACATGGCCAAGATGTTCAAACTTTCATAGATGACCAGCAGGGTCAAATAATAATAATCACAATGGTTGTAGAGGGTGCAACAGGTCAGCTCCTCAGGAGTAAACGTCAGTTGGCTTTTCATAGCCGAGCATTCAGAGTTAGACAGCAGGTGCGGTAGAGAGAGCGAGTCGAAAACAGCAGGTCCAGGACAAGGTAGCACGCCTGGTGAACAGGTCAGGGTTCCATAGCCGCAGGCAGAATAGTTGAAACTGGAACAGCAGCACGACCAGGTGGATTGGGGACAGCAAGGAGTCATCAGGCCTGAGGCATGGTCCCAGGTCTTCCGGGAGGGGAGAGAGAATTAGAGAGAGCATACTTAAATTCATACAGGACACCAGATAAGACAGGAGAAAAACTCCAGATAACAGACTGACCCTAGCCCCCCAACACAAACTATTGCAGCATAAATACTGGGGGCTGAGACAGGAGGGGTCGGGAGACACTGTAGCCCGTCTGACTATACCCCTCGGACAGGGCCAACCAGGCAGGATTTAACCCCACCCACTTTGCCAAAGCACAGCCCCCACACCACTAGAGGGATATCTTCAGACCACCAACTGACTACAGCCCACGGAGATCTCCCCCACGGCACAAACCCGAGGAGGGTACCAACCCGGACAGGAAGACTCAACCCACTCAAGTGACACACCCCTCCTAGGGACGGCATGGAAGAGCACCTGTAAAGCAGTGACTCAGCCACCGAATAGGGTTAGAGGCAGAGAATCCCAGTGGAGAGAGGGGAGGCAGTGGAGAGAGGCCAGGCAGAGACAGAAAGGGCGGTTTGTCGCTCCAGTGCCTTTCCGTTCACCAACAGTGGCTTTTATTCCACATGTAACAAATAAACCATTTTGTACATCATTTGACTTGCCCTAAGTCTAAACACTGAACTGAAAATCACCATAGACCCCACCAACAAGGGATTCTGTAATTCTGTCATGATAGAATGTGCTCACTGTGAAGGTGATCGTGATGCATTTAGGCGGAGGGTTTACACTTACTCCAGGCTGCAGGTGTGGTCCAGGGGAGATATGGCATTTTACATAAATGTGAGGATGGTTCTTCTAGCCCACGAACTTGGACACGCAGCTCTAAAAGGAAATAAGCAAAGTCCTTGGGATTCCTTCCTTGTGTCTCAGCTCATATCAGAGATATGACAGGAGAGAGACAAGTAAACAAAAAAGGGAGAGTTGCCCATTATTGTCAGGTGACTTGCTGTATATAAATAGTATGTATTTCCTTGCTCCAGCAAATGTATTCAAAGTGAATAAACAGAGTAATAGGAAAACATAACTATACAATGAGACTGTCACATAGGCCTAGCGTGATAGGGCTGTAGCCTACTGTGATTACTGAGAAATTAGCTTTACATAAAGTAAATACATGCTGATATGCTAATATTTACAGAGGGTAACACGCTGATATTTAGTCCTGCAGTTATGACAGTAATGTCGGCAGACATCATAATAAGTACTCTCGCCCCTACTTTAGTTGCAGAGATTCAGAGAAGGCTATAGTCAATGGAGAATGCTGCAAAGCTAATTAGAAGAACATATGTAGATATAGACCCAGACATAGCAGAGTTGCTGAAGGAGGATGAGGATGCCATCATAGACATTAATGTATTATTTGATGGCACTTGGCACAAGAGAGGATTCACTTCCAACTACGGGATAGGTGTGTGCATAGACATTGTAACACGTCTACTGATTGACTATCAGGTGTTGTCTTCATACTGCCATGCATGTGTGATGAAGAGTGGAATTACTGAGGAGTTCCAGGAATGGAAGCAATGGAAGGATTCACATGCAGATGACTGTGTTCAATACTTCTCAGGTTCGAGCAAAGCAATGGAGCAGAAAGCAGCTCAGATCAGTCAGTCGCCAACATTTTCATTACACCGAGATGCTCTCAGATGGTGACAGTACTGCATACAAGGCAGTTGTCAAATTAGATCCCTACCCAGGCATTAAGATAGGGAAACTAGAATGCATCAATTTCGCCCACAAGAGGATGAACAGTGCTTCAAAAACTTAGTTCAGAGAAACACCTTGGGGGGAGAGGTGTAGGGAAACTCACTGCACAAAAATGTAAGAGTCTGCAAAACGATTACAGAGGCGTGTTTTTTGATATCCAGGGTGATGAAGAAGCCATTAAGAATACTATCTGGGCTGGTCTTGTTCATTCCATGTCAACAGACGGAATGTCTAATCACAGTAGATAGTCGTCATCTTGGTGCTGGTACCAGCAAGCCCTAGAAAATGGTGAAGATCACAAAAACCATGGAGGCCATAGATTTTTTTTATAGAGAGGTCGCACTGAAAATGGTACCTCTATATCATAAGATGTCAAATGATAACCTCCTCAAAAGAATGCAGCACAGAGGAACCCATGTCTAAACTCTAATATGGTTGCAATGCCCCAAAACTGTTTTCGTGGGCAAAAGCATTGACACAGCAGGCAGTATAGTAGTAGCCACGTTCAATGAGGGAGCCGATGCTATATCAAATGTGATGGACAAATTTTGGCTTAACAGCACTTTGGTGACACTATAAGCAATCAGAGAGGAGGATGCGAGGTGTGTTGTGAGAGCTGATGCTGCTTCAATGGAGTGTACCAAGCGTAGGCACAGGTCCCATGACCAAGAAAGTAAACCGGCACCAGCAACAACTCAAAGAGGGCCTTACATATGAGGCAGGCATAGCTGATTAATGTACTGCACATTTCACCAGTCATACAAAAGCCTTGTATGTGACAAATTGAGCAAAGTGATATGAGAATTTGCCAGAAACTGCAGATTTGCCCAAAAGACCAGTATTCAAAACATATACTCTATTGCTTGAAAATTATATATTTGTAAAATATATATTTGATGTTTGTCAGTTTAGAAGTGATATATGAATAAGATATTAATTAATGTGACATAAATGGTCATATTTATGGAAAGTACATTTTAATTGCATTAGCCTATCTTTATCGGCCATTTCTCAAAATGACATGTTTCCCGTGCGCCAATTCATTTTTCTTAGTCTTCAAAGGACGCACATTCACATTATTTCACACACATGTTCTTAGGTCTTATAGTCAGACTTATACAGAGGCTTTTTATATCTTGTGTAATTTTATCTGTTTTCAAAATATGCATCCGTCATACATGTGAATAGTGTTTAACCCTTGTGTGGTGTTTTTGTTATTCACCCAATGTTTGCAGGTCTGATGGACCCACAACATTATTGGGTTTTTAAAAAAATACATCCATAACAACTTACGTAAAAAAATGTAATACTTAGATGTTGACTTATAGAAATTACAAGCAATAGACAGCATGCATGGTTAATATTGGTAATTTACCTCTAATAGATCACGTTTATAATCAAGACATGGGTGTCACGTCCTGACCAGTAAAGGGGTTATTTGTTATTGTAGTTTGGTCAGGATGTGGCAGGGGGTGTTTGTTTTATGTGGTTCGGGGTTTGTTGGGCTATGTACTTATGTAGAGAGGTGTTTGTTTTATGTGTTCAGGGGTTTTTTGGTCTATGTTCTATGTTAGTGTATTTCTATGTTCAGTCTAGTCTATATATTTCTATGTTTAGTTCATTGGATTGACCTTCAATTGGAGGCAGCTGTTCCTCGTTGCCTCTGATTGAAGGTCCTATGTATAGGGGTGTTTTTGTAATGGGATTTGTGGGTAGTTGTTTCCTGTTTTGTGTCTGTGTACCTGACAGGACTGTTTAGTGTCGTTCGTTGTTTTTTATACGTGATTTGTTTGTTTTTCCTTCTTTTGAGTTAATAAAGAAGATGAGTATACACGTTCCCGCTGCACCTTGGTCCAATCCTTACGATGTCCGTTACAGAACTACACACCACCAACGGACCAAGCAGTGGGGTAAGGAGCTGGAGAGGAGCTATCGGGAGTCATTGACCTGGGAGGAGATCCTAGCCGGAGCGGGACCATGGAGGAAGGCTGGAGAGGACTGGGAGTTTTTGTTGGAACACGGTTGGAATGGAAGCCTGAGGCAGCCCCAAAAAAACTTTGGGGGGGGGGCACACGGGTAGTTTGGCTGGGCCAGGGTTGAGCCCTAAGCCAACTCCCTGTGCTTACCAGAGGCAGTGTGGTACTGGTCAGGCCCCGTGCTATGGGGTGATGCGCACGGCGTCGAGGCCAAGCATCCACAGGCCGGTATGCTCGGTGCCAGCGTCCTGCATTTGCCGGGGGGAAGCGTGCACCCAGCCAGTAAGGGTGGGGCCAGTCCTGCGCTCGAGACCGCCAGTGCGCCTTCACGGCCCAGTGTATCCAATTCCCGCTCCCCGCACTAGCCCTGAGGTGCGTGTCTCCAGTCTGGCGTCTCCAAAGCCAGCACCACGTATCAGGCCTTCAGTGCGTCAGCCCAGTCCAGGATGTCCTGTTCCTGCTCCTCGCACTAGCCTTGGGGTGCGTGTCTCCATTCTGGTACCTCCACTACCAGCCCCACGCACCAGGCCTCCAGTGCGTCAGCCCAGTCCAGCTCGTCCTGCTCCTCGCACTAGCCCTGTGGTGCATGTCCTTAGTCTGGCACGTCCTAAGCCAGCTCCACGCATCAGGTCTTCAGTGCGCAGTCCCCGTCCAGAGCTTCCGGCGACAGTGCCTCGTCCAGAGCTGTCCGGCGACAGTGCCTCGTCCAGAGTGTCCGGCGACAGTGCCTCGTCCAGAGTGTCCGGCGACAGTGCCTCGTCCAGAGTGTCCGGCGACAGTGCCTCGTCCAGAGTGTCCGGCGACAGTGCCTCGTCCAGAGTGTCCGGCGACAGTGCCTCGTCCAGAGTGTCCGGCGACAGTGCCTCGTAGAGAGACGGCCCGCGGTCCGGAGCCGAGAGAGACGGCCCGCGGTCCGGAGCCGAGAGAGACGGCCCGCGGTCCGGAGCCGAGAGAGACGGCCCGCGGTCCGGAGCCGAGAGAGACGGCCCGCGGTCCGGAGCCGAGAGAGACGGCCCGCGGTCCGGAGCCGAGAGAGTCGCCCTGCGGTCCGGAGCCGAGAGAGTCGCCCTGCGGTCCGGAATCGGCGCAGCCAGAGTCGCCCTGCGGTCCGGAATCGGCGCAGCCAGAGTCGCCCTGCGGTCCGGAATCGGCGCAGCCAGAGTCGCCCTGCGGTCCGGAATCGGCGCAGCCAGAGTCGCCCTGCCGTCCGGAATCGGCACAGCCAGAGTCGCCCTGCGGTCCGGAATCGGCGCAGCCAGAGTCGCCCTTTAGCCCGAGGTCTCCAGCGACGCACATCAGCCCGAGGCCTCCAGCGACGCACAGCAGCCCGAGGCCTCCAGCAACGCACATCAGCCCGAGGTCTTCAGCGATGCGCCATAGCCCAGAGACTTCGGGAGGGGTAAAGTTTAATGAGTATTTAGCGGGGGTGGACAGGGTAGGTTGGGGATTAAGGCCGGACCCTGAGCCACCTCCGTAGTAGGGGGTTTGGGGAGGGGGGGGGGGGGGTGTAGCACAAAAACCGTCGGTGACGGTGGCCACCCTCCCTTTAGTTGGGGATTATTTTTTGTTTGTGTTTAGAGTTATTGGATTAGGTTTTGTTGTTTTAGGTGCATCCGGGGTCTGCACCTTTGGGGGGGGTACTGTCATGTCCTGACCAGTAAAGGGGTTATTTGTTATTGTAGTTTGGTCATGACGTGGCAGGGGGTGTTGTTTTATGTGTTCCGGGGTTTTTTGGTCTATGTTCTATGTTAGTGTATTTCTATGTTCAGTCTAGTCTATATATTTCTATGTTTAGTTCATTGGATTGACCTTCAATTGGAGGCAGCTGTCCTCGTTGCCTCTGATTGAAGGTCCTATGTATAGGGGTGTTTTTGTAATGGGATTTGTGGGTAGTTGTTTTGTGTCTGTGTACCTGACAGGACTGTTTAGTGTCGTTCGTTTTTTTTTTATACGTGGTTTGTTTTTCCTTCATTTGAGTTAATAAAGAAGGTGAGTATATACGTTCCTGCTGCACCTTGGTCCAATCCTTACGACGCCCGTTACAATGGGTGTAATAAATCATGTTTTCTTGAACAAATATAAAAAAAATAATGTTTTCATCACTATTGATGTTTATTGCTTTGAATTGAACAAATTGGAAGGACACATTTTACATACAGTATTTTATGGAAATGATAAATGAGCCCCATTGAACACAAATTAAGGCCGGTCTACACAACACAAGGGACAGAGTTTTGCTGTGTGTGTGTTGTAAATATTATATGTAGCGCTTTCTCATTGCTCATCTCTTTAAGGATTCACATGTGAGGCCATGTGCTAAATAGTCAGTTAGGTAGTGTAGTAAACAACCAAAGATTTCAAGACTAAAAGGGGTTTAAGTAGTAGCCTACAATAAGGACAAACTCTAGGTAAAACTACACTTTATCTAGTCCTAGGCCTGCATCCTAATTTGACTTTGAATGTATTCGTATAAATATTTTATAATTATTAGATGATGCTTACCCAGACATTTGTCTAAATTGTTGGGTCATGTGAAAGAAATGCTCTAACCACCCCCGAGCCACATCTAGCTAAGTGGATGGGTCAATATTGTCTAGACATGTACACATGTTCCTGAAATTCAATATATGGCCGTAATTACCCTCAGACAGACCTCGCTAACTTGATAGGTCATGTAATCATTCACTTGCGAAGTGGAGTCTTTTGTTTAGACATGTAGCTAGCTACCTAAACCATAAACCCAACCTATAGCTACAGTACAAACAGATTGTGAGGTAGTATGAATCTGCAGGTAGCTAAAGCTAACCAACTTGGTTCAATGTTAGCTAGCTAAAATTAGGCTATAACTAGCAATGCAAATGGCTTTCTGAGATACAAATAATATTGCTACACAGATCATACACGTAACATTCGCTAGCTAGCTAACAGTACGCTTTAACTTGCAATGAAAATAACTTTCGGACAAAATTAGAAACGTATAATATCTGAAAATGTAGCTAGACTCTTACCCATACACATTGTTGACTGTTTCACAGCAGCGTGTCTTTTCTGTTTGGTTTGTAGCTAGCTACAGCTTGTTTGGCCTGTTGTGTCAAGTCACTCCGATTCACACTGACCTTGTGCAGAAAAGTAGTCCATTACAACTTTTTCCCACTGATCTTTGTCAATTGTGCCTGCTAAATTCTGGGCAGCACTGTTGTCGAGAGCAGTAGCAACACTTCTGCAGATCTCTATGGCTAATGTTGTATCTGTCAAAAAAGCTGCGGTAGCAAGGATTATCTACACATACTGAGCAGCTCATGTTATAGTGCTACATGGCAGACCAATCTGAACTCATCTCTCAGCACGTCCAGCCCATTTATTGTCTCAGCCAATCACGGCTAGTGGGGCTAAATCAACTAGGCTCCTAATTTAACAAATGTATTCGTATTTACAGATGGCATACACGTTTGTTATTAAGGCACATGAAAATTCACATGTTGCAGAAGGCATTTCTGCAACAAAAAAAATGCATTTTGATAATAAAATATAAATAAAATGTCCAACTGCCTCTCCTGTGAAGTGCGACATACACCTAGCTTCTTGAAATGGGTCATATATTATATAAAGTGGGTGTCATTTAAGATAATTATTTGAAGTTAAACAATAAAGATGCAAGTAATGCACCTTACATGGGATTTAGCAAACTTCACAATATGAAGATTCTGGGGAACGAGACCATGGGTGATACATTGTTAAAGACACCAGAAAAACTTTAGACTAAAGGGCAACAATCCATTCTGGTGATCCAAAGACACTGTAGACTGAGCCAGAGAGTTAAAGCCCCAAGCCATGCACTAAAAAAATAAGTGGAGGTGGATGGAGAGGGATAGGGGAGGAGGAGAGTTTCTGGTCAGGGAGGAACGAGCGTGCACACAATGTTTTCGCCAGGGGTAAAAGACCTGCAGGGGCTGCGAGGAGAGCGATGTAGCCTGTCTGGCAGGTGATGGCCATTAAAAACAAAGACGCCTCTGCTGTCAAGCTTCCTCCCCCTTGCTTTTTCTCAATGTGCTAGTGTGGGCAGGCAGACGGATGGACAACTAAGGCAGATCTTTCAGGCCATCGGTTGATTCCACCTCATTAACCGCTGGAGCCTTTCCCTAATTGGATTCCCCGACACTGACTGTCTTGATGAGACTCGTCTTTAGTTTTTTCGTCGTTAGTCCATTCTGAAACCTCTGATATGCTCCCTTTCTTATTTCTTGACCGAGCACATACCTGGTGGTTAGCCTCTCGTAACCCTGCTCTTTTTTTACATAAAGGGTTTTGGGAAATGTGGTATTTTAGGCTCACGTGCCTCATTTTAGCACCCTAAACTGAACCAGCTCACTAAAGGCATTTCTTTACAAACCTACAGTATAAGATTATCACTCTAGCTTTGCCACTATCCCGCTCTGTCTGTAATTATATAATTCAAAAGAAGTGGGTGAGAGAGGACTTTAGATGGTATAACACATGCAGCACTGAATTTTTGTTATTAAGCAGGCAAGCTTCAGTAGCACATCTTAGTAATGATTCACCCTCCTTTAAACTCTCACAGTTCCCTTGAATGAACATAAACACCAGCTACATGCGTGAGGTCAGTTAAACAGGTAAATTAAACTTCCATTTAGGCCTCTGATAAAAGGCAGTGTCATTAACCTTCAAGTATAATTGGTCTGTCATTTGTGCAATGGAATCTCACAGCCGTTGCACTCTGTGAAACTAGGGGTAAAATCAAACAGTGATGTTACACATAATGTAACAAGGGAGAGCATGATCGCTCACATGGAACATACTGACCGCATTGTGATGTGTGAAAGAGGCATATCATCACTTTTCCAGCTCATGGCCATACAGGGAGTTGATTTACTTTATTGCACTCAAACCTCCATTGGCCACAGCACATTTGTCCTGAAAAGCATTACTCAAGGTTGTGAAAACATTTTGCCTCCAGTTATATATATATAAAACGACATCTCTCATGGCACAGTAGCTAGATTTATTGGCATGTTGAATGTATATGTTTCTAATGAAGAGCTTGTTAATTTAAGATGTCTTTGGTAAATAATTGGTCTAGCCTAAACTCCAAAATGAAAAAAAATTATAGTAATCGCCTTTAAGTGTGGACTGTAATTATGCATACTGGATGAACTGGTACCTTATGCTACACTTCAAATGTTCTGTTTTTGAGTCTGGGAGAGAACGTATAGGCCTTGGCGATACTGTTGGTTCATTGATTGAACTTAAAATTAGTTCATTTGAAATTAATTTTTTATTAAAAAAAATATATTTTCATAATTAATAGACTGACACATTACCTTTAGCTACAGAATATCCCACCATGCTTTTCCATCTCCTCTCCCGCTCTCCTTCATTCCTTTCTCAAGCGCGCAGAGAGAGGGTGTCAGTGTCCATGTATAGGTGATGAGGAAAAGGAGTCAATCGCAGGACACTGAACTGAGTAAAACATAAGTAATTTACTCAAATAAAATTTTTGCATACAAAATACATGCAGGGAAAACAAGAACTACAAACACAACGAACAATACCAACAGTAAAATAATAACGCACAAAACATCACGATGACCAGAGGGTTTAAATAGGAAAGTAATCATAACAAAAAGGGAACCAGGTGTGAACAATCAAGACATAACCAATCGACAAAGAAACATGGATCGGTGGCAGCTAGAAAGCCGGTGACGATGACCACCGAACGCCGCCCGAACAAGGAGAGGCACCAACTTTGGCGGAAGTCATGACAGAGGGGCTGTTAACAGTTTGTTGAAATATGTTTAGTTGTGAAAACATGTTACTATCAATGTTCCAAAACAGATTTCACTTGATTTCCCTAACTTCTTATGGATCAAATCCCGTTAACGGGAACGATTTGACAACATCCGGTGAAATGGCCGTGTCAGATTTTAAAAAGGCTTTACGGCAAAAGCAAACCATGCTATTATCTGAGGACAGCACCCCATCAAACAAACACAGACAATCATATTTCATCCCGCCAGGCGCGACACAAAACTCAGAAATAACGATATTGTCAGTGTCCGTGTATTGGCGATGAGAAATAGAGTCAATCGCAGGACACCGAACTGAGTAAAACAGACGTATTTACTCTAGAAAAAAACTCATCATACAAAATCCACGCAGGGATAAAACAATAATGACAAACTTAACTAACACGACCAACAGTAAAACAATAACGCACAAAACATCATGATGACCAGAGGGTTTAAATAGGGAAATAATCATAACGAAATGGGAACCAGGTGTGAACAATCAAGGCATAACAAATGGACAAAGAAACATGGATCGGTGGCAGCTAGAAAGCCGGTGACGATGACCACCGAATGCCGCCCGAACAAGGAGAGGCACCAACTTAGGCGGAAGTCGTGACAGCTCCGCTCTCTCCACTGGCTTCCAGTTGATGCTCGCATCCGCTACAAGACCATGGTGATTGCCTACGGAGCTGTGAAGGGAACGGCACCTCCATACCTTCAGGCTCTGATCAGGCCCTACACCCAAACAAGGGCACTGCGTTCATCCACCTCTGGCCTGCTGGCCCCCCTACCTCTGAGGAAGCACAGTTCCCGCTCAGCCCAGTCAAAACTGTTCGCTGCTCTGGCACCCCAATGGTGGAACAAGCTCCCTCACGACGCCAGGACAGCGGAGTCAATCACCACCTTCCGGAGACACCTGAAACCCCACCTCTTTAAGGAATACCTAGGATAGGATAAAGTAATCCTTCTAACCCCCCCCCCTTAAAAGATTTAGATGCACTATTGTAAAGTGGTTGTTCCACTGGATATCATAAGGTGAATGCACCAATTTGTAAGTCGCTCTGGATAAGAGCGTCTGCTAAATGACTTAAATGTAAATGTAAATATAATTCATGCCTTACCTTTGACGAGCTTCTTCTGTTGGCACTCCAATATGTCCCATAAACATCACAAATGGTCCTTTTGTTTGATGAATTCCGTCGTTATATATCCAAAATATTCATTTATTTGGCGCGTTTGATCCAGAAAAACACCGGTTCCAACTCGCGCAACATGACTAAAAAATATCTAATAAGTTACCTGTAATCTTTGTCCAAACAACTTTCCTAATACAACTTTAGATATTATTTTACGTAAATAATCAATCAAATTTAAGACGGATAAACTGTGTTCAATACAGGATGAAAACAAAGTGGAGTGAGCTTTCAGGTCGCGTGCCTCTAACAAACAGTACACTTCACTCGACCCTCATTCTGAACTGCCCTACTTATTAATTTCTCAAAAGAAAAACATCAACCAATTTCTAAAGACTGTTGACATCCAGTGGAAGCGATAGGAACTATTGAAAATAGAATGACCTCAACAACAAAAAAAATCCTGGTTTGTCCTCGGGGTTTCACCTGCCAAATAAGTTCTGTTATACACAGACATCATTCAGACAGTTTTAGAAACTTCAGAGTGTTTTCTATCCAAATCTACATATCCTAGCTTCTGGGCCGGAGTAGCATGCAGTTTACTTTGGGCACGCTTTTCATCCGGACATGAAAATAGTTGGAGAGCCCATGACATAGAGTTTGGGCATAATATCACTTGTCATGCAGGGAGAGGCTGCATGCTCCTCAAACAGTGGTTGATGTGTGGAGCGAAATATCCAGAGTAGCCTACCTGGCATGAGTGAAAAACGAACCAGCGAAAGTGGCCTCCACTCGCTATTTAAGTGCATATGGATGACATTTTTTCCAAAGCCCCTATTTGTGCCCATTTCATATGAACTAATTTTACATATTAGTATAGATTAAATTCAGAATAGTCTGATGGGTGGAAAATATGATCACTTGATAAGACAACAGCTAGTGCAGCCTCAAAGTCAAGGATCAGAGCGCAAGCTTTTTTTGCATCTTTCTCAAATCATCAATAACCTGTTTAGGATAGGGGGCAATATTTTCACGGTCGGATAAAAAACGTACCCGATTTAATCTGGTTATTACTCCTGCCAAGAAACTAGAATATGCATATAATTAGTAGATTTGGATGGAAAACACCCTAAAGTTTCTAAAACTGTTTGAATGGTGTCTGTGAGTAGAAAAGAACTCATATGGCAGGCCAAAACCTGAGAAGATTCTATATGGGAAGTGCCCTGTCTGACCATTTCTTGGCCTTCTGTAGCCTCTTTATCGAAAATACAGGATCTCTGCTGTAACGTGACATTTTCTAAGGCTCCCATTGGCTCTCAGAAGGTGCCAGAACATGGAATGATAACTCTGCAGTCTCTGAGCGAAAAACAGTAGGGGTTTTGAAGAGTGCTCCTTCTGAGAACAATGACACTGGTGTGTGCGTGCATGTGAAGACTCAATTTTCTTATTTCAATGTTTGAATGGATACAACGTCTCCCGGTTGGAATATTATCGCTATTTTACGAGAAAAATCGCATAAAAATGTATTTTAAACAGCGTTTGACATGCTTCGAAGTACGTTAATGGAATATTTACAATTTTTTTGTCACGATACGCGCCGGCGCGTCACCCTTCGGATAGTGTCTTGAACGCAAGAACAAAATGCAGCTATTTGGATATAACTATGGATTATTTGGAACCAAAACAACAATGGGTGTTGAAGTAGAAGTCCTGTGAGTGCATTCTGACGAAGAACAGCAAAGGTAATCCAATTTTTCTTATAGTAAATCTGAGTTTGGTGAGTGTCAAAATAGCTAGCCGTGTTGGCCGAAAAGCCATTTTAAAATCGGACACTGCGATTGCATAAAGGAGTTCTGTATCTATAATTCTTAAAATAATTGTTATGTTTTTTGTGAACGTTTATCGTGAGTAATTTAGTAAATTCACCGGAAGTTTTCGGTGGGTATGCTAGTTCTGAACGTCACATGCTAATGTAAAAAGCTGGTTTTTGATATAAATATGAACCTGATTGAACAAAACATGCATGTATTGTATAACATAATGTCCTAGGAGTGTCATCTGATGAAGATCATCAAAGGTTAGTGCTGCATTTAGCTGTGGTTTTGGTTTTTGTGACATATATGCTAGCTTGAAAAATGGGTGTGTGATTATTTCTGGCTGGGTACTCTTTCGTTTCTTTAGACCTACCTAAAGTAAATAGGTAGGTATAATATTCAATTGATTTATTAGACTTTATTAAATGTAGATGTTCCAAAGGCACGCATTAGAGGTTTGTATGCGGCTTGTTTGTGTTAATTAACGGTCAATTACCATGAGACCAGCAGACTTTTGCATGACAATAACGTGCCGACAAAATTTAATGACCACCAAACAGCCCTACATCAGACCTTCTCATTGACAGTGGTGACCTCACATTGTAACCTGGCAGTGATTCTTCAGATGGAAAGGCCTCCATGGCAATGGTTGGAACTGTGTAGATCTCCTGAGCTCCAAGTTGCAGTGTGTGCACTGGACTTTCTGAACCCAGGCATACCCCAAAATAAGTGGTTGACTTAATATATTATACTATGCGTTCTCCTGGCATCCACCAAACCAAGATTAATCCGTCGGACTGCCAGATGGTGAAGTGTGAATCCACTGCTCCAAAGTCCAATAGCAATGAGCTTTACACCACTCCAGATGACGCTTGGCATTGCGCATGGTGATCTGAGGCTTGTGTGCGGCTTCTCGGCCATGGAAAACCATTTCATGAAGCTCCAAAAGAACAGTTATTGTGCTGACATTGCTTCCAGATACAGTTCAGAACTCGGTAGTGAGTGTTGCAACCTAGGAGAGATGATTTTTACGCGCCATGTGCTTCAGCACTCGGCAGTCCCATTCTGTGAGCTTGTGTAGCCTACCACTTCAAGGCTGAGTCCTTGTTGCTCCTAGAAGTTTCCACTTCAGAATAACAGCACTTAGAGTTGACTGGGCAGCTGTAGTAGGGCAGAAATTTGAACGGACTTGTTGGAAAGGTGGCATCCTATGACGGTGCCATGTTGAAAGTCACTGAGCTCTTCAGTACTGGCCATTCGTTTGTCTATGGATATTGCATGGCTGTGTGCTCGATTTTATACACCTGTCAGCAACGGGTGTGGTTGAAATTGCTGAATCCACTCATTTGAAAGGGTGTCCACATCTGTGTTGGATGATATGCACCTCTCGTAGGAAAACAATCTGAGAATATCTCACAGACAACTGAGGAGGAGTGGTCATCCTTTTGTATGATTAAGAGTTGGAAGAGAAAAGGTAACTTGCCCAAAACATTACTAATGCCATTTTTCATAACTTGGGGGCCTATAATTGGTGTGGACACCGAAATTATGATTGGAAATCGAGTTTGTAATGAAGAGACAAGCTCTACTTATCAAAGTCTATTGTTGACCAAATTGCAGTAATTGACTGAACAGTGTATGCACTCAGGGCCAGATTAATGCAGGGGCATCAAGACTCTTGAAATAATGTTCTATCGACAGATGATTCAAAAGTATAACTTTTTGATTCAAAAGTATAGCACTGCATTCCACAGTAAGAACCTCATAACAACGGTCAAGCATTGTGGTGGTTGTGTAATAGTTTGGGGATGCTTTGCTGCCTCAGAACCTGGATGGCTTGCCTTAATAGAAGGAACCATGAATGACGCTCTGTATCAGAAAATTCTACAGGAGAACGTCAGGCCATCCGTCTGTGAGCTGAAGCACAGCTGGGTCATGCAGGAAGACAATGATCCAAAACACAAAATCAAGTCTACATGAAAATGAAAATGGCTAAAAAGCAACATATTTGAAGATTTGGAAGTCCAGACCTAATCCCAATTGAGAGGTTGTGGCAGGACTTGAAACAAGCAGTTCATGCTTGAAAACCCACAAATGTCGCTGAGTTACAGCACTTCTGCATGGAAGAGTGGGACAAAAACTGGGGGGCCCTGTCTTGATTGGGTAACTGATTAATACAATTATATAAACTGCATAATAAATACATATGACTGGTCTAGAGCTGAACCCAATTAGTCGACTGGTCCATTGTTTGCTCATTAGGCTGTTGGCCGACAGAGATTGTTTTAGTCTAGCAGTAACAAATCTACAGCGGCTTGCCAAAGTATTCACCCCCCTTGGCATTTTTTCCTATTTTGTTGCCTTACAACCTGGAATTAAAATAGATTTTTGGGGGGTTTGTATCATTTGATATACACAACCGGACTACCACTTTCAAAATGCAAAATATGTTTTACTGTGAAACAAAGACAAAAAAAATAAGACAAAAAACAAATTGAGCGTGCATAACTATTCACCCCCCAAAAGTCAATACTTTGTAGAGCCACCTTTTACAGCAATTACAGCTACAAGTATCTTGGGGTAGTTCTCTATAAGCTTGGCACATGTGCCACTTAGATTGCACACAGGTGGACTTTATTTAACTAATTATGTGACTTCTGAAGGTAATTGGTTGCAGCAGATCCTATGTAGGGGCTTCATAGCAAAGGGGTTGAATACATATGCACACACCACTTTTTCGTGGTTTTTTGTATAATTTTTTTAAACAAGTAATTTGTTTCATTTCACCAATTTGGACTATTTTGTGTGTCCATTACATGAAATCCAAATAAAAATCCATTTCAATTACAGGATGTAATGAAACAAAATAGGAAAAAGGCTAAGGGAGGTGAATACTTTTGCAAGGCACTTATGAATATTTGTTCCCATTTCATTGAACTAATCTATAGTGGAGGCCTAGACTAAAAGGCAATTTATGCTTGATCCCAAAATGTGGTTGGAGGTTCCATATGGAGGGTGTGACGTAGTTTCTTGGCCTCCAGAGGCATGTAAAGGCCAAATCGATCTCCCTACTGCATCTCCAATTTGTAACAATGCGGAGGGCTCTGTATAGCTCTGCATTGACATGATTGGTTGACAGTAGATGGGGGTGGTACATCGGGTAGAAAACAAACTCACTTCCTTGAAAGCAAAGCAAGCTAACAAAGTCTGTTTTTGAGAATTTCAATAGTTCCTCAATGTATTTAAAAAATCTTTCCAGCTCTCTCCCTTTCGATAACCACTCAGTGTAAAAGGGAAGAATTATCCTGTGGAAACATCATAAAATAGGCCTACCTGACTACTCATTTTCAGTGCTTGACTTTGAAATTGGTTCTGGTACTGGTACTGTTTTTATTTAGGTGCAGGAGCTCCACAATACTTTTGAGCTGATATTCTATAAGAGGAACAGGAGCTCAAGCAGTAGAACATTTGAGGTGCCGGTGCTCAGCTCCAGTGAGATCCTGCCCAAGTCAAGTACTGCTTCTTATCCCTTGCGCAAATACCCTACAGCTGTGTCTGCTCACTGGCAGTGGAAATTCTGAGGGCACAGAATATTTTATACAATGTTGCAAGTTCGCTAGTGCAAGCTTCTTGGCGGACCCAAGTTAATAGTTGATACAATGTTTCAAGTTCATTGCAGACAGGCCATGTGTAGCCAATGTGATTTCTATGATATTTCTATATGTCAGGATTGCATTGTTATACTCAACAATCTCACATCTAAAACTCTGAAGCGGCAATGGTGAACATCCACCTTGCGTGCCCTGCCGAATTAGTGGTGGATATCAAAGGCACATAAAATAGTAACATGCCGAAAGAAAAGACATGCACACCTTGAATCGTTATAACAACTAATGACATACTTTTGCAACAGGTTCCTCTACAAAAGAGCATTTAAAATCTACCATGATTAGTTTTGTCACTTCATGGCCTACAGGCTTTATCAGTCATTAATATGCAAGATGTGCAATTGTTTGGTGGAGCTTAATTGTCATAACTGTCACCTCTACTCCTGCTCCCCCTTTCCGGCGCTCGATGTGTCTGGTCTACTAACCACTGGTCCTGGCAACCCCAAATTATTCATACCTGGCAACCCTCATTACACAATATAAAATTGTCTACATTCCAGTGGTTGCTGTGGAGAAATCCCTGTGGTTTTCGATTCTCCAGCCACGTCCTTCATGATCCCTCCCAGAGGGAAATGAATGTCAAACAAAGTACTGACAAAATGTCTTCATTTGCATTCCTCTGTCATAGTCCTGTCTGCATGGGCCTTAAGCTCTTCTTTTCAAAGGTCAACATCTGGTCATGGCGCACTGTTTTCGTGTTGGAGTGCACAGCCTAAGCCCAGTAATAGGAAAGGGCTGGGGCCTGCCAAAATTGTTTCAAATTTGGATTTACCTGTCAGGACATATGGTGTGTTGGGAGAAGGATCTCCTGCTGAACATTTGCTTTGAGTGCAACGACCTTCCCTAACCTCTGTCTCATACTTGTAAAAGTACATATCTGTTACCGGTTATAGGCTAAAATAATGAATGGTCATAGTCAGGGATATCAGACCTTGTAATGTATTAAAGGCCAGGTTTACAGGGAAATGGACGGTATCAAGTGGCGGGGTTGCAGTTTTGTTTTTTCGGCGGCCCTTAAGACAGGGATATTTTCCTATGTCTTTACGTTAATGATAGATCAGGGGAAAACAGGAGACCCAAGTCAGACAATCTGATCAAAGTGGTGTAGGCTGATTGGTGGTGGTGCTCATGCATCCTATTACTCATAAGTTATGTAACAAGCTAAGGTGACAACAATGCCTGCCATTGACGTTTCCCAATTTCTTTGAATGTTCAAAATCATAAAGCTTCAAAACATGTCATTTTTCGCTTGCCATAGCAGTCAGCTAGGTAGGTAGCAGTTTAGCTTTCTAGCACATTCACAAATGTGTTTGTAAACAATTAACAAGCTAATTAGCTACCACATGTTGTTGTCAAACTGTCAATAAATTAGCAACCAAAAACAGTCTAAAAACCACTTGAGGGCAAATAAATCAGATTTGACCATTCAGACAAATTATATCGCCAGCAATCAGATTTTATACCACCTACAAAAGGTGGTTTGAAATGTGGCTTGAAATATCGGATTCCATGTGCTTTTTGGCTATTCAGATTGCAGGAACAGATTCTAATCGGATATACAATTATTATGTTTTTGTCACGTAACGATAAATATGCTGAGAGTCGGGAAGGAAGTTCAGGGAGTGAACACATTCAATAAATAAATGAACAAATCAAGAACCAAGAACAGCGCACCAGCATGAAACAAAAACTATAACGCCTGGCGAAGGAACCAAAGGGAGTGACATAAATAGGGCAGGTAATCAAGGAGGTGATGGAGTCCAGGTGAGTGTCAATAAGCGCTGGTGCGTGTGACGATGGTGACAGGTGTGCATACTAATCAGCAGTCTGGTGACCTAGAGGCCAGAGAAGGAGTATGTATATGTGACATGTCACTTCAAACTGCCAGTGTGAATCTTGATCAAAATCTTGATGTGATTAGCCTGACTGAAACATGGCTTAAGCCTGATTAATTTACTCTGTTAAATGAGGCCTCACCTCCTGGTTACACTTACCCCACGCATCCCGCAAAGGCGGAGGTGTTGCTAACATTTATGATAGCAAATGTCAATTTCCCCCCCCAAAAAACTACATTTTCGTCTTTTGCGCTTCTAGTCATGAAATCTATGCAGCCTACTCAATCACTTTTTATAGCTACTGTTTACAGGCCTCCTGGGCCATATACAGATATCCTCACTGAGTTCCCTGAATTCCTATCGGACCTTGTAGTCATGGCAGATAATATTCACATTTTTGGTGACTTTAATATTCACATGGAAAAGTCCACAGACCCACTCCAAAAGGCTTTCGGAGCCATCATCGACTCAATGGGTTTTATTCAACATGTCTCCGGACCTACTCACTGCCACAGTCATACTCTGGACCTAGTTTTGTCCCATAGAATAAATGTTGTGGATTTGAATGTTTTTCCTCATAATCCTGGACTATCGGACCACCATTTTATTACATTTGCAATCGCAACAAATAATCTGCTCAGACCCCAACCAAGGATCATCAAAAGTCATGCTATAAATGCTTGGACAACCCAAAGAATCCTAGATGCCCTTCCAGACTCCCTCCGCCTACCCAAGGACGTCAGAGTGCCAAAATCAGTTAACCACCTAATTGAGGAACTCAATTTAACCTTGCGCAATACCCTAGATGCAGTTGCACCCCTAAAAACTAAAAACATTCGTCATAAGAAACTAGCTCCCTGGTATACAGAAAATACCCGAGCTCTGAAGCAAGCTTCCAGAAAATTGGAAATGAAATGGCTCCACACCAAACTGGATGTCTAATGACTAGCTTGGAAAGACAGTACTGTGCAGTATCGGGGAGCCCTCACTCTCACTGCTGCTCGAAAATAAGAACAATCCAAAATGTATTTTTGATACTGTCGCAAAGCTAACTAAAAAGCAGCATTCCCCAAGAGAGGATGGCTTTCACTTCAGCAGTAATAAATTCATGAACTTCTTTGAGGAAAAGATCATGATCATTAGAAAGCAAATTACAGACTCCTCTTTAAATCTGCGTATTCATCCAAAGCTCAGTTGTCCTGAGTCTGCACAACTCTGCCAGGACCTAGGATCAAGGGAGACACTCAAGTGTTTTAGCACTATATCTCTTGACACAATGATGAAAATAATCATGGCCTCTAAACTTTCAAGCTGCATACTGGACCCTATTCCAACTAAACTACTGAAAAAGCTGCTTCCTGTGCTTGGCTCTCCTATGTTGAACATAATAAACGGCTCTCTATCCATCGGATGTGTACCAAACTCACTAAAAGATGCAGTAATAAAGCCTCTCATGAAAAAGCCAAACCTTGACCCAGAAAATATTAAAGACTATCAGCCTATATCGAATCTCCCATTCCTCTCAAACATTTGTGAAAAAGCTGTTGAGCAACAACTCAATGCCTTCCTGAAGACAAACAAAGTATACATAACGCTTCAGTCTGGTTTTAGACCCCATCATAGCACTGAGCCTGCACTTGTGAAGGTGGTAAATTACCTTTTATTGGCATCAGACCGAGGCTCTGCATCTGTCCTCGTGCTCCTAGACCTTAGTGCTGCTTTTGATACCATCAATTACCACATTGATCTACACCAATTGGTCTACATGGACAAGTTCTGGCATGGTTTAGATCTTATCTGTCGGAAACATATCAGTTTGTTTCTGTGGATGGTTTGTCCTCTGACAAATCAACTGTAAATGTCGGTGTTCCTCAAGGTTCCGTTTTAGGAGCACTATTGTTTTCACTATATATTTTACCTCTTGGTGATGTCATTCGGAAACATAATGTTAACTTTCACTGCTATGCGGATGACACACAGCTGTACATTTCGATGAAACATGGCAAAGCCCCAAATTTGCCCTCGTTGGAAGCCTGTGTTTCAGACATAAGGAAGTGGATGGCTGCGAATCTTTTACTTTTAAACTCAGACAAAACAGAGATGCTTGTTCTAGGTCCCAAGAAACAAAGAGATCTTCTGTTGAATCTGACAATTAATCTTGATGGTTGTACAGTCGTCTCAAATAAAACTGTGAAGGACCTTGGCGTTACTCTGGACCTTGATCTCGCTTTTGACGAACATATCAAGACTGTTACAAGGACAGCTTTTTTCCATCTACATACTTTGCAAAAAATCTGAAACTTTCTGTCCAAAATTGATGCAGAAAAAAATAATCCATGCTTTTGTCACTTCTAGCTTAGACTACTGCAATGCTCTACTGTCCGGCTACCCGGATAAAGCACTAAATAAACTTCAGTTAGTGCTAAACATGGCTGATAGAATCTTGACTAGAACCAAAAAATGTGATCATATTACTCCAGTGCATGCCTCTCTAGAATGGCTTCCTGTTAAGGCAAAGGCTGATTTCAAGGTTTTACTGCTAACCTACAAAGCATTACATGGGCTTGCTCCTACCCATCTTTCCGATTTGGTCCTGCCGTACATACCTATACGTACGCTACGGTCACAAGACGCAGGCCTCCTGACTGTCCCTAGAATTTCTAAGCAAACAGTTGGAGGCAGGGCTTTCTCCTATAGAGCTCCATTTTTATGGAATTGTCTGCCTACCCATGTGAGAGACGTAGACTCGGTCTCAACCTTTAAGTCTTTATTGAAGACTCATCTCTTCAGTAGTTCCTATGATTTAGTCTGGCCCAGGATTGTGAAGGTGAACGGAAAGGCACTGGAGCAACGGACAGCCCTTGCTATCTCTGCCTGGCGGTTCCCTTCTGGGGAATCCACTGGGATTCTCTGCCTCTAACCCTATTACAGGGGCTGAGTCACTGGTGCTCTTTCATGCCGTCCCTAGGAGGGGTGCGTCACTTGAGTGGGTTGAGTCACTGACGTGATCTTCCTGTCTGTGTTGGCGCCACCCCTTGGGTTGTGCCGTTGCGGAGATCTTTGTCTCAGGATGGTAAGTTGGTGTTTGAAGATATCCCTCTAGTGGTGTGGGGGCTGTGCTTTGGCAAAGTGGGTGGGGTTATATCTTGCCTGTTTGGCCCTGTCCGGTGGTATTGTGGTCACAGTGTCTCCAGATCCCTCCTGTCTCAGCCTCCAGTATTTTTATGCTGCAGTAGTTCATGTGTTGGGGGGCTAGGAAGAGTCTGTTATATCTAGAGAATTTCTCCTGTCTCATCCGTTGTCCTGTGTGAATTTAAGTATGCTCTCTCTTTCTCTCTTTCTTTCTTTCTTTCTCTCTTTTTCTCTCTCTCTCTGGGGACCTGAGTCCTAGGACCATGCCTCAGGACTACCTGGCCTGATGACTCCTTGCTGTCCCCAGTCCACCTGGCGTGCTGCTGCTCCAGTTTCAATTGTTCTGCCTGCGGCTATGGAACCCTGACCTGTTCACTGGATGTGCTACCTGTCCCAGACCTGCGGTTTTCAACTCTCTAGAGACAGCAGGAGTGGTAGAGGTACTCTAAATGATCGGCTATGAAAAGCCAACTGACATTTACTCCTGAGGTGCTGACCTGTTGCACGCTCGACAACCACTGTGATTATTATTATTTGACCCTGCTGGTCATCTATGAACATTTTGGCCATGTTCTGTTATAATCTCCACCCCGCACAGCCAGAAGAGGACTGGCCACCTCTCATAGCCTGGTTCCTCTCTAGGTTTCTTCCTTGGTTCTGGCCTTTCTAGGGAGTTTTTCCTTGCCACCGTGCTTCTACACCTGCATTGCTTGCTGTTTGGGGCTTTAGGCTGGGTTTCTGTACAGCACTTTGAGATATCAGCTGATATAAGAAGGGCTTTATAAATATATTTGATTTGATTTGACAAGGCTGTGAAGCGATGGCATTGTTAGTGCTCAGGTTATGAGTGCGTTGGAAGAAAACAGATTAACCAAGATAAGTGGCAGGCTTCTTTTACCCTACAATCGTCTAGCGTGGTTTGGCCATCTATGCAAGGAAAATGACAGCATTGCTAAGCAAAAATAAATACTGCAAACCAAAACAAAGGAGTGAGAGAGAAAAAAAAGATGGATAAGCATTCCTAATCTAAAACGATTTTCCATTCTATGATCAATGAAATACATACTTGGAGTCATTTAGAGTGATGAAATGATTCAAGGCATACAACAGCAAGCAATAAATACAGGATGATTCATCTGAATGATAAAGCTGCTACAAACAAAAAGGATTTGAGGACTTATGGCTACACTGACTCCAAAAACATGCATTTAATTTTAGCATAATGCTACCCCGGAAAAAAATTACCCCATGTTAGATTGGCTGAGAAAAGAATAGGCCTATTCTGTTTTGACTGAGGAAGATTATTAAGTGGAGGTGAATCCAAAGAATGATCCAGTGCAATCTTAGATGAACACGTTGACATAGCAAGGGTTTTACAATGGAAAAGAATCACCAGATAACGTCATCAACCGTTACAAGGCTGTGTTGACATAAAAAACAGAACCTGCGAAAAGCATGACATCGACTGGAATACAAACCCCACCAGCGTCTCAGCTCTAAATCTTCTATTAATAGCATTTTGAAATGGCATGAAACTGATCATTCATCATGAGATAAAAATGCTGTTAGATTCCACTGGAGAAAACCGGCAAAACATGTGCATGCGTAATTACATGTTTGATTTGACACATTATTTGTAAAAGAGAATGGACATTTTACCATAGTTCTGAGTATCTGATTGGCTGACACCAGATTCATCTGGGACACGCCTCACATATCCTTTTTTGGAGTGGAATGTGCGTATGAACCATTTCAGTTTGTCGCATAGTTGTTACTGGTTATCTTTGCAGGAGCGATGGCCCTCCTGCAGTCTGTCGTGCGGTTTCTCATGCCTCTTGTTTGTGTTCCATGCACGTTTGGTTCTTCCACCAGCTGGTGCTTTTATACGCTCATAATGATGAACTGGCACCTGTGCCCTGGCGATTGGGTGTAGGAATGCCAGGCGCCAGGAAGGCTCCAACAACTGAGCCAATAGGGCCCATCTACCACCCAGCCACAGGGTCCTCTTCTCCATGCATCAAAGAAGGTACAGCCCTTGTGAAAGGGGTTCATTCTTTGAATTACAGCCAATATACAAGCCAACAACTTTCATACACTTGCTGCCCACACTCCAGCCACATGATCTGTAGAGACAAACACATACATTTGTTATCACATATTCTAAAAACTAGGGCTGTTCCCAACAAAAAAACAGCTCGGTCGACCAAGAGTTGTCTGTTCTTTTGACCAATTGATTGGTATACATTTTTAAACGTGTATTTTTCCATATATTGACACATCCTATGTGTTTTAATCAAATCAACTATATTCAGTGAGCTTGTGTGATGCTTTAAGCACCCGGTTTGATTAAATAACTAGAGGGACCAGCAATTGATTTGATTGTACTGGGCCGGCTCTGACTTGGTGCACTGTGTTAAAAAAAACACAGCGAGTGACTGTGACTAGCACCCGTTGTCTCTCTCTCCTCCCTGCTGCAGCAACCACCACACACCATTAGTGTTTATCGCGCTGTCTGTGTTGGTGAAGCAGCAACATAATTACAGCCATTTCTGACTGAAAAGTTCTGTTACCGAAATCCTTCATTTGTTTAGGAAAAACATTCCATATTCTCTCAACCCTTTCTCTTTACATGACACATGAACAAAGACCTATTCGCAAGGGACTAGTATTACTAGAGAACGTTGGTTATGTAATTATTACTACAGAAGGACGATTCGGATGGGATTCGTTTTTTTCTGAACTGTAATTCTTTATTTTTATTATTAGAACAAAAATGTGGGGCCATAGGTGGCGCTGTTTTAAGCAGTTAAACTTAAACCCTCATATCCGCCGCCACGTTTAATCTTTTTTCGTGCATTTGCCTCAACGTCTATCAGGATAGATTTTCCTCCATCTTGGACATTTTTGAAAACCTTTCAAAAACACTTATGTCCAAGATATGAGGTTTTTCCATTCATGTTTTGAGGTTGAACTTTAGCACGTATAGCACATAGGGCGCACCGATTGGTGTCACCTTGTTAGTCAGTATGTGTTACACCTGTGCCGGTTGCCATCTCGTTAGAGCGAAGCTGTTTCAACTGTGCTGGCCCAGGTGCTATTTAAGAGTGGCTGGCCCAGTCCTCTAGTTGTGTTGATAGATATGGAGGGTCAATACCTTTTAGTTGGCGCTCCCTATTTGATTTCTAGAAGAAAAAAAAAACATTCCTTTGTCTGATCTCCATGATTTATTTTTGATCTACCTTCTTGGTTTGCTCCCTGTCTTTAAGTTTGTAATGGGTTTTTCTTTTGTTTTGTTCCTGGTGGGTGTCTTTAGGTTCTAGTTGTTGTTGCTAGTCAAAATTCAGTGGACACCCCGATGAGTCTTTCATAACCCGTCCTAAAACCCCACCTTTTTTGTGTTCTCAGTGACTCTGTTATTTCCCCCTTCTTTTTGAGCAACAGTATTTGCTTGTCTTGCTGGGGAATGTAAATGTCGACAAAAACAAGCATCATTCTGGGTTATTGGATCTGAATCAACTCGACCCCAAAAGAGAAAAAGAAGCAAGCAAGAAAGACTGCTCATGACCAATCCAGAAAACGGATAAACATTGGAATTCATTTTAAAATGTGGAATAGTGCCGACGAAATGGCCACCGTTCTCAATGGTTTGTAGGTACTTGTTGGGTTGCGTTTTTAGCCTGCTAGGTACATTAGCTGATAACCTTAGTGGGTTCACCGCTAGTTAACACGGCTACTTAGCTAGCTAGCTAACCTCTTCTGTATTCTGACTGTTTTGTACTCAAAGGAATCTAATGATAGCTACATCATGTAGCAACACTGCATAAATCCCACAAGAAGCCCAATGCTTTTATTTCAACTAGCTAACGTTAGCTAGCTAGCTAAAGCTATATACGCAGATTGTTTACATGATAGTGTTTGGTTTGTAGATGATAATAGTAGCTTGCTGTAGTCAAATCTTTTTTCCCAGGACCACCCCAAAACATGTGTCTAGCTAGAAAATGGGGTACAGTAACATCACACAATGTATATTTCTCAGGGAGACACTCGTCGAGACAGTTTGATTTTGAGGGAACCTCAGGTTATAGAAGTTGAGGTTGTGGAAAAATGCTTTGTGATTCAATAATTATTTGGTTGGTAATCTACAAAAATAATTAGCTTCAGTGCCTTCAGAAAGTTTTCATACCACTAGACTTATTCCATATTTTGTGTTACATCCTGAATTCAAAATGTATTAAGCCCATCACCCATCTACACACAATACCCCATAATGATAAATTGAAAACATGTTTTTAGAAAGGTTTGGACATATAAAATAAATCTGAAACATCTCATTTACATAAGCATTCATACCCCTGAGTCAATACTTTGTAGAAGCACCTTTGGCAATGATTTACAGCTGTGAGACTTTCTGTGTAAGGCTCTAAGAGCTTTCAAATCCTGGATTGTGCAACATTTTGCCCATTAATCTTTTTGAAGTTCTTCAAGCGCTGTCAAATTGGTTGTTGATCGTTGCTAGACAACCATTTTCAGATTTAACTAAACTCTGTAACTCAGCCACTCAGAGACATTCACTGTCTTTTTGATAAGCAACTCCGGTGTAGATTTTGCTGTGTGTTCCAACTTATTGTCCTGCTGAAAGGTGAATTATTTTCACAGTATCTGGTGGAAAGCAGACTGAGCCAGGTTTTCCATTTATTTTTAATCCTGAAAAACTCCCCAGTCCTTAATGATTACAAGCATACCCATAACATGATGCACCCACTACTATGCTTGAAAATATGGGGAGTGGTACTCACTAATGAGTTGAATTGAATTTAACCCAAAAATACAGTGCCTTCAGAAAGTATTCAGACCCCTTGACTTTTTCCACATTTTGTTATGTTACAGCCTTATTCTAAAATGGATTAAACCACCAATCTACACGCAATAGCCCATAATGTCAAATCAAAAACAGGTTTCTATACATTTTTGCAAATGTATAAAAACAAACTGAAATCACATTTACATAAGTATTCAGACCCTTTACTTAGTACTTTGTTGAAGCACCTTTGGCAGCAATTACAGCCTCAAGTCTTCTTGGGTATGATGCTACAAGCTTGACACAACTGAATTTGGCAAGTTTCTCCCATTCTTCTCTGCAGATCCTCTTAAGCTCTGTCAGGTTGGATGGGGAGCAATGCTGCACAGCTATTTTCAGGTCTATCCAGAGATGTTCAATAGGGTTCGGGCTCTGGCTGGGTCACTCAAGGACATTCAGAGACTTGTCCCAATGCCAATCCTATTGGCTGTGTGTTTAGGGTCATTGTCCTGTTGGAAGGTGAACCTTCGCCCCAGTCTGAGGTCCTGAGCTCTGGAGCAGGTTTTCATCTAAGATCTTTCTGTACTTTGCTACGTTTATCTTCGCCTCGATCCTGACACGTCTCCCAGTCCCTGCCGCTGAAACACATCACCACAGCATGATGTTGCCACCATCATGCTTCACCGTAGGGATGGTGTCAGGTTCTGATTATCAGCTGTTGTCAAAGCCGAAAATAGTATGACATCTGAGCATTTAAAGTTTACTAGATTTTTGAAATGTCCCTCAATACAATGTTTTCCCCCTCATACTTATTAAACAGCCTACTATTTAAGACTCAAGTATGGGTATTCAGACATGACCAGTGCATAGCCTACTGGCTACAAAGTCACTTTGAAGGTTCGTAAAACTAACCCCAGATAGAGAGCTCTGAGGTTGCAGAACCAAGTCATTTTTTGACATCTTCGTGAGCTGGCACCTGTGTTGGGATCTAGTTAAGCATCTGAGTTAGCCGTCTGTAGGGTTACAAGGGCCACCATGTTGCATGCGCTCTGTTTCTTGTCCGACACTGCCCATCTGCTTGCGTTACCTCACTCCTGTCACTTTCAGAAATGTCACCCACGCCCTGACGGATAAGATGCACCCCTCCTTCCTCCCTCTGCCTTCCCCACTAAGATTGAAAACAGCTGCGGGATTGTGGGCCAGGTCCCTGATGTCTTTATCCTAACACTAATTTGCAGCGTCCTTCACGTTTGACATCCCTTCTTCACTTAGGCTGTTTGTTATTCTAGTCAGAGATGACTCTCGATTTCAGGCTTGCTCTCCCTCCCTTACTCTCCTCCCAAGGTCTCGTCTCCCAGTCTGGGTGGAAGTCATAATGAAGGCATCACCATTGAGGGATGTCTTCATATTCTCTCCATGGCCCTCTGCATATCAATTAATTGTTATCCCCTTTGGTGCCCAGGGCGTTGGGGAGTTTAAATGGATGTCCTACTGCATTATATTCATGCCTCCATATGTTTGGAAATCTAACCATGTTTTAGAACTTATTTATTTTTTGACTCTGCAAGTTTTTAATTTATCTTTCTCAGTATTGGAATCCCCTGAAAAAAATATGATTCTGCTATTTGAGAGGAAAGGAATGAGTCATTTCTGATTCTCATAAGGACACAGGTTCTATCAAAGCTAATTTATCCAAGCACATGTCAATATATTAAGAAATGTGATGCATCATTCTCTTGTTTTTCTTCTTCAACCATCTTTTGTTCAACTTTCCTCTCCTCTTCTTGTTGTTGCTATTGTAACCTTGAGATTCTTCTTTTGAATAATTTTCAGTTTTAGCTGAAGGGATGTGAGAAGCTTGTCTGAATTTCTTCATGTTTTGGCTGCCTTATACTCAGATTAAAAACAAATGCTTTTTTTCCGCAACTGGCTTTCTGCTTATGCCTTGGGGAACGTCCAGAGGGATATACTACCACGGAAGATAGATCTACTCCGAGTTCTCTAAAGATGGACTGCTTTGGTTACCTTCACATTCTTTCTCAGGCTTCATCTGTATTACGACGGTGGATATTGTTAGTCCGTATGCCGTTAACTTGCAGGCTTGTAACTGCATGTGCATGTCTCACGTGGCTAGTCGAACGCCAAACTCTTCATTGAGACAATGCTGAAACATCAATCCATGGGCGAGTCAGTGCCACGTTTAAATTTGTGCCAAAATCAAAACGAAAGAAAAGTTATCTTGCAAATTCAGCAGTCTACGTGTGAAATTGGCTTTTAGAAGTGCCATCTTTATTTTAGTACTTATTGATAATGCTCTCTTTGGTGTGCTTATCAATACACAAGCAGCCTTTTTCCAGGTACATAGTATAGGCTCTGCTCTCATTCATCTTCCTCCTCTGATGCTTCCCCGTTGCTGGGGGAGAAGGGAAGGGGTTGCCACCCACTGTTCAGATTACTCACTCTTGCTTCCCGAGTGGCGCAGTGGTCTAAGGAACTGCATCGCAGTGCTAGCTGTGCCACTAGAGATTCCGGGTTCGAGTCCAGGCTCTGTCGCAGCCAGCCGCGACTGGGAGACTAATGGAGCGGCACATAATTGGCACAGCATTGACCAGGTTAGGAGAGGGTTTGGCTGGCAGGGATGTCCTTGTCCCATCGTACACTAGCGACTCCTGTGGTGGGCCAGGCGCAGTACATGCTGACACGGTTGCCAGGTGTACGGTGTTTCCTCCGACACATTGGTGCGGCTGGCTTCCGGGTTAAGTGGGCATTGTGTCAAGAAGCAGTGCAGCTTGGTTGGGTTGTGTTTCGGAGGACGCACAGCTCTCAACCTTCACTTCTCACGAGTCTGTACGGGAGTTGCAGCGATGAGACAAGACTAACTACCAATTGGATACCACGAAATTGGGGAGAAAAAGGGTTAAAAAAATGAAAATGAAAAAGATTCCTCTCTCTCATAGGTGCTGCTTCTCTTCTTGTGCTGCTTCTGAAGCTGTCTGCTGATTCTCTTCTTCATGTGTTGCTGCTGCTTCCTGGGGAATATGCTTCTCCTTTTCTGTCTCCCCTCATATTTGTATACTGAAGTTGCTCTTTGGTTAGGAGTTTAAATTGGTCACGGAAAAACAAGGAGGACCTTTATTATTGTCATGGGGGCGATAATTAGCCTTTGGTTGGTTAAATTGACTTTTTCCTCATCTTTTCTCTCTCAAACCTCAAAATCCTCTAATGAAAATGTGCATACAAGCGGAGAACTCCATTCCCTAAATGGTCACCAAACTGCGCCACTTTCCATAAAACGTCCTGGCATTTAAAGCATACATTTTTCAGACAATTCACATACTATACGTTATATTTTCGCATACTGAGAATGTGTCATGCGCGGTTGCGTTGTTTCCCGCTATTTGTTGATTTTGGTAGCGCATCTCCATATTTAATTGACAGCGAATTATCAGCTGTTGTCAAAGCCGAAATGAGTTTGACGTCCAGGCATTTAAAGTAGACTCGATTTTCGAAATGTCACATACAATAACAATTTTTTTTTGTCTGCTCAAATGGAATACAATTTAGGATGGAAGTATGGGTATTCAGACATGGCCAGTGTTATTGTAAACCAACACTGCATAGCTTCAAAACATAGTTAAATTGTCATTTTGGATCCATAGCTCTGCCGATGAATTTGAGTGGTTACACTTCTCCACCACCATCCCTCAGCCTTTTACCAAAACAGTGGCGAGCTGAGGCTTTGCTGTTTGAACCGCAGTTTTCCCTTTGAAGAATCAAAAATAGGACCATTAAACAGATTCCTAGATGCCAGATTGAACCTGAAAATGTTTAATTAGTGGAATGCGATATGTCTTACATAAAAAAAAAACACATTTACATTACGAAGTACATCTGCCGGTTGTATTTCTTTTTTTTCACGATGTCTCTGCTATAATTTCCTATTAATAAAAACAGCTTCTGGATATTCTGCTTACCAGGACCAGGCTCTAATCCCTGGGACTCGAAAGAGGAAGCGGCGGCAAAAGAGGCAGGTGAGATGGCAGCCTGACAAAACTACGCCAGCGAGTAAATAGACCACCATTGCCCTCTGTTCTGTTGGCGAACGTGCAGTAACTAGAGAACAAACTGGATGAGCTCCGTTCGAGACGAACCTATCAACAGGACCTGAAAACTGTAATATCCTGTGTTTGTCAGAGTTGTGGCTGAACGAGGACATGGATTTACATCTCGCTGGATTTTCTATGCATCGTCAAGAACGAATGGCAGACTCGAGTAAGATGAAGGGAGGAAGGGTGTGTCTCTTTGTTAATCTGTTAGGGCTAGGGGGCAGCATTGACACGGCTGGATAAAAAACATACCCGATTTAATCTGGTTACCACTCCTACTCAGTAACTAGAATATGCATATACTTATTACATATGGATAGAAAACACCCTAAATTTTCTAAAACTGTTTGAATGGTGTCTGTGAGTATAACAGAACTCAAATGGCAGGTCAAAACCTGAGAGATTCCTTTACAGGAAGTGGCCTGTCTGACCATTTGTTGAACTTCTTTTCCATCTCTATCATTTACTAAGGATCTCTGCTCTAACGTGACACTTCCCACGTCATCCATAGGCGCTCAGAGCCCGGGAAAAAACAGAATGTCGTCATTCCAGCCCCAGGCTGAAACACATTATCGCCTTGCTCAAGTGGCCGATCAAGAGACACTAGCTTATGCGCGTGACCCCGACCGCCCCCGCCTTTGGGATTTTTTCCTCTGTTTGCCGAAAAGGAGATTCCCTGTCGGAATATTATCGCTTTTCTACGAGAAAAATGTCGTAAAAATTGATTTTAAACAGCGGTTGACATGCTTCGAAGTACGGTAATGGAATACTTAGAATTTTATTGTCACGAATTGCGCCATGCGCGTGACACTTCTTTACTATTTCGGATAGTGTCTGGAACGCACGAACAAAACGCCGCTATTCGGATATAACGATGGATTATTTTGGACCAAACCAACATTTGTTATTGAAGTAGCAGTCCTGGGTGTGTATTCTGACGAAGACAACAAAAGGTAATGAAATTTTTATAATAGTAAATATGATTATGGTGAGTGCTAAACTTGCCGGGTGTCTAAATAGCGAGCCCGTGATGCCTGGGCTATGTACTTAGAATATTGCAAAATGTGCTTTCACCAAAAAGCTATTTTAAAATCGGACATATCGAGTGCATAGAGGAGGTCTGTATCTATAATTCTTAAAATAATTGTTATGCTTTTTGTGAACGTTTATCGTGAGTAATTTAGTAAAATGTTAGCGAATTCCCCGGAAGTTTGCGGGGGGTATGCTAGTTCTGAACGTCACATGCTAATGTAAAAAGCTGTTTTTTGATATAAATATGAACTTGATTGAACAAAACATGCATGTATTGTATAACATAATGTCCTAGGGTTGTCATCTGATGAAGATCATCAAAGGTGAGTGCTGCATTTAGCTGTCTTCTGGGTTTTGGTGACATTATATGCTGGCTTGAAAAATGGGTGTCTGATTATTTCTGGCTTGGTACTCTGCTGACATAATCTAATGTTTTGCTTTCGTTGTAAAGCCTTTTTGAAATCGGACAGTGTGGTTAGATTAACGAGAGTCTTATCTTTAAATGGCTGTAAAATAGTCATATGTTTGAGAAATTGAAGTAATAGGATTTTTAAGGTTTTGAAAATCGCGCCACAGGATAGCAGTGGCTGTTACGTAGGTGGGACGAATTCGTCCCGCCTAGCCTAGAGAGGTTATCAACAACTGGAGCGCGATCTCTAATGTTAAGGAAGTCCCGAAGTTTTAGAATACTTCATGATAAGCTACAGACCATACTATTTACCCTACAGCATTTATCTACACTATCGTTCAAAAGTTTGGGGTCACTTAGAAATATATTTGTTTTTGATTGAAAAGATGTCTGTCCATGAAATGCTTTGAAAGGCTGGTCATGGCTCACAGCAACATCATCATGCCAGACACCCTGGACCCATTCCAATTCACATACTGCCCCAACAGATCCACAGGTGACACAATCTCTTTTGCACCCCACACTGCCCTCACCCACCTGGACAAAATGATTACCTATGTTGGAATGCTGTTCATTGACCATAGTTCAGCATTCAACACCATCTAAGCTCATCACCAGATCCTGGGGACAGAACACCTCCCTCTGCCACTGGATCCTGGAATTCCTGACGGGCTGCCCCCAGGCAGTGAGGGTAGTGTCATGACTCTCCTGGTCGAGGATCCAAGGCCTCAGATCAGCTTGGCAAATGGCTGACAAATAGCCAGACCCCCCTCTCTGCCACAGGAGAGGAGAGGGGTGGCTGGGCCGGTTTTATGACACCTTCACACCCTGTCGTAAATCAAGTGAGAGAGAACTCTCCCTCTGCCTCTTCAGTATCAACCAAGGAATGCCTTTGTCCTCCAGAAAACTTTTGCCGCCAAAACTATAACTTTCAAAAAAGTGAATATTGGAACAATATTTCTAAGATAGGAATGGTCAGTGGGGCTCTAAAGAATAATCATGTCCATATTGCTTTTCATTTTGTGATGTTATTAGGAAGGAAACATATTCTAGCTTTCAAGTTTCCATTCAGTATGATGTTACAATATGAAGAAATATGAAACTGTTTTTGTTAAGATAGGAATGTGTATTTGTTTTTTTAATGAGATAATGGTTTTTCATGTTCGTTGCACATTAACTAAGCCACGCCCCCAATGAGGTCAGAAGAGCATGTCGGTGTGATGGAACCGACCTTTCCGACCAGAGTGCTTAACCTGTTTGGGCTAGGGGGCAGTATTGAGAATTTTGGAAAAAATATGTGCCCATTTTTAACTGCCTCCTACACCAACTCAGAAGCTAGAATATGCATATTATTGTTCAGGTTTGGATAGAAAATACCCTAAAGTTTCTAAAACTGTTTGAATGGTGTCTGTGAGTATAACAGAACTCCTATGGCAGACAAAAACCTGACAAGGTTTCATGCAGGAAGTGGCCTGTTTGACAAGGAGTCGTGCGTCTTGCATCTGTTTATTGAAGAGTAAGGATCTTAGCTGTAACGTGACAATTCCCAGGGCTCCAATAGGCTCTCAGGACCCGGGAAAATCATGAAGGTTGACGAGGCAGCCTCAGGCTGAAACAGATTATCACCTTATCCAAGTGTCCCATTAGGTGACAATGGAATGAGGCGCGTGCGCGATTAGCCCCCGTGGAGTATTTTAATTCGGCTGTTTAGTTTATTGCAGATTCCCGGTCGGAATATTATCGCTTTTCTACGAGATAAATGGCATAAAAATTGGTTTTAAACAGTGGTTGACATGCTTCGAAGTACGGTAATGGAATATTTAGACATTTTTTGTCACGCCATGCGCCATGCGCACGACCGTGGATTACCATTCGTATAGTGTCTAGAACGCACGAACAAAACAAGGCTATTTGGATATAACTATGGATTATTTGGGACCAAACCTACATTTGTTATTGAAGTAGAAGTCCTGGGCGTGCATTCTGACGAAGAACAGGAAAGGTAAGAACATTTTTCTTATAGGAAATGTTATTATGGTGAAGGCTAATCTTGCCGGGTGTCTAAATAGCTAGCCGTGATGGCTGGGCTATGTACTTAGAATATTGGAAAATGTGCTTCATCCGAAAAGCTATTTTAAAATCGGACATATCGAGTGCATAGAGGAGTAATGTATCTATAATTCTTAAAATAATTGTTATGCTTTTTGTGAACGTTTATCGTGAGTAATTTAGCAAACTGTTAGTAAATTCCCCGGAAGTTTGCGGGGGGTATGCTTTTTCTGAACGTCACATGCTAATGTAAAAAGCTGTTTTTTGATATAAATATGAACTTGATTGAACAGACATGCATGTATTGTATAACATAATGTCCTAGGTGTGTCATCTGATGAAGATCATAAAAGGTTAGTGCTGCATTTAGCTGTGGTTTGGGTTTTGGTGACATTATATGCTAGCTTGAAAAATGGGTGTCTGATTATTTCTGGCTGGGCACTCTCCTGACATCATCTAATGTTTTGCTTTCGTTGTAAAGCCTTTTTGAAATCGGACAGTGTGGTTAGATAAACGAGAGTCTTGTCTTTAAATAGCTGTAAAATAGTCATATGTTTGAGAAATTGAAGTAATAGTATTTCAAACGATTCAAAAATCGCGCCACTGGATTAGACTGGCTGTTACGTAGGTGGGACGAATTCCTCCCGCCTAGCCCATAGAGGTTAAAAGGACTCGCTAAGAATTTACATATTCAGACTAGAAAAACGTGGACCGTAAGCTACATGTGTGAAATGGTTGAAACGTGGAACCAACACAAGGTAAGAAGATGACCAGCAGATGTGAAGCGTGAGCTGAACGTTAAAATGGTTGAAATTCTAAGACTCAAGACGAGGTGAGAAGATGACCAGAAACATTGACAGTCTACAGCTGTGCATGTAAAAGTGGTCCTAGAACTTTGACTAAAGACACGAGGTGGGAAGGAAGAAATCCCATCTCAGACAATCACTGGTGCATCTGAGTAGCTGTTCTTAAGGAACATCCAATCCAAGCCAGAACAACTAAGGACATTGTGACCTCTGGTGGACAACCAGAGCCTTACACCCATCAAGCCACGTTTCAGAGAGACGACGGATAAAGACATCTACACGTGAATACATTACATTCCTTACCCAAACGGGCGGTGGTTTGTGAGCAAATTATTATTACTTTGTGGGTAGTTTCCAAATGTACGATAAGTTTGACTTCTCTCCCTTTCTTCATCTACCCCTCCCTCTCCATTTGTGTAACAAGCCATCATATCTTGTCAGTCCACTAGGGACTTTTGTCTCATGAATGTAAATTCTGTTAGTTAGTTAGTTAGTTAGTTAGTTAGTTAGTTAGTTAGTTAGTTAGTTAGTTAGTTAGTTAGTAAATAAATAATTAAGTCAATTTGTGTAGAACTGAATAATCAGAAAAGGCTGGGGTTCTTGAGGATTCAAGAAGCCTGCGATGCTCAGAATGAGACTGATATGAGGTAATAATTAATAAGTGACTTATCCTGGTTTGAGTCCAGGCTCTGTCGCAACCGGCCGCGACCGGGAGACCCATGGGGCATCGCACAATTGGCCCAGCATCGTCCAGGTTAGGGGAGGGTTTGGCTGGCCGGGATATCCTTGTCCCATCAGCTCTAGCGACTCCTGTGACGGGCCAGGCGCATGAACGCTGACACGGTTGCCAGGTGTAAAGTGTTTCCTCTGACACATTGGTTCGGCTGGCTTCCAGGTTAAGCGGAATTGTGTCAAGAAGCAGTGCGGCTTGGCTGGGTTGTGTTTCTGAGGACGCACGACCCTCGACCTTTGCCTCTCCTACGTCCGTACGGGAGTTGCAGCGATGGGACAAGACTAACTACCAATTGGATACCACGACATTGGTGGTATCCAATTATGTGTGATGATTAATTGAATTGAGTAACAATTAAACATAGTTAGTTGATAAGATAAATAAGTCATCACAATGAAAGTCACGTCATGACAGTAGGTAACCACATATCTGCCATGTTCACCTTCCAGACAGGGTCCTCCATCACCATCAGTTTGCTGACGACACCACGGTGGTAGTACTGATCGCAGACAACAAAGAGGCAGCCTATAGGGAGAAGGTCAGAGACCTGGCAGTGTGGTGCTAGGATAACAACCTCTCCCTCAAAGTCAGCAAGACAAAGGAACTGATCACGTACTACAGAAAACTGAAGGGCGAGCATGCTGCATCCACGTCGATGGGACTGTAGTGGAGCGGGTCAAGAGCTTCAAGTTCCTTGGTGTCCACATCACTAAGGAATTAACATGGTCCACACACCCACACAGTTGTGAAGAGGGCATGACAGTGCCTCTTCCCCCTCAGGAGGCTAATTTGGCATTAGCCCTCAGGCCCTACAGAGTAGGGCCCAGTACATCACTGTGGCTGAGCTCCCTGCCATCCAGGACCTCTATACCAGGTGGTGTCAGAGGAAGGCCCCAAAAAAATCATGATCCTCCAGCCACCCAAGCCATAGGCTGTAACCCTATAGGTTACCACGCAGCAAGACGTAGTGCACCAAGTCTGGAACCAACAGGACCCTGAACAGCTTCTACCCCCAAGCCATAAAACTGCTAAACAAGAATACTAAATAGCTAAATCAAATGGCTATCTGGACTACCTGATGTGACCATTTTTTGCACTAACTCTATGCACACACACTGGACTCTACCCACACATTGACACATACTTACTGACACCCAACACACATACACACACTACATATGGCCACACACATACAGTACATTCGGAAAGTATTCAGACCCCTTGACTTTTTCCACATTTTGTTATGTTACAGCCTTATTCTAAAATAGATTTGTTTTAAATTCTCCCCTCAATCTACACACAATACCCCATAAATGCCAAACGTCACATCTGGAGGAAACTTGGCACCATCCCTACAGTGAAGCGTGGTGGCAGCATCATGCTGTGGGGATGTTTTTCAGTGGCAGGGATGGGAGACTAGTAAGGATCGAAGATGAACGGAGCAAAGTACCTGCTCTAGGACGCTCAGGATCTCAGACTGGGCGAAGATTCACTTTCCAACAGGACAACAACCCAAAGCACACAGCCAAGACAACGCAGGAGTGGCTTCGGGACAAGTCTCTAAATGTCCTTGAGTGGCCCAGCCAGAGCCCGAAATTGAACCCAATCAATCATCTCTGGAGAGAACTGAAAAAGCTGTGCAGCGATGCTCCCCATTCAACCTGCCTGAGCTTGAGAGGATCTGCAGAGAAGAATGGGAAAACTCCCCAAAAACAGCTGTGCCAAGCTTGTAGCATCATACCCACAAAGGTTCGAGGCTATAATCACTGCCAAAAATGCTTCAACCAAGTTCTGAGTAAAGGATTTGAATACTTACAGTGAGGGAAAAAAGTATTTGATCCCCTGCTGATTTTGTACGTTTGTCAACTGACAAAGAAATGATCAGTCTATAATTTTAATGGTAGGTTTATTTGAACAGTGAGAGATATAATAACAACACAAAAATCCAGAAAAACGCATGTCAAAAATGTTATAAATTGTTTTCTATTTTAATGAGGGAAATAAGTATTTGACCCCTCTGCAAAACATGACTTAGTACTTGGTGGCAAAACCTTTGTTGGCAATCACAGAGGTCAGACGTTTCTTGTAGTTGGCCATCAGGTTTGCACACATCTCAGGAGAGATTTTGTGCCACTCCTCTTTGCAGATCTTCTCCAAGTCATTAAGGTTTCGAGGCTGACGTTTGACAACTCGAACCTTCAGCTCCCTCCACAGATTTTCTATGGGATTAAGGTCTGGAGACTGGCTAGGCCACTCCAGGACCTTAATGTGCTTCATCTTGAGCCACTCCTTTGTTGCCTTGGCCGTGTGTTTTGGGTCATTGTCATGCTGGAATACCCATCCACGACCCATTTTCAATTCCCTGGCTGAGGAAAGGAGGTTCTCACCCAAGATTTGACGGTACATGGCCCCGTCCATCATCCTTTTGATGCGGTGAAGTTGTCCTGTCCCCTTAGCAGAAAAACACCCCCCAAGCATAATGTTTCCACCTCCATGTTTGACGGTGGGGATGGTGTTCTTGGGGTCATAGGCAGCATTTCTCCTCCTCCAAACACTGCGAGTTGAGTTGATGCCAAAGAGCTCCATTTTTGTCTCATCTGACCACAACACTTGTACCCAGTTGTTCTCTGAATCATTCAGATGTTCATTGGAAAACTTCAGACGGGCATGTATATGTGCTTTATTGAGCAGGGGGACTTTGTGGGCACTGCAGGATTTCAGTCCTTCACGGCATAGTGTGTTACCAATTGTTTTCTTGGTGACTATGGTCCCAGCTGCCTTGAGATCATTGACAAGATCCTCCCGTGTAGTTCTGGGCTGATTCCTTACAGTTCTCATGATCATTGCAACTCCACGAGGTGAGATCTTGCATGAAGCCCCAGGCCGAGGGAGATTGACAGTTATTTTGTGTTTCTTCCATTTGCGAATAATCGCACCAACTGTTGTCACCTTCTCACCAAGCTGCTTGACGATGGTCTTGTAGCCCATTCCAGCCTTGTGTAGGTCTACAATCCTATCCATGACATCCTTGGAGAGCTCTTTGGTCTTGGCCATGGTGGAGAGTTTGGAATCTGATTGATTGATTGCTTCTGTGGACAGGTGTCTTTTATACAGGTAACACGCTGAGATTAGGAGCACTCCCTTTGAGTGTCGTTACCTGTATAAAAGACACCTGGGAGCCAGAAATCTTTCTGATTGAGAGGGGGTCAGATACTTATTTCCCTCATTAAAATGCAAATCAATTAATAACATTTTTGACATGGTGTTTTTCTGGATTTTTGTGTTGTTATTCTGTCTCTCACTGTTCAAATAAATGTACCATTAAAATTATAGACTGATCATTTCTTTGTCAGTAGGCAAACGTACCAAATCAGCAGGGGATCAAACACTTTTTTCCCTCACTGTATGTAAATGTTATATTTCAGTTTTTAAATTAGCAAACCTTTCTAAAAACCTGTTTTTGCTTTGTCATTATGGGGTATTGTGTGTAGATTGATGAGAAAAAAAACAATTGAATCAACTTTCAAAACACTTGAACGTGCCGTCCTTGGCCAGCTCTCCTGCTATCTCTCTCAGAATGACCTTCTTGATCCTAATCAGTCAGGTTTCAAGACTGGGCATTCAACTGAGACTGCTCTTCTCTGTGTCACGGAGGCTCACCGCACTGCTAAAGCTAACTCTCTCTCCTCTGCTCTCATCCTTCTAGACCTATCTGCTGCCTTTGATACTGTGAACCATCAGATCCTCCTCTCCACCCTCTCCGAGTTGGGCATCTCCGGCGCGGCCCACGCTTGGATTGCGTCCTACCTGACAGGTCGCTCCTACCAGGTGGCGTGGCAAGAATCTGTCTCCGCACCATGCGCTCTCACCACTGGTGTCCCCCAGGGCTCTGTTCTAGGCCCTCTCCTATTCTCGCTATACACCAAGTCACTTGGCTCTGTCATATCCTCACATGGTCTCTCCTATCATTGCTATGCAGACGACACACAATTAATCTTCTCCTTTCCCCCTTCTGATAACCAGGCGGCGAATCGCATCTCTGCATGTCTGTCAGACATATCAGTGTGGATGACGGATCACCAGCTCAAGCTGAACCTCGGCAAGACGGAGCTGTTCTTCCTCCCGGGGAAGGACTGCCCGTTCCATGATCTCGCCATCACGGTTGACAACTCCCTTGTGTCCTCCTCCCAGAGTGCTAAGAACCTTGGCGTGATCCTGGACAACACCCTGTCGTTCTCCACTAACATCAAGGCGGTGACCCGATCCTGTAGGTTCATGCTCTACAACATTCGCAGAGTACGACCCTGCCTCACACAGGAAGCGGCGCAGGTCCTAATCCAGGCACTTGTCATCTCCCGTCTGGATTACTGCAACTCGCTGTTGGCTGGGCTCCCTGCCTGTGCCATTAAACCCCTACAACTCATCCAGAACGCCGCAGCCCGTCTGGTGTTCAACCTTCCCAAGTTCTCTCACGTCACCCCGCTCCTCCGCTCTCTCCACTGGCTTCCAGTTGAAGCTCGCATCCGCTACAAGACCATGGTGATTGCCTACGGAGCTGTGAAGGAAACGGCACCTCCATACCTTCAGGCTCTGATCAGGCCCTACACCCAAACAAGGGCACTGCGTTCATCCACCTCTGGCCTGCTGGCCCCCCTACCTCTGAGGAAGCACAGTTCCCGCTCAGCCCAGTCAAAACTGTTCGCTGCTCTGGCACCCCAATGGTGGAACAAGCTCCCTCACGACGCCAGGACAGCGGAGTCAATCACCACCTTCCGGAGACACCTGAAACCCCACCTCTTTAAGGAATACCTAGGATAGGATAAAGTAATCCTTCTAACCCCCCCCCCTTAAAAGATTTAGATGCACTATTGTAAAGTGGTTGTTCCACTGGATATCATAAGGTGAATGCACCAATTTGTAAGTCGCTCTGGATAAGAGCGTCTGCTAAATGACTTAAATGTAAATGTAAACTTTAGAAAAAGGCTGTAACCTAACAAAATGTGGAAAAAGTCAAGGGGTCTGAAAACTTCCGAAGGCACTGTATATGATTTGACATCTGGATAGGGCAGACCTGTAACCTACAGTCTGCCCAGTATGTGATAGTACAGTTGTGTTTTAGTTGTCTGAAGTGGCTCTATGGCATGGAAATTATGTGCTGTAATATGTCTGCATGGAAATTATGTAGACTGGATTATAAGGAGCATGTGATTTGAATAACACATCTGTACCAATTGTCACAATCAGATATTTTTTACTGGTTGCTTCATATGGTGATGCATTTGGTGCACTATTTCTCAACGTCATATGAGGATCAACTCTATGCTACTGAGTTCATATGCCTGCTTGGTAGCTAGCTGAAGCGCTTCACAGACTTTGTGGCTGTGTTATCTAGTGGGAACCTGTTAGCACTGCAGGCTCTGGTGTCTTGTTGCAGTGGGCTGAAAAGGAAAGAATCATACATGGTTGCTCTAATTGTGTAACGGCGGTAGCGCTGACCTCAACCCCATTGAACACCTTTGGGATGAATTGGAACGTCAACTGCGAGCCTAATCACTCAACATCAGTGCCCGACCTCACTAATGCTCGTGGCTGAATGGAAGCATGTCCCTGCAACAATAATGCGACATCTAGTGGAAAGCCTTCCGAGAAGAGTGGAGGCTGTTATAGCAGCAAAGGGGGGGACCAACTCCGTATTAATGCCCATGATTTTGGAATGAGATGTTCGATGAACAGGTGTCCACATACTTTTGGTCATGTAGCAGCTGTGTGTGTATTTATATTGGATTATACAGGGCGCATTGTGAAAAGATAATTTGGTCTCATTATGCCTTCGCTGTTAGAATAAAGATAAGTTAGGTGTTCAAAGCAACTGGTTGACTCATTCAGTGCTAATGCAACGTTAACAGGCTAGTAGGGCAAATGTTAGCAGGCTAGCAACCTTTGTAACAAATGCATAAAGTATTTGCTTCTAAATTGGCAGAAAATGTTATTGAAACCAGTAGTCATGAGTGCAAACATTATGGTTTAATTTGAAGTTATTTTTGTTGGAGTTGACATTGTAGGGAATAGGCTGGCTTGCCAGGTCCTCCATATTACATCACACCCAGTAAACATTTTTTCCAACATGACTTCGGCATTCTGATCGGTTTTATGCAATAACTCCAAAAATAGAAAAGCGAGGTGTAACTTTGCATTGGGACTTTTGATGAGTATACTAATTCAATTCCTTAACCTGTTAGGGCTAGGGGGCAGTATTGACACGGCCGGATAAAAAACGTACCCGATTTAATCTGGTTACTACTCCTGCCCAATAACCATATAATTATTGGCTTTGGATAGAAAACACCCTAAAGTTTCTAAAACTGTTTGAATGGTGTCTGTGAGTATAACAGAACTCATATGGCAGGCCAAAACCTGAGAAGATTCCATGCAGGAAGTGGCCTGTCTGAGAAGTTGTGTTTCATCTTGGCTCTTTTTATTGAAGACTGAGGATCTTTGCAATAACGTGACACTTCCTACGGCTCCCATAGGCTCTCAGAGCCCGGGAAAAAGCTGAACGATATCGAGGCAGGCTCTGGCTGAAACACTTTATCGCTTTTGGCAAGTGGCCGCTCAGAGTACTACTAGTCGACCGAATGCTTTCTTTTCTTTTGTCTGTTTACCTAAACGCAGATTCCCGGTCGGAATATTATCGCTTTTTTACGAGAAAAATTGCATAAAAATAAATTTTAAACAGCGGTTGACATGCTTCGAAGTACGGTAATGGAATATTTAGAATTCTTTTGTCACGAATTGCGCCATGCTCGTCACCCTTATTTACCCTTTCAGATAGTTTGCTGAAAGCACGAACAAAACGCCGCTGTTTGGATATAACGATGGATTATTTTGGACCAAACCAACATTTGTTATTGAAGTAGAAGTCCTGGGAGTGCATTCTGACAAAGACAGCAAAGGTAATAACATTTTTCTTATAGTAAATCTGACTTTGATGAGTGCTAAACTTGCTGGGTGTCTAAATAGCTAGTCCTGTGATGCCGGGCTATCTACTGAGAATATTGCAAAATGTGCTTTCACCGAAAAGCTATTTTAAAATCGGACATATCGAGTGCATAGAGGAGTTCTGTATCTATAATTCTTAAAATAATTGTTATGTTTTTTGTGAACGTTTATCGTGAGTAATTTAGTAAATTCACCGGCAGTGTTCGGTGGGAATGCTAGTCACATGCAAGTCACATGCTAATGTAAAAAGCTGGTTTTTGATATAAATATGAACTTGATTGAACAAAACATGCATGTATTGTATAACATAATGTCCTAGGGTTGTCATCTGATGAAGATCATCAAAGGTTAGTGCTACATTTAGCTGTGGTTTGGGTTTATGTGACATTATATGCTAGCTTGAAAAATGGGTGTCTGATTATTTCTGGCTGGGTACTCTGCTAACATAATCTAATGTTTTGCTTTCGTTGTAAAGCCTTTTTGAAATCGGACAGTGTGGTTAGATTAACGAGAGTCTTATCTTTAAAATGGTGTAAAATAGTCATATGTTTGAAAAATTGAAGGTTTTGCATTTCTAAGGTATTTTAATAACGCGCCACGGGATTACACTGGCTGTTGAGTAGGTGGGACGCATGCGTCCCACCTAGCCCACAGAGGTTAAGAAGGTGTGAATGATGCTGAATTGGTGTAGACAAAAAGCTCTTCACTACATATCAAAACATTCAAAAGGCCATTTTCTCAAAAGTGAGTTTACAAGTTGATCAACTTTCAAAGAATTACTTTCCCATTGTTCCTCAAATGCACTGTATGATAGACCATTTTTGTAGCTCTGAGTCTCTACTTTCATAGAATGTAAAAATAACAGTATTATACATTTTGCTACATAAGACCGAATCAACGTGGTGAGTCACAAATAAGTTTGAGAGTAAATAACATGTGCATGGACTCTGTGCAATTAAAGTACACTGCTCAAAAAAAAATAAAGGGAACACTTAAACAACACTATGTAACTCCAAGTCAATCACACTTCTGTGAAATCAAACTGTCCACTTAGGAAGCAACACTGATGGACAATAAATGTCACATGCTGTTGTGCAAATGGAATAGACAACAGGTGGAAATGATAAGCAATTAGCAAGACACCCCCAATAAAGGAGTGGTTCTGCAGGTGGTGACCACAGACCACTTCTCAGTTCCTATGCTTCCTGGCTGATGTTTTGGTCACTTTTGAATGCTGGCGGTGCTTTCACTCTAGTGGTAGCATGAGACGGAGTCTACAACCCACACAAGTGGCTCAGGTAGTGCAGCTCATCCAGGATGGCACATCAATGCGAGCTGTAGCAAGAAGGTTTGCTGTGTCTGTCAGCGTAGTGTCCAGAGCATGGAGGCGCTACCAGGAGACAGGCCAGTACATCAGGAGACGTGGAGGAGGCCGTAGGAGGGCAACAACCCAGCAGCAGGACCGCTACCTCCGCCTTTGTGCAAGGAGGAGCAGGAGGAGCACTGCCAGAGCCCTGCAAAATGACCTCCAGCAGGTCACAAATGTGCATGTGTCTGCTGAAACGGTCAGAAACAGACTCCATGAGGGTGGTATAAGGGTCCGACGTCCACAGGTCGGGGTTGGGCTTACAGCCCAATACTGTGCAGGACGTTTGGCATTTGCCAGAGAACACCAAGATTGGCAAATTCGCCACTGGCGCCCTGTGCTCTTCACAGATGAAAGCAGGTTCACACTGAGCACATGTGACAGACGTGACAGAGTCTCGAGACGCCGTGGAGAACGTTCTGCTGCCTGCAACATCCTCCAGCATGACCGGTTTGGCGGTGGGTCAGTCATGGTGTGGGGTGGCATTTCTTTGGGGGGCCGCACAGCCCTACATGTGCTCGCCAGAGGTAGCCTGACTGCCATTAGTTACCGAGATGAGATCCTCAGACCCGTTGTGAGATCATATGCTGTTGCGGTTGGCCCTGGGTTCCTCCTAATGCAAGACAATGCTAGACCTCATGTGGCTGGAGTGTGTCAGCAGTTCCTGCAAGAGGAAGGCATTGTTGCTATGGACTGGCCCGCCCGTTCCCCAGACCTGAATCCAATTGAGCACATCTGGGACATCATGTCTCGCTCCATCCACCAACGCCACGTTGCACCACAGACTGTCCAGGAGTTGGCGAATGCTTTAGTCCAGGTCTGGGAGGAGATCCCTCAGGAGACCATCCGCCACCTCATCAGGAGCATTCCCAGGCATTGTAGGGAGGTCATACAGGCACGTGGAGGCCACACACACTACTGAGCGTCATTTTTACTTGTTTTAAGGACATTACATCAAAGTTGGATCAGCCTGTAGTGTGGTTTTCCACTTTAATTTTGAGTGTGACTCCAAATCCAGTCCTCCATGGGTTGATAAATTGGATTTCCATTGATTATTTTTGTGTGATTTTGTTGTCAGCACATTCACCTATGTAAAGAAAAAAGTATTTCATAAGATTATTTCATTCATTCAGATCTAGGATGTGTTATTTTAGTGTTCCCTTTATTTTTTGAGCAGTGTAGTTAAGTTCTTATGCCAGGAATTAGTATGCACAGAATTATAAATATTTAACTTTCATAAAATCACAAGTGCAATACATCAAAATTAAATCTTAACTTCTTGTTAATCCAGCCGATGTGTCAGATTTCAAAAAGGCTTTACGGCGATAGCACACCATGCGATTATCTGAGGACAGCGCCCCGCATACAAATCCAAAAAAAATAAAACATTTCAACCAGGCAGGTTCACCACGAAAGTCAGAAATAGCGATATAATAAATGCCTTATCTTTGATCTTCTTCTGTTGGCACTCCAAAAGGTCCCACATAAATCACAAATGGTCCTTTTGTTCGATAATATTCTTCTTTATATTCATAAAAACTCAGTTTAGCTGGCGCGCTTCAGTCAATAATCCACCCAGCTTCCCTCCATCAAAATGCATACAAAATGAATCCCAAACGCTGCTAATACATTTTTCCAAACAAGTCAAACAACATTTATAATCAAACCTTAGGTACCCTAATATGTAAACAAACGACAAAATTTAAGACAGAGAATCGTTATTGTCTGTACCTGAGAAAAATACCAAAGAACGCGCTCTCTTCTACGCGCTTGGAAACACTGCAGCCAAAATTGGAGCCACTTAGAAAAACTACAATTTCTGGCTCATTTCTCCAAAAACCAGCATGAAACTCAATTTTTATATTATTTTTATAGTATTTTCAATTTTGTGGTTGCACATAGAGATGTGGTTGCAAGTACAATTCGCAAATGTGTAATTTAATTTTGCAAGCTTGTAAGTTGACATTTGAAAGCATTTATTTTCAGTATTTATTACAAATCCATTTCCTTCTATCAATATTCTGCTGTGAATCAAAAATACAGTAGCAGATTTGGAATTTGTGCGAGCTTGGATTTCTGTCACTGTTGTCACATTACCAAGAGAATCGTAAGCTTGTAAGTAAAAAATGTTTGCAGTTCTGGGGGCAGGACTGTTACATTTCAGACGAACTCCAGACCAGCCATTGAATTGACAGCCGCTATTGCGTTCGCGAGCAGGCCTCTGATATTCATCCTACCTTTACTATCAACTGGCTATCTTTATCAGGCAGCTTTAGATGTGAGGGTAAAACAAATACATTCGTTAGTTAACCATCTGATTTGTTGATATACTAAATGCCATTACTTAGCAAGATATCTATTTAAATTCAAACCCACCATCACTGCAGTGTAGCTTAAGTTAGCTAGGTTTCTACAAAATAAAAAATATATATTTTCTAGCTATATTTTAAAGACTTGATACTGACAATTGAACACTTGTCAAACTACTTAATTCCACTGCAAATGTATTGATTATTTGGTGACTGATAAAGCAAGAAAAATTCCACTCCCAATTTCACTGCAAATAGACTACTAGGCTGTATTGGTTGGGTATCATTTGGCTGATGTGTACATTTTACACGAGTGTTTAATTAGCCTAGTTTGCCAAGTTACTGACTGACTATGCTTATTGTTATTAAATGTTTTGTTATTGCATTTCAGGTGGAGAGGAAGTAAGATCACTAGAATGCAGCGTGCTGCCAGACCACCACGAGGTATACAGTCAATGTTCATCAAATCAATATTCTATGTGAATTGCCCATTTATGTCAATGACACTAAAAAAATGGTTGGATTGTTCAACGTGCAGTAAACGCTAACATGGCTTTGGTGATGAAATGTACATAATGTATTTATTTTCATCTCCCTGGCAGACCACTGCATGCTGTGACAACGGCATGGATGGTGACAAATCAAAGTTTATTTGTCACGTGTGCCGTATATAACAGGTGTAGACCTTACAGTGAAATGCTTACTTACAGGCTCTAACCAATAGTGCAAAAAAGATATTAGGTGAACAATAGGCAAGTAAAGAAATAAAACAGGCTATACACAGTAGCGAGGCTATAAAAGTACCAAGGCTACATAGACACAGGTTAGTCAGGCTGATTGAGGTTTTATTTACATGTAGATATGGTTAAAGTGACTTTGCATATATGATGAACAGAGAGTAGCAGTAGCGTAAAAGAGGGGTTGGCGGGTGGTGGAACACAATGCAGATAGCCCGGTTAGCCAATGTGCGGGAGCACTGGTTGGTTAGCCAAATTGAGGTAGTATGTACATGAATGTATAGTTAAAGTGACTATACCTATATGATAAACAGAGAGTAGCAGCAGCATAAAAAGAGGGGTTAGGGGGCACACAATGCAAACAGTCCGGGTAGCCATTTGATTACCTCTTCAGGAGTCTTATGGCTTAGGTGTAAAAACTGTTGAGAATACTTTTTGTCCTAGATTTGGCACTCCTGTACTGCTTGCCATGCGGTAGTAGAGATAAGTCTTTGACTGGGGTGGCTGGGGTCTTTGACAAATTTTAGGGCCTTCCTCTGACACCGCCTGGAGTAGAGCTCTTGGATGGCAGGCAGCTTAGCCCCAGTGATGTACTGGGCTGTACGCATTACCCTCTGTAGTGCCTTGCGGTCAGAGGCCGAGCAATTTCCGTACCAGGCAATGATGCAACCAGTCAGGATGCTCTCGATGTTGCAGCTGTAGAACCTTTTGAGGATCTCAGGAGCCACGCAAAATCTTTTTAGTTTCCTGAAGGGGAATAGGCTTTGTCGTGCCCTCTTCACGACTTTCTTGATGTGTTTGGACCATTCTAGTTTGTTGTTGATGTGGACACCAAAGAACTTGAAACTCTCAACCTGCTCCACTACAGCCCCGTCGATGAGAATGGGTGCGTGCTCAGTCCTCCTTTTCCTGTAGTCCACAATCATCTCCTAAGTCTTGGTTACGTTGAGGGATAGGTTGTTATTATGGCACCACCCGGCCAGGTCTCTGACCTCCTCTCTATAGGCTGTCTCGACATTGTCGGTGATCAGGCCTACCACTGTTGTGTCATCTGCAAACTTAATAATGGTGTTGGAGTCGTGCCTGGCCATTCAGTCGTGGGTGAACAGGGAGTACAGGAGGGGACTGAGCACGCACCCCTGGGGAGCTCTAGTGTTGAGGATCAGCATGGCAGATGTGTTGCTACCTACCCTCGCCATCTGGGGGTGGCCCGTCAGGAAGTCCAGGATCCAGTTGCAGAGGGAGGTGTTTAGTCCCAGCATCCTTAGCTTAGTGATGAGCTTTGACGGTACTATGGTGTTGAATGCTGAGCTGTAGTCAATGAATAGCATTCTCACATAAGTGTCCCTTTAGTCCAGGTTGTAAAGGGCAATGTGGAGTGCAATAGAGATTGCATCATCTGTGGATCTGTTTGGGCGGTATGCAAATTGGAGTGGGTCTAGGGTTTCTGGGATAATGGTGTTGATGTGAGCCATTACCAACCTTTCAAAGCACTTTATGGCTACGGACGTGAGTGCTATGGGTCTGTAGTCATTTAGGCAGGTTGCCTTTGTGTTCTTTCGGCACAGGGACTATGGTGGTCTGCTTGAAACATGTCGGCATTACAGACTCAATCAGGGACATGTTGAAAATGTCAGTGAAGACACCTGCCAGTTGGTCAGTACATGCTCGGAGCACACGTCCTGGTAATCCATCTGGCCTCGCAGCCTTGACCTGTTTAAAGATCTTACTCACGTCGGCTGCAGAGTGTGATCACATAGTCGTCCGGAACAGCTGATGCTCTCATGCATGCCTCAGTATTGCTTGCCTCGGAGCGAGCATAGAAGTGATTTAGCTCGTCTGGTAGGCTCGTGTCACTGGGCAGCTCGCGGCTGTGCTTCCCTTTGTAGTCTGTAATAGTTTGCAAGCCCTGCCACATAAGACGAGCGTCGGAGCCGGTGTAGTATGATTCAATCTTAGCCCTGTATTGACGCTTTGCATGTTTGATGGTTCGCACCTTTTGTTGTCTTCGTCAGAATGCACTCCCAGGACTGCTACTTCAATAATAAATGTTGGTTTGGTCCAAAATAATCCATCGTTATATCCGAATAGCGGCGTTTTGTTCGTGCGTCCCAGACACTATCCGAAAAGGTAAATCAGGGTCGCGCGCATGGCGCAATTCGTGACAAAAAAATTCTAAATATTCCATTACCGTACTTCGAAGCATGTCAACCGCTGTTTAAAATCAATTTTTATGCAATTTATCTCGTAAAAAAGCGATAATATTCCGACCGGGAATCTCCTTTTCGGAAAACAGAGGAAAAAACACAAAGACGGGTGCGGCCAGTGCACGCGCCTAAGCCCACAGTCCCTTGATCGGCCACTTGAGAAAGGCGATAATGTGTTTCAGCCTGGGGCTGGAATGACAACATTCAGGTTTTTCCCGGGCTCTGAGAGCCTATTGGAGCCGTGGGAAGTGTCACGTTACCGCAGAGATTCTTTGTAATTGAATGAGATGTCAAAGAAAGACAATAAATGGTCAGACAGGCCACTTCCTGTAAAGGAATCTCTCAGGTTTTGACCTGCCATTTGAGTTCTGTTATACTCACAGACACCATTCAAACAGTTTTAGAAACTTTGGAGTGTTTTCTATCCAAAGCCAATAATTATATGCATATTCTAGTTACTGGGCAGGAGTAGTAACCAGATTAAATCGGGTACGTTTTTTATCCAGCCGTGTCAATACTGCCCCCTAGCCCTAACAGGTTAACATTCACAATCCAGATGGATTACCAGGACGTGTACTCCGAGCATGTGCTGACCAACTGGCAAGTGTCTTCACTGACATTTTCAAACTCTCCCTGTCTGAGTCTGTAATACCGACATGTTTCAAGCAGACCACCATAGTCCCTGTGCCCAAGAACACTAAGGTAACCACCGACCCGTAACACTCACATCTGTAGCCATGAAATGCATTGAAAGTCTGGTCATGAATCACATCAACACCATCATCCCATAAAACCTAGACCCACTCCAATTTGCATACCGCCCCAACAGATCCACAGATGATGCAATCTCTATTGCACTCCAAACTGCCCTTTCAAACCAGGACAAAAGGAACACCTATGTGAGAATGCTATTCACTGACTACAGCTCAGCGTTCAACACCATAGTGCCCTCAAAGCTCATCACTGAGCTAAGGACTCTGGGATTAAACACCTCCCTCTGCAACTGGATCCTCGACTTCCTGACGGTCCGCCCCCAGGTGGTAAGGGTAGGCAACAACACGTCTGCCACGCTGATCCTTAACTCTGTGGCCCCTCATGGGTGCGTGCTCAGTCCCCTCCTGTAGTCCCTGTTCATCCACGACTGCATGGACAAACACGACTCCAACACCATCATTAAGTTTGCTGATGACACAACAGTGGTAGGCCGGATCACCGACAATGATGAGACGGCCTATAGGGAGGAGGTCAGAGAACTGGCAGTGTGGTGCCAGGACAACAACCTTTCCCTCAATGTGAGCAAGACAAAGGAGCTGATCATGGACTACAGGAAAAGGCGGGCTGAACAGGCCCCCAATAACATCGACAGGGCTGTAGTGGAGCAGGTTGAGAGTATAAAGTTCCCTGGTGTCCACATGACCAACAAACTATCATGGTCAAAACATACCAAGGCAGTTGCGAAGAGGGCACGACAAAACCTTTTCCCCTCATGAGACTGAAGAGATTTGGCATTTTCCAAGCTGTTTAACCTCTTGGCGTTCCCCTAGGATAGGGGGCGCTAAAGCGATTTTTGAAAAAAATTAGTGCCCATTTAAACGGCCTCCTACTCAAACTCAGAAGCTAGGATATGCATAGAATTAATACTTGTGGATAGAAAACACCCTAAAGTTTCTAAAACTGTTTGAATGGTGTCTGTGAGTATAACAGAACTCATATGGCAGTCAAAACCCCGAGACAGATGGAAACAGGAAGTGGAATTCTGAATTGCGAACTCAACTTCATCACGTTGCCTATTAATCACACCATGAGCTATGGTTCATTGAGCACTTCCTATTGCTTCCACTAGATGTCCCCAGTCTTTACAAAGTGATTTGAGTCTCCTACTGTCAAAACTGACATAATGACACGCTGTGGAACGTGGTCACACGGAGAGGGCCATCACCATTATGACGCCGGCGCCCCTGGTTACCCTCCCCTTTCGAAACTTTTTGAAACACAATGCAATCGTCCCCCTCGAATCTTATTGGCTCTCTTGTTGAAAAACGCCCTGAAGATTTATGTTATACAACGTTTGACATGTTTGAACAAACCTAAATGGGAAAAAAATGCATTTTCTCGAAATGGCTGTCCCGTGGCCGACGAAGCATTTGGATCAGCCTTCAGACGCGCTAACAAGAACAAGCTCTTGGAACATAAAGAAGTAATTTTTTCGAACAAAAATACATTTGTTGTGGACCTGGGATTCCTGGAAGTGCTTTTTGATGAAGACAACCAAAGGTAAGGGATTATTGACAATAGTATACAAGACTAGATGTGATATGCGATTGTTCCAAGATGGCGCTGACATGTAACGTTAGCCTATTTTTCAGAGTATCGCATCCCCTTTCATCGCAAAGTATGATTACCCAGTAAAGTTAATTTTAAATCTGGCATTACAGGTGCTTTCAAGAGATATTCATCTATAAATCTTAGAATGACAATATTACATTTTAAAAATGTTTTCGAATAGTAATTTAGTAAGTTGTAGCTCTGTTTCATCGGATGCATTTGAGGGAAAATATTTAGTCAACGTTACGCACCGATGTAAAATGCTGTTTTTATATATAAATATGAACTTTATCGAACAAAAGAATGCATGTATTGTGTAACATGATGTCCTAGATGTGTCATCTGATGAAGATTGTCAAAGGTTAGTGCTGCATTTAGCTGTTTTTTGGTTATTTGTGATGCATGTGGTTGGTCGGAAAATGGCTATGTGGCTACTTTTACGATATACTCCTCTAACATAATCTAATGTTTTGCTTTTGCTGTAAAGCCTTTTTGAAATCGGACAACGTGGTTCGATTCAGGAGAGGTGTATCTATAAAACGATATAATTTAAATAAAATATTTTTTTTACAAAATTATTACATTTTGTTATGCTAATGGCGATATGATTTTTCGCTGGATGTCCGTCCCGCATATGGGACGGAGGCCGCACAGGGGTTAAAGGCACAGTCAACTTAGTGTATGTAAACTTCTGACCCAATGGAATTGTGATACAGTGAATTATGAGTGAAATAAACAATTGTTGGAAAGATTACTTGTGTCATGCATAAAGTAGATGTCCTATCCGACTTGCCAAAACTATAGTTTGTTAACAAGAAATTTGTGGAGTGGTTGAAAAACGAGTTTAAATGACCCCAGCCTAATTGTATGTAAACTTCTGACTTCAACTGTATATGTTCTCAGCCCCTTTGCTATGAAGCCCCCAAATAAGATCTGGTGCAACCAATTACCTTCAGGAGTCACATAATTTGTTAAATAAAGTCCACCTGCGTGCAATCTAAGTATCACATGATCTGTCACATGATCTCAGTATATATATACACCTGTTCTGAAAAGCCCCGTAGTCTGCAACCCTACTGAGCAAGGGGCACCACCAAACAAGCGGCACCATGAAGACCAAGGAGCTCTCCAAACAGGTCAGGTATAATGTTGTGGAGAAGTACAGATCAGGGTTGGGTTATTAAACAATATCAGAAACTTTGAACATCCCACGGAGCAACATTAAATCCATTATTAAACAACAAACCTGTCAAGAGAGGGCCGCCCACCAAAACTCACGGACCAGGCAAGGAGGGCATTAATCAGAGAGGCAACAAAGAGACCAAAGATAACCCCAAAGGAGCTGCAAAGCTCCACATCGGAGATTGGAGTACCTGTCCATTGGATCACTTTAAGCCATACACTGCACAGAGCTGGGCTTTACGGAAGAGTGGCCAGAAAAAAGTCATTGCTTAAAGAAAAAAATAAGCAAACACATTTGGTGTTCGCCAAGAGGCATGTGGGAGACTCCCCAAACATATGGAAGAAGGTACTCTGGTCAGATGAGACAGAAATTGCGATTTTTGGCCATCAAGGAAAACGCTATGTCTGGCGCAAACCCAATACCTCGCATCACTCCGAGAACTCCATCCCCACAGTGAAGCATGGTGGTGGCAGCAACATGCTGTGGTGGTGTTTTTCATCGGCAGGGACTGGGAAACTGGTCAGAATTGAAGGAATGATGGATGGCGCTAAATACAGGGAAATTCTTGAGGGAAACCTGTTTCAGTCTTCCAGAGATTTGAGACTGGGACAGAGGTTCACCTTCCAGCAGGACAATGACCCTAAGTATACTGCTAAAGCAACACTCAAGTGGTTTAAGGGGAAACATTGACTAGGCCATTCCAAGACATGTAAAAGCCCAGACCTCAATCCAATTGAGCATCTGTTGTTTGACTTAAAGATTGCTGTACACCAGCAGAACCCATCCAACTTGAAGGAGCTGAAGCAGTTTTGCCTTGAAGAATGGGCAAAAATCACAGTGGCTAGATGTGCCAAGCTTATAGAGACATACCCCAAGATACTTGCAGCTGTAATTGCTGCAAAAGGTGGCTCTACAAAGTATTGAGTTTTTGGGGGTGAATAGTTATGCACGCTCAAGTTCTGTTTTTTAGTCTTATTTCTTGTTTTTATAAATTGTGTGTATATATAATGTTTTGCATCTTCAAATTGGCTGGCATGTTGTGAAAATCAAATGATACAAACTCCCCAAAAATCAATTTGAACCCTTTCACAAATACCATCACACGGGTGTGATCATTCTACAGTGGTCCCTGACACGTACGATCACACCCATGTGATTAGAACGCTTATTTATAATGCTTATTTTGAACAGCCAGTTTTGAATGACGCAACAATCAGCATTTGAGTTGGCCACACTTTTTTCAGAAACTATTTACACAACCACAGTCCTTACAAAGTTATGTCCAGAATGTGGTCAGTTTTTGGATGCAATGTTCAGATATTCACAGAAGTATCTATAGCATATCACAATCATCCAAACTGGAAAAATGTAGGCAACATTTGTCCTAGCGCTAACTGAGGAAAGATTGACGCAACACAAGCAGTCATATGGGTTTAACTCTCGGCTGACAAACTACAATATGAATTAGCTAATAGCAATTACTATTTATAATTGATCACATCACGGGTGTGCTCACCATTGATAAAAAATATTATTGAGTAAAACACTTTCTAGAAATCGAAAGTAATCCGACGATGATTAGTTTCAGCGTGCAGCCATACTTTCTTCCCTCACAGAAACCAAAGATAATGTTTATAGTATGCATTTTGAAAGGGTGTCATTTACCATCGTTCACATCCCACCACTCACTTCCTGAAGTTCTCAAAAAAGGACTGAACCCTTACTCACCTCATTTTGTTATAGCATCTTTGGTCCAACAGACAATTACGTGAAACCCACCTCTCACTCCCACTCTGAGCCACTCAGTGTTGTTTGTGTATGTAGCTAGTGAGCTAAGCTGTAGCATTCGCAATGACGTTCAAAAAGGAGACAAGTCACAAACGCAGAAATTCTGGATATTTAAAAAAATTCTGACAATAAGTCTGAGTATGAAAGTCAGGAAGCAGATTGACAGTCACGTAGCAGATTCTGACAGTGACAGTGAGGAGCTGTCCCCCAGCCATTGAGAACCCTGAATCTTAGGACCCCTTGTCCACTGACAAAGTCCCAGTTCCCTTTGAAGATGCTGGTGGTGATGGAGGCAGACCAACAGTGGATGAAGTACAACAGTGGATGAAGTACAGGAGTTCTGTGGTAGCTGGAACGCTGACAGCCATTTCACCTCTCCTGGCCCTGCTGTTTGCTTTGAGTCCCAGTCTGGAGTGTAACGCCCCTTACCATTTCCATCTCAGGCAGAGTGCTTCAAGTTGTTTCTGACAGAGGAGCTGGTGGGAGACATAGTAGAGACCATTCGCTATGCCTTGGAGCTACAGGAAAAGAGAGCCAGGAGTGGGGTGGACAACCACAATTAGTGAAATGTATACCTTCCTAGTGACAGTCCTCATGGGTATAGTAAAGAAGAACTCCGTAAGAGAATACTGGAGCACACTTCTTTGCCACCCTCTTTTCCCAAGACCGCTTCCTAGTTCTGCTGCGATGACTGCATTTCATCAACAATGCTACTGCCATCCTATATGACCCGTTCGCTATACAAAATAAGAAATGTCAACAGCTGGCAGTAAAGTGGCATGACAAACGAGACATCCATGACCTCTCCACTGTCAATACAGAAACCACTACGGCCACAGGGAAGGTGGACCACCTGATGGGAGAGAAAAATCAAACCAGACTGCGCGCTTGACTATAACCTCAAAATGGGGGCAGTGGATAAGGCGAACATGATAAACAGCTTTGTGGAATGCACTCAGAAAACGACCAAGTGATACAAGAAGAGATTTCTCCAGAGTAGCTTCAAATTACAACAAGCCAGTACTTCTGACGCAATTAGCATTGTTTTACAGAGCTAATAGAAGAATGTAGCTAGCTACATAAGCACGATTGAATATAGCACCATAAAGGTTATGAAATTAGTAACGGTACCTCGTGTGTCCGCGGTTATAAGGAATATACACAAATATATATTATGCTCCATACACAGTGAGCTACAGTAAAAACGGTATACACTCAGCAAACTGGATGCAGTCTATCGCAGTGCCATCCGTTTTGTCACCAAAGCCCAATATACCACCCACCACTGCGACCTGTATGCTCTAATCGGCTGGCCCTCGCTACATATTCGTCGCCAGACCCACTGGCTCCAGGTCATCTAGAAGTCTTTGCTAGGTAAAGCTCCGCCTTATCTCAGCTCACTGGTCACGATAACAACACCCACCCATAGCACGTGCTCCACAGGTATATCTCACTGGTCATCCCCTAAGCCAACACCTACTTTGGCCGCCTTTCCTTCCAGTTCTCTGCTGCAAATGACTGGAACGAATTGCAAAAATCGGTGAAGCTGGAGACTTATATTTCCCTCACTAACTTTAAACATCAGCTATCTGAGCAGCTAACCGATCGCTGCAGCTGCACATAGCCCATCTGTAAAAAGCCCATCCAATCTACCTAACTCATCCCCATATTATTTTTATTTACTTTTCTGCTCTTTTGCACACCAGTATTTCTACTTGCACATCATCATCTGCACATCTATCACTCCAGTGTTAATTTGCTAAATTGTAATTACTTGCTACTATGGCCTATTTATTGCCTTACCACCTCACGTGATTTGCACACACTATATATAAACATTCTTCTTTTTCCATTGTGTTATTGACTGTACGCTTGTTTATTCCATGTGTAACTGTGTTGTTGTTTGTGTCGCACTGCTTATCTTTATCTTGGCCAGGTCGAAGTTGTGAATGAGAACTTGTTCTCAACAAGCCTACCGGTTAAATAAAGGTGAAATTAAAAAAATATACAGAAACTATTATAACGTAATAAGGCACTTACTTTGATAGAAACGCAGTCTGGATTTGAGCCTGGGTGTCTGTAGTGACGCCTCTGAGACACTGTGCCTTAGACAGCTGTGCTACAAGGCCAGAGTAGCTTCAAAATACAACATATGCTAATACTTCTCTGACGCAATTATTAACATTGTTTTCCAGAGCTAATAGAAGAATGTAGCTCGCTACCTAAGCATTGAGTATAACACCATAAAAGTTATGAAATGAGTAACGTTACCTCGCGTGTCCACAGTTATAAGGAATATACACAAAAATATTATGCTACAGTAGAAATTACATAACATGACATGCAGAAACTATTATAACGTGATAGAAACGCACACATTTCCAAAGTTATTATTGGTAACGAAAACAACTATGACTGCGATGCAGGCAACAGACGGAAAATGTGAACTTGTGTGTGTGTGTGTGTGTGTGTGTGTGTGTGTGTGTGTGTGTGCAGGATGGGAGATGAGGAAATGTCTGCAGACTTGAACTGCACAAACAATTGGGAAGTGATTGGGGAATTTTGTCCGGGTCAGAAATGTCAAAAAAATTAATTGGTCCGCAAAAGTAAAAACAACTACTTTTATGTGAATGAATGAGGCGGAACACACCTCAATTCCAACTGTTCTTAGAAAATAATAACTTGTTAGAAAATAATTTGAAATTGACAAGTTGAAAACAGCCTATAAATAAAAACAGGCTGCGTGCCATGGTTTGAAAGCAGCGTGGATTAAATGTACTGTTGTGTAACAATCACATTCTGGAATGGAGAGAACATTCTAACATCACGTGCATATGAAAACTCACACTGGGTCGACTGTTAGAGATATTTGGAACTCACGAATGAAAGGGTTAATAATGGTGTGGTCTTTACTCCCAAAAGTCACTTAATATTACTTCCAAATGAAGAGAGAAAATGAGATAAAGTATTTGAGGGAAAAATGCAATTTTATGGACAACGATGGTTCTTAAGAGGTCAACATTTATAGTGTTTAAATAAAGGTACAAATTAAGTTATTGTCTGTGTAAATGGGGCTATACATTATCACATAAGTACTTTGAGGATAATTGAGGGGGCTCACTTGGCCTCTGTGCCATTTGAGGGGGCTCTGTTGAGCTCTGTGCCCTTTTGAAATAACTTTATCAGACTACACTTTATTAGACTACATATTCATTTGATAAAGATTATTCATTATATACCTCAATCCTGATTGGTTTGATTTAGTTAGACATTTCAAATGCGGACAGTGTCAGGATATTTTATTTTTCAATCTTGACAAGAAATGATCATATTTTAATGTGATTACATGAATTATGGATTGCATACATTAGAAATAAAAAATGTATAAGAGTAAAGCAACATGAGTTTTCCATTCATATAATGTGTAGGGTAAATTGCCACAGTGGAATTGCTGTGGTAAATGAGGAAATATATTATTTCACTCTACCCTTAGTCTGCTCAACTAGCAGGTTTTATTTGTTACCAATAATACCCACTAAAGGGCGAAAATGTCCTCAAAGATTTTGAGAGTTGGGTGCAATTGAGATAAGCTGTGCAGGTGATCTTAGCACGTATTGATGGTTTAATAGGTGGGATGCTAGCGACCCACCTCGACAACATCCGGTGAAATTGCAGAGCGCAAAATTCAAAATACAAAAATCGTAATATTAAACATTCATGAAAATACAAGTGTCTTACATCATTTAAAAGCTTAACTTCTTGTTAATCCAACCACTTTGTCAGATTTCAAAAGGCTTTACGGTGAAAGCATACCATGCGATTATCTGAGCACAGCACCCCGCATACACCAGCATTAAAAACATTTTCTCCACCAGCAGAGGCGTCACAAAAATCAGAAATAGCAATAGAATACATCACTTACCTTTGAATATCTTCCTCTGTTTGCAATCCCAAGGGTCCCAGCTAGACAACAAATGGTCGTTTTGTTCGATAAAGTCCTTCTTTATATCCCCCATTAAACTTCATCCAAACAAGTCAAACAACATTTCTAATCAATCCTCAGGTACCCTAATATGTAAATAAATGATATAATTTTAGACGGAATGTAGTATGTTCAATACCGGAGATAAATAACGAAGTGCGCGCCCTCATTCACACGCGGCACAAGACTACAGTCCAAATGAGAGCCACCTTGGAAAAACTACAACTACTAACTCAAAACCCTTTCTAAAGACTGTTGACATCTAGTGGAAGCCATAGGAATTGTAATCTGTGAGGAATTCCTTTGAATATCCCATAGACAAGCATTTGAATGGACTGTGACCTCCAAAAAATAAAATTCCGGATGGATTCTCCTCGGGTTTTGTCATATCAGTTTTGTTATACTCACAGACATTATTCTAACAGTTTTAGAAACTTCAGAGTGTTTTCTATCCAATGCTACCAATTATATGCATATCCTGAGTAACAGGCAGCTTACTTGGGGCACGTCAGCCATCCGAACTTCTGAATACTGTCCCCTAGCCTTAAGAAGTTAAAAACCAGCTAGAGACCTAGCCATGTAACCAGATTACACCAGGGGTATGTTCAGTTCATGAAATGTTTTACTACTTTGAGTGATGCTTTGTACTGAGTGACACATTTACCGCAACATTCTTCAACAGTATTTGAGGGACACTACATGACAAAAAGTATGTGGACACCTGCTCGTTGAACATCTCATTCCAAAATCAAGGTTATAAATATGGAGTTAGTCCCCCCTTTGCTGCTATCACAGCCTCTACTCTTCTGGGAAGGCTTTCCACTAGATGTTGGAACATTGCTGTGAGGACTTGCTTCCATTTATCCGCAAGAGCAATAGTGAGGTCGGGCACTGATGTTGGCTTTCCGATTTTATCCCAAAGGTGTTCAATTGGGTTGAGGTCAGGGCTCTGTGCAGGCAAGTCAAGTTCTTCCACGCCCATCTCAATAAACCATTTCTGTATGGACCTCTTTGTACACGGGGGAATTGTCATGCTGAAACAGTAAAGGATTGTCCCCAAACCTTTGCCACAAAGTTGGAAGAACAGAATCATCTAGAATGTGATTGTATGCTGTAGCATTAAGATTTCCCTTCACTTTAGCTAAGGGGTCTAATCTGAACCATGAAAAACAGCCCCAAACCATTATTGCTCCTCCACCATTGGGGCAGGTAGCGTTCTCCTGGCATCCGCCAAACCCAGATTCGTCCGTCGGACTGCCAGATGGTGAAGCGTGATTCCTCACTACCAATAGCGGCGAGCTTTACACCACTCCAGCTGATGCTTGGCATTGCACATGGTGATCTTAGGCTTGTGTGCGGCTGTTTGGCCATGGAAACTCATTTCACGAAGCTCCCGACGAACAGTTATTGTACTGATGTTGCATCCAGAGGCAGTTTGGAACTTGGTAGTGAGTGTTGCAACCAAGGACAGACAATTTTTCAGCCTTCTGCGGTCCTGTTCTGTGAGCTTGTGTTTCCTACCACTTCGTCTCTACGCCATTATTGCTCCAAGACGTTTCCACTTTACAATAACAGCAATTATAGCTGACCGGGGCAGCTCTAGCAGTGCAGAAAGTTAATGAACTGACTTGTTGTGAAGGTGACATCCTATGACGGTGCCATGTTGAAAGTCACTGAGCTCTTCAGTAAGTCAACAGGTTTGGCTGAAATAGCCAAATCCACTAACTTGAAGGGGTGCCCACATACTTTTGTATATACAGTGCATTCAGAAAGTATTCAGACCCCTTGACTTTTCCACGTTGTGTTACGTTACAGCCTTATTCTAAAATGGATTAAGTCATTTTTTCCCCTTATCGATCTACACATAATACCCCATAATGACAAAACAGGTTTTTAGAAATGTTTGCAAATTTACAAAAAAAACGAACAGAAATACCTTATTTACATAAGTAGTCAGACCCTTTCCTATGAGACTCGCAATTGAGTTGAGGTCCACCATGTTTCCATTGATCATTCTTGATGTTTCTACAACTTGATTCGAGTAGTCCTGTGATTGTACATAATTTGGAAAGGCACACCCCTGTCTGTATAAGGTCCCACAGTTGACAGGGCATGTCAGAGAAAAAAACCAAGCCATGACATTGAAGGAATTGTCCGTAGAGCTCCGAGACAGGATTGTGTCAAGGCCAGATCTGGAGAAGGGTACCAAAACATTTCTGCAGCATTGAAGTTCCCCAAGAACACAGTGGCCTCATCATTCTTAAATGGAAGAAGTTTGTAACCATCAAGACACCTCCTAGAGCTGGCCGCCCGGCCAAACTGAGCAATCATTGTGAGGGACATTTAGTGTGAGGGAATTTGTTTAAGCAGGCCCGAGTGCCCAGGTGGGTGGAGTTCTCAAAGCGTGGAAATTGATTGCATTCATTTTGAAACTGGGCTGCCTCCTGGGTGTGAGCCACTCATTTCACAAATGCTTTTTTTCATGTGAAAGTATTTTGTATTTTGAAATTGTGTAACTTCTTTAAAAAATGTAATTTTACCTGTTCAGGCACTAGAAATCATTGTGCTGACAGACAGTATGTGCTGACAAAATATACTGTCAGTATTTGTCGTCATATAGAGAAAAGGCTTATCTCAGGATATATAATGAGTCATTATCCGGCCATACCATGTATGATATCAGGAGGGAATCCCAAAATTATTTGTGCATGAAAGAAAAATATTGATTTCATATTTGTCCAATTATTTTTGAATATGAGCTGAAAACTCAGAAATGCATCAGAAATTGTCTTTCTTTTCAGCATGTCAAAATGCATATCAATATCCAGATATGGACCTCAGCCAAGAGAACCATATCTGGAATCAATATAGTTTCATACCTTGAATGTGCTGAGAAAACACAGATATGCGATGTAAACAGTCAGTATTTGGCAACATTACGAGAGAAAATAAGATGTCACATATCTCAGGTATTGATTGAGTCCATATCCGGCCACAGAAAATGTCCATGTGTGATAGTTGGAGTAATCCCAATATCATATGTAAACAATACATCTGGATTCAGAATTTGTCAGGATATGGTGCATTGGAAATAGTCTGTATTTTCTAGAATATCAAAAAAGTGTCATGTAAAGATATCCCGATATGGACCCTTTCCGCCCATTTCTAAGGCCAGGGTTCAATCAGATCAGCGGTAACCCACATTAGCCAACAAACGCATAGCTTTTCATATGTTTTGTAAACAATGTTTTACAGCTAACGCACTTACACCTCTGACACCCCCTAAACAAAGGCAATGAAAAGCTATGTGTTTGATAGTTAACACGGGTTACTGCTGATCTGATTGAATCATGGCCCATCTAAGGGGTATACTACGAATCTAGCTAGATGTACTCTGGCTTTTCTGAAATTAGCTAGCTTCAGTTAGCTTCACATTCCAGCTCAGGCTTTATCTATGTTACGAAGGTAGATATTGATTATGCACCCGTTGCTTACTCAAGCCTGTTCGAGCTGGGCTTGAAACTGCCGTTCATGTTGCACATGGCTAGTCGAACTGCAAACGTTTCATTGAGACAGTACTGAAACATCAATCCATGGGTCGAGTCAGGACCATATTACATTTTTGCAGAATATTTAGCTAAATATATATATATATTTTTTTTACTGCAAATTCAGCACACTATGGTGCGGAATGGGCTATTAGAAATGCAGTCTTTCTTACACATATTGTTTCTTTGGTGTGCTTATCAATACAATAGTCCGTTTTTCTCCATGCCTATAATATAATAATTTTATTAAGTCAAATGAAAGTATCATGCATCCTGTCATTACTAAATGTGTTGTGTGATATGTATTTGAATATGATTATTTTTAACAGACTTCCTCAAATATGGTCTGGAGAATGAAGGGATGATTGTGCACTCTTTGAGAGAAGAAGGGAATCTAATTTGATTGGTCCTCAAACACTTACACTTACATTCACAACCTGAACTTCATTCAGGCTAAGTGGAGTAAGCCCTGAGTTAGCCTGCCACGGAGCAGGTAAGTTCTGAAGGATTTGTTACCGTAGAAATGTACCAGGCTAAAAGGTGAGCCACATTAGTGTCACCGGTTATCCCGAGTTGTACTCAGTTGACCAAAGTTACCTTGCTAACTCCTCAAACCAGATTTATAGTATAGGACTCTGTTGTGAGGAAAAGTTTGTTTTGGCCATGTGGATAATAGTTTTGCTCATTTGGATAATTGTTTCGCTCATATGAATCCCAGTTTCGTTCAGTGTTCAAGCAATTGAGAAAAACAAAGTGCCATTGAAAATGACTGGTTGCTCATAGCTAGGTCGCTGCTTACAGCCCCAGGTGTGAGCCAGGTGTATTAGTCTTCCCTGGTGGATGCTGTAAAACTGTATGAAGAGTCTTAGACTAAGGCTGGAAAAGGAAAGAGGTATTAAATACACAAAAAAAATATTCAAGGGCTTAGTAAATATTGCTCCATAGAATCAATAATTTTCTCATAAAAATGCACTTTTATGGTTTTACTTCAATATTAGAATACCTTCAAAAAGCATAAAGAACCATTTGGACGTTTTCATACAATTTAAGATACTGAATATTACCCACTTCTTAAAAATGTTTGAATTACTTTCTGCATCTGTCACATATTTGTTCGGACATAACATTTGCGTGGAACTTGACTGCATGTGCGTTAAGAGGACAAGCCCGGGCAAAATCCCTCTCACTCTTATGCTTTGAACACACCGACTGCGTCATTGCATCAATGCTGCATAATATTTTGCTCAGCTGCACAACTATACCGAATGCAGGTACACGTGTTGCAGACGGTCACATGTGGTTGGACACATGGAGAAAAGAATACTTTTCGCAGTATCCTCAAAACCGTGTTTTTTAGACAACAGCTGCATTTCTGCATTTTGTCAGAACAGTGAAGATGGTGGAAAACTGTACTATTTGTATGAACCCTAGGTTACCTTTTCCCATTACTATCATACTAACTGTATTTGGTATAACCTTAATTAGAGCTCCTGCTCACCTGATGTACCATGCCAGGTGTGTATAATACTGATGTTAATGGATGAGGGAAGGGGTTAATTAATAATGAGAGATTAACTTGCTGTAATAACGCAGTACTATGGTGGACCAATAGTGGTTGCAATTGGCACAGGAAATATGTTTAAAATATTTAGGCTTAATTTGCCATTACCTCACGTTCTATGAAACACTGGAATCTCACCTGTTGTTATAACAGCCATCTGTGCCGGCCCACACATCGACAGACTCTTGGATTTCTGACAATGTTTTCATAGTGTAAAAGAAAGTCCTTCAATGTGAGAATAGAAAGGCGGCAGCCAGTGACTTATGTCTGCCCCTCTTCACTGTCCTTCAGGTATTACTGATTACTGAAAGTGATTTAGTAGAAAATGTATCCATTCAATCAGACAGTGAATGAGATGACAAAAAGTATGGAATTGCCACGACTTCCGCCGAAGTCGGTTCCTCTCCTTGTTCGGGCGGCGTTCGGCGGTCAACGTCACCTGTCTTCTAGCCATCGCCGATCCACCTTTCATTTTCCATTTGTATGGGTCTTTGTTTTCTACACACCTTGATTCATTCGCCAATTACATGTTCATGTACTTAACCCTCTGTTTCCCCCATGTTTTTGTGCGTGTTTGTTTCTATGTTCATTCGGTACGTTATGGCTGGTTTTCGACGGGTGCTGTTTTCACCCGTGCGTAATTGATTACCGTTTATTGTTGGTCAAGTGTATTGTTACCTTGTGCCTTTATTTTGAGTAAAGTACGTTGCTCACTCATTCTGCTCTCCTGCGCCTGACTTCATGCACCAGCTACACCCACCTTCTGACAGGAATAAACAGATATTTTGTAATGATATGCATTGTTTGCTTTAAACCTTTCAGTGATTCCTAGAATATCCAGCTAAAAAGAGGCAAAAGAATAGCAAAAAAAAGTGTAACAAAACCGTGACATCAACATAATAGTAAAGTGATGAAGACCAAATAATTATTGAAACCCAGTTAGGGAATATAAAATATAAAAAACACAAACTTCAACTGAAAGGACATTTCAATAACATTGGTGGTATGTTGACAGTTTATCAGATTGTTCCTTTAGTGCCAAACTAATTTCTTATCTGTGAAGTCTGAAGTGACAGTTTTGCTCGGGCAGCCATGAGGCAGCTCATATCTGAGCCCCATCACACGTTCATATTTAACTGATCTATATCATGTTACCCTAAAATTAAAAAAGAAAATCATACAACTCTCTCCTCATATGGAATTCTCATTAAATGGGAAGACTTCTTCAAGACGCATGCTCCTTTCCTGTTTTCTTTTGCTTTCAATGTTGCCTCTTCGTCATTGGGGATGTTTAACACTTCATCCCAGAGCAGTTATGAATGCATCAGTGGCTTCCAGAGATAAAAGAACATGGATATGATCCATCTCAAGAACATGCTGATGAATAAAGCCGTTCTATTCAAGCATTTATTTTCAAGTGTCTGTGATTAGATACACATACGCTACACCTACCATGTGCCATTATCGAAGGTGCGTGTGATGAAACAACCAGGAAGAGGGGGCCCTCTAAAATGTCACAGTACTGGAAAAGAAACCTTCATAAACTGAAACTAAGATGAGGTTAAAAAAGCTATGCAACAGCCAGCAACAACAATATTTTTTAGGGTAAAGTTGCATCATAAAGCTGCCTCTTCCCCCACTAGACCCCTCTTGAATGAACCATTGCGGTTGTTGTTTCGCCAGCCCAGTCTGTGTGCAAATCTAAAGAGCTACTCATCCTCACCATATTGTTTGGCCACTCAGTAAGGGTGCAGGCTCTATCTCCTTTTGTACCGTTCAACTTAGGACATACTCCAGAAGAGCTAGTTTCCTCTATGCTTTTTCCTTTCTCTGTCAGGCTGTTGCTTTCTATCTTTATTCCACTGATCTCTTCCTGGGCTGAGTGCAATAACTCAATAAGGACCTCATGAATGTACCATTGTTGAACCATATAGGACATGAGGCATTAATATTCTGGAATCTGTAATGTATCATCATCTGTATAATATAACTATGGTTACAAGAAGATGAAATAAGAGTTGTTACTGTTTGCGCAATATTTTGTTCAAGGCCTGTGGGGTCATAAGTTGGTTTAAAATCTTGTTTAAATAACTTACAAGATAAAGGAAGCTGCATCATGGCGTGGGTGTCTTTGACCATCATGTGTGGGAACAAAAGTTCAGGAAAATCTGTTGTGTCAGTTGGAAGTGATTTTAAAGCTAAAAACTCTTGTCAGCAGGTACATAATAGTGGTTTAGGCTGGCTGCTTACAATTACCAAACAATTGAGAAATCATCTAGGTGAGGTGGTCAAGTGGATCTCATTTTACATCCAGCCTTGAAAGCCAGTGGAAAATTGATGAAAAATAAATCATACTTAATGAGCCAACCTATGCAAAACAAGTGCACAGATCCTTTGGGTTCTTCTCATAATCGTGTTTGTATAAGTAAAAACGAGTCTTTATTGAGAAACATATTGTAACGACGGTCGTCAGGAATGGACCAAGGCGCAGCGGGTTGAGTGCTCATAATTAACTTTAATGAAAACACTTACACAAACAAAACGATGGACGACGAATACAGACTTGAAGGCAAAAGACAGCAATTCAAGAGACAACCTCCCACAAATTACAAACACACCCTAATATATAGGACTCTCAATCATTTACATACATTTACATTTAAGTCATTTAGCAGACGCTCTTATCCAGAGCGACTTACAAATTGGTGCATTCACCTTATGATATCTAGTGGAACAACCACTTTACAATAGTGCATCAAATCTTTTAAGGGGGGGGGGGGTTAGAAGGATTACTTTATCCTATCCTAGGTATTCCTTAAAGAGGTGGGGTTTCAGGTGTCTCCGGAAGGTGGTGACTGACTCCGCTGTCCTGGCGTCGTGAGGGAGCTTGTTCCACCATTGGGGTGCCAGAGCAGCGAACAGTTTTGACTGGGCTGAGCGGGAACTGTGCTTCCTCAGAGGTAGGGGGGCCAGCAGGCCAGAGGTGGATGAACGCAGTGCCCTTGTTTGGGTGTAGGGCCTGATCAGAGCCTGAAGGTATGGAGGTGCCGTTCCCTTCACAGCTCCGTAGGCAATCACCATGGTCTTGTAGCGGATGCGAGCTTCAACTGGAAGCCAGTGGAGAAAGCGGAGGAGCGGGGTGACGTGAGAGAACTTGGGAAGGTTGAACACCAGACGGGCTGCGGCGTTCTGGATGAGTTGTAGGGGTTTAATGGCACAGGCAGGGAGCCCAGCCAACAGCGAGTTGCAGTAATCCAGACGGGAGATGACAAGTGCCTGGATTAGGACCTGCGCCGCTTCCTGTGTGAGGCAGGGTCGTACTCTGCAAATGTTGTAGAGCATGAACCTACAGGATCGGGTCACCGCCTTGATGTTAGTGGAGAATGACAGGGTGTTGTCCAGGATCACGCCAAGGTTCTTAGCACTCTGGGAGGAGGACACAAGGGAGTTGTCAACCGTGATGGCGAGATCATGGAACGGGCAGTCCTTCCCCGGGAGGAAGAGCAGCTCCGTCTTGCCGAGGTTTAGCTTGAGCTGGTGATCTGTCATCCACACTGATATGTCTGACAGACATGCAGAGATGCGATTCGCTGCCTGGTTATCAGAAGGGGGAAAGGAGAAGATGAATTGTGTGTCGTCTGCATAGCAATGATAGGAGAGACCATGTGAAGATATGACAGAGCCAAGTGACTTGGTGTATAGCGAGAATAGGAGAGGGCCTAGAACAGAGCCCTGGGGGACACCAGTGGTGAGAGCGTATGGTGCGGAGACAGATTCTCGCCACGCCACCTGGTAGGAGCGACCTGTCAGGTAGGACGCAATCCAAGCGTGGGCCGCGCCGGAGATGCCCAACTCGGAGAGGGTGGAGAGGAGGATCTGATGGTTCACAGTATCAAAGGCAGCAGATAGGTCTAGAAGGATGAGAGCAGAGGAGAGAGAGTTAGCTTTAGCAGTGCGGAGAGCCTCCGTGACACAGAGAAGAGCAGTCTCAGTTGAATGCCCAGTCTTGAAACCTGACTGATTAGGATCAAGAAGGTCATTCTGAGAGAGATAGCAGGAGAGCTGGCCAAGGACGGCACGTTCAAGAGTTTTGGAGAGAAAAGAAAGAAGGGATACTGGTCTGTAGTTGTTGACATCGGAGGGATCGAGTGTAGGTTTTTTCAGAAGGGGTGCAACTCTCGCTCTCTTGAAGACGGAAGGGACGTAGCCAGCGGTCAAGGATGAGTTGATGAGCGAGGTGAGGAAGGGGCGAAGGTCTCCGGAAATGGTCTGGAGAAGAGAGGAGGGGATAGGGTCAAGTGGGCAGGTTGTTGGGCGGCCGGCCGTCACAAGACGCGAGATTTCATCTGGAGAGAAAGAGGTCAAAGCACAGGGTAGGGCAGTGTGAGCAGGACCAGCGGTGTCGTTTGACTTAGCAAACGAGGATCGGATATCGTCAACCTTCTTTTCAAAATGGTTGACGAAGTCATCCGCAGAGAGGGAGGAGGGGGGGGGAGGGGGAGGAGGATTCAGGAGGGAGGAGAAGGTAGCAAAGAGCTTCCTAGGGTTAGAGGCAGATGCTTGGAATTTAGAGTGGTAGAAAGTGGCTTTAGCAGCAGAGACAGAAGAGGAGAATGTAGAGAGGAAGGAGTGAAAGGATGCCAGGTCCGCAGGGAGGCGAGTTTTCCTCCATTTCCGCTCGGCTGCCCGGAGTCCTGTTCTGTGAGCTCGTAGTGAGTCGTCGAGCCACGGAGCAGGAGGGGAGGACCGAGCCGGCCTGGAGGATAGGGGACAGAGAAAATCACAGGATGCAGAAAGGGAGGAGAGGAGGGTTGAGGAGGCAGAATCAGGAGATAGGTTGGAGAAGGTTTGAGCAGAGGGAAGAGATGATAGGATGGAAGAGGAGAGAGTAGCGGTAGAGAGAGAGAGCGAAGGTTGGGACGGCGCAATACCATCCGAGTAGGGGCAGAGTGAGAAGTGTTGGATGAGAGCAAGAGGGAAAAGGATACAAGGTAGTGGTCGGAGATTTGGAGGGGAGTTGCAATGAGATTAGTGGAAGAACAGCATCTAGTAAAGATGAGGTCAAGCGTATTGCCTGCCTTGTGAGTAGGGGGGAAGGTGAGAGGGTGAGGTCAAAAGAGGAGAGGAGTGGAAAGAAGGAGGCAGAGAGGAATGAGTCAAAGGTAGACGTGGGGAGATTAAAGTCACCCAGAACTGTGACAGGTGAGCCATCCTCAGGAAAGGAACTTATCAAGGCGTCAAGCTCATTGATGAACTCTCCAAGGGCACCTGGAGGGCGATAAATGATAAGGATGTTAAGCTTGAAAGGGCTGGTAACTGTGACAGCATGGAATTCAAATGAGGAGATAGACAGATGGGTCAGGGGAGAAAGAGAGAATGTCCACTTGGGAGAGATGAGGATTCCAGTGCCACCACCCCGCTGGCTCGATGCTCTAGGGGTATGCGAGAACACGTGGGCAGACGAAGAGAGAGCAGTAGGAGTAGCAGTGTTATCTGTGGTAATCCATGTTTCCGTCAGCGCCAGGAAGTCTAGGGACTGGAGGGTAGCATAGGCTGAGATGAACTCAGCCTTGTTGGCTGCAGACCGGCAGTTCCAGAGGCTGCCGGAGACAGTCAAAGTCAATCAAAGGCAACTAGACAACACCTGCATTCAATTGAGAGTCCACACCCCAATTAACTAAACATAGAAACAGACTTACTAGAAAGAACATAGAAATAGACTAACATAGAGCAGTGACCAAAAAACCCTGGAATACATAAATCAACTACCCTCTACATAATACACAAACCCGGAACCACATAAACCAAATACCCTCTGCCACGTGCTGACCAGCCTACACTAACAAAATAACCCTCATACTGGTCAGAACGTGACATTACCCCCCCCCCCCAAAAGGTGCAGACCCCGGTTGCACCTCACACACACAAAAAACAACCCCCAAAACACTAACAAATCCCCAAAGTACATGGGAGGGAAGGGAGGGTGGCCACCATCACCGACGGTGCTCCTGCAACACCCCCCCCCCCCCAACCCCAATACTCCCCCCTCAGGAGGTGGCTCAGGAGCCGGACGCAGACCCCACTCCACCCCTGGCTCACTCCCCTCCTAAACTGTCTCTACAGTGATGTCCCTCTCTGTCGACCCCGGACTGTAGGACGACTCTAGGAGCTCTGGACTGTAGGACAACTCTAGGAGCTCTGGACTGTAGGACGACTCTAGGAGCTCTGGACTGTAGGACGACTCTAGGAGCTCTGGACTGTAGGACGACTCTAGGAGCTCTGGACTGTAGGACGACTCTAGGAGCTCTGGACTGTAGACAGACAGACTCACTTGGTTCTGGACCGTAGCCAGACTCACTCGGCTCTGAACAGTGGGCCGTCTCACTTGGTTCTGAACAGTGGGCCGTCTCTCTCCGGGGCACTGTCGCCGGAAGCTCAGGACGAGGCACTGTTGCCGGAAGTTCTGGACGAGGCACTGTTGCCGGAAGTTCTGGACGAGGCACTGTTGCCGGAAGTTCTGGACGAGGCACTGTTGCCGGAAGTTCTGGACGAGGCACTATTGCCGGAAGGCCTGGTGCGTGGGGCTGGCTTAGGACGTGCCAGACTAAGGACACACACCACATGGCTAGTACGAGGAACATGGACAGGACGTGCTGGACTGGGCTGACGCACTGAAGCCTGGTGCGTGGTGCTGGTAATGGAGGTACCATACTGGAGACACGCACCCTAGGGCTAGTGCGAGGAGCAGGAACAGGACGTACTGGACTGGGCTGACGCACTGGAAGCCTAGTGCGTGGTGCTGGTACTGGATATGCCAGACTGGAAACACACACCTTAGGGCTAGTGCGTGGATCGGGAACAGGACGTACTGGACTGGGCTGACGCACTGGAAGCCTGATGCGTGGTGCTGGTACTGGATATGCCAGACTGGAAACACACACCTTAGGGCTAGTGCGTGGAGCGGGAATAGGACGTACTGGACTGGGCTGACGCACTGGAAGCCTGATGCGTGGTGCTAGTACTGGATATGCCAGACTGGAAACACACACCTTAGGGCTAGTGCGTGGAGCGGGAACAGGACGGGTTGGACTGGGCTGACGCACTGGAAGCCTGGTGCGTGGTGCTGGTACTGGATATGCCAGCCTGGAAACACACACCTTAGGGCTAGTGCATGGAGCGGGAACAGGACGGGTTGGACTGGGCTGACGCACTGGAAGCCAGGTGCTGGTACTGGATATGCCAGCCTGGAAACACACACCTCACGGTTAGTGCGAGGAGCGGGAACAGGATATATTGGACCGTGAAGGTGCACTGGCGGTCTCGAGCGCAGTACTGGCTCCACCCTTCCTGGCTGGATGCCTGCTTTCCCCTGACAAATGCGGGGCGCAGGTACTGCGCACACCGGCCTGGAATACTAGGCCTCGACGCCGTGCACCTCACTCCAACGCACGGGACCTGACTAATAATAGGCTGCCCCCAATAAGCACGGGGATTTGGCTTGCGGCTCAATCCTGGCCCTGCCAAATTACCCGTGTGCCCCCCCCAAAAAAAATTATTGGGGCTGCCTCTCCGGCTTAAACGCCAGTCGTGTTCCCCTGTAGCGTTCCCGGTCTTCGCTCCATTTTCTCCATGGGCCCTCTCCGGCCATAATCTGTTCCCATGTCCATTTCTCCCGTTGGTCCAACTCAAATTCCCTTTGCTCCTCAAAGTCCACCTGTTGCTCCTTCCTCCGCTGCTTGGTCCGGATTGGTGGGAGGTTCTGTAACGACGGTCGTCAGGAATGGACCAAGGCGCAGCGGGTTGAGTGATCATAATTAACTTTAATGAAAACACTTACACAAACAAAACAAACCGATGGACGACGAATACAGACTTGAAGGCAAAAGACAGCAATTCAAGAGACAACCTCCCACAAATTACAAACACAAACACACCCTAATATATAGGACTCTCAATCAAAGGCAACTAGACAACACCTGCCTTCAATTGAGAGTCCACACCCCAATTAACTAAACATAGAAACAGACTAACTAGAAAGAACATAGAAATAGACTAACATAGAGCAGTGACCAAAAAACCCCGGAATACATAAATCAACTACCCTCTACATAATACACACACCCCAAACCACATAAACCAAATACCCTCTGCCACGTCCTGACCAGCCTACACTAACAAAATAACCCTCATACTGGTCAGAACGTGACACATATTATTACATGTTGTTATTCTCTTTCAACAAGTTAAGCCAAGGATGTTATTTCAAAGTTTTACAATAAATAATAAACAGTATGTACACTGCTTGGAAGCTTTCTGAACAACCCGTAGTTGAGTGGTTTCTGTATCAATATTGAGCTGGCTACCTCGCCTGGCTTGACTTGCGGTAGTATTGTTATTTTTTTATTAATTTCTAATGCCTTCTATCCTCCGATAATGCTCTATAAGCAATGATAACAGCTCATGGCTTTCAAATACATTTATAGAGTATAATGCATCAGTAATGCTATATACACGCTGGTTCACAAAGTGTAAGGCTACCTGTTAGAGCCAATTTTAGACATATATTTGTAAAAAAGAGAACATACAGAGCTCCATGTATGTGTGTGTGTGTGTGTAAATATATGAATGTATATGATTAAATATTACCTTTTATGATTTATATTTACCTGATTGAGATATATATTCCTTTTGTTTTAGTGTAACTTAGTTTTTAGCTTCCCCTGTTGTCCATTCATTGTACTGTGGTAAGTTTGTTAGTGATAGGGTAAAGACAGGAAATTGGGCCTTCGGGGGAGGGGAGTTATTGCTAGATGCGAGAGCGGTATAGTCTTTAGACCATACAGACATACAAACAAACAGGCTATATTATGTTTTTTTCACATCAAGTAATCTATGCTTTAAGTTGATTGGGGAATCAATTTTTGTTAGCTATAAGAAGAATAAACCTTTTTGTTGCACCATATCCCTGGATCTCATTTGAATGTTTTTGTCAATAGTAAAGGAAGACTACATTCAAAAGATTCGGTGAATGATTACTATCAGAAGGAAAGCTCTGGTATGGACACACGCTGGATACCATTCTATTCTCTTCTTTAGGTTCTAGAATCCTCACTTGCCCCGTAGACCCCCTCTTGCCCTCCAAGGCCCAGTCTGCATGCCTCATTTACATCTGTGTCCTCTAATTCAGGCGATTCTGTGATGTGGAAAATGTCATTACTCTCCAGAGACCACTCAATATTCCAGAGCACTGTTGGCAGGTCTTAACCTGCGGTCAGCCTGGGCCTTTGGATTGTCCAGTCTGTGACAGATGAGGACTGACCTTAAAGAACGTCCTTGGGAATGTACCATTACTGAGGGAGCAGCGATCAGCCTCCCATGTTGAACAGAGGTGGGGATGGGGAATTTCTCAAGGCTAGCTTTGTTGGCAGTTCAGTCTGCGTCTGACAACGTAATACCAACTCCCACAATTAAAATACTGATTATTGTTTGAAGTGTGCGTGAGAGATGCTGTATACAAGACAAGATGCCATTAATTCCAAGCATTGCGATTTCTTTCTGAAAAGTTTACAATTGGTAACACTTGATACACACAGAGTAGCCAACCTGTGTACTAAATCAATTGCCTTTGTAAGCTCGTAACCAACCATGGGAGGAACATCTGAAAGTATAATCCTAATGATTTATGTGTATCCGTTATTAAAATGTATTTTCAGAATGATATCCAATGGATTGGCTACGGCGTGTTGCCTTTTGTTTTTTTCGCTGTCTCAGCGCCAGGCCAACATCCAAAGCTTTTATGCCGCACTGCTCCCGGAAAGCAATTAATCCCATATCGATCAGCCATTAATTTAGGGTGAGGTAGTTTGTAATATTCATGCTTTGCTTGGCTTCCGAGGGTACTCTCAATTCATATTTAATCAATAACCCATTAAAAGCTGTGTTTGTAAGGGTGGAGGGAGTTTTCATGAGGCAGAGGAAAAGGGTTTGTCGACAGATTCGAGGAAACTCTTATGTTATTCTGTTTTTGAGAGGGCCGTAAGGTGAGGACTGGATAGACAAGAGGGAATAGGGGATATTATTCTGCATCCGGGTGAGTGATTGTATGGTTATAGTGAAGTTGCGTCAACTCAAGACTATCGATTCTGATTATGGCTGTCTACCTGGTGGCCTTTGCCTGTCAGTGGTGACAAATTAGTCACCCCAGGGTAAAAGTAGGTTTCCGAGAGTGGCGCAATGGAGTCTTCTTTACAAAGTGAGGTGTCTTGCATCAGAAACTAATCAATGTCTGACAATGGCAACACAATTCCTGTGTGTGTGTGTGTGGACATGCATATTCTTTCTTATTCAGTCTTGTGTGTTTCTTTCAGTACTTTTCTCACACTAAACACATTTCTTATTTTTGAAGGTGGTCGTTCGTTAAAATCCAAGAAAAGATTCAAACCATTCTGATATAACTGTTGAAGGTTGTTGTAACGCTTGGACGTCATGGGTGTGGAGTCAGGCGCAGGAGGCAGAAAATGTTTGCTACAATATATTTTAATAAGTACCAAAAAAGGAGAAAATATTCCCAAACACAAAAGGGCGAAACAAAACCCAAAGTCCAATAACACAATCCACTACACAAACACAGTGAAAACACGTAACAAGCCCGCACACAGAACAGGTGGAGAGGCAGGCTTAAATAACACCACAATAAAGACATGACTAACAGAAAAACGAAAAGGGGATCGATGGCAGCTACTAGGCCGGTGACGACGACCGCCGAGCGCCAGCCGAACAGGGAGAGGAACCACCCTCGGCAGTAGTCGTGACAGTTGTGAATCTGGCAAATCCGTCTCCTAGCAAGAGCTGCTTTTGACAGCCCGTCACTTACCGGCCATGGAGTATAGACGAGGGAATTACTAGTTTCTCTTCTAAACACAACCAGGCATGTGGCTTGCTCCTTGTTGTAGTATTTAGAATTTCTTTGGCATCACTCATTTGGCAAAGTGGTGCATCCTTGTTGACCGAATCCCTGCAGCAGAGAATTAATATGCAAAATGGTGAGAAACTCAACCAAATGATTGATTAACTTGCAGAGAATATACAACAAATAAAACATTGTGTAAGGAATGTTATCTTATGAGCAGTCACCGGAATTTAGTTGAATTTATACATTTTCTTACTGGTACCATGTTGTGGCTACTTTGGCCAGTTGTGTAGAGTATAATTTGGTATGAAACTGAAATCTTACCCTCTCACTTTGTGAACCCTAATGTAACTGTGATGGGCAAGAAATAAATATAGATGAGAGTGAGAGAACTTAGAGGCTATACAGAACTTTTCCCTCTGACTGTGCTATTGAACCTAAACGGACAGATATAATTGTCCAGAAATTATCTCCCCACACCCATGAGCAAAAACATATAGTTACCTTAAAACAGTTCAATGTGTAGTTTAAGTACATTTTATGTAAAATGTGTATACGAACTTGGGTCACAAAATTCTGGGAAGTTTCAATAAATTCCCTGGTTTTCCTGAAATCCCGGATGCAGGATTCTCGGAATCAGGAGGGAATAAGCAGGAAATTCGGAAACCTCCAACCAAGATTTCTGGAAAATCAGGTAATTTACTGAAAGTTCCCAGAAATTTGCAACCCAAATACAAACCATACAGCAAACACTTCAGCTCAAATCTGAGAAAATCAATAAGCAAATTGTCACGACACCGACGGATGGTGGCGCCCCTCCTCGACCGGGCGGTGCTCGGCGGTCGTCGTCGCCGGCCTACTAGCTGCCATCGATCCTTTTTGTTTCACTTTCTGTTGGTTAGGTCTAGGTAGGCACGCACCTGTTTTGGTTTAGTTATTAGTGGGGGGGTTATTTAGTCTAGCAAGGTATGTCTGTGTTTGTGCGTGATTATTTTTGTCAGGTTGTACGTCTGGGGAACAGGTGTTTTTTCCCTTCTGCCTGTAGGTTTTGTGGCAGTGTATTTTGGGCTGCGTCCCTACGCTGTGTTCGGGCTGTATTGGGTATTTGTTTTACCTTGCCCTGCCCTACCTGTTTTTGGCAAGCGTGGATTATTTATTAAAAAGAAACGAGTGTTCACGGACTTGTGTCTCCTGCGCCTGACTTCAACCCTCCTGCTTCCTTGAGCAGTCTGACACAAATAAACTTCTGTACTACCTCTAACTTATTCAATCAACATTTGGTACGCTTGTTATTTTACGTCCCCATAACACATAACTTTTGACTATATGTTGCATTTATAATAAGTTCTTCTGCAGTTTTATACAAGTCTCTTTTATGTGTGAGATCAAATATTACAATAATAATGAATTAATCATAGATAATTTATCAACCGTTTACATTACTGTTGATTAATTATTGACATCTCATGAATAACTTACAAACAGGAAGATGTTATAGTGGTTGTAGGTGACTCGTTTTCATAATTTTATTGCAATAATTTTATTAAAGACAAAATAGAGAATGTTGGGAGAAAATGAATACACATTGAATGCATTAATATGCATGCTTTGGAAAATGTATGTTTTAGCTGAAAATGAGATTCTCATTTCATGGATGGATTTCTCATTGCTATGATTTAAACATTATGTCCACTTCTTCTGGCAAAGCCAGAACTGAAAGGTCCCTTGCAGAAAACCCAAAAAGTCAACATAGCCCACCAGGCCACCACTTTAGAATAAAGTATAATAACATATGTCTCAAATCTGTAAGATTGTAAAGGACTATCAATCTGTCTGGACGCTTATTTAACCCTCGAGAATTGCATCTAAATACTTCTGCTGAATATCCTCCAAATCCTGATAAAGCCCCAGACAGAGACCCCCCTCTTAAAAATGCCCAACATCACCTCTCCTTTACGAAGAGAGATTGCAAAACCCATATCACAAAACGATTAGGCAGACTCCCTTTGGTCGGTGGCACGTCTCCCTTGGAGACGGCGAATGTGATTGAGGTGTCAGCACTGGCATCTCTGTACTATAGTAGCCTCGTCTCTGCAGCAGGTGGTGCCTCAGCCAGTAATGGAAGTCTAATTTTCCAGAGATAGAGCCGAGGCATGAGTCTGATAGCCCTCAGCTTGAAAAGGTTGAGTTGTGTATATGGGCAAGTTTGGGTGTGATAAAAATGGTTGGCAGTCTTAATACATTCGTAAACAAAAATACTGTACCATTTGATAGTTGTTGAAAGCAGACCATTTTAGTCAATTTCGTTGCGTAATTGCTTTGGTTGAGTGGAGCACACTGGCTATCATTTGGTTACTGTGTTTTGTTCTAGGTTAAGTATACCTGTATAATGTGGCAGGTGTTGTTTTGTAGCAATTTTCAAGTCAAGGTACTATCCACCTTTTTTTTATTGTGGGGGGGACTCAGTATATGTCAATTGTCCCCAGATACTGTATTTCCAACTTTCTGTACACGTCCACATTGGTGCCCAACATGAGGCTTTAAACATTGTCTTTTATTTTCACCACATTTAGTGCAAAACAATACTTCACACCAATTTTGCTAATTCATTATGGATAGTACCATGACAAGGTTTGTTAGCCTGAAGGAGAGTCAATAAGTTATTGCATCAAAAAAGGACTACGATTTTGAGTCACTCAACAAGAGTCTTTTGAGGAATCTCAAATATCTACATTTCTGGAGGGGGGAGTAGCTGTGTGTGTGTGTGTGTGTGGGCAGACTTTGTGTTTTCCCTCTGGAGGTGCCAATTAGCTCTCGGAGATGACAAGACGAGTATGACTCAGGCATCGGCACAGCGGTAACGAGCTGGGGTGGCGGCACCCTCTCTCTCTTTACCATCTTTCCCTTTCTCGCTCTATTTCTCTCTCTCATTGTGTGTGGGCAGCTAGTCATCTCGTTACAGCACTCAGACTAAGCTTCCCCCAGACTTTCACTCTCCTTCTCTTCCTCCTTACTTTGTCCTCTTCATATCTCTCTCCCCACTCAACCCTTCTTCTCCTTCAACCACTTTCCTTTCATGTCTCTCCCCTCACCATCTCGCTGCCTCCTTATTTCTTTCTCATGGAACATGCCATCTTCCCATACATGGTTTTATTATAAAATATTCTACTTTCAGTGTGCTCCAGGATCCTCATTCTCCATGACTTTTGAATAAAGTCTGAGCATTTGAGACAATGTAAAGATTTCAAAAGTTAAATTAATCCACAGGGCCATCAGTCCACGTGGTCATCTCAAGTATCAAACGACAGTCATACAAGAAATTGGACCTTGGATGATGACTGATGTTTTTAGGGTGGATGCTAAAATACTTATCCCTGTCAAAGTGTCTTCACGGCTCACTGCACATTCTGCCTGGATGGCAATCCACTAAATCAATCAGGACTCCTCAAAATCTGACATATTGACTCTCTTGGGAGTGGTCCCAGGAAATGAATGCCCTTGGGAATCACTCTCCTGACAAAACCGAAACATCATCTCCACTACCAGCGTGTACAGATATCAGATCAAACCAGTATGCGAGGAGAATTCCACAATTTGAGACAAATAGACACTACCAGTCAAAAGTTTAGGCACACTTACTCATTCAAGGGATTTTCTTTATTTTTTACTATTTTCTTCATTGTAAAATAATAGTGAATACATCAACTATGAAATATCACATACGGAATCATGTAGTAACCAAAAAACGGATAACAAAAATATTAAATAAATATATTTTATATTTTTCAAAGTAGCCACCCTTTGCCTTGATGACAGCTTTGCACACTCTTAGCATTCTCTCAACCAGCTTCATGAGGTAGTCACCTGGAATGCATTTCAATTAACAGGTGTGCCTTGTTAAAAGTTAATTTATGGAATTTCTTTCCTTCTTAATGCATTTAACCTCTCTAGGGGGCATCCCACCTTGCCAACATCCGGTGAAATTGCAGAGCGCCAAATTCAAAAACAGAAATACTCATAATAAAAATTCATAAAACATACAAGTGTTATCCATCGGCTTAAATATTAACTTCTTGTTAATCCAACCGCGGTGTCAGATTTCAAAAAGGTTTTATGGCGAAAGCATACTATGCGATTTATCTGAGGACAGCGCCCAGCACACAAAACATTAAATACAGTTACCAGCCAAGTAGATTAGTCACAAAAGTCAGAAATAGCAATACAATTAATCACTTACCTTTGATGATCTTCGTATGGTTGCACTCACAAGACACCCAGTTACCCAATAAATGTTTGTTTTGTTCTATAAAGTCCCTCTTTATATCCAAAAACCTCCGTTTTGTTGGCGCGTTTTGTTCAGTAATCCAATGGCTCAAAGGCAGTCACAACAGGCAGACGAAAATTCAAAATAGTACCAGTAAAGTTCATAGAAACATGTCAAACGATGTTTATAGTCAATCCTCAGGTTGTTTTTTGCCTAAATAATCGATAATATTTCAACCAGACAATAGCGTCGTCCAAAATAAAATAAAAACAAGAAAGGCGCACTCTCGGTCATGTGCCGCAAACAGCTCTGGTGACATCCCACTATCCACACACTCAGTGGTCATTCTCCCTCATTTTTCAGAAAAAAAGCCTGAAACAATGTCTAAAGACTGTTCACAACTAGTGGAAGCCATAGGGGACGGAATCTGGGTCCTATCCCTTTAAATGGTGGATAGGCTTTCATTGGAAAAACAGCCATTTCAAAATAATGGCACTTCCTGGATGGATTTTCCTCAGGTTTTCGCCTGCCATATCAGTTCTGTTATACTCACAGACATTATTTTAACTGTTTTGGGAACTGTAGAGTGTTTTCTATCCAAATCTACCAATTATATGCATATCCTAGGTTCTGGGCCTGAGTAGCAGGCAGTTTACTTTGGGTACACTTTTCATCCGGAGGTGAAAATAGTGCACGCTACCCTAGTGAGGTTAAGCCAATAGGTTGTGTTGTGACAAGGTAGGGGTGGTATACAGAAGATAACCCTATTTGATAAAGAAAACAGGTCCATATTATGGCAAGAACAGCTAAAATAAGCAAATAGAAACAACAGTCCATTGAGACATGGTCAGTCAATGTCGAAAGTTTCTTCAAGTGCAGTCGCAAAAAGCATCAAGCGCTATGATGAAACTGGATCTCATGAGGATCGCCACAGGAAAGGAAGACCTAGAGTTACCTCTGCTGCAGAGAACAAGTTCATTAGAGTTACCAGTCTCAGAAAATGCAACCCAAATAAATGCTTCAGAGTTCAAGTAACAGACATATCTCAACATCAACTGTTCAGAAGAGACTGCGTGAATCAGGCCTTCATGGTCGAATTGCTGCAAAGAAACCACTACTAAAGGACACCAATAAGAAGAAGAGACTTGTTTGGGCCAAGAAACAAGACCAATGGACATTAGACCGGTGGAAATCTGTCCTTTGGTCTGATGAGTCCAAATGTGAGATGTTTGGTTCCAACCGCCGTGTCTTTGTGATACGCAGAGTAGGTGAACAGATGATCTTTGCATGTGTGATTCCCACCGTAAAGCATGGAGGAGGAGGTGTGATGGTGCTTTGTTGGTGACACTGTCAGTGATTTATTTAGAATTCAAGGCACATTTAACCAGCATGACTACCACAGCATTCTGCAGCGGTACGCCATCCCATTTAATTTGTGATTAATGGGACAATCATTTGTTTTTCACCAGGACAATGATCCAACACACCTCCAGGCTGTGTAAGTGCTATTTGACCAAGAAGGAGAGTGAAGGAGTGTTGCATCAGATGACCTGGCCTCCACAATCACTTGACCTCAACCCAATTGAGATGGTCTGCGATGAGTTTGACCATAGAGTGAAGTGAAAGCAGCCAACAAGTGCTCAGCATATGCGGGAACTCCTTCAAGACTGTTGGAAAAGCATTCTAGGTGAAGCTAGTTGAGAGAATGCCAAGAGTGTGCAAAGCTGTCATCAAGGCAAAGGGTAGCTACTTTTAAGAATCTAAAGTATAAAATATATTTTGATTTGTTTAACACTTTTTGGGTTACTAGATGATTCCATATGTTTTATTTCATAGTTTGATGTCTTCACTATTATTCTACAATGTAGAAGATAGTAAAAACTTTCGACTGGTACTGTATATAGAATTAAACTGCAGTCGTATACTACTGAGGTAGTCATTAAAAAAAACGTACATATGAGTTATCTAAGAACCTGATAATAAAAATGTGCTTCTTCTATAGAAATGGGTCATGCGTCTTGCATAATAGTAGAAAACAGATTCCTACTGGTTCTAGATAATGGCGACATCATCATCTAACGGCGCAGACAATGATCAACAAGGGGGAAATCCGGATAGACTAGCCTGCCACTGTGCCTGTCACCTTATAAACTGTCGAAAGTAGACAAACAACTGATCCAAACGGAATGAATGGAATGAAACATTCAAATCACAGGGCTTTTGCGCCGTTATTTAAATGTAATTTTCAATGCAGTTTACAGCCTAGAGTAGAATATTGTACTCACTTGAATTATTCACTGCATTGTGATGTTGTAGGCTAATCTATACTGAACAAAATTATAAACGCAACATGCAACAAATTTGCTAAAATATTTCATGCCACTTTTGTTACTTTTTCATTTATTGTATTAGTTTTTATGCATATGTTTAAAGTACATCATTCCATCACAAATACTTATTTTACATTAAAAAAAGTTAGTAGCAGAAGGAGGCTGCATTACTTTGACCAAGGGCGCAGTACCACACATCATAAGCCATACAGAGTATAGACATAGGAGTACCCTAGTATATATAAGTACCGTGCAAATTCAAGCAACACAACTGATGCACATCGCATACCAGCCATGACAACACAGTTTTGTTATAATATACACTGAACAAAAATATAAACGAACATACAACAATTTCAAAGATTTCACTGAGTTACAGTTCATATAATAAAAAAAGGTAAGGGCGTCGATCACAAAACCAGTCAGTATCTGGTGTGACCACCATTTGCCTCGTGCAGCGCGACACATCTATGGTATGTTGTCCAACTCTTTTTCAAAGGCTGTGCGAAGTTGCTGGATAGTGGTGGGTGACATGTCTGGTGAGTATGCAGGCTATGGACGCTTCCAGGAACTGTGTACAGATCCTTGCAACATTGGGCTATGCATTATCATCTTGAAACATGAGGTGATGGTGGCGGATGAATGGCACGACAATGTGTCTCAGCATATCGTCATGATATATCTGTGCATTCAAATTGAGATTGATAAAATGCAATTCTGTTAGTTTTCCGTAGCTTATGCCTGCCCATTCCATAACCCGACCGCCACCGTATGGGCACTCTGTTCACAACGTTGACATCAGCAAACTTCCCTCCCACACAACGCCATACACATGGTCTGCAGTTGTGAGGTTGGACATACTGCCAAATTTTCTAAGATGTTGTAGGCAGCTTATGGTCAAGAAATGAACATAAAATTCTCTGGAAACAGCTCTGGTGGACATTCCTACAGTCAGCATACGAATTGCATGCTCCCTCAAAACATGTGTCATTGTGTTGTGTGACAAAACTGCACATTTTAGACTGACCTTTTATTGTTCCCAATACAAGGTGCACCTGTGTAATGATCATGGTGTTTAATCAGCTTCTTGATATGCCACACCTGTCAGGTAAATGGATTATCTTGGCAAAAGACAAATGCTCACTAACAGGGATGTAAACAAATTTGTGCAAAACCTTTGAGAGAAATAAGCTTTTTGTGGGTATGAACAATGTCTAGGATTTTTTTTATTTCAGCTCATAAAAAATGGAACCAACACTTTACATGTTAGGTTTATATTTTTGTTCCGTTTAGGTAATTGTATTGACCCTAAACAAGATCAAAAGGATAGCTTTTTGAGCTGTGTGACTCGTCTTCACTGTTCTCTCCGCTGTCTATCAGCTATTGCTCTTTGTTCTTGTGGATTTATATTGAAAATTGGTGTAACTTTGAATTATTGTATGTGTGGTATGAGTGCTAGCCTACTGGAGATCTGGACAAATGACACAACTACCACTATTGTCACTATGAATGGTGGATAAAGTGCAGGATAGACATTTAGACTGATAGACTATATTGACCTGTTGTATAGGTAGCGCGGAAACCCTACATTTGGATGAATTGGTGCCTTTCGGCAATTAAGTTTGTTGTTAGAGGACACATTCCTCTTCACTGAGGAATGCGGTTGTTTTTTAAATATATATGTTTGTTTCCTAGGCTCCTGCCTTGGTTGTGTAATTGCTGGGTCTTGTAATGCAGGGCTCCCTCAAAAAAGAGACCTGGGTCTCAATGGGAAAATAAAGGTTAAATAAAAAATAAAGTAGAGCATACACATCATTGTTAAATCTCCCTTTGGCAACTCTGCAGCGCTCCCTAGTTAATTTTGAGTTCAAAGAAAGCCTTCCCCTCTCTCCCAACAGTAGTGATTACATATACAACCCCCAAGAGCAAACACACAGCACACAGAAGCCAACCAACCAACCTCCAGCTTGAAACAATACAAGCCCCCTACATCTCTGTTTCAAGTGTAAGAGGCTTTCATTCCCAATTTTCTGTGATATTACGAGTCATATGATCTTTGTTTCCAAACAGGCTAAGGTCAGATGATTCACAGTCTTGTCCTCTGAACAAGCATCTGGCAAGGTAATCCCTCAATGCGACTCGCACTGCGGCAGCTCCAATCTCTCCGCCTTCTAATGCCAGCTTTCTACAGAGTATCTTCAAAAGGCAAAAGCCTGAAACAAAAAGCAGGTGTTTACTGCGCATACCACAGGTGGCTGTTGGCACCTTAATTGGGGAGGATGGGCTCATAGTAATGGCTGGAACGGAATAATTGGAATGGTATGGAACACATCAAACACATGGTTCCCATGTGTTTGATACCATTCCATTCACTCCATTCCAGCCATTATTATGAGCTGTCCTCACCTCAGCAGCCTCCTGTGGCGCATACTGTTAACTAAATCCCCTAAAGAAGTGATGTTTGCAGCCGTGGGAAAAGACACCAGCGAGATAAAGAGAAATGCATTCATAATCACGCTGATCCCCACAAGCTGCAAGCAAAGCATTGCACTGTTCATGATGCATCTCTGCCAATGGTGTCAGGCCATTGAACTTTGATATGCGTTGAACAGCTCAAGGTAACTAGGTTTGTTCTTGCTCACCTGAGCAGTTTCTCATTCCACGGCACCTCGGCCTTTAAAGCTATTTATGTTTTACCTGAACCTCAGGGCTCCTATTGTCTTGATTTTGCGAGGTGAAAAGGGTTATTTTTGAGGATGAATCTCTGTAAATACCAGAGAAAATTCATCCCCTGCCCAACATGCCCAATACTTGCATGATAAAATATACAACCTAAGTTTGCATCCCAAATGGCACCCTATTCCCTATTTGGTGCATTACATTTGACCAGGGAGCACAGAGTTCTAGGCCCGGTTGCATAAAACGTCTTCAGTGTTTCCCTTAAGGAATAATTTTCCCTTACCTAAGGGAATTGTTTAACCTCTATGGGCTAGGTGGGACGCTTGCGTCCCACCTACGTAACAGCCACTTGCAGCCTGTGCGCGATTTTCAAAACCTTAAAAATCCTATTACTTCAATTTCTCAAACATATGACTATTTTACAGCTATTTAAAGACAAGACTCTCGTTAATCTAACCACACTGTCCGATTTCAAAAAGGCTTTACAACGAAAGCAAAACATTAGATTATTTCAGCAGAGTACCAAGCCAGAAATAATCAGACACCCATTTTTCAAGCCAGCATATAATGTCACCAAAACCCAGAAGACAGCTAAATGCAGCACTCACCTTTGATGATCTTCATCAGATGACAACCCTAGGACATTATGTTATACAATACATGCATGTTTTGTTCAATCAAGTTCATATTTATATCAAAAACCAGCTTTTTACATTAGCATGTGACGTTCAGAACTAGCATACCCCCCGCAAACTTCCGGGGAATTCGCTAACATTTTACTAAATTACTCACGATAAACGTTCACAAAAAGCATAACAATTATTTTAAGAATTATAGATACAGACCTCCTCTATGCACTCGATATGTCCGATTTTAAAATAGCTTTTTGGTGAAAGCACATTTTGCAATATTCTAAGTACATAGCCCAGGCATCACGGGCTCGCTATTTAGACACCCGGCAAGTTTAGCACTCACCATAATCATATTTACTATTATAAAAGTTTGATTACCTTTTGTTGTCTTCGTCAGAATGCACTGCCAGGACTGCTACTTCAATAACAAATGTTGGTTTGGTCCAAAATAATCCATCGTTATATCCGAATAGCGGCGTTTTGTTCGTGCGTTCCAGACACTATCCGAAATGGTAAAGAAGTGTCGCGCGCATGGCGCAATTCGTGACAATAAAATTCAAAATATTCCATTACCGTACTTCGAAGCATGTCAACCGCTGTTTAAAATCAATTTTTACGCCATTTTTCTCGTAGAAAAGCGATAATATTCCGACAGGGAATCTCCTTTTCGGCAAACAGAGGAAAAAAATCACAAAGGCGGGGGCGGTCGGGTCATGCGCATAAGCCCAGAGTCCCTTGATCGGCCACTTGAGAAAGGCGATAATGTGTTTCAGCCTGGGGCTGGAATGACGACATTCTGTTTTTTCCCGGGCTCTGAGAGCCTATGGAAGACGTGGGAAGTGTCACGTTAGAGCAGAGATCCTTAGTAAAAGATAGAGATGGAAAAGAAGTTCAAGAAATGGTCAGACAGGCCACTTCCTGTAAAGGAATCTCTCAGGTTTTGACCTGCCATTTGAGTTCTGTTATACTCACAGACACCATTCAAACAGTTTTAGAAACTTTAGGGTGTTTTCTATCCATATGTAATAAGTATATGCATATTCTAGTTACTGGGTAGGAGTGGTAACCAGATTAAATCGGGTATGTTTTTTATCCAGCCGTGTCAATACTGCCCCCTAGCCCTAACAGGTTTTAAGGGAGTTGCATAAAGACCCTCAAATATTCCCTCAGGTAACGGCATACTTAAGTGATTTTACGGTAGTTTGAAGGCATGTATGGCAGAAAGAATATATGATTACCATGGCGATGACCTGATTCACTGACAACATCTTGTCAGAGATCGCACTGATTTTGTGAGATAGCTATTGATGAACTTACAAGTAATTAACTTTACAATCACCATTACACTTACCATTGATCATTTCTTGTTTTTAATCTGTGAGAGAAGCGCTACAACTGGTGGAAAGAGGCTGGCACAGAATGAGTTTCATAATGCCTGCCGTACGTTACGTCGTCACAATTTAACGTACAGCATCAGAGGCATCAGTTTTATACTATTGGGCCATTACCATGTCAATCAACGCTTGAATAGAAACGTAGTTCACACCCTGCATTTTGATAACAACACAGTCCCTACAGTCCCATTCGTTTTCATTGCAGCCTTGTTTGAACGCTGCGGTTGCGCAAATGTGTACAGATCGGGGTTAGTCATCATTACTAGCTAGTAGCTAGCTACTCACTAGCTAGTTCTCATTTTTTATTTAGGTTGTGTGAGTCAGATGTCAAGGGTCCACTACTGAGGGTGCTAACACTATTTGATAAATGTTAAATGATAAATGTTTTATGTTTGTAGCTGTCTAGTAACAGTGCTATGTAGATAGATATGTGTGCTTGGCTAGTGTTCTATTATAGCTAGCTAGTTACCTAGCTAAATAATGTGTGTTAGCTTGGCAAACAATCTAGAAAAAAGAAACGCACACCTTTAAAGGCGAGGTGCTGGCTAGCGGAGTAGAACACTAGAAAATAAAGGAAAGCCGCACACTCTAAGAGCTCAGATGCAAAAATGTAATAACCAACGTTTCGACAGCGAAGCTTCGCTGTCGAAACGTTGGTTATTAAATTTTTGCATCTGAGCTCTTAGAGTGTGCGGCTTTCCTTTATTTTCTAGCTTGGCAAACAATAGCATGTAGCTGACGTTACTGTATAGACGAGAAGGCGGGAAGAGTTTCTGCCACTTGCCATTTTTAAGGTTAAGTCTTTACTTTTTACTTTTTTACTTTTTGTTGTTAAAACTCTTAGTATCACCGACATAACTGATTTAGTAGGGCATGTCTTAATAATATTGTATGCCATTCCCCTTTTGACCCTCCTTCTGACAGTAGCACCCCTCCTATCCATTACACAATATAAAGCCCACAGTAATTGCAATGCTATTGCTATTCTAATGTTACCTAAACCTTCATAAACACAACCAAATATACAGTATAGAATGTTTAATTACTGTTAGAATGTTGCTTTTAGCTTGAATCAAGGCCCAACACGTCTTATGTTAACTGTTTAATGCTGGCATAGAGATCAAATAATCACTTCACCATGACAATAAATGAAAGCTAAATCTTTTTATTATTCAACATTAATATTAATAATATTCTTTCTTGAAAATATAACAGTAGTGTTCTGCACTGTTCATGAGCTACCTTTTGAATATTTCATGCCTCCTTACAGGGGACTGAAGCATACCCAGTGTTGCTTGTTGTTTTGGCCTTGGTTGGAGGTGCTTTCAAAGCTAGAAAGTGTTGGTTTGGTCTTACAATACCTGCCAAATAAAGCTACACTTACTGGCCTTGACATTTAACTATTTGAACATAACTCTCAACATAAGAATGTGTTCTTAACTGACTTGCCTAGTTAAATAAAGTTTAAAAATAAAAACACAAAAAAATATATATATATTGGTTTATTTTTCAGAAGTGCAAACTGAAGGTAATTTGAAAAAGAAGATGGAGGGGAGTAAATTAGATTAGAATGCCCTAAGTAATTTGAGGAAAAAAGCAGCAAAAAGGTGAATCAGTTAATTTTGTCAGCTCAGAGAGAGGTCCTGAATGTGTCCCGGAAGTTAACGGCACAGGTCAAGACCCTAGCATGGAAGATATGGACATGTCTGATGTAGAAGTGGTGGATTGGGAAGGTTCTGGTGTTGACAATTTGTCAGACAGTGAGAGAAGTGAGGGAGACAGTTCTACTGGTGATGAGAATGAAGGCTTGATGGGCCGCCTGGCAGACTGGGCTGTAGTGTTTAGGATTCCGTTGATTGCCTTGTCTGCCCTGTTGTTAATTCTTTGAATTTACCATCTTTACTGGGCACAAAAACTTTGTACAAAATAATTTCACTACTTTGGAATAGTTAATGCGCTTAACAAACTATTGCAAAGACTATGGTCTCGTGTTCCGTATGGGCATGCTTTTAAGTTGTAGCTTCACTTTGATGGCCTTCCTCTTTTTAAGAGCTCTGCCATTCAGTTTTAGCCAATACTCGGAATTATCCAAGGACATGCCGAAAAGCCTGTGATTGTTGCTCAAAACCAACTTCTTTGAATGTGTACTTAAGCAAACTGGTCACTGAGTTAAAAAGCATAAGTAGGGGTTTTCTTTTCATGGGATTTTTTTTTTCTTCTTAAATGTAACTTCTGTAATATGTGATGCCCCAGCGAGAGCATTTATAAAAAGTGTGAAGTCCCACACTGGATATAGTGGCTGTGTCAAGTGCTACCAAAGGGGTGTCTACACAGGCAACCGTATGACATTTCCTGGGGTTAATGCCAGTCCTAGAACCAACAAGTGCTTTAAACAGTTACTGGATGAAGAACACCACCATAACCAGTCTCCTCTTTTGGATACTAATATTGATTTGGTAACAGGCTTCCCTCATGACGACATGCATTTAGTTTGTTTGGCGGTCATGAGACTCCTGTTGGATCTGTGGATGGACAGTAGTGGTCCACTGCGTTGTCGTATTTCTTCCTGTCAAGATTCCTTCATCTCAGAATGGCTTGTAGCTTTAAGGGGGTACATCCCAATGGTGTTTGCCAGAAAACCACATCCAATTGCTGACAGAATAAGGTGGAAAGCGACAGAGCTGCGTCAGTTTTTACTCTACACAGGTCAACTTGTTCTCAAGGATGAGTTGCAGCCACCTATGTATGACAACCTCATGTTCCTTTCTGTTGGTGTATATCTTTTAGCGAGTAAAGAATATTGTTTAACAATCTTACCTAGCCAACACATTACTTGTCTCATTTGTTCAGCACTTTAGACAACTGCAAGGTCAGGAATTTATCATTTATAACATACATGGCTTGGTACATCTGAGCGAAGATGTCAAACTACATGGACATTTAGATGCTAGGAAGTTAGGAATATATGTGGTTTCTAACCTGTCCTCAAGAATTCAGTGCTTTCAGGTAAAAAATCTGCAGAAATATGTGAGGTTGCCACTACATAGCACTTCAGTCCTAGAACTGGAACCCGATTCAACTCCCTGACGATTCCCTGTAATATATTTTTGTAAGTATACTTACTTTAGCCTAAAAAAATTATGTTGCTACTGACTTTGTTGATGGGTGCATATCAGCATATTTAATTTTGTAAACATGCTTACATGCTCCCATCACATTTTTTTTAATCTACAGTAGTGGTGACTAAAGTTAGCTGAAGTGTGTAATGGTTGTCGGAGAACTATCTAATATAAAGTTGTAAAATAGTGAACTATTCAAATAAAAGCAGTAATATCTGTAATGTACAGTATAATTTTAACCAAATTATTTTGAGTATAAGATGAGGCTGTCAATGCGAGTGTTCCTATTTTTGTCTCCCTTTAGGAAATGTATCACTGTAACACACATCGTTGTAGGTAGACCAAAATGCAGCGGGTATATTTATCCTATTTTATTGAAGGAAAACAAAACACTTACACAAAACAAACAACGAAAACAGTCCCGTAAGGTGCACAGACTAAACAGGAATCAACCACCCACAAACACAAGAGAAAACTAACCCACTTATATATGGCCTCCAATTAGAGGCAACGACAACCAGCTGCCTCTAATTGGAGGTCCTTCCAAAACCCCAACATAGAAATAGAAAAACTAGATAAACACATGAATAGAATAACAGAACAAATCCCAAAAACCCGAAACACACAAAACAAGCACCCCCTGCCACGCCCTGACCAAACTACAATAACAAATAACCCCTTTTACTGGTCAGGACGTGACAGTACCCCTCCAAAGGTGCAGACCCCGGATGCACCGAAACACAAAAAAAAACTCAAAAATAACTCCAAACTAAAAGGGAGGGAAGGGAGGGTGGCCATCGTCACCGACGGCTCCCGTGCTACACCCCCCCTAACTAATCCTCCAACGACGGAGGTGGCTCGGGCTCCGGCCTTAGTCCCCATTCTAACCTGCCCACCCCCCTTGAAGGCTCATGGCTGTAGACCACTGCTGAAGGCTCCGGGCTGAGGTGCATCGCTGGAGACCTCGGGCTGTGGGCCGTCTCTGTCGGTTCCGGACTGTGGGCCATCGCCGGAAGCACTGGACGGGGCACTGTCGCCGGAAGCTCTGGACAGGGCACTGTCGCCGGAAGCTCTGGACAGGGCACTGTCGCCGGAAGCTCTGGACTGGGCACTGTCGCCAGAAGCTCTGGACGGGGACTGCGCACTGAAGGCCTGATGCATGGGGCTGGCTTTGGAGGCGCCAGACTAGTGACACGCACCACAGGGCTAGTGCGAGGAGCAGGAACAGGACGTACTGGACTGGGCAAGCACACTAAAGCCCTGGTGCGTGGGGCTGGCTTTGGAGGCGTCAGACTATTGACACGCACTTCAGGGCTAGTGCAAGGAGCAGGAACAGGATACACTGGGTCTTGAATACACACTGGAGGTCTGGAGCGCACAGCCTGCACAACCCGTCCTGGCTGGATTGTAACTGTAGCCCTGCACGGGCGGAGTGCTGGCACAGGGCAAACTGGGCTGTGCTGAGGCATGATGGCTGCCGTGCGTAGAGCAGGCGCAGGGTAGCCTGGGCCTAGGAAACGCACTGGTGGCCAGATGTGCTGTGCCGGCGCACTTCTCCCTGGCTGGATGCCCACTCTAGCAAGGCACTTGCGGGGAGCTGGTATCGACCGTACCGGACTGTGCGTGCGGATGGGCGAGACCGTGCACACTTCCGCATAGCACGGTGCTCTCAACGCCAAACGCTCCCCATAATAATCACGGGGAGTTGGCTCAGGGCTAACCCTTGGCCCAGCCAAACTACCCGTGTGCACACCCCCCCCCAATTTTTTGGGGGGCTGCATCCTCTCCTCCTGAAATGGAGGATATAATGCCTCATACATCCGTCGTTCTGCCTTAGCTGCCTCCAGCTCCTCCTTCGTACGCTTGTACTGCCATGGTCCTTTACCATCTAGTATCTCCTCCCATGTCCATGACTCCAAATAGCTCCTCTGTTGCTCCTTCCTCCGCTGCTTGGTCCTTTCAAGGTGGGTGGTTCTGTAACACACGTCGTTGTAGGTAGACCAAAATGCAGCAGGTATATTTATCATCTTCTTTTATTGAAGGAAAGGAAAACAAAACACTTACACAAAACAAACGACGTAAACAGTCCCATAAGGTGCACAGACTAAACAGGGATCAACCACCCCCAAACACAAGAGAAAACTAACCCACTTAAATCTGGCCTCCAACTAGAGGCAACGACAACCAGCTGCCTCTGATTGGAGGTCATTCCAAAACCCCAACATAGAAATAGAAAAACTAGATAAACACATAGAAATAGAATAACATACAACAAAACCCAAAACACACAAAACAAACACCCCCTGCCACACCCTGACCAAACTACAATAACAAATAACCCATTTTACTGGTCAGTACGTGACAATCACATTGTTTTATTTACTGAAACAAATTATTTGGCATTGGTACACAAATCAAATCAAATCAAATTTATTTTTATATAGCCCTTCGTACATCAGCTGATATTCTCAAAGTGCTGTACAGAAACCCAGCCTAAAACCCCAAACAGCAAGCAAAGCATGTGAAAGAAGCACGGTGGCTAGGAAAAACTCCCTAGGAAAAACTCCCTAGAAAGGCCAAAAACCTAGGAAGAAACCTAGAGAGGAACCAGGCTATGAGGGGTGGCCAGTCCTCTTCTGGCTGTGCAGGGTGGATATTATAACAGAACATGGTCAAAATGTTAAAATGTTCATAAATGACCAGCATGGTCAAATAATAATAATCATAGTAGTTGTCGAGGGTGCAACAAGCACGTCCGGTGAACAGGTCAGGGTTCCATAGCCGCAGGCAGAACAGTTGAAACTGGAGCAGCAGCACGGCCAGGTGGACTGGGGACAGCAAGGAGTCATCATACCAGGTAGTCCTGAGGCATGGTCCTAGGGCTCAGGTCCTCCGAGAGAAAGAGAGAATTAGAGAGAGCATATTTAAATTCACACAGGACACCGGATAAGACAAGATAAATACTCCAGACAGCCCCCACACCACTAGAGGGATGTCTCCAACCACCAACTTACCGTCCTAAGACAAGGCCGAGTATAGCCCACAACGATCTCCGCCATGGCACAACCCAAGGGGGGGGGCGCCAACCCAGACAGGAAGACCACGTCAGTGACTCAACCCACTCAAGTGACGCACCCCTCCCATGGACGGCATGGAAGAACACCAGTAGGCCAGTGACTCAGCCCCTGTAAAAGGGTTAGAGGCAGAGAATCCCAGTGGAAAGAGGGGAACCGGCAAGGCAGAGACAGCAAGGGCGGTTCGTTGCTCCAGCCTTTCCGTTCACCTTCACACTCCTGGGCCAGACTATACTTAATCATAGGACCTACTGAAGAGATAAGTCTTCAGTAAAGACTTAAAGGTTGAGACTGAGTCTGCGTCTCTCACATTGGTAGGCAGACCATTCCATAAAAATGGAGCTCTATAGGAGAAAGCCCTACCTCCAGCCGTTTGCTTAGAAATTCTAGGGACAATTAGGAGGCCTGCGTCTTGTGACCGTAGCGTACGTGTAGGTATGTACGGCAGGACCAAATCGGAAAGATAGGTAGGAGCAAGCCCATGTAATGCTTTGTAGGTTAGCAGTAAAACCTTGAAATCAGCCCTTGCCTTAACAGGAAGCCAGTGTAGGGAGGCTAACACTGGAGTAATATGATCAAATTTTTTGGTTCTAGTCAGGATTCTAGCAGCCGTATTTAGCACTAACTGAAGTTTATTTAGTGCTTTATCCGGGTAGCCGGAAAGTAGAGCATTGCAGTAGTCCAGCCTAGAAGTAACAAAAGCATGGATTAATTTTTCTGCGTCATTTTTGGACAGAAAATTTCTGATTTTTGCAATGTTACGTAGATGGAAAAAAGCTGTCCTTGAAACAGTCTTGATATGTTCTTCAAAAGAGAGATCAGGGTCCAGAGTAACGCCGAGGTCCTTCACAGTTTTATTTGAGACGACTGTACAACCATCCAGATTAATTGTCAGATTCAACAGAAGATCTGTTTGTTTCTTGGGACCTAGAACAAGCATCTCTGTTTTGTCCGAGTTTAAAAGTAGAAAGTTTGCAGCCATCCACTTCTTTATGTCTGAAACACAGGCTTCTAGCGAGGGCAATTTTGGGGCTTCACCATGTTTCATTGAAATGTACAGCTGTGTGTCGTCTGCATAGCAGTGAAATTTAACATTATGTTTTCGAATGACATCCCCAAGAGGTAAAATATATAGTGAAAACAATAGTGGTCCTAAAACGGAACCTTGAGGAACACCGAAATTTACAATTGATTTGTCAGAGGACAAACCATTCACAGAGACAAACTGATATCTTTCCGACAGATAAGATCTAAACCAGGCCAGAACTTGTCCATGTAGACCAATTTGGGTTTCCAATCTCTCCAAAAGAATGTGGTGATCGATGGTATCAAAAGCGGCACTAAGATCTAGGAGCACGAGGACAGATGCAGAGCCTCGGTCTAACGTCATTAAAAGGTCATTTACCACCTTCACAAGTGCAGTCTCAGTGCTATGATGGGGTCTAAAACCAGACTGAAGCGTTTCGTATACATTGTTTGTCTTCAGGAAGGCAGTCAGTTGCTGTGCAACAGCTTTTTCTAAAATTTTGGAGAGGAATGGAAGATTCGATATAGGCCGATAGTTTTTTATAATTTCTGGATCAAGATTCGGCTTTTTCAAGAGAGGCTTTATTACTGCCACTTTTAGTGAGCTTGGTACACATCCGGTGGATAGAGAGCCGTTTATTATGTTCAACATAGGAGGGCCTAGCACAGGAAGCAGCTCTTTCAGTAGTTTAGTTGGAATAGGGTCCAGTATGCAACTTGAGGGTTTGGAGGCCATGATTATTTTCATCATTGCGTCAAGAGATATAGTACTAAAACACTTTAGTATCTCCCTTGATCCTAGGTCCTGGCAGAGTTGTGCAGACTCAGGACAATGGAGCTTTGGAGGAATACCCAGATTTAAAGAGGAGTCTGTAATTTGCTTTCTAATGATCATGATCTTTTCCTCAAAGAAGTTCATAAATTTATTACTGCTGAAGTGAAAGCCATCCTCCATTTGCGAAGGCTGCTTTTTAGTTAGCTTTGCGACAGTATCAAAAAGAAATTTCGGATTGTTCTTATTTTCCTCAATTAAGTTGGAAAAATAGGATGATCGAGCAGCAGTAAGGGCTCTTCGATACTGCACGGTACTGTCTTTCCAAGCTAGTCGGAAGACTTCCAGTTTGGTGTGGCGCCATTTCCGTTCCAATTTTCTGGAAGCTTGCTTCAGAGCTCGTGTATTTTCTGTATACCAGGGAGCTAGTTTCTTATGACAGATGTTTTTAGTTTTTAGGGGTGCAACTGCATCTAGGGTATTGCGCAAGGTTAAATTGAGTTCCTCGGTTAGGTGGTTAACTGATTTTTGTCCTCTGACGTCCTTGGGTAGGCAGAGGCAGTCTGGAAGGGCATCAAGGAATCTTTGGGTTGTCTGAGAATTTATAGCACGACTTTTAATGCTCCTTGGTTGGGGTCTGAGCAGATTATTTGTTGCAATTGCAAACGTAATAAAATGGTGGTCCGATAGTCCAGGATTATGAGGAAAAACATTTAGATCCACAACATTTATTCCATGGGACAAAACTAGGTCCAGAGTATGACTGTGGCAGTGAGTAGGTCCAGAGACATGTTGGACAAAACCCACTGAGTCGATGATGGCTCCGAAAGCCTTTTGGAGTGGGTCTGTGGACTTTTCCATGTGAATGTTAAAGTCACCAAAAATTAGAATATTATCTGCTATGACTACAAGATCCGATAGGAATTCAGGGAACTCAGTGAGGAACACTGCATATGGCCCAGGAGGCCTATAAACAGTAGCTATAAAAAGTGAGTGAGTAGGCTGCATAGATTTCATGACTAGAAGCTCAAAAGACGAAAACGTCATTGTTGTTTTTTTTTTTGTAAATTGAAATTTGCTATCGTAAATGTTAGCAACACCTCCGCCTTTGCCGGATGCACGGGGGGTATGGTCACTAATGTAACCTGGGGGTGAGGCCTCATTTAACACAGTAAATTCATCAGGCTTAAGCCATGTTTCAGTCAGGCCAATCACATCAAGATTATTATCAGTGATTAGTTCATTGACTATAACTGCCTTGGAAGTGAGGGATCTAACATTAAGTAACCCAATTTTGAGATGTGAGGTATCACAATCTCTTTCAATAATGGCAGGAATGGAGGAGGTCTTTATACTAGTGAGATTGCTAAAGCGAACACCGCCATTTTTAATTTTGCCCAACCTAGATCGAGGCACAGACACAGTCTCAATGGGGAAAGCTGAGCTGACTACACTGACTGTGCTAGTGGCAGACTCCACTAAGCTGGCAGGCTGGCTAACAGCCTGCTGCCTGGCCTGCACCCTATTTCATTGTGGAGCTAGAGGAGTTAGAGCCCTGTCTATGTTCGTAGATAAGATGAGAGCACCCCTCCAGCTAGGATGGAGTCCGTCACTCCTCAACAGGCCAGGCTTGGTCCTGTTTGTGGGTGAGTCCCAGAAAGAGGGCCAATTATCTACAAATTCTATCTTTTGGGAGGGGCAGAAAACAGTTTTCAACCAGCGATTGAGTTGTGAGACTCTGCTGTAGAGCTCATCACTCCCCCTAACTGGGAGGGGGCCAGAGACAATTAATCGATGCCGACACATCTTTCTAGCTGATTTACACGCTGAAGCTATGTTGCGCTTGGTGACCTCTGACTGTTTCATCCTAACATCGTTGGTGCCGACGTGGATAACAATATCTCTATACTCTCTACACTCGCCAGTTTTAGCTTTAGCCAGCACCGTCTTTAGATTAGCCTTAACGTCGGTAGCCCTGCCCCCTGGTAAACAGTGTATGATCGCTGGATGATTAGTTTTAAGTCTAATACTGCGGGTAATGGAGTCGCCAATGACTAGGGTTTTCAATTTGTCAGAGCTAATGGTGGGAGCCGTCGGCGTCTCAGACCCCACAACGGGAGGAGTAGAGACCAGAGAAGTCTCGGCCTCCGACTCCGACTCGCTTAATGGGGAGAACCGGTTGAAAGTTTCTGTCGGCTGAATAAGCGACACCGGTTGAGCATTCCTACAGCGTTTCCCTCCAGAAGCCATGAGAAAGATGTCCGGCTGCGGGGACCGTGCGAGGGGGTTTATACTAACGTTACTATCTGTACTTACTGGTGGCACAGACGCTGTTTCATCCTTTCCTACACTGAAATTACCCTTGCCTAACGATCGCGTCTGAAGCTGGGCTTGCAGCACAGCTATCCTTGCCGTAAGGCGATCGTTCTCCTGTATATTATAAGTACAACGACTGCAATTAGAAGGCATCATGTTAATGTTACTTAGCTTCGGCTGTTTGAAGTCCTGACGAACCATGTCCAGATAAAACCTCCGGGGTGAAAAAGTTGAATGAAAAAAGTTGAGTGAGGGAAAAAGTAAAAATATACGGTAATGAAAAAGTAAAAAACCGTCAGGTATCAAAGTAAGATCGGCAACAAAAACGCACAGCAGCGTAAACAGGTCTGCAAGTTGTGACCGGAAACAGGAAACAAGAAAAAAACTGAAGTACTGTTTCTGTCTTTCCTATTCTCTCTCTTCCTCAGCATGTGGTTAAAGATGGTGTATGCCAATGGCCTCCCTATAAAATCGATGATGTTGTTAAGGCTGCAAAAACTCAGCAGCAACCTGTAGAGGCATGGATTCCATATAATGTCAAGCTAATTTTCTCAGCAGCTATGTATGAGTTTTATTTTAGTGTTCCGTGGGTGTGTAGAAAGGGTTCTGCATGGAACCAAAAATAACTATTCAGTATGTAGAGGGAGATGGACAAACTCAACTAAATTATTCAATTATCTACAAAAAAAGAGTAAACTAGATTATGGCAATTAAACCTGGCAAATTGGTTGAAGTGTATATACAGTTGAAGTCGGAAGTTTACATTCACCTTAGCCAAATACATTTAAACTCAGTTTTTCACAATTCCCGACATTTAATCCTAGTAAAAATTCCCTGTCTTAGGTCAGTTAGGATCATCACTTTATTTTATTTTACTAGGATTATTTTACTTTATTAATTTCCAGTAGGGCTGAGCTAATGGAGTCCAGACAGTTAACAACTAGTAATGCCTCTGCAGAATCTCTTGATTACTTCCCCACCCCAGTGCCTGGAAGAAACGTAACTGAATGCAATGGACCACAAACCACGGAAGTGAACAACTGAGTGTTTGTTTGCACTAAGAAATTGTGCTGAGTAAAGATATAACAATTAATCGGTTCTCATGCTCCCCGATTTAAATGTTGAAGATAGGAGTGCATTGCCTTCCAAACCCTAAATGTAGTATGCATCATAAAAAAGAAAAATAATTTAAACACTGCGAATCGCCAGTTCAGAATAAAGGCTTTCTTATTTATATTACATTATCTTTACTTTCCGAAAAATACCTCCCATCTTATGTGACAGCTGATGCATAGTCTCTTCTCCTTCTTTCATGCGTTGTCTAGTCAAGCTGCACACTACCCAGCTTTACATGCTGACCAATGCAAGTTTGACAGCCTTTTCTTTTAGGCTTTATTAGTTTGATAATTTGCCAGGTTATTGTTATCGATGCCCTGTGCGTATAGCTAAAGCAGTTTTTGTTTTTACTGACTGTCAACACATATACTGCATGTGCATTTGGTACAATTTGTAGTTTGGGGTTTAGTTCTGATTAAACTGGTGGTAACTTTCCACAGATCTGCCAACCCGTACACATTTTGTGTAGTATCTACAGAATTTGAAGTCAAAATACGTGACTACTAAAGACAATCCTAAAATCCACAAAAAGAGTTGGTTTCAGTAATTGACATGGTTTTCAAAATGCTCAGTTCTCCAATTCACTGCCTACCCAAAAACCTACAACAGTGACATCTTTTCAAAAAACTTATACTAGAAATAGATCTGTTTTGGGATTTCATGATTCCTCCTGGTCTTCAAATACTTTGAAAATAATGAAGTTTACTCTGAAACACGTATACATGTTTCAAAACTAGAAAAAGCAAAGCAGAAAATTATATAAGAACCATCTACAACAAATGGAACATGTTGATGGAAAGCTGAAGGCCAGCAAAGAGTTTAGGCAGAAGATGGTGAGATGTCCTTTTGCATTTCCATCTCCTGACCTGATCAGCCATAATAATTATGCTTAAAAAAATGTTGGTATTATTAGCTGAGACATAACGAATATCCAGATCTGTATGGTGCCTTAGTTATCCAAAACTAAGATAGTGTTTGTGTTTTTAATATTGGAAAAAAACGTACTAGTTACTAGTTTTTCAGCAGCCAATAGGCTATTCAAATTAGGTGAATGACTTAATATTGACATACAATATCCATATGTTATGGTTACTTTTCGGTTGTTTGTGTGGTTACAGATTTACTATTTGGGATGGAAAGGTGGCTGTGATGTGAAAGAGTGTGTGTGCAGGATCATGGCACACATAATCTCCCATGATCTTTCAAAGACCATGAACTGGAGGGGAATCAATGGAAAGGCGCCCTTCTGCCAACTGCAGCTCAAAGATATAGTTAATGTTCTACTGTTGGCAAAGTCCTTCATGAATACTAGAAAGCATAGAAAGAAACATCTAAATAAACCAATGATTCTTTATTCCACAATTTTCATTTTAAGCTGCGGTGAGGAGAAACCAGCTCACGTCTGATGCAACTGACAAAGTGGAAAAAGCGGGACATTTTTTTTTCAATCTGTCAGGGGATCATAATTGGTGGTCGCAAGGAAACAACACAAAGAAGGAAGGGGTTAGAAAATATTTAGATACTCTTGGTGGGGTTCTGATGATAAACACCAGAGGATAAAAAAATGTTTCACAAATGTTTGTGTCAATATTACAGCATAAACCCTACATTTGGAATGGGGTGGATCGAGCTCATATTTCAATTTTATTTATACCAAGTGATCAGATGACGATAATAGTGGTCAATTTTCATTACAACTATGTTGCAATTAAGCCAGACAAGTGTTTTTTTGCACCATCAATGTTGCTGTCTTAGAGTCTAGTTTATGTCACAATGTTTTCAGTGTTCGGATGTGGCCCTGTTTATAGGGCTTGTTTTAATTTGCAAGTCATGTTTCTATATTGTCTTTACAAGGCTCATTTGGGAAAAAATCTTTTGAGATGTGAGCTTGTTTTAAAACAATATGTGTAACAATGTTAGCTATGTTGCCACTGCAGAACTTACATGTTATGTATCAATGCACTTGTATGTTATGGTGTATGAATAAGTTAGCATGCACAAACGAGACTTTAGTACATTACAGTAGGGCACAATGGAGTACAGTATATATTATTGTATTCTAATTTAATGTTCTTTATTGTGCTAACTGTATAATAAAATACAATTTCAGTATTTAAGACCCTAATCAAATAAATTCCATGTTATAGAAGGGTGAATACACTTTTTTTGAAACAGCACAAGGTTTTGAGTAACTTACCTGCAACAGCAGTCTTCCTGAGATGGAAATGGTAACAAAGGCTCCAAAAACACACAAATACATACTTTTACAAGCTGCAAAGTTCTCATTATTATGGTGCAGATCTGTAGATGTTGTAGAAATGAACATTTTGTAATTCTAAACTTTATCCGCAATGGTCTGTGGCGGTAAGTTTTGCCGTCTTGAGACAATATCTGACATACATGCGCAAACTTCCATGTTTTGCTCAGCAGAGGTAGAGTATCTCATGATAAGCTGTAGACCACACTATTTACCAAGATAGTTTTCATCTGTATTCTTCATAGCTGTCTATATACAGTGGTTGCTCCACTAAAAGTTTTGCGATTATGCTGCGGGACTTCGAGGTAATTTGTGGTTTAGTACGGTACCCTGCGTCACCATTTCATTGCTCCAGACCAGCGCAAGGGGGAGTTAGAGCACTGATTATGCTTTTGGGTCCTACTGTGTCTCTAACTGACAATGAATGGGCGACATGAACCTAAACAGAAACTATGCACGACTATATCGAAGTTAGTATAGCCTTTATTTAACTAGGCAACTCAGTAAAGAACAAATTCTTATTTACAAGGACTGCCTACTCCTTCCTCCCCCGTCGGGGAATTGAACCCGGTCTCCCGCGTGCCCGCACGAAACAGGGATTCTTTAGCTAAATAGCCCAGTACTGTACTCCCGACCGTCACGTTGTACAGCACCATATTTTCCGTTCCATCCTAACGGAAACCCAGAGGGTTTTTACTTTTTCTTAAAATATAAACACCATAATATTAATCAAATTAATTAAGCAAGTAGCAGTCATACGTTTGGACACACCTAGTCATTCCAAGGTTTTTCTTTATTTTTTTTATTTTCTACATTGTATCAGTTAAGAAAAAATTCTTATTTACAAGGACAGCCTACTCCTTCCACATCGGGGAATTGAACCTCGATCTCCCGCGTGCTTGCATTCTCTAGCACAGCCACTATTGAAGGCTTTCAAATGCTTCTCAAAGATGCCCACTGGTGGTCAAACAAGCACTAATTAGCATTGATGGTACCGGTGCTTCACACTCAAATAACATGCCATAGAATTCTCTAGCACCATGCAAGCTGCGCCGGCAGGACACTGCACCAGGCAGGACGCTGCGCCGGCAGGACGAACCACTGTACCACCACAAAACGATGCTGGCACCAAGACTACACTCAATTAGCTGTATACAGGAAAATGTTCATCCAGAGAAGGTGCTCCTAGTGGCCGGGGACTTAATACAGGGAAACTTAAATCTGTTTGACCTAATTTCTACCAGCATGTTAAATGTGCAACCAGAGGGAAAAAAACTCCTACCTTTACTCCACACACAGAGCCGCGTATAAAGCTCTCCCCCGCCCTCCATTTGGTAAAACTGACCACAATTATATCCTCCTGATTCCTGATTACAGGCAAATACTAAAGCTTGAAGCACCAGTGACTCGGTCTATAAGAAAGTGTTCAGATGAAGCAGACGCTAAGCTACAGGACTGTTTTGCTAGCACAGACGGGAATATGTTCTGGGATTCTTCCAATGGCATTGAGTAGTACACCACATCAGTCATGGGCTTCATCAATAAGGTCATCGATGACGTCATCCACACAGTGACCGTACGTACATATCCCAACCAGAAACCATGGATTACAGGCAACATCCGCACGGAGCTAAAGGTTAGATCTGCTGCTTTCAAAGAGCGGGACTCTCACCCGGAAGCTTATAAGAAATCCCGATATGCCCTCTGATGAACCATCAAACAGGCAAAGCGTCAAAACAGGACTAAGATTGAAACGTACTACACTGGCTCTGACGCTTGTCGGATGTGGCAGAGCTTGCAAACTATTACAGACCACAAAGGGAAGCACAGCCGCGAGCTGCCCAGTGACACGAGCCTACCAGATGAGCTAAATTACTTCTATGCTAGCTTCGAAGCAAGTAAAACTGAAGCATGTCTGATAGCATCAGCTGTTCCAGATGACTGTGTGATCACACTCTCTGTAGCCGATGTGAGTAGTTCAGCCTGTCCCTGACTGAGTCCATAATACCAACATGTTTCAAGTAGACCACCATAGTCCCTGTGCCCAAGAACACTAAGGTAACCTGCCTAAATGACTACCGACCCGTAGCACTCACGTCTGTAGCCATGAAGTGCTTTGAAATGCTCTCACATCAGCACCATTATCCCAGAAACCCTCGACCCACTCCAAGTTTCATTCCACCCTAACAGATCCACAGATGATGGAATCTTTATTGCACTCAGCACTGCCCTTTCACACCTGGACAAAAGGAACACCTATGTGAGAATACTATTCATTGACAACAGCTCAGCATTTAATACCATAGTGCCCTCAAGGCTCATCACTAAGCTAAGGACCCTGGGACTAACCACCTCCCTCTGCAACTGGATCCTCGACTTCCTGACGGGCCACCACCAGGTGGTAAGGGTAGGTAACAACACATCCACCACGCTGATCCTCAACACGCGAGCCCCTCAAGGGTGCGTGCTCAGACCTCTCCTGTACTCCCTGTCCACTCATGACTGCATGGCCAGGCACGACTCCAACACCATCATCAAGTTTGCCGATGACACAACAGTGGTAGGCCTGATCACCGACAACGATGAGACAGTCTATAGGGTTGTCAGAGACCTGGCGGTGCCAGGACAACATCCTCTTCCTGAACGTGATCAAGACAAAGGAGATGATTTTGGACTACAGGAAAATGAGGACTGAGCAAGCCCCCATTCTAATCGACAGAACTGCAGTGGAGCAGGTTGAGAGCTTCAAGTTCCTTAGTGTCGACATCTCCAACAAACTATCATGGTCCAAACACACTAAGACAGTCATGAAGAGGGCATGACAAAGCTTTGGCATGGGTCCTCAGATCCTCAAAAGGTTCTACAGCTGCACCATCAAGAGCGTCCTGACGGGTTGCATCACTGCCTGGTATGCCAACTGCTTGGCCTCCGACCGCAAGGCACTACAGAGGGTAGTGCGTATGGCCCACTACCTCACTGGGACCAAGCTTCCTGCCATCCAGGACCTCTATACCAAGCGCTGTCAGAGGAAGGCCCTAAAAATTGTTAAAGACTCCAGCCACCCTAGTTAGACTGTTCTCTCTGCTACCACACGGCAAGCGGTACCAGAGAGCCAAGTGTAAGTCCAAAAGGCTTCTTAACAGTTTTACCCCCAAGCCATAAGACTCCTGAACAGCTAATCAAAGGGCTACCCAGACCCCTCTTTTATGCTGCTGCTACTCTCTGTTTATTATCTTTGCATAGTCACTTTAACTCTACCTACATGTACATATTACCTCAACTAACCGGTGCCCCCGCACATTGACTCTGTACTGGTACCCCCTGCATATAGCCTCACTATTGTTATTTTACTCTGTTTAATTATTTATTTTTATTTTCTATTTTTTACTGAATATTGAATACTTCTTAACCTGTCAAGGTATAGGGGGTAGGTAGTATTTTCGATTTCGGATGAAAAGCGTGCCCAGAGTAAACTGCCTAATACTTGGGCCCAGAGTCAAATATTTGCATATTATTAGTAGATTTGGATAGAAAACACTCTGAAGTTTCTAAAACTGTTTGGATGATGAGTATAACAGAACTCATATGGCAGGCAAAAACCTTTGAAAAATTCAACCAGGAAGTGGGAAATCTGATGTTTGTAGTCTTTTCAAGTCATTGCTTATCTAACACACAGTGACTTAGGGTTCATTTTGCACTTCCTAAGGCTTCCACTAGATGTCAACAGTCTTTAGAACCTAGTTTCAGGCTTTTGCAGTGAACAGAGAGCGAACAAGAAGGCCGGGAAGTTGGTGACTCAGAAAATGACATGAGTTCATTGGCGCGCATTCAAGTGATGAGGTAGCTGTGTTCCATAACGTTTTTCAAGACATTGGAATCGTACGGTTGGAATATTATTGAAGTTTTATGTTAAAAAGGCCCTAAAGATTGATGCTATACAACGTTTGACATGTTTCAATGAACCTAAATATAACTTTTTTTAAACTTTTTGTCGTGACATTTTCAGCGCACTTCATACATTTGGAGTAGCTTACTGAACGCGCAAAGAACAAGGAGGTATTTGGACATAAATTATGGACTTTATCGAACAAAACAACATTTATTGTGGACCTGGGAAATCCTGGAAGTGCCTTCTGATGAAGATAGGTAAAGGTAAGTGAATAATTATAGTGTTATTTATGATTTTAGATGACTCCAAAGTGGTGGGTATCTGTATTGTATGATGTATTTTTCTGAGCGCCGTACTCAGATTATTGCAAAGTGTGCTTTCCCCGTGAATCTTTTTTGAAATCTGTCACAGTGGTTGCATTCAGTAGATGTTTATTTATAATTCTTTGAATAATAGTTTAATATTTTATCAACGTTTATGATGAGTATTTTTGTAAATTGTTGTGCTAATTCACCGGCAGTTTTTGGAGGAAAAATATTTTCTGAACATCACGCGCCAATGTAAAATGGGGTTTTGGATATAAATATGAACTTTATCGAACAAAACATACATGTATTGTATAACATTGAGTCCTAGGAGTGTCATCTGATGAAGATCGTCAAAGGTTAGTGCTTAATTTTAGCTGTATTTCTGGTTTTTGTGACCCCTCTCCTGCTTTGAAAATGGCTGTGTGGTTTTTCTTGTGTTGGCACTGTCCTAACATAATCTAACTTTATGCTTTCGCCGTAAAGCCTTTTTGAAATCGAACAATGTGGTTGGATTACGGAGAGGGTTATCTTTAAAATGGTGTACAACTAGTATGTTTGAGAACTTTGAATTATGACATTTTGTTGTTTTGAATTTGGCACTCTGATTTTTCACTGGCTGTTGAATAATGTGAACCTTGGTTGGGACGGTAGCGTCCCACGTAGCCCTGAGAAGTTTTAAAGCATTGTTTGTTAAGGGCTTGTAAGTAAACATTTCACTGTAAGGACTACACTTTTTGCATTTGGCACATGTGACAAATAACATTTGACTTGATTTGGAGGGATGCTAAACATTGATCATAAACAACCACATTACATCCAGGCCACTGTCCCCGATTTTACTATGAATTATACTTCTCACATTCTCTCAGTTGAAGCAGGTGGGCAAAACTGTGTGAAATGGTAATAGAAATCGAAACCAGACACATAAAGCTGAATAAAATTGTTGCGCTTACTCACAAGGTTAAAGTTCACTGTCAATGCACCATCTGCATAGAGAAGTTAAAGCCCAAAGCAGTCACGACACAAGTTGCAAGCCACTTCATAGCATTGTTGCATAATCTACCTCTCAGAAAAAGCTCAGACTACTGTGTTAACCTCTTGGGGCTAGGTGGGACGCTAGCGTGCCACCTGTGGTGCACTCCATCAACAGCAGGTGCATTTCAAGAGCGGCAAATTTGAATCCAAATAAATGTCAAAATTCAAATTTTTCAAAAATACAACTATGTTACACCATTTGAAAGATAAACATCTCCTTAATCTAACCACGTTTTACGATTTCAAAAAGGTTTTACGGCGAAAGCATAAATTTAGAGTATGTTAGGACAGTACATTTACAAGAGTTGTGTGTAATGTTTTGTCAAGTCAAAGACAGGGTCACCAAAACCATAAAACCAGCTAAAATGATACACTAACCTTTTACAATCTCCATCAGATGACACTCCTAGGACATTATGTTAGACAATGCATGCATTTTTAGTTCTATCAAGTTCATATTTATATACAAAAACAGCGTTTTACTATGGCATTGATGTTGAGGAAATCGTTTCCCTCCAATAACCGGCAGTCAAGTCAGCGTCACAAATTAAATAATTAAAATTAGAAAACATTGGTAAAATATTATATTGTCATTTAAAGAATTATAGATTTACATCTTTTGAACGCAATCAACTTGCCAGATTTAAAAATAACCTTACTGGGAAATCACACTTTGCAATAATCTGAGCACTGTGCCCAGAAAAATACGCGTTGCGATACAGACTAGACGTCATGTTGGGGAGATCTAAAATCGAAAATACTATGTAAATAATCCATTACCTTTGATTCTCTTCATCAGATGTCACTTCCAGGTATCACAGGTCCATAACGAATGTAGTTTTGTTCAAAAAAGCTCATCATTTATGTCCAAAAATCTCCGTCTCGTTAGCACATGATGTAAGCCAGCCGGACTTCTCGTCATGAACGAGGGGAAAAAATATATTTCCGTTCGTTCAAACATGTCAAACGTTGTATAGCATAAATCATTAGGGCCTTTTTTAACCAGAACATGAATAATATTCAAGGTGGACGAATGCATAGCCTTTTATAACGTATTGGAACGAGGGTACCCAACATGAAGTAGCGCGCCAGGTGTCTAATGGGACATCACCGTTCCATGGCTCTTGTTCGGTCAGATCTCCCTCCAGAAGACTCAAAACACTTTGTAAAGGCTGGTGACATCTAGTGGAAGCAATAGGAAGTGCCAAAATATTCCTAAACCCCTGTGTTTTTCAATGGGATAGGTTTAAAGTCAATACAACACATCAGGTATCCACTTCCTGTCAGAAAATGTCTCAGGGTTTTGCCTGCCAAATGAGTTCTGTTATACTCACAGACACCATTCAAACAGTTTTGGAAACTTTAGAGTGTTTTCTATCCATATATAATAAGTATATGCATATTCTAGTTACTGGGTAGGATTAGTAACCAGATTAAATCGGGTACATTTTTTTTATCCAGACGTGCAAATGCTGCCCCCTAGACCCAACAGGTTAAGTAAAACACCAACTGTTCCTTAGCAACCAGTCAACATATAGATTTCTGTTTTAATACTAATAGCCCACATATTCACAAATGATGCTCTAAATCACAAAGTTCAGGGGAAGCGTATCACAAGATAAGGCTTTTGAACACAGCCGCTTCGTTAAATTTAATTCCATCAATCAGGAGTACATAGTATTGTGCCACACTGGGAGTGATTTTTGTTGCGTCCCCAAGATCCATATTTTATACCCTCACACCTACTCCACTAGCCTATGGGAGTATACCAATATAATTGGACAAACTAACTTTGTAGCAAGAAGTGGTGTATGATTATAAGCTCACGTTGTTGTAACTTTAATGTCTTACAGAGTTAAAGTTTAAGTTAATTCATTGAGCTGTATCTAAAGATATTTTCTTTACAGTTATTTGAGAACTACATACATATTTTGTTGTATTGGTTAGTATTGAATTACGCTTTTGACTGCAAGTTCCAGAATGCCTTGCGATAGGAGAGAGAGAGTTGTTATGACAAGTGTTATGACAAGTGATTATCCTGACCTTTCGCTAGCAACCAACTGTTATTGTTTTGTAGAATCTAAAGTTGTTAAATGTAACGTGAACAAGTATTATTACTAAAAGAAGCTTTTATTTCAAACCCGACGTCCCGAGTCATTACTTTGAAGATAGTTGTTCTATACACGTTCAAGCCCACATACAAAGCAACATTAAGCTTATATCCAGTGCCTTTGAACCTAGTGGCATTAAGTTAACGTGATTACTTCTCTTTGTGCAAATATTTCAATTAGTGCTTTATCTCCAGCTAGATCTGATGTAAATTATAAAGGATTTATTGTTCTGAAACAATGTATCTATAAACTCCATTGAACACCAGAAAAAAAGCCTGGAACAAGCATGAGAGTTTTACAGTGGCTTGCGAAAGTATTCACCTCCCTTGGCATTTTTCCTATTTTGTTGCCTTACAACCTGGAATTAAAATGGATTTTTGTGGGGTGTGTATCATTTGATTTACACAACATGCCTGCCACTTTGAAGATGCAACATATTTTTTCATGTGAAACAAACAAGAAATAAGACTAAAAAACAGAACTTGAACGTGCATAACTATTAACCCCCTCAAAGTCAATACTTTGTAGAGCCACCTTTTGCAGCAATTACAGCTGCAAGTCTCTTGGGGTATGTTTCTCTAAGCTTGGCACCCACTGTGATTTTTACCCATTCTTCAAGGCAAGACTGCTGCAGCTGGTGTACAGCAATCTTTAAGTCAAACAACAGATGCTCAATTGGATTGAGGTCTGGGCTTTGACTAGGCCATTCCAAGACATTTAAATGTTTCCCCTTAAACCACTCGAGTGTTGTTTTAGCAGTATGCTTAGGGTCATTGTCCTGCTGGAAGGTGAACCTCCGTTCCAGTCTCAAATCTCTGGAAGACAAACAGGTTTCCCTCAAGAATTTCCCTGTATTTAGCGCCATCCATCATTCCTTCAATTCTGACCAGTTTCCCAGTCCCTGCCGATGAAAAACACCCCCACAGCATGATGCTGCCACCACCATGCTTCACTGTGGGGATGGTGTTCTCAGGGTGATGAGAGGTGTGGGCCGTACGCACTACCCTCTGTAGTGCCTTGTGGTCAGAGGCCGAGCAGTTGCCATACCAGGCAGTAATGCAACCCGTCCGGACGCTCTTGATGGTGCAGCTGTAAAACCTTTTGAGGATCTGATGACCCATGCCAAATGTTTTCAGTATCCTGAGGGGGAATAGGTTTTGTCATGCCCTCTTCACTACTGTCTTGGTGTGCTTGGACCATGTTAGTTTGTTGGTGATGTGGACGCCAAGGAACTTGAAGCTCTCAACCTGCTCCAATATAGCTCCATCGATGAGAATGGGGTCATGCTCGGTCCTCCTTTTCCTGTAGTCCATGATCATCTCCTTTGTCTTGATCATGTTGAGGGAGAGGTTGTTGTCCTTGCACCACACGGTCAGGTCTCTGACCTCCTTCCTATAGGCTGTCTCATCGTTGTCGGTGATCAGGCCTACCACTGTTGTGTCATCAGCAAACTTAATGATGGTGTTGGAGACGTGCCTGGCCGTGCAGTCATGAGTGAACAGGGAGTACAGGAAGGGACTGACCACACACCCCTGAGGGGCCCCCGTGTTGAGGATCAGCATGGCGGATGTGTTGTTACCTACCCTTACCACCTGGGGGTGGCCTGTCAGGAAGTCCAGGATCCAGTTGCAGAACGAAGTGTTTAGTTCAAGGGTCTTTAGCTTAGTGATGAGCTTTGAGGGTACTATGGTGTTGAATGCTGAGCTGTAGTCAATGAATAGCATTCTCATGTAGGTGTTCCTTTTGTCCAGGTGTGAAAGGGCAGTATGGAGTGCAATAGAGCAAATTGGAGTGGGTCTAGGGTTTCTGGGATAATGGTGTTGATGTGAGCCATGACCAGCCTTTCAAAGCATTTCATGGCTTCAGATGTGAGTGCTACGGGTCAGTAGTCATTTAGGCAGGTTACCTTAGTGTCCTTGGGCACAGGAACTTGGGTGGTATGCTTGATATATGTGGGTATTACAGACAGACAGGTTTTATTTAGCTTGTCTGGTAGGCTTGTGTAACTAAGAATCTTTCGGCTTTGCTTCCCTTAGTAGTCTAATAGTTTGCAAGCCCTGCAACATCCGACGAGCGTCAGAGCCGGTGTGGTACGATTCAATCTTAGTCCTGCTTTGACGCCTTGCCTGTTTGATGGTTCGTTGGAGAGCATAGCGGGATTTCTTATAAATTTCGGGTTAGAGTCCCTCTCCTTGAAAGTGGCAGCTTTACCCTTTAGCACAGTGCAAATGTTGCCTGTAATCCATGGCTTCTGGTAGGGGTATGTACGTACAGTCACTGTGGGGTTGCCGTCCTCGAAGCACTTATTGATGAAGCCACTGACTGATGTGGTGAACTCCTCAATGCCATCAGAAGAATTTACATTTTAGTCATTTAGCAGACACTCTTATCCAGAGCGATACAGTAGTGAATGCATACATTTCATTAAAAAAATGTCTCCGTACTGGTCCCCCGTGGGAATCGAACCCACAACCCTAGCGTTGCAAACACCATGCTATACCAACTGAGCCACACGGGATCTCAGAACATATTCCAGTCTGTGCTAGCAAAACAGTCCTGCAGTTTAGCATCTGCTTCATTTGACCACTGGTGTTTCCTGCTTTCATTTTTGCTTGTAAGTAGGAATCAGGAGGATAGAATTATGGTCAGATTTAACAAATGGAGGGCGAGGGAGAGCTTTGTATGCGTCTCTGTGTGTGGAGTTAAGGTGGTCTAGAATTATTTTCCCTGTGGTTGCACATTTTTACATGCCGATAGAAATGAGGTAAAACTGATTTGTTTCCCTGTATTAAAGTCCCCAGGTACTAGGAGCGCCACCTCTGGATGAGCGTTTCCCCATTTGCTTATGGCGGTATACAGCTCATTGAGTGCGGTTTTAGTGCCAGCATCGGTCTGTGGTGGAAAAATAAATATAAACTCTCTAGGTAGATAGTGTGGTCTACACTTATCATGAGATACTCTACCTCAGGCGAGCAAAACCTTGAGACTTCCTTAGATATCGTGCACCAGCTGTTGTTTACATACAGTATATGCATAGGCCCCCGCCCTGTGTCTTACCAGAGGCTGCTGTTCTATCCTGCCGATAGAGTGTATAACCCGCCAGCTGTATGTTCTTAATGTCGTCGTTTAGCCACGACTCGGTGAAACATAAGATATTACAGTTTTTAATGTCCCGTTGGTAATACATACGTGCCTTCAGTTTGTCCCATTTATTTTCCACTTATTGAATGTTAGCTAGCAGGACGGAAGGCCAAGGCAGATTAGCCCCTCGTCGCCTGATCCTCACAAGGCACCATTTTTATTTTCCGCAAAATCTCCGTTTCCTTCTCCAGCAAATGACGAGGATCTGTCTAATCTGAGGTGAGTAATCACAGTTCTGATGTCCAGAAGCTCTTTTCGGTCATAAGAGACGGTAGCAGCAACACTATGTACAATGCAAAAAAGAACAAGCAAAATAGCATGGTTGGTTAAGAGCCGATAAGACACCAGCCATCCCCTCCGGCACCATTATTATAACACTTTGTATTCATGACAAAAAGTTAATTGCTTTGACACAGTTTTTGCAGTATTACTTTAGTGCCTTGTTGAAAAACATGATGCATGTTTTTTATATTTTTATTCCCTTACAGGCTTCCTTTTTTCACTGTCAATTAGGTTAGTATTGTGGAGTAACTACAATATTGTTGATCCATCCTCAGTTTTCTTCTTTCACAGCATTAAACTCTGTAACCATTTTAAAGTCCCCATTGGCCTCATGATGAAATCCCTGAGTGGTTTCCTTCTTCTCCGGCAACTGAGTTAGGAATTATGCCTGTATCATTGTGGTGACGGGGTATATTGATACACCATCCAAAGTGTAATTAATAACTTCACCATGCTCAAAGGGAACATCAATGTCTGCTTTTCTACCAATAGCTGTCCTTCTTTGGAAAGCATTGGAAAACATCCCTGGTCTTTGGTTGAATCTGTGTTTAAAATTCAGAGCTCTACTGAGGGACCTTACAGATAAATGTATGTGTGGGGTACAGAGATGAAGTAGTCATTCAAAAATCATGTTAAACACTATTGCACACAGAGTGAGTCTATGAAAAATATTATGTGACTTGTTGAGCAAATGTTTACTCCTGAACTTATTTAGGTTTGCCATAACAAAGGGGTTGAATACTTAATGACTCAAGACTTTAGCTTTTCATTTGTAATTAATTTGGAAAAAAACTTTTTTTGACATAATTCCACTTTTACATGATGGGTTATTGTGTGTAGGCCAATGACAAAAACATCTCAATTTAATCAATTTTAAATTCAGGCTGCAACACAACAAAATGTGGAAAAAGTTAAGAGGTGTGAATACTTTCTGAATGCACTGTAAGTCATTTTAATAATGTGGCCTAGGTGGTCTAGTGGTAAGTGATGGGTGATGGGTGTCGGCTTGGGTTAGAATCTGACCCACTGCCATTGTGACAAAATCTACCTATATTTCCCACTGTCTCACCTATGTCCAATACAACATGCAATAAAGGTAATGCCAATGTATTGATTGATCATTTTCATTTCCTTTATAAGACTACACATTGTAAGCTAGCACTACTTTTAACGTCAAGTGTCATCATAATCTCGATTAATCATTTCATACAACCCTGTCACTTAAGTTCCTTGCAAATGTCTTGAATGATCTTTCCATTCTATACATACATCATCAGTTGCACTCTAGATTTTAAAGTACCCGGTTCAAACATCCAGTGATGCAAAATGCACAGTAAATTACATCATAATATTTGGGCGGGAACTCTATACATATTTTATCATAACTATAATAAAAAAGATCATGTTTGATACGCATTTATTTTTCTTTATGGTCGGCTTTCATTCTAATGTGTTAAAATGTATGATGAATTCCTACCAAATGATAATAGTATTTTCTTGCTGTTAGGCACCAGGCAGTGGCAGACAGACACTGTGCAGCATAGACTTGTGTTGATTCGCATGGGGCTCAGCTATTGCATAATGAACCTGGACAGAGAAAAATCACAGATGCTATTTTCAGTCAGTGCCAGTGACTGGTAGAAGCCTGGTGTTTCAATATGACAGTTCAGTGTGTGTGGGTAGGCACATGAGTGTGAATGTTTGAGTGTGTATTTGTGTTTGTGTTGAGCATGTGAGTGGAAGGCAGATGGACTAACTGGCATATTCCCACAGACACAATAGAACATTTTAGAAGTGCATGAACATGCCACAACCACCCATTTGTGTAGTTACTAGTTGCTCCATCTGCCCATCATTTCACCATTAACCCCTAATCTGTCTGAGACGATCGTGACAGTTTATTATGCAACCAATTCCCATCCAGTCTCATAGCTCAGCTCGTATTTATCAATGACTCAATCTCATGCACCTAATCCTTAATATCTCGTAAAACACACCAGTATTCTATCATGGCATTGTATGGCCATTTGTAATCTAATATACGGTATATTCAACTCTTTACCTGCAATCTACTGAGCTGAACCTTACGGACTTTAGATACAAGTTTAGTGTGCGACTGCATCCCAGAAAAGGGGAAAGTATTCCCCTTGCAGTCTAGGGGAGTGGCTCCTCGCAAAAACAATTGAAATACTTGAGTTTTTTCCAAACCTTATTGACAGATAGCAATTTTGATCAAAAGACTACTCAACAACCTGAAACTCAATTTAAAGGCTTACTGTCAAGTTTAAGAGCAATTTTCTATGATGTTGGGCACCAACCGAAAGAACCAGCTTAAGGCTAATGCTAACAGGCTGTTGTGATGTGACTATCATTAATGTGATGACTGTTATTCATCGAATAATTATCTAATATGTTTAAATGTTATTTGATTAAATTAATCATGTAACAATTCATTCATTTGGAATTTGGGGCACCACGGAAAAAGTTGTTTAATGAGTTACCATCTCCCGAATTAACTCAAGAATATATAGATCATAACAGTCACTAATTAATAATTTCCTCATATCAATCTCATTCTGATTGTTGCAGACTTTGTGAATCTGCACAAACCTGAGTCTCACTGATGATTCTGTACCACACAAATTGATTTGCTTATTTATTTACTAACAAACTAAATGATACACACACACGGTATAGGTAACTGATTAGAAACTTAGTCCGCTAGGGACCTGCTGTCATAGTATTAATAATCCAACTGCTGTGTCAGATTTCAAAAAGGCTTTACGGCGAAAGCATACATTATAATAATCTGAGGACGGCGCCCCGCACACACAAGCATTACTAGCATTTTTCAACCAAGCATTAGCGTCACTAAAGTCAGAAATAGAAATAAAATAATCAATTACCTTTGAATATCTTCTTCTTTTGCCTATACAAAAGGCCCAATCTTCACAATAAATGGTCGTTTTGTTCGATAAAATAATTTTTTATAGCATAACACGAAACATTTAGTAAACGGCTTGTGTCATGAATTCCGTCTCCTTCAACTTTTGATGAAATATTCGATGTAATTACTCACACTAAACTTACGTTTATCCAGTCATGGTTGGTTTCATTGTAATCCTCTGTTTGTTAGTAACAGAACCATACTTGATGGTTCTTTTTGCGGGACGTATTGACCAACAGGAACTGATTTAAACACCAAACAATGACTTCATTGCGCGCCAATGATATGACCAGTGCTTCGTTGATTGACTGTATTTCGGCCCAATGACCACTGATCGTCCTGAAATCTAGCTTGGTAAATAGCCAATGAGCTGAGGTAAACGACAATATCTAATGGTTATATCCGGGAAGACCAGCTCCTGAATGAAAGTTGAGCGTAACACAGCCATTCGCCATTGAAATTTCTACCTGAAGGAGCCACATTGTTTGCGCTTAGCAATATTGAGTCAAGATCATTATCTGCTATTTTATCGAAAGAATTGTGGCGAGTAAATCTGTAAAATCAAAGGCAAAGTCCAGGTATACAGATCTACACGATATTATTGATGAAATTGATAGAGAAAGTGACACAGAGTTACTTGAAGATGTGTCAGATTGTGACTCCCAATTTGAAGAAATGTTTTTGCATGGAGAGGATGCAATTTTGGACTGATAATACCTCTCATGCCGTTGTTTGAAATTAATAATATAAAATATTATTCATTTGAGTTGTTTTGGAGATATATATATTTTTATATATATATTTTATTTGACATATATATATATATATATATATAATCAGTAATGAAATGTGTGAAGTACACATGGCTAAACATTATGAGTGTGTGTCTGTGTGTCTGTGTCTGTATATATTAGATATTTTTTACATGTATTTTATCTAAACATGGAATGGAACAGCACCTCACCATAGTGATTGAGGTTCCCTACTCTATATATAATCTGTGTGTCTGTGTCTTTATTTCACAGTCCTTCCGATTCTGATTGGGAGCCCCCACTGCCAAGGTGGCCATCCCCCACAAGAGCTGGTTCGTCTAGGACCCCTGCTGTCTCCGGCTCCACACTGGCCAGGTGTGAAGTCTGTGACAAAGAAGCGGAGGTGGGGAAAAGATAAATCTGCAATCAGAGAGGAGGAGGGTCGTTGGCACTCTGTGCTGGAGGAGGATGTGGTGCCACCACCTCCAATATTCAGCCAATAGGCTCTGCAAAATAAAACCTCTCTACTACAGTATGGTTGAGGCCTGCAAGACCTATTTTCAGCCCGCCCAGAACCTTTCCATCGATGAGAGGATGGTAGCCTCAAAGGCCAGAATTGGCCTAAAACAATACATGCGTAACAAACCAACTAAATGGGGTTACGAACTGTTTGTTTTGGCTGATTCTGTGTGTGCATACACGTGCAATTTTTTTGTTTATGAGGGAAAGAGCAGTTATGCGACCGGTAAGGGACTCAGTTATGATTCTGTTATGGAGTTATTCGATTTTCAACTGCTGGAAAAGGGCTACAAACTTTTTGTGGACAACTTCTACACAAGCCCTACCCTGTTTGCAGACCTGAGGAAGCGGGATGTGTGGGCTTGTGGCACCATTCGGACCAACAGAGTGGGCTTTCCAAAAACCAAGGTGAATGACATGCCTAAGCGGGCTGAGCGGGGTACCATGAGATGGATTCGCCAAGATGGCCTGCTCTTTGTGAAGTGGATGGATACCAGAGAGGTGGTCATGTGCTCCAGTATCCACAAGTCCTTCAGTGGAGATCACGTCGTCAGGTGTGTGAAGGGCGCTACTGGGGCATGGACCACCAAAAATGTCCCCATTGCTGCAGCTATCAAGGACTACAACCAGGGCATGGGAGGTGTGGACCTGTCAGATGCGCTGATAGGCTACAAAAATGTTCTCCACAAGACCATGAAATGGTACAAGACATTTTTCTATCATTTCATCGACATTGCTGTGGTGAATTCCTTCATCCTCCAGAAGGAAATGGCTAAGAGCTGTGGAAAGACCCCCATCTCACAGCTAGCCTTCAGGGAGCTGCTTATCCATGAGCATGCTAGCTACAGCAAGTCCACTACAGCACCTTCTGTCCCCTCTACCTCTGTCCCTTCTGCTCCAACCAGTGGTGTTCACCTGCCCAGATTCATCTCTGCAGGCATGAATGTGCCTCAGGGCAAAAAGGGCACAGTGGGGAGGCGTTGTTGTGCCCTTTGTCACAGGAAATGCCCCATCACCTGCACCACCTGTTCAGTAAGCCTCTGCTTTACAGCAGAAAGAGACTGCCATGGCACCAGCAGCACAATATTGTGTAGAGGACTGAGGGTCTTCACAATATTCTACATTATACATTGAATGTGTTTAAATTGTTATTTTAAATTTTTTCAGATTTTCGTATTTTTTTGGGGGGGGATGTGTTAGAATATAATTTTTGTATTTTGTATATAGTTATTTACATCAAATTGTATCACTGTACCAATTCAGCCACTTGGGTACATTTGGGCAACTTGTGTGGGACACTTAGGTGACTACATGCTCAATGTCATGTAGCTCACTCATTCCTGAAGATATCTGTCTGAAACCTTTCTCAAATACTGTTGCCCTCTTATGTTCTATATTGAAATTATCCCCAGCATCATATCTGAATGTTTGGCTGTTCTTGTTCAGTTGAAAGATGATGCAACAACAATAAAAAACAGAAAACGTATGTTTATTTCCTTGTATTTTCTTCTACCAGATATATTGTGTTATATTCTCCTACATTCAATTCACATTTCCACAAACTTCAGAGTGTTTCCTTTCAAATGCATATCCTTGCTTCTGGGCCTGAGCTACAGACAGTTAGATTAGGGTATGTCTTCAGGCGGCAATTGAGAGAAGGGGGGTATCCCAAAGAAGTTAAGGGATTTGTCTTCTTCAATCTCATGTTGCATTCCGGGTTCGTGACTATCATAGACCTCGCTGCAGCTGTGGTCTGTTTTAGTCTGATATGTTAATTCTTAACTCAAGCTTTTATACCCTCGGGTAGAAAGGGGCGTTTACATCATGCCGACACGCTCTCTGGGCTCCCTGGGGCGTGGCTAGTAACGAGGCAAGGTATCATAATTTACTATGGTCTCGTTAGATAACTAAAATCACCATCTTATCATCACAAAAACATTCTCTTCATCTTTGATATTTTCAACACAACGTAAAGGATGTAAACCAGATGTACACAGTGTAAAAGCTTTTCATGTTACAATGTTTTCGTTATAACATCTTTATAACAATTGTTATGGCATCCCAAATCTAGACATTAACATTCCATCTCTCATCATTACCAACAATTGATGTTGAAGTTTTGGGCAGCAAACTCTTCTGTAACAAAGAGACATTCCATTCACCCAAACTACAGACTAGAAAGGAGTCATTCTGCGCATTACAATTTACGATCAATGTGAGGTGTCATAAAACCACACCATCAATTCCCCCCCCCCCCCCCCCCCCCCCTGTGAGTGAGAGGACTCTATTGAATGCTGATCCACTGTAACCTAATCCTTGGTTCCTCACAGGTGAGTCATGACAAGGCCCACTAGCCTAGCCAAGGTCCATGAGGCTACACCCACAGCCGAGCAATGCACAGCTGAGGCGACCGGGCAATAAGCTGTCCCATTGTCATTGAAATAAATAAAGCGGGGATGAATTCACAAAATGGACAAAATGGCAAAGATGCAGTCCGCAGAGCTACGAAATCAGGTTAGCCAGCTAGAGAGTAGCTGAAAGCTTTGCTCACTGAGCAAAGCTAACTCCAAATAGAGGTGCTGGACATCCACATGAGACTGCGGCTAATGGCTACTCCAATATGATCACCACACTGAAAGGGGGTGTTCTCCAAATGAAAAATAAATCAACGAAATCAAGGAGAGAAACAAAAATGTGGAAGCTAGATCTTGCAGTTAAATCTAAGTGTGACAGGTGTGAGAGAGACACTATAGGATGTACCCATTGAGTCATGAAGAATACGACTTACAATTGCCTCATGACTTACCCTATCATAACTCAAAATATATGCTGTATTAGGGTCATTCAACCCACTATCTTAGATTGTGCTAAAATCACTTCTGTAAGTTAAAAACAAATAAGCTTAGCATTCCTGAAAAATTATTTTGTTGAAATATAATTAGATCTCTGAGAAATGTATATAATTGATTGCACCCAAATTGGCCCTTTTAATTAATAGGCCTCATGTAATCTTCAAAATATATAGTACCTAACATCCAATTTGCACCATAATTCTTCCTAACAATGAGTAAGGTGGGGAGGTAGGTAATGATAGGAAGAAGTTTGGTCCAAATCGGACGTTAGGTAGGGAAGAGTGGGGAAAGTTGAGCAAAAAGGGATAATTTGTGGTATCCCTTGTTCATGTATTGTGTTTGAGGTTTCATGATGCTTGTATCTAAACCAAAGCACATCATTTTAAGATACATCAGTTGGGGTCTCTATAAGCTTCAATATGTGGTCTTTAACCTAGCATGAAAGTGCATCCTTGGGAGCTGTGTGGGCTAATATAGTCAAAATGTTTGCCTTGGGGTAAGTTGAGCCAATGGCCATGGGGTAAAATGAGCGGATGGTTGGGCCAAATTGTTCAGCAAATTCAAGTGTTTTCTTCCCAGTTGTAATGCAAGGCATTATCGCTGGCATATGAGGTAACAACAGGGTCTGGCATATGTTCAAAGTGTTTTCAAAAAGTACAAAGTCTTTATTTAAGTTTTAAGCCTGTGTTAAAATACACTTACAATTATTAAAAGACAAAGCGATTGTAATTGTGTTGAATTGTGTTTGGGAAATAAAGGACAGTAATTTGTAGGAGGCAACTTACCCTGTCCCGTGGCTCAACTTATCCCATACCTGGGGTAAATTGTACTAAGAGACCACTTGATTTGGATAAGCTATGTTTTCAAAACTGTAATGTTTACATGAATTCTGATTATTTCCAGGGATACACAATATCCTGAAATATTTTATATATAGACACTATTTTTGTTAGAAAGAATACTATCTTTCCACTGACAGAGTGATGCTGAATGTAAAAAATGGCTCATCATACCCCACTCTCCCCTACTATATTTATTGAATCCTATAAATTAAAAAGGCCAATTTGGGTGCAATCAATTAGCTTAAAGCTGAGATCTGCATTAGGCATAACAGCGCCACTGGCTGCCCCTAGACTCATTTGTTTTATGTTTCCGTTTTGTTTTTTAAAAGTAGAGATGAGTATCTAGCAATGTAAAAAAAAGAAATCGGGGTGTATACTATGCTGTTCTATTGCGCTTGCAAGGATGTGAATTGATGTCAGTGGGAATAAAATGCTTTGTTGTTTGAAGTAATATCTTTGTTGTTGAATATAGGAAATGGACCTGGCAGTTGCACTGCAACAGATTCAAATAACATTTCAGCAAAATAGTGTTGCAGGAATGCTAATGTTCTAACTACAGAAACGATTTTAGAACAATCTGAGATGGTGCGTGCCATGGCTTGCTGAAATGACATGGAACGATTCATTACTTCTTGCTTGTGTTTGTTGTCATTTGAGTCTTTCTAAACATGTTTAATGTATAAAACTATCATGTTGATCTCATAGTCAGTCCTTGCATACATAGCTTCATCCATGAATTTAGTTGTGTTTACATTTCCAAGCTTCATCCCTCAGCTTTATACCAAACCATGTGGCAAGGCTGCCATTGGGCTGAAACAATCTTGGATTGTGCTTTTAATTTATGTTAGAAGAGTTCTGTCCATGGTCTTGCCTCTCATTTAAAATGTCCTTTAGTTTTTCAGATTTAGGGATGAACAATTCAAACCATTGTCCAGATGCTACAGTGGGCACACGGGTCATTGTTTAATTTCATGTTGAAATTGTAATGAGTACGATGGGAGACAGAGTGCTGGTTTCAAGTGCAGGGCGCAGCAGGTGTTTATTAGTAAAGGACCACAGGAGGAGGTAGGTAGCTGGGTCCAGGTGCAGGCAGAAAGTCATACACAGGGACTCCAAAAAGGTAACAGTACAGGTAGGGAAAAGGCTAAGAACATAGTCCGAGAGATCAGGCAAGAGGTTGATGACAGGGAATCTGATAGGCAAAAGTACAGGCAGGGAATAGACAAAAAGGCATCGTTAGTGAGGAGGGCCAAAAACTACTATACACGGGAGGACTAATATGAAAATAAACAGAGCTCCGACTAGACTGTGTAACAAATCAAACAATATCCCACAATGATGGGGTGCAAAGAACTGAACAAAATAGTTTGTGTAAATGACATACAGGTGATCAGAATTCAGGTGATTGGGATCTGGAGAGTGAGCTGCGTTCAGGGGATCTATGTGTTTAAGTGTGAGTTGGAAGCAGACCTTACAGAAATAAAACAATGCCCAGCAAAGGACAGACAGTTATTGTACATATTGTATCAGTGGAAATGTGTTTTTCTCTCTTCCTTGATTTCTTGGAAGCTTAGAGTGCTGTTGTCAAACTGCCAAGTTGTACCGCCAATCCTTAAGGCTACCAAAACTATTGTGTCTGTCTAGACAGAAAAGCTTAGGCTGTTTTTACACAGGCAGCCCAATTCTGATATTATTTTCACAAATTGCTTGGTCATTCAGATCTGTGATTGGTAAAAATGCCAATTAGTGGAAAAAAGATCTGAATTGTGCCCTCTGTGTAAAGGTAGCCATACTGTATATGTCACTGAACAAGCCCTGTCCAATCAGTGGCCACATCAGAATAAAGTAGACTATCGCCTTTTATCAATTAGATTTGCTCACCTTCTGCATCGTCTCTCCTCCGTCCTCTCTCGCCTACTTTTGAAAAAGGTCAAAGGTAATTGAGGTGAGTCGGCAAGGAGAGATGAAGGTGGATGGAAATGTGCTTGCTTGAACTGAGACGGTCCTTCTCTGCTCGAGCATCATTAGGCAAATTACATTTACAGGGGTGGATCCTAAAATGTGTAAAGTGATCAAAACAATTTAAGGTAGTTGTGCAAGATATTTTATAGATAAAACATTAAGTAGCGTTTTTAAACATGTGCCTGTTTTTTTTTCCTCTGACAAAATAAAAGCTGATTCAAAATGCATTTGGCAGATTTCAAAACTCTTCGCGGTAGGATACACATGAGTATCCTCAATGAAACGTGGCTACTGAGCAGGGGAGGACACTCTTCCGTTTACCTACTAACAAATTGACAGACTCCTCGACCACTCGTCCACTTATCGGTTTCCGGGTCACGGAAGAGAGAGGACGGAAGACCGTCTTATACAGAAACAAGAAAACCTCTGTAGGCAGTTGAGGTATACCTGTGACTGTGTTTAGTTGACATGGCTTGAATGACCTTCCCATAACAGGCACTGAAACAAAGAAATAAGAGAATACAATCAGTAACAATGCCATTCAATAATCGTAATCATATTTTACTCCATACAGACTATAAGCTTACTTATCAGTATAAATACCTGTTTACTTGCCTATATTTTGTTTCCCTTGTAAAATATTGTTGTTCCTGATGAAAATCTCTTATCTCCATTTTTGCCCTTAAAATAAAGTGTTGAGAGCAGCAACTCCTCTCAATGTACTTTGAACATTTCATGACTAGGTCCAAGAAAATGTATTCAAAATAGCTTCTGAAGTTTCATAATTGTATGTTCATAAAGGGAAAAATGCAGTTTTTTTCCATTTCCTGAAAAGTTTCTGTTTTGGAGATTTCATCAGACAGCAATGATATTGTATTCAAGCAGATTACAAACTCTATTATTTGTACAAATATCATTAAATATAATCTGATAATTTGACCCAATTAACAAAATGATAGTCACTATGCAGTGTAGGTTATTACAAAGAATTTCAAAACAGAGGAATCACAAATCTAACAAATCTTCTCCTAAATCCCAGCTGGTTATCCCATTTGCCCATCCCTCTGCCACCCACTGCTGACAAGACGCATGTTGGCATATGTTAGGCCCAAAACTGTGCTGAGATGGCCGATGCTGGGCCGGTGGGTATCTGTTGCACTCAGGTGAGGGCGGGCACAGGGCAGTGTCCCCTTCTGACATGATGGACACAGCCTGTAGTCCTCTAGCCTGTCCATCTACCCCGTAGCAAGCTATTTAATCAGATCAATGGGCATACAATTTACCCTGTATGCCTGGCAGGCTCCCAGACAACTGCCATTTTATCTCTCTGTGTGTGTGTGTGTGTGTGTGTGTGTGTGTGTGTGTGTGTGTGTGTGTGTGTGTGTGTGTGTGTGTGTGTGTGTGTGTGTGTGGTTATTTGAGTTATACTGTATAACATAGATGTGGGATGCTATTATCTTTCATTAAAAAGTAGCTTCAAAAATGTATCTCAAGACCACATTCACTATAAAATAATTGACAAACCAAAGAAACTGGCGTGGTTAAAGAACAAGGATCAAATTCTTAATCTTGGGCTCACATTCCACTGAAAATCTCACCAAATGTTAAAGACTGACAAGCGAAAATTAACATTTTCAGCTGAACTATGTGACCCGTTTCAGGAAACTAGACGTATGTTTAGGTAACTACTTTTTTTTTTTTAACGTTTTTTTTATCAAAATGCGTTTTTTGGCAGAAAAGCCTTCTCGAACATGTGAACTTTCATGTGCCTTAATAATTAAAAAATTTGCCAACTGTAAAAGCAAAAAGAAAATATTAAATTACAGGCCTAGTTTGTTAAACCACAGAAACAGCCAGCAACCTTGCCACTAGCAATGATTGGCTGAGATAATGAGTGGGCTGGACATGCCGAGAGATGAGTATGCCATAGCACGCTTCTGTCTATTTCAGCTGGTCAGTATGTGTAGGTAATCCTGTCTAACGCGACTTTTTGTTTATGTATCGAAAAGTAAAATTTAACAAAAGACTCCACTTTGCAAGTATCCATTTCAATAGAATGTCACTGCAACAACTGTGTGAGTGTGCCAGAGCGCAGAATAACAGAGTAATTTACGAACGCTTAACACCCGTTGAATATGGCCGGTGTCAGTAAACGTCGGCAAAAAAGCATAACTAAATTGTTGCCAGGAGCACTGTTACAGTCACCAACGCTCTGGATAACATGAAAACAGCTTAAAGCTTACTGTTAGCTAGGTACCTGACGTTAGATGGTTGGCTCCCTAGCTAACATTTACGTTCATGATCTGTCTGTAGTAATGTTATCTCAGAATGTAATTTCGCATTGCTAGTTATAGCTTAATGTCATCTAGCTAACTAGCTAACATTGAACATATTTGGTTAACTTTATCTAGCTATGACAATCGGTTTGTATTGCTAATACTCTACCGATTAGGATTATGGTAAAAAAAATTGCTAGCATGTCTAAACAAAAGACTCCACTTCGCCAGATGATTACATGACCCATCAAGTTAGCCAGGTGTGTCTGACGGTGATAACGGCTATCTATTGTTTAATAATACCAAAATATTTGTATCTGGAATTTGTCTTTCAGCATCTGTAGAACACGCCTGACTCTCCTCCACCAGTCATACAGAGAATGGTCTGATGCCTCCCATCAAAAAGAGAGCTGGCCCAAGCAAGCACAGGTTACACCTGAATCATGAGGACTTGCAGTGAGTTCTGAACTTCATCAACAATTACGCAGAGGATAATGCAATAGTATTACCAGGACGCCACCCAGGACACAAACACTCGGTGGAAAGCTGCTGCCATCCCATGTGACAAAACCAGCAGTGTGGTGTCTCTACAAAGAATCGATGACAACACTTGGTATGTTAAACATAAACACTTGCACAATAATTTAAATCAATAAGTCATTGTTTTAGTCAAAGTATGATATATTTGGGCTTGAAATAGAAAATCTGAAGTGGGAACTTCAGAGTTTTTCTTGTCAATGCTGTGTTTCCCCAATAAAATGATGTCCATATATTACGTTTCTTTTCAGGGCTGGGTTTAGTTCATTTAGAACCACCTACAATGTTTCACATGTGGACTCATTACTTCCTGTTTACAACCTATTGCTACTGGCATACTGCTGTCTGCAATGCACTTCGATCGGGAGCTACTGGGCTGACGGTAAAACGGTGAAAAAAAAAAAAAGAGCTATTCTAGCTTTTAATGAGCTACTGATTTTCACTTGTAACCAGTCTGGCCAGGCTAACAAAGCTAGTGACCTTCACCTACTTGACAGGGGCTAGTAGCTAATGTGTACCTAGCCCTGAGTCTCAACCCCTCCCTGTGCAACTGTGTCCTGGACTTTCTGACGCGCCGTCCCCAGGTGGTGAAGGTAGGAAACAACATCTCCACTTCACTAACCCTTAACACTGGGGCCCCACAAGGGTGTGTGCTCAGCCCTCTCCTGTACTCCTTGTTCACCCATGACTGCGTGGCCATGCACGCCTCCAACTCAATCATCAAGTTTGCAGACGACACAACAGTGGTGGCTTGATCACCAACAACGGCGAGACAGCCTACAGGAAGGAGGAGAGGGAACTCGGAGTGTGGTGTCAGGAAAACAACCTCTCACTCAACATCAATAAAACAAAGGAGATGATCGTGGACTTCAGGAAACAGCAGAGAGAGCACCCCCAATCTACATCGAAGGGACAGCAGTGGAGAAGGTGGAACGTTTTAACCTCTTGGCATTCCCCTAGGATAGGGGGCGCTAAAGCGCTTTTTGAAAGAAATTCGTGCCCATTTTAAACGGCCTCCTACTCAAACTCAGAAGCTAGGATATGCATATAAGTAATACTTGTGGATAGAAAACACCCTAAAGTTTCTAAAACTGTTTGAATGGTGTCTGTGAGTATAACAGAACTCATATGGCAGTCAAAACCCCGAGACAGATGGAAACAGGAAGTGGAATTCTGAATTGCGAACTCAACTTCATCACGTTGCCTATTAATCACAACGTGAGCTATGGTTCATTGAGCACTTCGTATTGCTTCCACTAGATGTCCCCAGTCTTCACAAATTGGTTTGAGCCTTCTACTGTTAAAATTGAATGAATGAGACGCTGTGGAACGTGGTCACACGGAGAGGGCCATCACCATTATGACGCCGGCGCCCCTGGTTACCCTCCCCTTTCGAAACGTTTTGAAACACAATGCAATCGTCCCCCTCGAATCTTATTGGCTCTCTTGTTGAAACAGGCCCTGAAGATTTATGTTATACAACGTTTGACATGTTTGAACGAACCTAAATGGGAAAAAAATGCTTTTCGTCGAAATGGCTGTCCCTCGCCCGACGGAGGATTTGGATCAGCCTTCAGACGCGCTAACAAGAACAAGCTAATGGAACATAATGGATGAACTTTTTCGAACGAAAATACATTTGTTGTGGACCTGGGATTCCTGGAAGTGCTTTCTGATGAAGACAACCAAAGGTAAGGGATTATTGACAATAGTATACAAGACTAGATGTGATATGCGATTGTTCCAAGATGGCGCTGACATGTAACGTTAGCCTATTTTTCAGAGTATCGCATCCCCTTTCATCGCAAAGTATGATTACCCAGTAAAGTTAATTTTAAATCTGGTATTACAGGTGCTTTCAAGAGATATTCATCTATAAATCTTAGAATGACAATATTACATTTTAAAAATGTTTTCGAATAGTAATTTAGTAAATTGTAGCTCTGTTTCATCGGATGCATTTGAGGGAAAATAGTTAGTCAACGTTACGCACCGATGTAAAATGCTGTTTTTATATGTAAATATGAACTTTACCGAACAAAAGAATGCATGTATTGTGTAACATGATGTCCTAGGTGTGTCATCTGATGAAGATTGTCAAAGGTTAGTGCTGCATTTAGCTGTTTTTTGGTTATTTGTGATGCATGTGGTTCGTCGGAAAATGGCTATGTGGCTACTTTTACGATATACTCCTCTAACATAATCTAATGTTTTGCTTTTGCTGTAAAGCCTTTTTGAAATCGGACAATGTGGTTCGATTCAGGAGAGGTGTATCTATAAAACGATATAATTAGATTTTTTTTTATTTTATTTTTTATTATTACATTTTGTTATGCTAATGGCGATATGATTTTTCGCTGGATGTCCGTCCCGCACAGGGGTTAAGTTCCTGCGCGTACACACAGACAAACTGATATGGTCCACCCACACAGACAGTGTGGGGAAGAAGGCGTAACTGCGCCTCTTCAACCTCAGGGGGCTGAAGAAATTTGGCTTGTCACCCAAAACCCTGACAAACCTTTACAGATGCACAATCGAGAGCATCCTGTCGGGGTGTATCACAGCCTGGTACGGCAACTGCACCACCCTCAACCGCAACGCTCTCCAGAGGGTGATGCGGTCTGTACAACATATCATCGGGGGCAAACTACCTTCCTTCAATGACACCTACAGCACCCGATGTCACAGGAAGGCCAAAAAGATCATCAAGGACCAGAACCACCCGAGCCACTGCCTGTTCAAACTGCTACCATCCAGAAGGTGAGGTCAGTACAGGTGCATCAAAGGTGGGACCGAGAGATTGAGAAACAGTTTCTATCTCAAGGCTATCAGACTGCTAAACAGCAATCACTAACTCAGAGAAGCTGCTGCCCACAATAGAACCAGTCACTGGCCACTTTAACTTCTATGGGCTAGGTGGGACGTTTGCGTCCCACCCTAGTCAACAGCCAGTAGAATCGTGTGGCGCGAAATACAAATACCTAAAAATGCTATAACTTCAATTTCTCAAACATATGACTATTTTACACCATTTTAAAGACATGACTCTCATTAATCTAACCACATTGTCTGATTTCAAAAAGGCTTTACAGCGAAAGCAAAACATTAGATTATGTCAGGAGAGTACTCTGCCAAAAATAATCACTGAGCCATTTTCAAAGCAAGCATATATGTCACAAAAACCAAAACCACAGCTAAATGCAGCACTAACCTTTGATGATCTTCATCAGATGACACTCCTAGGACATTATGTTATACAATACATGCATGTTTTGTTCAATCAAGTTCATATTTATATCAAAAAACAGCTTTTTACATTAGCATGTGATTTTCAGAACTAGCATAACCACCGCAAACTTCCGGTGAATTTACTAAATTACTCATGATAAACGTTGACAAAATACATAACAATTCTTTTAAGAATTATAGATACAGAACTCCTTTATGCAAACGCTATGTCAGATTTTAAAATAGCTTTTCGGCGAAAGCACATTTTGCAATATTCTGAGTACATAGCTCGGCCATCATAGGCTAGCAAATTTGGGGCAACCTAAACTCAGAATTACTATTAGAAAAATTGGATTACCTTTGCTGTTCTTCGTCAGAATGCACTCCCAGGACTTCTACTTCAACAACAAATGTTGTTTTGGTTCCAAATAATCCATAGTTATATCCAAATACCTCCGTTTTGTTTGTGCGTTCAGGTCACTATCTGAAGGGTAACACGCGAGCGCATTTCGTGACAAAAAAAATCAAAATATTCCATTACCGTACTTCGAAGCATGTCAAACGCTGTTTAAAACCTCTTCAGCGTCTCATCCCGTCAGCGGGATCAAAATCCAGCGAAAAATCATATCCCCATTAGCATAACAAAATTGAATAATTTGAAAAGAAAAATATATATATATTTTTTTTCGTTTTATACATACACCTCTCCTGAATCGACCCACGTCGTCCGATTTCAAAAAGGTTTAACAGGAAAAGCAAATCATTAGATTATGTTAGAGGAGTCCATCGTAAAAAGCAGCAACATAGCCATTTTCCGACCAAACACATGCATCACAAATAACCAAAAAACAGCTAAATGCAGCACTAACCTTTTACAAACTTCATCAGATGACACACCTAGGACATCATGTTACACAATGCATGCATTCTTTTGTTCAATAAAGTTCATATTTATATATGAAAACAGCATTTTACATCGGCGTCTGACGTTGACTAACTATTTTCCCGTCAAAAGCATCCGATGAAACAGTGCTACAATTTACTGAATTACTATTCGAAAACATGTTTAAAATGTAATATTGTCATTCTAAGATTTATAGATGAATATCTCTTGAAAGCACCTGTCATACCAGATTTAAAAATAACTTTACTGGGTAATCACACTTAGCGATAAAAGGGGATGCGATACTCAGAAAATGAGCTAGTAAATACAGCTCGGCGCCATCTTGGGACAATCGCATATCACATCTAATGTTGTATAATATTGTCAATAATCCCTTACCTTTAGTTGTCTTCATCAGAAAGCACTTCCAGGAATCCCAGGTCCACAACAGATGTATTTTCGGTCGAAAAAGTCCATCCTTTATGTTCCATTAGCTTGCTGTTGTTAGTGCGTCCGAAGGGCGTATCCAACTAATCTGCCTTGTGCGCCACAGTGGTTTCGAAATAATACTTTTTTTTCACATTTAGGTTCGTTCAAACATGTCAAACGTTGTATAACATAAATCTTCAGAGCCTGTTTCAACAAGAGAGCCAATAAGATTCGAGGGGGACGATTTCAATGTGTTTCAAAACGTTTCCAAAGGTGGGGGTAGACAGGGCCGCCGGCGTCATAATGGTGATGGCCCTCCCGCTGTGACCAATTTCCAACGCGTCTCATTCACTGAGTTTCGACAGTAGAAGGCTCAAAACACTTTGTAAAGACTGGCGACATCTTGTGGAAGCAATAGGAAGTGCTCAATAAACGATATCTCACGGTGTGAATTATAGGCGACGACGTGAAGTTGAGTCCACAATTCAGAATTCCACTTCCTGGTTCAATCGGTCTCGGGGTTTTGACTGCCATATGAGTTCTGTTATACTCACAGACACCATTCAAACAGTTTTAGAAACTTTAGGGTGTTTTCTATCCACAGGTATTAATTATATGCATATCCTAGCTTCTGAGTCTGATTAGTAGGCCGTTGAAAATGGGCACGAATTTTTTCCAAAATGCGCTTTGGCGCCCCCTATCCTAGGGTAACGTCAAGAGGTTAAAATTTATGCTATTTTTCTTGTAAAATAGCGATAATATTCCAACCGGGCAACGTTGTATTCATTTAAAGAGAGAAATAAATAAATGGAGAAGTCTCGTGACCGCGCATCTCAGTCTCACTGTCCCCAGGCTGACCACTTACAAACTCTGCTGCTGTACTTTGCCCAGAGACAGCAGACACCCCATTCCACTTTCTGGCGGCTTTAGAGAGCTAATGGAAGCCTTAGAAAGTGTCACGTTACAGCACAGATGCTGTATTTTTGATAGAGATGCAACAGAAGGACAACAAATTGTCAGACAGGGCACTTCATGTATGGAATCTTCTCAGGTTTTGGCCTGCCATATGAGTTATGTTATACTCACAGACACCATTCAAACAGTTTTAGAAACTTTAGAGTGTTTTCTATCCAAATCTACTAATTATATGCATATTATAGTTTCTGGGCAGGAGTAGTAACCAGTTTAAATCGGGTATGTTTTTTATCCGGCCGTGAAAATACTGCCCCCTCGCCCCAACAGGTTAATAAATGGATCACTAGTCGCTTTATACAATGACACTTTAACTTTTTAAGGTATAGGGGGCAGTATTTTCATTTTTGGATGAAAAGCGTGCCCAGAGTAAACTGCCTAATACTCGGGCCCAGAGTCAAATATTTCAATATTATTAGTATATTTGGATAGAAAACACTCTGAAGTTTCTAAAACTGTTTGAATGAAGTCTGTGAGTATAACATAACTCATATGGCAGGCAAACACCTGAGAAAAATCCAACCAGGAAGTGGGAAATCTGAGAATTGTAGTTCTTTTGAATCCCTATCAAAACTACAGTGTCTGTGGGGTCACGTTGCACTTCCTAAGGCTTCCATTGGCTGTCAACAGCCTTTAGAAACGTGTTTCATCCTTCTCCTGTTAATGGGCAGAAAATAGGAGCTCAGTCAATGAGTGGACAAAGGACTTGGTGATTCGTGAGCTCGCCAGTGCGCCGTTCCTTCTTTTTCTTCTGTAATGAATACGCTATTGTCCGGTTGGAATATTATCAACGTTTTATGTTAAAAAAGACCCTAAGGATTGATTGTAAACAACGTTTGACATGTTTCTATGAACGGTAATGGAACTATTTGACTTTTCCTGTCTGGATTTACGCTCGCGCGTTATGCCTTTGGATAGTGATCTGAACGCACAAACAAAACGGAGGTATTTGGACATAAATATGGAGTATTTCGAACAAAAATAACATTTCTTGTGGAAGTAGGAGTCCTGTGAATGCATTCTGACGAAGATCGGCAAAGGTAAGAGAATATTTATAATACTAATTCTGAGTTTAGTTGACTCCAGAACTTGGCGGGTATCTGTATAGCTTGCTTTGATGGCAAGCTATGTACTCAGAATATTGAAAAATGTGCTTTCTCCGTTAAGTTATTTTAAAATCTGACACAGCGGTTACATTATGGAGAAGTATATCTATAATTCTTTCAATAACTGTTGTAAATTTTATCAACGTTTATGATGAGTATTTTTGTAAATTTATTTGAACATTCACCATACATTTTGGTGGGAATACATTTTCTGAACATCACGCGCCAATGTAAAATGGGGGTTTTGGATATAAATATGAGCTTTATCGAGCAAAACATACATGTATTTTGTAACATGAAGTCCTATGAGTGTCATCTGATGAAGATCATCAAAGGTTAGTGAATATTTTAGCTGTATCTGTCACATCCTGACCAGTATAAGGGTTATGTGTTATTGTAGTTTGGTCAACGTGGCAGAGGGTATTTTGTTTATGTGGTTCGGGGTGGTGTTTTATGTAGTAGGGTGTTTGATTTATTATTTCCGGGGTTTTGGGGTTATGTTCTAGGTTTGTATTTCTATGTTTTTTCTAGTTAGTCTGTTTCTATGTTTAGTTAATTGGGGTGTGGACTCTCAATTGGAGGCAGGGGTTGTCTAGTTGCCATTGATTGAGAGTCCTATATATTAGGGTGTGTTTGTGATTTGTGGGAGGTTGTACTTGTTTAGCTGTCTATGCCTGACAAGACTGTATTTCGTCGTTCATTATTTTTGTGATTTTTGTATACGTGTTGGTTTGGTTTTCCTTCTTTCTCCTATTAAAAGAAGATGAGTATACAACCCGCTGCGTTTTGGTCCTCCTTTCCAGACGACAGCCGTTACAGTATCTATGGTTTTTGTGATGCATGTCCTTGCTTGGAAAATGGCTGTGTAGTTTTTCTTGTGAAGTTTATGTCCTAACATAATCTAGTTTTATGCTTTCGCCGTAAAGCCTTTTTGAAATCGGACAATGTGGTTAGATTAACGAGAAGTGTATCTTTAAAATGGTGTAAAATAGTTGATTGTTTGAGAAAATGATATTGAGATTTTAGCTGTTTTGTATTTCGCGCCATGCTATTTCACTGGCTGTTGAATAGTGTGTCCCGCAGGTGGGACGGTAGCGTCCCACGTAGCCCTGAGAAGTTAATAATGTCTACATATCTTACATTACTCATATCACATGTACTGTATATACTGTATTGAGACCCAATCATTGGACACTTTAATAAATGCGTCACTAGTCATTTTAACCTCTTATTGACCCCTTAACACGCAAATCCGGTTAGCGTGATCAATTTGACAACAGCCAGTGAAATAGCAGAGCGCCAAATTCAAAACAACCAAAACCTCATAATTAAAATTTCTCACACATACAAGTATTATACACCATTTTAAAGATAAGATCCTCGTTAATCCAACCAGTGTCCAATTTCAAAAAGGCTTTACGGCGAAAGCAAAACATTAGATTATGTTAGGACAGCAACTAACAAGAAAAACCACACAGCCATTTTCCAAGCAAGGTGCGGCGTCACAAAAACCAGAAATACAGCTAAAATTAATCACTAACCTTTGATGATCTTCATCAGATGGCACTCATAGGACTTCATGTTACACAATACATGTATGTTTTGTTCGATAAAGTTCATATTTATATCCAAAGATCTCAGGTTATGTTCAGTAATGTTCTTGCCTCCAAAACCACTGGTGATTTTGCAGAGCCACATCAATTTACAAAAATACTTATCATAAACTTTGACAAAATATACAGGTGTTATGCACAGAATTATAGATACACTGCTCCTTAATGCAACCACTGTGTCAGATTTAAAAAAAACTTCACGGCGAAAGCACACGTTTGCAATAATCTGAGTACGGCGCTCAGCCATCAACCACAAGCCAAACAGAAACCCGCCATCTTGGAGTCAATAAAACTCAGAAATAGTATTATAAATATTCACTTACCTTTGATGATCTTCATCAGAATGCACTCCCAGGAATCCCAGTTCAACAATAAATGCTTGTTTTGTTCGATAAACTTCATCTTTATGTCCAAATACCTCCATTTTGTTTGCGTGTTAGGTTCACTATTCCAGGCAGGCGCTTGCTAACTCCAGACGAAAAGTTAAAAAAGTTATACTACAGTTTGTAGAATCATGTCAAACGATGTATAGAATCAATCTTCAGGTTGTTTTTAACATAAATCTTCAATAAAATTCCAACCGGATGATTCCCTTCTCTTTAGAAATGAAGATGGAGTAGGCTCGCTCCCAAGGCTGAGCGCGTGACTGAACTCGTGCCTTATTCTGGGACACCTGTTTCCAGAAGCTCATGTTGGCTCCCTAATCACGCCTTATTCTGGGACACCTGTTTCCAGAAGCTCTTGTTGGCTCCCTACTCACAGTAAAAGCGTGAAACAACGTTCTAAAGACTGTTGACATCTAGTGGAAGCCTTAGGAAGTGCAACATGACTCCGTTAACACTACAAATTGAATAGGGATTCACTTAAAAAACTACAAGCCTAAGATTTCCCACTTCCTGGTTGGATTTTTCTCAGGTTTTTGCCTGCCATATGAGTTCTGTTATACTCACAGACATCATTCAAACAGTTTTAGAAACTTCAGAGTGGTTTCTAACCAAATCCACTAATAATATGCAAATCCTACCTTCTAAGTCTGAGTACCCGGCAGTTTAATTTGGGCACGTTTTTCATCCGGACGTGAAAATACGGCCCCCTATCCCTAAGAATGCCACTTTAAATAATGCCACTTTAATAATGTTTACATATCTTACATTAGTTGAATGCTCGGCCATCGCTCATTCATATACTTATATGTACATATTCTCATATTCCCTTTAGATTTGTTTATAGTTGTTGGGGAATTGTTAGATTATTTGTTAGATATTACTGCATTGTTGGAACTAGAAGCACAAGCATTTCTCTACACTCGCATTAAATTAACATCTGTTAACCATGTGTATCTGACCAATAAAATTTGATTTGATTATTTGATTTGAAATTCTGATTTACAATGACGGCCTACCCCGGCCAAACCTGGATTACACTGGGCCAATTGTGCACCGCCCTATGGGACTCACAGCCCGGCGCTTCACTCAAATAAACACTGTTTAAATATACAGTTATGCAATTAATAAGAGGCTTTGAGCTAATCCTGGCCATCAATGTTGCATCATAATTGCAATATTTATTTGGGGCCCAGCTTTTTCTTTTGTTGTTACAAGCACATTCTACAAACATTTTACATACATGTCTTTTTGTTGTTGTTGTAGTTACATAGCAATAATAAAGTCATTTGAGATTTTTATATATAATCCATTGTATCTGGATAGATAGTGATTATGTAATGGGGTGAGTGACTGGTTGCCGGGAAGTCGGGCGCAGGAGAGCAGAGATGGGTGATAACAGGAGAACTTTAATATATACCCTTGCCCAAAGGCTCAGGCGAGGCTGCACAAAGCACAACCACGGTATCATGTACCGGATTAAACAAAACAAACAAACCTAGGTTTGAAACAAACCTAGCGCAAGCCAGCCTGTAGCGTAACACCCTACACAAAGAACAATTCCACACACAGACATGGAGGAAACAGGGGGTAATATACATTTAGTCTGATGAGGGAATGTGAACCAGGTGTGCAGGAAAACAAGACAAAACAAATGGAAAATGAAAGGTGGAGCGGCGATGGCTAGAAGACCGGTGACTTCGACCGCCGAACGCCGCCCGAACAAGGAGAGGGACCGACTTCGGCGGAAGTTGTGACAGTACCCCCCCTTGACGTGCGGCTCCAGCAGCGCGCCGACACCGGCCTCGGGGATACCCGGAGGGCGAGGTGCAGGGCGATCCGGACGAAGACAGTGGAAGTCCCGCAGCATAGAAGGGATCAAACCGTCCTCCACCGCGACCCAGCATCTCTCCTCTGGACCGTACCCCTCCCAGTCCACGAGGTACTGAAGGCCCCTTGCCCGACGCCTCGAATCCAGTATGGAGCAAACGGAGTATGCCGGGGCCCCCTCGATGTCCAAAGGGGGCGGAGGAACCTCCCGCACCTCATACTCCAGGAGAGGACCAGCCACCACCGGCTTGAGGAGAGACACATGGAACGAGGGGTTAATACGGTAATCGGGGGGAAGCTGTAACTGGTAACTAACCTCGTTCAGTCTCCTCAGGACTTTAAATGGCCCCCCTTCTGGCAGGGCAGGCGGAGGGGCAGGTTTCGGGTCGAGAGCCAGACCCGGTCCTCACTGCGGTGACGGTCTGCGCTGGCCTTCTGGCGCAGCACAGCCCGCTGGAGGTGAACATGGGCGGCGTCCCATGTCTCCTCCGCGCGCCTGAACCAGTCGTCCACCACAGGAGCCTCGGTCTGACTCTGATGCCAAGGCGCCAGAACGGGCTGGTACCCCAGTACGCACTGGAAGGGCGAGAGGTTAGTGGAGGAGTGGAGGAGTGAGATCTGAGCCATCTCGGCCCAGGGCACGAACGCCGCCCACTCCCCCGGCCAGTCCTGACAATAAGACCGCAGAAACCTACCCACATCCTGGTTCACTCTCTCCACCTGCCTATTACTCTCGGGGTGAAACCCCCCGACGTTCCATGAATACCCTCCAGACCCTCGAAATGAACTGGGGACCCCGATCAGACACTATATCCTCAGGCACCCCGTAGTGCCGGAAGACGTGTGTAAACAAGGCCTCTGTAGTCTGTAGGGCCGTAGGGAGACCGGGCAGAGGAAGGAGACGGCAGGACTTGGAAAAACGGTCCACAGCGACCAGGATCGTGGTGTTACCCTGTGAGGGAGGAAGATCGGTGAGGAAATCGACCGACAGATGCGACCAAGGCCGTTGTGGAATGGGTAAGGGTTATGGGGTATTGTGTGTCAATCTACACACAATACCCCATAATGACGAAGCAAAAACAGGTTTTTATACATTTTAGCTTATTTATTAAAAATAAAAAACTGAAGTATCACATTTACATAAGTATTAAGACCCTTTACGCAGTACTTTATTGAAGCACCTTTGGCAGCGATTACAGCCTTAAGTATTCTTGTGTATGACACTACAAGCTTGGCACACCTGTATTTGGGGAGTTTCGCCCCTTCTTCTCTGCAGATCCTCTCAAGCTCTGTCAGGTTGGATGGGGAGCGTTGCTGCACAGCTATTTTCAGGTCTCTCCAAAGATGTTTGATCAGGTTCAAGTCCAGGCTCTGGCTGGGCCACTGAAGGACATATAGAGACTTGTCCCAAAGCCAATCCGGTGTTGTCTTGGCTGTGTGCTTAGGGTTGTTGTCCTGTTGGAAGGTGAACCTTTGCCCGAATCTGAGGTCCTGAGCGCTCTGGATCAAGTTTTCTTCAAGGATCTCTCTGTACTTTGCTCCATTCATCTTTGCCTTGATCCCGAGTAGTCTCCCAGTCCCTGCCGCTGAAAAACATGCCCAAAGCATGATGCTGCCACCACCATTCTTCACCGTAGGGATGGTTCCAGGTTTCCTCCAGACGTGACGCTTGGCATTCAGGCCAAAAAGTTCAGTCTTGGTTTCACCATACCAGAGAATCTTGTTTCTCACGGTCTGGGAGTCTTTAGGTGCCTTTTGACAAACTCCAAGTTGGCTGTCATGTGCCTTTTACTGAGGAGTGGCTTCCGTCTGGTCACTCTACCATAATGTAGAAGAAAAAGAAACGCACACCTATTAAGGCGAGGTGCTGGCTAGCGGAGTAGAAAACTTGAAAATAAGGGAGAGCCGCACACTCTAGGAGCTCAGATGCAAAAATGTAATATCCAACGTTTCGACAGCCAAGCTGTCTTCATCAGGGTATCATCACAAACACTGCGAGATGACTCGTTTATATAGTGTCAGAAGACACACAGGTGTCTAATCATGGCCAAATGTGGCCTAATATCATTGGTTAACTCTGAAATATAAAAATGGCATACAAAGAACATACAAAAGAACAAATGGATAGCATACGATCATAGATACATTTTAGACTACACAAGCTTACAAACAATTACAATGGCAAAGTCACAAAAATCACAAGAATGGCTTCAAATCAAAGTCTACATTGAGATCCTCCCTCTCCTAGGGAGGGTGACATGTTCGATGCCAATATAATGCAGAGACGAAATCGAGTGGTTTGCTTCCATAAAGTGGGCCGCAACTGGGTAAGTCAAGTTTTTGCACCTAATGGTGCTACGATGCTCTGAGATACGTACTTTTAATTCACGCTTTGTTTTACCCACATAATTTTTACCACAAGGACAAGTTATAAGATAAATAACTGCCTTAGTGGAGCACGTGATAACACCTTTGATTGGGATCGATTTCCCTGTTTGTGGGTGTTTGAATGATTTACATTTATAAGTGCCATTGCATTGAGCACAGCCATTACACTTGTAATATCCATCCAGGAGGGGCGCAAATCGACGTTGTTCAGGAATATCTTGGGGTGCTAAATCAGAGTGTACCAATTGGTCTCTGAGATTTCTGCCCCGCAAAAACACATTACCGAGACTATCATCGGATTTAAGAATGTGCCAATGTTTGAGAACGATTCCCTTAATTTGTTCAGAACGCTTTGAATAGCGGGTAGTTAGAACGCAAGAATGCGTCTTTTTGCGAGACTGACCTTGAAAAAGGTCATGTCTCGTTTTGTTTTGAATTTTCTCAATGGCAATATTAATCTGATCATTTTTGTACCCCTCTCCTTAAACTTTCTGTGCGTCTCTGCCATATTTCTGTCGAAATCTGATTGTGTTTTACAAATTCTTTTGATTCGACAGAATTGGCTGTAGGGCAAACAATTTTTCAAGGGAAGTGGGTGACAACTATCAGCCCTCAACAAACTGTTACGATCAGTAGGTTTCCTGTAAAGATCAGTATATAGAACATTATTTTCACACAAGATCAGAAGATCAAGAAAACTGGCATTCAGGCCAAAGAGTTCAGTCTTGGTTTCACCATACCAGAGAATCTTGTTTCTCACGGTCTGGGAGTCTTTAGGTGCCTTTTGACAAATTCCAAGTTGGCTGTCATGTGCCTTTTACTGAGGAGTGGCTTCCGTCTGGTCACTCTACCATAATGGCCTGATTGGTGGAGTGCTACAGAGATGTTTGTCCTTCTGGAAGGTTCTCCCATCTCCACAGAGGAACTCTAGAGCTCTGTCAGATTGGCCATCGGGTTCTTGGTCACCTCCCTGACCAAGGCCCTTATCCTCCGATTGCTCAGTTTGGCCGGGCGGCCAGCTCTAAGAAGAGTTTTGTTGGTTCTAAACTTCATCCATTTAAGAGTAATGGAGGGCACTGTGTTCTTGGGGACCTTCACTGCAGCAGAAATGTTTTGGTACCCTTCCCCAGATGTATGCCTCGACAAAATCCTGTCTCAGGGTTCTTCAGACAATTCCTTCAACCTCATGGCTTGGTTTTTGCTTTGAAATGCACTGTCAACTGTGGGACCTTATATAGACAGGTGTGTGTGCCTTTCCAAATCATGTCCAATGAATTGAAATTACCACAGGTGGACTCCAATGAAATTCTTGAAACATGTCAAGGATGATCAATGGAAACAGGATGCACCTGAGCTTAATTTTGAGTCTCATTGCAAAGGGTCTGAATACTTATGTAAATAAGGTATTTCTGTTTTAGATTTTTTATACATTTACAAAAAAAAACATGTTTTTGCTTGGTCATTATGGGGTATTGTGTGTAGATTCCTGAGAAAAAATAAATAAGGCTGTAATGTAACAAAATGTAGAAAAAGTCAAGGGATCTGAATACTTTCCAAAGGCACTGCATGTATTTACATGCACATGTCAAAAGCCTTGATGCAGTGTATGCCATGCCAGTAAACTGACAGTCCGGAGCCCACTCTGTCTCAACATGGCCCCCAGCCAAATCGTAATCCTTCAGTTGAAATATTTATCTATTGGATAACCGCCTAGGAATATTGGCCAAGGAAAACATTTCCGGGGACATCAACACAATGTTACATTTATGTGCTGTGCCAAGCAAGCAGTGCTGCTTCTTCTGTATCTGGAGTTGCCTGCTTCTTTGTCACTCGGATGAAGTCCCTCTCTCCAGACTGATGGGTCTCCATTGAAAATGTGGTGGCTAGCTGGGTGGATTTATCCTAGATGTAACCCCATTAGGAATCAGAGTGCATTCAAAATGTAAACCGAAAGAGATGATAGAGAAGCAGTCTTGTCGATTTTGTACTACTGTCAGCAACTGAATGCTTTTACGGTGTCATATTAATATCATGCGGTTATAGAACAGCTTTTTCCTATTGTATTTCACAGTGCCATAGAGATCTTTCTTTCACACTACATTTTGAACATTCAAAAATGCATTCTCTTCAAATGATTGATTAACAGTGTTTAACGCAGAAGGTTCTTCATGAGAGGGTTCAGGTCACTGGCAACCGAGAGGTTGTGAGTTCAACTCCAAGGTGAGGTTGACTCCCAAGTAATCAGAATACAGCAGCATACTGTCCCATACAGCAATAATACCTTAATCTAGCTCTAAAAATACAATAACTTTTTGTATATTTACTGTATTTTCACTGCAACCATTAGCCGGGAATTTTTTTAAAGTGTAATAGTGAACCATCTGGTTCTAACAGTGTAATTAAGAACCACACATAAGGGATAATCAATGACGGGCTATGCGTTCTATGAAAAAATGATAAACGATGTGGAAGGTGTATTCCATAACGTGGTAGCAGAGTGGAACTGATCTTCCACGGATTTGCATTCTTTTCCAGAGAAGAGCCCCGAGTTGATTATCCCTTTTATACCATGGGTATAATTTAACACATTTGCATCTAGAAATGTGTTCATTTGCCTGTAGAAATGTGTTCAACATCCACTGAAGTATCTCGCAAGTTTACCAGATACCTACAGTAGTTGCCGTGGTAACCAAACAAAAATACTTGCAAGTTTAGCTAACCAAACCATCAGTCCAAGCTTGCTTTTATGAAAATCGAATTCAACAATACCAATAATGTTTTAAATTCAACTTTTGCTTTCAAAAGCAGCTCAAACAGAAAATGTAAGGATTTACTATAGTAATTGAATTCTACCGTGCTGATATACCGTGGGTTATAGGGAAATAGTGCACGCTCTAGAATGCCATTCAAGACAATCAGAAATGAGTATTTAACTATGCCATGGTATAACAAATGGTTATACAAAGGGTTAATCAAAGAATTTATATAAAAAGGTTATCCAAACAAAGCCCAAAAAGGGTTCCCCTACAGCAGGGCTCTCCAAACCTGTTTCTGGAGAGCTACCGTCCTATAGGTTTTCGCTCCAACACTAATCTAGCGCATCTGATTCTAATAAGTGTAGAGTTGCATATGACCTCACTGTTCCTTCAAATGAGATGCTACCATTTCATCAAACATTAAATGGTGGAACAGCGACACTGGAGGCCCCCAGGCACATTGGTTATTCTTATTGTTTTGTTTATGAAACGGAGTAGAGGAGCATCCAGCATCGTGGTAAAAAAAAAAATCTCATTACAAACTCTGCTGATGTGCAATGATGTCCGAGGGAAAAATACAGTGTTTGTTGTCTGAAATAACGTCTTTGTTGTTCTAATATCGCAAATGGATTTGGCAGTTTCACCATTACAGATTCCAGCTTTAACAACAACTATATCTCCTGGCAAGTGTAACACTGACCTCCATAAAGGAATGTCTCTGGGCAGTATCATGACATATATTACTGTACTCATAATGCTCTATGACTATGGTGTTCCATCTCCTTATTAATACATGGTCTGCTGCACTATTTCTCTTTCAGGTGTCTCTCACCAATGACATTTACATGTGGTATTTTGGAGAAGCTTCCATCGGTCTTTCATCTTCCTTCTAAGAGCTGACCAAAGATTACTCTGAAAGATCAACGTCCCTTGGGCCAACAGGTCAGGCACATCAGACTATGCAAAGCCTTGGAAGCCTAAATCAACCAACCTTATTGACATTTACAACATCAATGATGACCATCTCTTCCATCTGTGTTATGGCCTTTGTGCCTAGTTGGTGACAGTTAACATGACCCAAATGACCACATCTGATTGATTAGTCCTTTAACGAGCATTAGCATGAATTAGCTGTAGATTGCTATTTCACAATGCAATTTTGTGACGGTCGCACCGCGGACCGCACAGTACAAAATTAAGTATAATTTATGCCCGTTAACGCTCACTTTGCACTATACACATACACATGATATATAAATACTGGTGTTACATAGAAATTTCCAGGAAATTACTGAGCAATTTCCAACACAAAATCAGAACAACTTTCCCAGTTTAACAACAGATAACGCTCCGGCGGGAGAAATCAATAGACGAATATCACAGCCAATCACAACAGTGACTAAGTAATACTGTGAAACACCAGTAGCGGTGCGTGGGTAAAATCACTGGGAAAGTCAAACCAGGAAAAAACGGCCATATTACAGCTTATGTGTTGTGATAATTGCATTGTTTGAGCTATAACCCGCTATAACCTGTTTGTACACTACATGACCAAAAGTATGTTGACACCTGCTCATCGAACATCTCATTCTATAATTATGGGCATAAATATTAATATGCAATAACACTCTCCACTCTTCTGGGAAGACTTTCCACTAGATGTTGGAACATTGCTGCAGGGACTTGCTTCCATTCAGCCACAAGAGCAGTAATGAGGTCAGGCACTGATGTTGGGCGATTAGGGCTGGCTCGCAGTCGGCGTTCCAATTCATACCAAAGGTGTTCGATGGAGTTGAGGTCAGGACTCTGTGCAGGCCAGTCAAGTTCTTCCACACCGATCTAGACAAACCATTTCTGTATGGACCTCACTTTGTGCATGGGGGTATTGTCATGCTGAAACAGGAAAGGGTCTTCCCAAAACTGTAGCCACAAAGCCAGAATGTCATTGAATGCTGTATCCCTTCACTGGAACTAAGGGGCCTAGCCCGAACCATTAAAAATAGCACCAGATCATTATTCCTCCTTTACAGATGGCACTATGCATTTGGGCAGGTTGCGTTATCCTGGCATCCTCCAAACCAGATGGTGAAGAGTGATTCATCACTCTGGAGAACGCATTTCCACTGCTCCATACTCCAATGGCGGTGAGCTTTACACCACTCCAGGCGACGCTTGGCTTTACGCATGGTGATCTTAGGCTTGTGTGCGGCTGCTCGGTTATAGAAACCCATTTCATGAAGCTCCCGACGAACAGTGCTGACGTCGCTTCCAGAGGCAGTTTGGAACTTAGTAGTTGGTGTTGCAACCCAGGACAGACGTGTTTTTACGTGCTTCAGCAGTCGGCGGTCTCGTTCTACCACTTCGCGGCTGAGCCGTTGTTGCTCCTAGACCTTTTCACTTCACAATAACAGCACTTACAGTTGACTGGGGTAGCTCTAGCAGGGCAAAATGTTGACACACTGACTTGTTTGAAAGGTGGCATCCTATGACGGTGCCACGTTGAAAGTCACTGAGCTGTTCAGTAAGGCCATTCAACTGCCAATGTTTGTCTATGGAGATTGCATGGCTGCGTGCTCAATTCTATGCACCTGTCAGCAACGGGTGTGGCTGAAATAGCTGAATACACTAATTTGAAGGGGTGTCCACATACTTTTGTATATATAGTGTATGCCTTACCACCGTGATATATAAGCCTAAGGCCAAGACAATAAGAAGACACAGTGAATAAATTCAGAATAAATCGCAGAATAAATTCAACCACACCTGTGTTTCATCACAAAACCGGAGAGTAACCTCTGTCCGGTGAAGTCCACAAAGCATATTGCATATAACAAACAGCATGGTCAAGCAAGTTAACATTTCCGACATTTTCGGAAACTAAACATCTATTTATTTAGAAACACAGAGTTACTGCATGTAAATAGAGCTGCCTCCACTATTCCAGCAACATTTCAACTTTAACCTTTCAACATCATCAAATCACCTATGCTTAGTCTAATACAGTGACAACTAAAAGATACCAAAAACAATTTAGTCCAATCAACATAAGCCAAATATGATGTGGCTGTCCATGGTACTGAATTCTAAGTGTGTGTGTGTGCTTACAAGTAGAAAAATATGTTTACTTACCTTACTTGTAGAGAAACGCCAATGCCATCCTCCTCTCTTTCATGTTGACGAAATGTTCTATCACTCTGTTATACAGTACACAATTTTACAATAGTTTTTGTTGTCCTAGGCTACCTGGCTAAAATTCTTGCTCTCTAGCCTAAGTTCCTTTCATGGGCAATGATGACTCAACTAGTTAGCATTAGCCTACTACATCTAGCTATGTATTGAACTACCATCCTCTCAGGCAAGGGGCACAATGTACTGTATGTGTCACGTCCTGGCCAGTATAAGGATTAATTGTTATTGTAGTTTGGTCAGGACGTGGCAGAGGGTATTTGTTTTATGTGGTTCAGGGTGGTGTTTTTGTAGTAAGGGCATTTGATTTAGTATTCCGGGGTTTTTTGGGCACTGTTTGAGAGTCATGTATTCTATGTTTAGTCTAGGTAGTCTGTTTCTATGTTGAGTTATTTGGGGTGGATTTCCAATTGAAGGCAGCTGTGTGGTGTTGCCTTTGATTGGAAGTCCTATATTAGTTGGGTGTGTTTGTCTGTGTGTTGGTGGGAGATTGTTCTGTGTTTAGCCTTGTACCTTGCCAGACTGTTTGTTGATCGTTCATTCTCTTTTGTTATTTTGGTGTTCATTTTGGAATTTATTAAAAGTCAAGATGAGCATACACATTCCTGCGGCATTTTGGTCCTCCTTAATCGACGACGACCGTGACAGAATCTCCCACCACCAAAGGACCAAGCAGCAGAGGAAGGAGCAAAGGGATTTTGAGTTGGACTATGGTGAGAGATGGACTTGGGAGGAGATCTTGGGGGGAGAAGGCTCCTACACTTGGGAGGAGATCCAAGCAGGAAAGGATCGCCTTCCATGGGGACAGGTGGTAAGAGAGAGGGAGGAAAGGCAAAAGGCTGGTATGGACCGGGAACGTTTCCGAGGAACACGACTGGCGTTGAAGCACGAGAGGCACCCCCAAGAATTTTGGGGGGGGGCACACGGGTAGTTTGGCTAGGCCAAGGAAGAGCCAGAAGCCAGCTACCCGTGGTTATATGGAGGAGCGTATGAGGTGGAGGGCGCCATGTTTCGCTGAAGAGCGCACTATCTCACCCATACGCACGCACAGTCCGGTGCGTGTTATTCCAGCCCCTCGCAGGTGCCGTGCTAGAGTGGGCATCCAGCCTGGTAGGAGGATGCCTGCGCAGCGCATCTGGTCGCCGGTACGCCTCCGAGGACCAGGCTACCCAACTCCCGCTCTACGCACGGCTACCATTAGGCCCCTGCACAGCCCAGTCCGCCCTGTACAAGCACCCCGCTCGTACAGGGCTACTAGTTCCATCCAGCCAGGACGGGTTGTGCAGGAGGTAAGATCAAGACCGCCTGTGCGCCTCCATAGCCCTGGGTTTCCAGTTCCTGTCTCTCGTGCGGACCCGGAAGTGCGTCAGCCCAGTTCGACTCGTCCTGTTCCCGTTCCCCGCACTAGCCTGGAGGTGCGTGTTCCCAGTCTGGTACGTCCAGTACCAGCACCATGCACCAGGCACCATGCACCAGAGTGGCCAGACTGCCCAGAGACGCCAGAATGGCCAGACTGCCCGGAGACGCCAGAGTGGCCAGACTGCCCGGAGACGCCAGAGTGGCCAGACTGCCCGGCGATGCCAGAGTGGCCAGACTGCCCGGCGACGCCAGAGAGGCCAGACTGCCCGGCGATGCCAGAGTGGCCAGACTGCCCGGTGATGCCAGAGTGGCCAGACTGCCCGGCGACGCCAGAGTGGCCAGACTGCCCGGTGACGCCAGAGTGGTCAGACTGCCAGAGTGGCCAGACTGCCCGGCGATGCCAGAGTGGCCAGACTGCCCGGCGATGCCAGACTGCCCGGCGATGCCAGAGTGGCCCGACTGTCTTCCGGATCTGCCAGAGTGGCCCGACTGTCTTCCGGGTCTGCCAGAGTGGCCCGACTGTCTTCCGGGTCTGCCAGAGTGGCCCGACTGTCTTCCGGGTCTGCCAGAGTGGCCCGACTGTCTTCCGGATCTGCCAGAGTGGCCCGACTGTCTTCCGGGTCTGCCAGAGTGGCCCGACTGTCTTCCGGGTCTGCCAGAGTGGCCCGACTGTCTTCCGGGTCTGCCAGAGTGGCCCGACTGTCTTCCGGGTCTGCCAGAGTGGCCCGACTGTCCTCCGGGTCTGCCAGAGTGGCCCGACTGTCCTCCGGGTCTGCCAGAGTGGCCCGACTGTCTTCCGGGTCTGCCAGAGTGGCCCGACTGTCCTCCGGCCCAGCCCGAGTGGCCCGTCTGCCCGGAGCTGCCGGGGTGGGTCGTCTGCCCGGAACTGCCAGAACCAGAGCCACCTCCAGATATAGGTGGGTTGGGGAGGGGGGGTGCAGCCACCCTCCCTTTAGTTAGGGGGATTTTTTGTTTTTGTTTGGTGTTTTTGTTATTTTTGAGGTGCTTCTGGGGTTAGCACCTTTGGGGGGGGGGGGGGGGGGGGGGTACTGTCACGTCCTGGCCAGTATAAGGGTTAATTGTTATTGTAGTTTGGTCAGGACGTGGCAGAGGGTATTTGTTTTATGTGGTTCAGGGTGGTGTTTAACCGACGACAACCGTGACAGTATGAATTTGTGGTTGGATCAGAATTGCCATTATAATCATTGGCCAGCATGGAGAATTAAGTTTAATCACAAATCCAAATCCCTATCTCCATCCATGGCTAATTTAGGAAAGGGACAATTTTATCTAGCTAGCTAACCACCAGAAGACAACAATACAAAGATATGCAACATTTCAATTTGTTTCTGTAACTGACATTTGTTTTTGGTGTGATTGGTGTGAAGCAAAATCCAAACTGGCTTCCCTTGACCCTTTATTGGAGTGCCAGAACCATTCACAGCTCACTCAGTTTAGCTCAATGTTGAATGGCTATTATTATAGTTTTTTTATTATCGAGGGAGGCCAAATGCTTGATGGCTTCTCTTGTATTCAATGTTACGGGCGGCAACAATGTCATACTCTTTTTGACTAGACAGCATCAGATATAGATGGCCTACACATACAGAGACAGGGTGCTGCTGTTTCACTCGCTCGGATGCTTTCTCCAGTGAGATACATTGAGAATAAGAGCAACTCTTTCCAGCTGCCCACTGCACTGAGGCTAGGAAACATAAACATAAATCTACGATTATCGAGAATTTCAGTAAGCATTTTTCTACGGCTGGTCATGCTTTCCACCTGGCTACCCCTTCCCAGGCCAACAGCTCTGCACCCCTCGCAGCAACTTGTCCAAGCCCCCCCCCCCCCCCCCGCTTCTCCTTCACCCAAATCCAAATAGCTGATGTTCTGAAATAGCTGCAGAATCTGCACCCCTACAAATCAGCTGGGCTAAACAATCTGGACCCTCTCTTTCTAAAATTATCCGCCGCAATTGTTGCTACCCCTTTACTAGCCTGTTCAACCTCTCTTTCGTATCGTCTGAGATCCCCAAAGATTGGAAAGCTGCCGCGGTCATCCCCCTCTTCAAAGGAGGAGACACTCTAGACCCAAACTGTTACAGACCCATATCTATCCTGCCCTGCCTTTCTAAAGTCTTCGAAAGCCAAGTTAACAAACAGATCACTGAACATTTCGAATCCCACCGTACCTTCTCTGCTATGCAATCTGATTTCCGAGCTGGTCATGAGTGCACCTCAGCCACGCTCAAGGTCCTAAACGATATCATAACTGCCATCGATAAAAGGCAGTACTGTGCAGCCGTCTTCATTGACCTGGCCAAGGCTTTCGACTATGTCAATCACCGCATTCTTATCGGCAGACTCAATAGCCTATGTTTCTCAAATGACTGCCTCGCCTGGTTCACCAACTTCTTCTCAGATAGAGTTCAGTGTGTCAAATCGGAGGGCCTGTTGTCCGGACCTCTGGCAGTCTCTATGGGTGTGCCACAGGGTTCAATTCTCGGGCCGACTCTTTTCTCTGTTTATATCAATGATGTCGCATTTGCTGCTGGTGATTCTCTGTTCCACCTCTACGCAGACGACACCATTCGTTATACTTCTGGCCCTTCTTTGGACACTGTGTTAACTTCTTGGGGCTATGTGGGACGCTAGCGTGCCACCCGTGGTGCACCCTATCAACAGCAGGTGCATTTCAAGAGCGGCAAATTTGAAACCAAATAAATGTCAAAATTCAAATTTTTCAAACATACAACTATCTTACACCCTTTGAAAGATAAATATCTCCTTAATCTAACCACGTCGTCCGATTTCAAAAAGGTTTTACGGTGAAAGCATAAAGTTAGATTATGTTAGGAGAGTACATTGACAATAGCTTTGTGTAATGTTTTGTCAATTCAAAGACAGGCGTCACCAAACCATAAAACCAGCTAAAATGATGCACTAACCTTTTACAATCTCCCTCAGATGACACTCCTAGGACATTATGTTAGACAATGCATGCATTTTTAGTTCTATCAAGTTCATATTTATATCCAAAAACAGTGTTTTACTATGGCGTTGATGTTGAGGAAATCGTTTCCCTCAATACCCTGCAGTCAAGTCAGCACCACAAATTAAATAATTAAAATTAGAAAACATTGGTAAAATATTATATTGTCATTTAAAGAATTATAGATTTACATCTCATGAACGCAATCAACTTGCCAGATTTAAAAATAACCTTACTGGGAAATCACACTTTGCAATAATCTGAGCACTGCGCCCAGAAAAATATGCTTTGCTATACAGACAAACGGCCATGTTGGAGAGATCTAAAATCGAAAATACTATGTAAATAATCCATTACCTTTGATTCTCTTCATCAGATGTCACTTCCAGGAATCCCAGGTCCATAACGAATGTAGTTTTGTTCAAAAAAGCTCATCATTTATATCCAAAAAGCTCCGTGTTGTTAGCACATGATGTAAGCCAGCCGGACTTCTCGTCATGAACGAGGGGAAAAAATATATTTACGTTCGTTCAAACATGTCAAACGTTGTATAGCATAAATCATTAGTGCCTTTTTTAACCAGAACATGAATAATATTCAAGGTGGACGAATGCATTCTCTTTTATAACGTATTGGAACGAGGGTACCCAACATGAACTCGCGCGCCAGAGTCTAATCGGCCATCACCGTTCCATGGCTCTTGTTCGGTCAGATCTCACAGTAAAAGACTCAAAACACTTTGTAAAGGCTGGTGACATCTAGTGGAAGCAATAGGAAGTGCCAAAACATTAATCAACCCCTGTGTGTTTCAATGGCATAGGCTTAAAGGTCATTCAACACATCAGGTATCCACTTCCTGTCAGAAAATGTCTTAGGGTTTTGCCTGCCAAATGAGTTCTGTTATACTCACAGACACCATTCAAACAGTTTTAGAAACTTTAGGGTGTTTTCTATCCATATATAATAAGTATATGCATATTCTAGTTACTGGGTAGGATTAGTAACCAGATTAAATCGGGTACGTTTTTTTATCCAGCCGTGAAAATACTGCCCCCTAGCCCCAACAGGTTAACCTCTCTTGGGTAGGGGGCAGTATTTTCACGGCCGGATGAAAAACGTACCCAAATTAAACGGCCTACCACTCGGGCCCAGGAACTAGAATATGCATATTATTTGTAGATTTGGATAGAAAACACTCTGAAGTTTCTAAAACTGTTTGAATGATGTCTGTGAGTATAACAGAACACATATGGCAGGTAAAAACCTGAGAAAAATCCAACCAGGAAGTGGGAAATCTGGTTCTTGTAGTCTTTTCAAGTAATTGCCTAATCTAACACACAGTGACTTAGGGTTAATTTTGCACTTCCTAAGGCTTCCACTAGATGTCAACAGTCATTAGAACCTAGTTCAGGCTTTTGCAGTGAACAGAGAGCGAACAAGAAGGCCGGGAAGTTGGTGACTCATAAAATGACACGAGTTCAGTGGCACGCGTTTACGTGAGAGGTATCTGTGTTCCAAAACGTTTTTCAAGGCATTGGAATCGTCTGGTTGGAATATTATTGAAGTTTTATGTTAAAAAGGCCCTAAAGATTGATGCTATACAACGTTTGACATGTTTCAACGAACGTAAATATAACTTTTTTTTTTACTTTTCGTCGTGAAATTTTGGGCGCGCTTCCTACATTTGGAGTAGCTTACTGAACGCGCAAACAACAAGGAGGTATTTGGACATAAATTATGGACTTTATCGAACAAAACAACATTTATTGTGGACCTGGGATTCCTGGAAGTGCCTTCTGATGAAGATCATCAAAGGTAAGTGAATATTTATAATGCTATTTATGATTTTAGATGACTCCAAAATGGCGGGTATCTGTATTGCCTGGTTTTGTATGTTTCTGAGCGCCGTACTCAGATTATTGCAAAAGTGTGCTTTCCCCGTGAAGCTTTTTTGAAATCTGTCACAGCGGTTGCATAAAGGAGATGTTTATCTATAATTCTTTGAATAACAGTTGAATATTTTATCAACGTTTATGATGAGTATTTTTGTAAATTGTTTTCTGAACATCACGCGCCAATGTAAAATGCTGTTTTTAAAATATAAATAGGAACTTTATCGAACAAAACATACATGTATTGTCTAACATTGAGTCCTAGGAGTGTCATCTGATGAAGATCGTCAAAGGTTAGTGCTTAATTTTTGCTGAATTTCTGGTATTTGTGACCCCTCTCCTGCTTGGAAAATTGCTTTGTGGTTTTTCTTTGTGTTGTACCTGTCCTAACATAATCTAACTTTATGCTTTCGCCGTAAAGCATTTTCGAAATCGGACAATGTGGTTACATTAAGGAGAAGTGTACCTTTAAAATAGTGTAAAATAGTCGTATGTTTGAGAACTTTGAATTATGACATTTTGTTGTTTTGAATTTGGCGCTCTGATTTTTCACTGGATGTTGAATAGTGTGAACCGTGGCATCCCGTAGCGTCCCACCTGCCCAAGAGAGGTTAACAAACTTCCAAACGAGCTTCAATGCCATACAACACTCCTTCCGTGGCCTCCAAGTGCTCTTAAACCAAAGTTAAACAAAATGCATGCTCTTCAAATGATCGCTGCCCGCACCAGTCCACCCGACTAGCATCACTACTCTGGACGGTTCTGACTTAGAATATGTGGACAACTACAAATACCTTGGTGTCTGGTTAGACTGTAAACTGTCCTACCAGACTCACAGTAAGCATCACCAATCCAAAATTAAAACAAAGCCTCCTTCACTCATAATGCTAAACATACCCTCTTAAAACTGACTACCCTACCGATCCTTGACTTCGGCGATGTCATTTACAAAATAGCCTCCAACACTCTACTCAGCAAATTAGATGTAGTCTTTCACAGTGCCATCCATTTTGTCACCAAAGCCCCATATACTACCCACCACTGTGACCGATATGCTCTCGTTGGCTGGCCCTCACTTCATATTCGTCGACAAACCCGCCCCAGGTCATCTATAAGTCTTTGCTAGGTAAAGCCCCGCCTTATCTCAGCTCACTGGTCACCATAGCAACACCCACCCATAGCACTGCTCCAGTGAGTATATTTCACTGGTCATCCCCAAAGCCAACACCTACTTTGGCTGCCTTTCCTTCCAGTTCTCTGCTGCCAATGACTGGAACAAATTGCAAAAATCACTGAAGCTGGAGACTTATATCTCCCTCTCTAACTTTAAGCATCAGCTGTCAGAGCAGCATACCGATCACTGCACCTGTACACAGACCATCTGTAAATATCCCACCCAACTACCTCATCCCCATATTGTTATTTATTTTTGCTCTTTTGCACCTCAGTATCCCTACTTGCACATCATCATCTGCACATCTATCAATCCAGTCGTAATGCTAATTTGTAATTATTTCGCCACTGTGGCCTATTTATTGCCTTACATCCCTAATCTTACTACATTTGCACACACTGTATATAGATTTTTCTATTGTGTTATTGACTGTACGTTTGTTTATCCCATGTGTAACTCTGTGTTGTTGTTTTTGTCGAACTGCTTTGCTTTATCTTGGCCAGGTCACAGTTGTAAATGAGAACTTTTTCTCATTGGCCTACCTGGTTAAATAAAGGTGAAATATTTTTTTTTTTTAAAACATTAAACTTCATGCGAATTGATGGAAAATTATGAAGCACAGGGAGACAAGACAAATTACTTTGTATGTATTTTCTTTTTTTCTTGGTCAATTTTTCCACAGTGGCGTGCATCCTTGAATACACGCTGCTGTGAAACACTATCATTCCACTATTAGCACCAGATACAGTATATTATGGACATTTTCCGAAATTACAATGCAAAAATTCATCAAAATCCTATGTATAACACCTTTAAAGGACCCTCCAGAGGAAATTGCACCACTATTTCAACGCAATTCCTGTCCTTGTGCGGAGATGCTCATTTAGTTTCACACTCCGAACACAGACATATGGCTCCTTATAAATATTGATAAATCGGGTGTGCACTTCTCCACCTTCCTACATGTGCACAGGCGTGAAATACAAAAACCTCAAAAACGCTATAACTTCAATTTCTCAAACATATGACTATTTTACACCATTTTAAAGACAAGACTCTCTTTAATCTAACCACATTTTCCGATTTCAAAAAGGCTTTACAGCGAAAGCAAAACATTAGATTATGTCAGGAGAGTACCCTGCCAAAAAAAATCACAGCCATTTTCAAAGCAAGCATATATGTCACAAAAACCAAAACCACAGCTAAATGCAGCACTAACCTTTGATGATCTTCATCAGATGACACTCCTAGGACATTATGTTATACAATACATGCATGTTTTGTTCAATCAAGTTCATATTTATATAAAAAAACAGCTTTTTACATTAGCATGTGATGTTCAGAACTAGCATACCCACCGAAAACTTCCGGTGAATTTACTAAATTACTCATGATAAACGTTCACAAAATACATAACAATTATTTTAAGAATTATAGATACAGAACTCCTTTATGCAAACACTATGTCAGATTTTATAATAGCTTTTCGGCGAAAGCACATTTTGCAATATTCTGAGTACATAGCTCGGCCATCACAGGCTAGCTAATTTGACACCCACCAAGTTTGGGGCTCACTAAACTCAGAATTACTATTAGAAAAATTACACAAAACACAAAACAGGAAAAAACCACCCACAAAACACAGGAAAAAACACCCCTACTAAATAGGACATTCAATTAGAGGCAACGAGGAACAGCTGCCTCCAATTGAAGGTCAACCCAAGAAACAAAACATAGAAATAGACATACTAAAATAAACATAGAAATATACTAACATAGAACATAAATCAAAAACCCCGAAACACATAAAACAAACACACCCTGCCACGCCCTGACCAAACTATAATAACAAATAACCCCCTTTACTGGTCAGGACGTGACACATAGACTGACCAAGTGAATCCAGGTAAAAGCCATGATCCCTTATTGATGTCACTTGTCCACTTCAATCAGTGTTGATGCAGGGGAGGATACAGGTTAACCCTCCTGCTGTGTCCGGTCGAATTGGACCATTTTACAAGTTCTCTCTCTGATTGTCATAAGGTTCTATGACTTTGTCCACCCTGGGCATCTGAACACACAATATACATAGAGAATTTTCATTACATTTTGGATGTTTTATTTAACTTTTGTACACCTGTGGTGTTCCCGGTCAAAGATTACCGGTCATCAGAAATGGATGGGTGAGACTACAATTAGTGTATGAAATTTAGTTCAGGCACATGCCCATTCATCAGATGGATACACTTCCTTTCCCAGACCCCCACATGCATGTGTTTGAGCACGCACGCACACGCACGCACGCGCGCGCACGCACGCACGCACGCACACACACACACACACACACACACACACACACACACACACCTCACTCCCCTTCTTGGCATCCATGACAACGCCCACAGGAACCTTTCCCCAACAGAATCTTTCCCCCACGGGAACCACACCTGTTGGCATTCTCACAAAAAATTGCAACATTGTTTCAATAATATATAAAACTTTTCTCGCAGCTCTGGTATATAAAGATTTTTTGAGGCCTTACACACAATTCATTCTGTGGCAGCACAATGACCAAACGATATACTGTATGTGAGGCTCTTGATCATATCTTTGATTGTGACACTGGTGAGGAGGAGAGAGTCCTTGTTAAACTTTGACACAAAGTAGTCTGTGATAAATAGCACAATATGTTTCATCTGAATATTTGTATAGTCAAAATAATCCATACATTATGTTTTCTTTACTCCAAAACTAGTTATGTGAGCTCAGGTCAATGAGGCCTACAGGCCATAAATAGCAATAGAAGTTCAAAATGTGTAATATTCACAAGAACTTAAGTTGATAAAAAGATCTAACACAACATTAGGTGATAATATATATATTATTATGGATTTATAACCAGCTATAATGGGGCAGTCATTTTGGACCGGGAACACAGAATTAAATAACATGAAACAAACACAGCAGGAGGGTTAAAGAAGGATTTTTAAGCATTGAGACAATTGAGACATGGGTTGTGTATGTGTGCCATTCAGAGCGTGAATGTCACATGGGATGACGCTGGAGAGACGAAGCAGATACGGGGAGTAAAACATTTAATATAGAGTGGACATGGAACAAGACAGTAATAGCGTCAGCAAACAGGTAACACAGACAAAAACAATTAATGTAGCAGCAGAGAAAAGAGCAAGGGAACTGACAAATATAGGGAAGGTAATAAACAGGTGATGAGTGAGTCCAGGTGAGTCCAATATTGCTAATGCGCATGAGGAGGGAAGGCAGGTGTGCATAATAGATGGCAGGAGTGTGTGATGCAGGCAGCCTGGCGCTTGGGGGGAAGAGCGGGAGCAGATATGACAGTGAATGGGCAAGACAATATTTAAATTAATTTGAACAGGGTATGGTAGTAGATACCAGGCGCAACGGTCTGAGTGTGTCAAGAACTGCAACGCTGCTGGGTTTTTCACATTCAACAGTTTCCAATGTGTATCAAGAATGGTCCACCATCCAAAGGACATCCAGCCACAACTGTGGGAATCGTTGGAGTCAAGATGGGCCAGCATCCCTGCGGAACTCTTTCGACAACTTGTAGAGTCCATGCCCCAATGAATTGAGGCTGTTCTGAGGGCAAAAGGGGGTGCAACTCAATATTCCTAACGTACACTCAGTGTATATGGAGTACAAAATTACTAATGTGTATTCTCTGACTAATAACACCAGAATGTGTATACTGTAATGTTTGTTTGTTTTTTTCGTGGGGGGGGGGGGGGGGGGGGGGGGTTTGCATCATTTGATTTACACAACATACCTACCACTTTTAAGATGCAAAATATTTTCAAAGTCAATACTTTGTAGAGCCACCTTTTGCAGCAATTACAGCTGCAAGTCTCTTGTGGTATGTCCCTCTAAGCTTGGCACATCTAGCCACAGGGATTTTTGCCCATTCTTCAAGGCAAACTGCTTCAACTCCTTCAAGTTGGATGGGTTCCGCTGGTGTACAGCAATCTTTAAGTCATTCAACATATGCTCAATTGGATTGAGGTCTGTGTTTGACTAGGCCATTCCAAGGCATTTAAATGTTTCCCCTTAAACCACTAGAGTGTTGTTTTAGTAGTATGCTTAGGGTCATTGTCTTGCTGGAAGGTGAACCTCCATCCCAGTCTCAAATCTCTAGAAGACTGAAACAGGTTTCCCTCAAGAATTTCCCTGTATTTAGTGCCATCCATCATCCCTCAATTCTGACCAGTTTCCCAGTCCCTGCCGATGAAAAACACCCCCACAGCATGATGCTGCCACCACCATGCTTCACTGTGGGGATGGTGTTCTCGGGGTGATGAAAGGTGTTGGGTTTGTGCCAGACATTACATTACTCATATCACATGTATATACTGTATTTTATACCATCTATTGCACCTTGCCTATGCCGCTCGGCCATCGCTCATCCATATACTTACATGTACATATTCTCATTCACCCCTTTAGATTTGTGTGTATTTGGTAGTTGTTGGGGAATTTTTTGATTACTTGCACTGTCGGAACTAGAAGCACAAGTATTTCACTACACTCGCATTGACATCTGCTAACCATGGGTTTGTGACAAATAACATTTGATTTGGGGTAGTAAGTTGGTGGTCTGGACATATCCCTCCAGTGCTGTGGGGGCTGTGCCTTGGCAAAGTGAGTGGGGTTATATCCTGCCTGATTGGCCCTGTCCAGGGGTATCGTTGGACGGGGCCACAGTGTCTCTCGACCCCTCCTGTCTCAGCCCCCAGTATTTATGCTGCAATAGTTTGTGTCGGGGGCTAGGGTCAGTCTGTTATGTCTGGAGTATTTCTCCTGTCTTATCCGGTGTCCTGTGTGAATTTAAGTATGCTTCCTCTAATTCGTTCCCTCTCCCTCCTCTCCTCTCCTCTCTGGGACCATGCCTCAGGACTACCTGGTCTGATGACTCCTTGCTGTCCCCAGTCCACCTGGTTGTGCTGCTGCTCCAGTTTCAACTGTTCTGCCCGCGGCTATGGAACCCTGACCTGTTCACTGGATGTGCTACCTTGTCCGGACCTGCTGTGTTCGACTCTCTCTCTCTACCGCATCTGCTGTCTCTGAAGGCTCAGCTATGAAAAGCCAACTGACATTTACTCCTGAGGTGACGACCTGTTGCACCCTCTACAACCACTGTGATTATTATTATTATTATTTGACCCTGCTGGTAATCTATGAACATTTGAACATCTTGGTCATGTACTGTTATAATCTCCACCCGGCACAGCCAGAAGAGAACTGGTCACCCCTCAGAGCCTGGTTCCTCTAGGTTTCTTCCTAGGTTCTGGCCTTTCTAGGGAGTTTTTCCTAGCCACCGTGCTTCTACATCTGCATTGCTGGCTGTTTGGGGTTTTAGGCTGGGTTTCTGTATAGCACTTTGTGACATCGGCTGATGTAAAAAGGGCTTTATAAATAATTTTTATTTATTGATTGAAATAGCAAATGGAGGACATTTTTCCATGTGGTTCATTTTCATGCCAAACAGGTTGGCTATACTCCTGTTCTAAATATAAGCAATATGCTTAATATTAAGAAAGTTTAGAAATAAATATAGTAGGCTTAGCCTATAGAAAGCTGATGGGATCCGCCTCTTTTTATTAGCGGCCATCACTCTGTTTTTTCCCGCAATTGCATAGCCTATAAAAATGTTGCGCAACATGAGCTCACGGGCTCTCATGAAGTGTTTGATTAGATTTTCAAATACATTTGCATTGATGTCAGAGTGATTAGAGGGACAACAGAGTGCTGAGTACCAGGCAGTTAGCAAGTTTGGTAGGCTACTAATTACCAGCAGCAACATCAGAGCTTGGGAGAAGCCTAATTACCGTGACTAAATGGTCATGTGGAATTTGACTGCCTTCATGACTCGTGACCGCCGGTGTGGCGGTAATACAATGAACGCAACAGCCCTACGCACTACCCTCTTTAGCGCCTTGTGGCTAGCTTGAAACATGTAGGTTTTACAGACTGGGTCAGGGAGAGGATGAAAATGTCAGTGAAGACACTTGCCAACTGGTCAGTACATGCTCTGAGTATGTGTCCTGGTAAACCATCTGGCCATGCGGCCCTATGAATGTTAACCTGTTTAAAAGGTCTTACTCACATTAGCTATGGAGAGCGTGATCATACAATCATCCGGAACAGCGGGTGCTCTCAAGCATGGTTCAGTGTTGCGCGCCTCAAAGCGAGCATAGAAGGTATTAGCTCATCTGGTAGGCTCGTGTCACTGGGCAGCTCTTAGGTGGGTTCCCCTTTGTAATCCATGATAGTTTGCAAGCCCTGCCACATCTGACGAGCGTCAGAACCAATGTAGTAAGTTTCGAGCTTTGCCTGTTTGATGGTTTGTCGGAGGGCGTACACCTTGAAAGCGGCTGCTCTCGCCTTTAGCTCAGTGCGGATTTTACCTGTAATCCATGGCTTTTGGTTGGGATACAGTGCTTTCAGAAATTATTCATATCCCTTGACATATTGAAAATGGATTACATCGATTTTTTTTCCTCACCCATCTACACACAATACCCCATATTGACAAAGTGAAAATGTTGTTTTTTGTTTAGCAAACTTATTGAAAATGAAATATAAAAATATCTCATTTACATAAGTATTCACACTCCTAAGTCAGTACATGTTAGAATTACCTTTGGCAGTGATTACAGCTGTGAGTCTCTCTGGGTAAGTCTCTTAAGAGCTTTGCACACCTGGGGCCTCATTTATAAAAATGTTCTTAGATTTATACTTGAACTTAGTCGTAAGATCATTTCCAATGGTGTGCTTACATTGGATTCATAAAAGATACTGAGCATAAATAACCTGAACGTGCCTTACAATCAGTGATTTCCCCTTATAGAATGCTAGCACAAATGAGAGTGTGTCACCGCTGCAGTGAACGAGGTGGCAGCAAGATAGAACTGTGGCTGATATGAAAAGAAATGGTCTGACCTTAAACTGCAAGGGAAAAAAGAATAGCCAGACATAACCGGAGCATTAAGGCAACAGGAGGGGGGCCTGGCACGGCGGAGCTCTCCCAAATGGACCAGAGCATCTAGGCAATCATTGGAGAAAGCGCATACACTGGCACATGCTTAGACCACTGCGCCACTTTGGAGCCCCATTGTATAAACTTAGTATTTTACCAAATAGAGCAATCTTCTGTATACCACTCCTACCTTGTCACAACACAACTGATTGACTCAAATGCATTAAGAAGGAAAGAAATTCCACAAATTAACTTTTAACAAGGAACACCTGATAATTGAAATGTATTCCAGGTGACTACCTCATGAAGCTGGTTGAGATAATGCCAAGCTGTCATCAAGACAAAGGGTGGCTACCTTGAAGAATATGAAATATAAAATGTAACACTTTTTTGGTTACTACATGATTCCATATGAGTTATTTCATAGTTTTGATGTCTTCACTATTATTCTACAATGTAGAAAATAGGAAAAATTAAGAAAAACCCAGGTGTGTCCAAACTTTTGACTGGTACTGTATTTAATTTGCCTCTCGGGCCCAGCCCTTATTAAACCATGCATTAATCCGGCCCTGTCTCTGTCATCAGCAGGTCTCAAAGGTCTCGTTCACAAGAAGCTGACTGATGGCAGGCTCTCAAGAGAGAAATCATGCAGGATGTTAAGGACCAAATGAAGGGGCTCAAATGGGAAATTATCCAGGAGCTTAAACCCCACCTAGGTGTTGACCGTCCTGCGGGAAGAACAAAGAAGGACATTGCCCTAGTATTCAAAGTCATTGCGAGGTAAACCATGTTGCTACTGCTGCAACCAGGCTGGACACAATACGAAGTCTTCAAGAGGACTCTCAGAATATGGGCCGGCTTAATCTATCCCTCCTGCTGAGGTTCAAGCGGTATGGTTAGCTGGTAGTGCTAGTTGCTTGTTGAACACCAATGAGTTACTCTGCTAATAGAGTGACCCCACCCCTGCTTTTTGAATGGTGCTCGAATTTGGAAAAAAGTTGAAATTGTGTATGATTCAGCAGCGCAAGCCTCGCCTCACTGACATGCTGCTTCTATGACAGTTGTAGCATGGCTCATTGATTAAAGTGGCTAACAGGCGTAAGAAAAACAGACACGCGACTCTGAGTATAGTTTGAGGGTGATGCTATTTGCTTTTGGCTGTGCCTATCCATACCCACAGACTATGTTCAAGGTAAATGATTGTGTAATCTAATATGGGTGAACTCCCTTTTAAGTGTTGATTGTCATATGGGTTGCAATCACCGAATGATTGACAGTGCTTGGCTAGCATGAGGCCTGTGTATTATACACTGAATAAACAAAACATTAAGAACACCTGCTCTTTCCATGACAGACTGACAAGGTGACTTTGTAAATCCACTTCAATCAGTGTAGATAAAGGGGAGGGGACAGGTTAAAAAAATATTTTTAAGCCTTGAGACATGCATTGTGTATGTGTGCCATTCAGAGGGTGAATGGGCAAGACAAGAAAATGTAAGTGCCTTTGAACAGGGTATGGTAGTCGATGCCAGACGCAACGGTTTGTGTCAAGAACTGTGACACTGCTGGGGTTTTTACTCTCAACATTTTCCCGATGTTCCTAATGTTGGGTGTACTCAGTGTATATCCTAGAAAATGCCAAACAAACACTCTTGACTCATTAGCTGCGACAGTCAACTCTGCTTTATTGTATGTTAATGCATTCGGGGAAATTCTATGCAATTGTTTCCCAGGATTATGCAATTTATGATATATTTCAAGCCACAGAGATGAAATACCTTGTTGTTTTAGCTTAACCTGTTGGGGCTAGGGGGCAGCATTTGCACGTCTGGATAAAAAAAATGTACCCGATTTAATCTGGTTACTAATCCTACCCAGTAACTAGAATATGCATATACTTATTATATATGGATAGAAAACACTCTAAAGTTTCTAAAACTGTTTGAATGGTGTCTGTGAGTATAACAGAACTCATTTGGCAGGCAAAACCCTGAGACTTTTTCTGACAGGAAGTGGATACCTGATGTGTTGTATTGACTTTAAACCTATCCCATTGAAAAACACAGGGGTTTAGGAATATTTTGGCACTTCCTATTGCTTCCACTAGATGTCACCAGCCTTTACAAAGTGTTTTGAGTCTTCTGGAGGGAGATCTGACCGAACAAGAGCCATGGAACGGTGATGGCCGATTAGACTCTGGCGCACGAGTTCATGTTGGGTACCCTCGTTCCAATACGTTATAAAAGAGTATGCATTCGTCCACCTTGAATATTATTCATGTTCTGGTTAAAAAAGGCCCTAATGATTTATGCTATACAACGTTTGACATGTTTGAACGAACGGAAATATATTTTTTCCCCTCGTTCATGACGAGAAGTCCGGCTGGCTTACATCATGTGCTAACGAGACGGAGATTTTTGGACATAAATGATGAGCTTTTTTGAACAAAACTACATTCGTTATGGACCTGTGATACCTGGAAGTGACATCTGATGAAGAGAATCAAAGGTAATGGATTATTTACATAGTATTTTCGATTTTAGATCTCCCCAACATGACGTCTAGTCTGTATCGCAACGCGTATTTTTCTGGGCGCAGTGCTCAGATTATTGCAAAGTGTGATTTCCCAGTAAGGTTATTTTTAAATCTGGCAAGTTGATTGCGTTCAAAAGATGTAAATCTATAATTCTTTAAATGACAATATAATATTTTACCAATGTTTTCTAATTTTAATTATTTAATTTGTGACGCTGACTTGACTGCCGGTTATTGGAGGGAAACGATTTCCTCAACATCAATGCCATAGTAAAACGCTGTTTTTGGATATAAATATGAACTTGATAGAACTAAAAATGCATGCATTGTCTAACATAATGTCCTAGGAGTGTCATCTGATGGAGATTGTAAAAGGTTAGTGCATCATTTTAGCTGGTTCTATGGTTTTGGTGACCCTGTCTTTGACTTGACAAAACATTACACACAACTCTTGTAAATGTACTGTCCTAACATACTCTAAATTTATGCTTTCGCCGTAAAACCTTTTTGAAATCGTAAAACGTGGTTAGATTAAGGAGATGTTTATCTTTCAAATGGTGTAAAATAGTTGTATTTTTGAAAAATTTGAATTTTGACATTTATTTGGATTCAAATTTGCCGCTCTTGAAATGCACCTGCTGTTGATGGAGTGCACCACGGGTGGCACGCTAGCGTCCCACCTAGCCCATAGAGGTTAATAGGTTCCTGCCGCCTACTTGTTCTGGCTCTGACCCTGTATATTCCACACCCAGTAGATTGAGCTCCAGTTCATTTAGGTAATTGTATAAGAGAGTAATGCACTAAGGAAACATAGAGTTTAGATAGATAGGGATAAGTTTGTAGGAAAGGCTCCCTTTAAATCAAGAGCTATATGCCAATAAATGGTCATAAGAGGCATATTGATTGTATGGCCCCAGGTTCACAACAGTTTATAATTGAACAGCATATACATCAAATTATAGTTCTCTTTAACAGTTAGTCTTGAGACATTTAATGACCGTGGCCCCCAAAAATGTTGAAGTCATGAATCGATTCCAAAGGGTTGTTTGTTGAACACTAAACGCCAATCATTATGGTCAAGTCTCCATGGTAGCACACTGTTCCAGATGGTTTTAACATCGAGACATCTACTCCCACAAAACAGCAGAACACGAGTTTTAAGTTTGCAACTTCTCTCCCTGGAAGTGGAAGAAGTTTTAATGAGGGGAAAAATATGTTTCAGTCACCTTGTGACATGTAAACACTGTTGGAGATTCAGTCTCTTTAAAAGCAGCTTCTTTTTTTCCCCCTCACTTTCATCTGTCTCATACTGTGGAAAGCTGTCCTGGTTGCATCGAGCCACCTCTTTCAACCCTACACCCTTCTCGTCTGGGAGAGAGCGCTCCAGTGTTTATCCCTGATCCGAGGAGCACAGAAGGTCTGGGTAAGTGATGGAAGACACACAGGAGCAGACAAGGAGACGGGCAGATCAGAGGACAGCCTCGCCAGACAAGGGCCCAGCTGCCTATCTGTTACATAAAGGATTAGCGGTGGAGAGACAATGTTCTGTCTGCACGAGGCTGCACTTGTTAATCTCTCTCCCCCAACCTCATTCTCTCTTTTTTTCGTGCCATTTCACATTCTCTTTAGGTCTGACTTTCGGTCGCAACTTTAATTAGTTTTTGGATTGAGGAAAAGTTGGGTGGTTTTGTCAGGTGATAAAATGGGAGTCTCATGCCAAGTTGGGTTTAGGGTTAAAACTGTTTTTTATCAGTTTGAGGAGAATGACGTACAGGATAAAGGTGAAGGATAGAGAGGTGGAGACATTAGTTAACAGAATAGAAAGAGGAAGAAAAATGGGTCTTTCACTTATTTCCTTTCTATTATCTAGACCACAATTCTAAATACGCTACATGACCAAAAGTATGTGGACACCTGCTCGTCAAACATTTCATTCCAAAATCATGGGCATTAATATGTAGTTGCTATAACAGCCTCCACTCTTCTGGGTAGGCTTTCCACTAGATGTTGGAATATTGCTGTGGGGACTTGCTTCCATTCTGCCACAAGAGCACTGATATTGGGCGATTAGGCCTGGCTCGCAGTCGGCATTCCAATTCATCCCAAAGGTGTTCGATGGGGTTGAGGTCAGGGCGCTGTGCAGGCCAGTCAAGTTCTTCCACACCCATTTTGAAAACCATTTCTGTATGGACCTCGCTTTTAACACGGGGGCATTGTTATGCTGAAACAGGAAAGGGCCATTTCATGAAGATCCCGACGAACAGTTCTTGTTGCTTCCAGAGGCAGTTTGAAACTCGGTAGTGAGTGTTGCAACTGAGGACAGATGATTTTTACGCACTTCAGTACTTGGCAGTCCCATTCTGTGAGTTTGTGTGGCCTACCAAAACTTGGCGGCTGAGCCATTGTTGCTCCTAGATGTTTCCACTTCACAATAACCTCACTTACAGTTGACCGGGACAGCTCTAGCATGGAAGAAATTTGACAAACTGACTTGTTGGAAAGGTGGCATCCTATGATGGTGTCATGTTGAAAGTCACTAAGCTCTTCAGTAAGGCCATTCTACTGCCAATGTTTATGGAGATTGCATGGCGGTGTGCTCAATTTTATATACCTGTCAAAAATGGTTGGGTTGAAATAGCTGAATCCACTAATTTGAAGGGGTGTCCACATACTTTTGTATATATAGTGTATCTTGTGGACTGATGGATCTGTTTTAATGTTTCAGTAAAACAAAAAAGTTAAATTGTCTCCAAATGTATCCTCAACGGGATGAATAATGGTTTAAGACAGGGTTCCCCAACTGGCGGCCAGCGGGATTTTGGCCCGCTTGTGATTTCATTTGGCCCCCCAAGTTTTCTGAGCAAAAAAATATATATATAATGTAAGGTCTGAAATGATTATGTTTTAGTGAAATATATTTGCTTCTTGTGGTCAATTTGCAGCCCCTGACCATCTGCTCAAGAAAAAAATTGTCCCGCAGCTGAATCTAGTTGATGATCCCTGGTTTAAGATGACCACATGCCCATCCTGCCATGGTCCTCCGCTCATGAATTAGGCATAACAGCGCTAATTAGGAAAAATGACTTTGTTAACCATTACCTCAAACAACAAAGCAAAACCAGGTGAGCAACAACATCTCAGCACCTGGACATCGTACAAAACACAGGCTTTGTGCCAAATGGCTCCCTTTTTCCTATATTGTGTACTACTTTTGATCAGAGCCATATTGGTACACCAACAATTCAGTACTGGCTTTCTTGTTTGTGCTGTCTTACATTTACAGTCATTTAGCAGACACTCTTATCCAGAGCGACTTACAGTAGTGAATGCATACATTTCATTTCATGCATTTTGTTGTTGTTGTACTGGCCCTCCAAGGGAATCGAACCCACAACCCTGGCGTTGCACACACCATGCTGGCATGGCAAACACCATGCTCTACCAACTGAGCCACAGGGAAGACTTCATTTGGGCACTGATCCTCGCAGCGGTGCAAGCATTCAATTCTGTAAGCGTGGGTGTATATTTGAAAGGATGTTCCCCGTTTTGCACATGGCAATTGAAATTCAGTACACATCATGTTTGCTTTCGCTCCAAAATGCCACAACACTGTGGGAGGTCACAGAGGGAGTTTGATGATGAAGATCATTGCATATGTGTTCTCCCCCATCAAAGAGACAAGGACCATCACCCCCGGAGAGCACTGCAAAAGGCAATACAAAACTCAAAATGCCCAAAATAATGATGTGCAATATCCTCTCTAGGCTAGGCGGGACGAATTCGTCCCACCTACGTAACAGCCACTGCTATCCTGTGGCGCGATTTTCAAAACCTTAAAAATCCTATTACTTCAATTTCTCAAACATATGACTATTTTACAGCCATTTAAAGATAAGACTCTCGTTAATCTAACCACACTGTCCGATTTCAAAAAGGCTTTACAACGAAAGCAAAACATTAGATTATGTCAGCAGAGTACCAAGCCAGAAATAATCAGACACCCATTTTTCAAGCCAGCATATAATGTCACCAAAACCCAGAAGCCAGCTAAATGCAGCACTCACCTTTGATGATCTTCATCAGATGACAACCCTAGGACATTATGTTATACAATACATGCATGTTTTGTTCAATCAAGTTCATATTTATATCAAAAACCAGCTTTTTACATTAGCATGTGACGTTCAGAACTAGCATACCCCCCGCAAACTTCCGGGGAATTCGCTAACATTTTACTAAATTACTCACGATAAACGTTCACAAAAAGCATAACAATTATTTTAAGAATTATAGATACAGACCTCCTCTATGCACTCGATATGTCCGATTTTAAAATAGCTTTTTGGTGAAAGCACATTTTGCAATATTCTAAGTACATAGCCCAGGCATCACGGGCTCACTATTTAGACACCCGGCAAGTTTAGCACTCACCATAATCATATTTACTATTATAAAAATTTCATTACCTTTTGTTGTCTTCGTCAGAATACACACCCAGGGCTGCTACTTCAATAACAAATGTTGGTTTGGTCCAAAATAATCCATCGTTATATCCGAATAGCGGCGTTTTGTTTGTGCGTTCCAGACACTATCCGAAATAGTAAAGAAGTGTCACGCGCATGGCGCAATTCGTGACAATAAAATTCTAAGTATTCCATTACCGTACTTCGAAGCATGTCAACCGCTGTTTAAAATCAATTTTTACGACATTTTTCTCGTAGAAAAGCGATAATATTCCGACAGGGAATCTCCTTTTCGGCAAACAGAGGAAAAAATCCCAAAGGCGGGGGCGGTCGGGGTCACGCGCATAAGCTAGTGTCTCTTGATCGGCCACTTGAGAAAGGCGATAATGTGTTTCAGCCTGGGGCTGGAATGACGACATTCTGTTTTTTCCCGGGCTCTGAGCGCCTATGGACGACGTGGGAAGTGTCACGTTAGAGCAGAGATCCTTAGTAAATGATAGAGATGGAAAAGAAGTTCAACAAATGGTCAGACAGGCCACTTCCTGTAAAGGAATCTCTCAGGTTTTGACCTGCCATTTGAGTTCTGTTATACTCACAGACACCATTCAAACAGTTTTCGAAAATTTAGGGTGTTTTCTATCCATATGTAATAAGTATATGCATATTCTAGTTACTGAGTAGGAGTGGTAACCAGATTAAATCGGGTATGTTTTTTATCCAGCCGTGTCAATGCTGCCCCCTAGCCCTAACAGGATATAATGGTGAGACACTGACCTATCAAGAAGAAGAATGCTAAAAGGAAAGCATCCGAACAGGTTCTTCATTATCTAGGCATGTGCTCTCTTTGGGTGTCCTTCAATTTCACCTCACAAGTGTTTTTAACAAACTGCTGCTCAACATGAGGCATAAATATTTTTACAATAGTTCACTTTAAATGACTCGTCACACTTTGTAGTGGCAAAAGATTGACATCTAATTTGTATTTTCATCAATATGTCAAGGACCAACAGAAATATTCTCAAAACATGGATACAATTATCTTCCCTTTTTCTTTTGACAGCATGAGAAGTGTCTGGTTTTGGTTGAGAAATGACTAGAAAGCACCTGCGAACCTAATAATATTATTTCAAAATGATGTTGGAATTCTTTGGATCATATCAGGAGACACATGTAAATCAATATAGTACCTGCTTAGCCGATCAATCAGTCAGTCACTGGGGAAAATGACCTTTAGCTTAAAAACTAAATAGATTCACTGTTGCTATCGAGTCATTCCAAAGAGTAGTTTTAACAGAGCAAATGAAATGAGAACATACTATATCACTCATATATCATCAATGATGCTTTTAGGCCTACAGTGCTTTCAGAAAGTAGTCATACCCTTGACTTATCCACATACACCATAATGACAAAGTGAAAACATGTTCTTAGAAATGTTTGCCAATTCACTGAAAAGTAAATACATAAATATCTAATTTGCATAAGTATTCACACCCCTAATTTAATACATGTTAGAATCACCTTTGGCAGTGATTACAGCTATGAGTAATTCCGGGTAAGTCTCAGAGTTTTGCACACCTGGATTGTTCAATATTTGCACATTCAAGTTAGTTGTTGATCAGACAGTAATTTTCAAATATTGTCGTAGATTTTCAAGACGATTTAAGTCAAAACTGTAACTAGGCCACTCTGGAACATTCAATGTAATCTTGGTAAGCAACTCCAGTGTATATTTGACATTATGTTTTAGGTTATTGTCCTGCTGAAAGGGGAATTTGTCTCCCAGTGTCTGTTGGAAAGCAAACTGAAGCAGATTTTCCTCTAGGATTTTGCCTGTGCTTTGCTCTATTCCGTTTATTTTTATCCTATAGAACTCCCTAGTCCGTGCCGATGACAAGCATAACCATAACATGACGCAGCCATTACCATGCTTGAAAATATCAGTGATGTGCTGTGTTGGATTTGCCCAAAACTGTCACACCCTGATCTGTTTCACCTGTCGTTGTGATTGTCTCCACCCACCTCCAGGTGTCTCCCATCTTCCCCATTATCCCCTGTGTATTTATACCTGTGTTCTCTGTTTGTCTGTTACCATTTCGTCTTGTTTGTCAAATCAACCAGCGTTTTTCTGTCTCAGCTCCTGCTTTTCCTAGTCTCTTTTTCTCGCCCTCCTGGTTTTGACCCTTGCCTGTCCTGACTCTGAGCCCGCCTGTCTGACCACTCTGCCTGCCCCTGACCCTGAGCCTGCCTGCCGACCTGTACCTTTGCCCCACCTCTGGATTATTGACCCCTGCCTACCCTGAGCCTGCCTTCCGTCCGGTACCGTTGCCCCATTTCTGGTTTACTGACCCCTTCCTGTCTATTGCCAGCCCCTTTTGGATTATTAAACCATTGGTGATTCTACGTTGTCTGCATCTGGGTCTTACCTTCATACCTGATAGTATGAACTGGCCATGACTGACCCAGCAGACCTGGGCCAGCTGCGCAATGCCATCTCCTCCCAAGGAGCCTCCATTGGTAGGCACGAGGAATTGCTTCGTGGTCTTATGGAGGGGGTCCAAACGTTGGCTGGGCGCCATGACCAGGCGATGGACATGCTGCTGGAGCAATTCCGCGGGTTGTCTGGGGGGCAGCCTGCCACGGTGGTATCCCCACCGCACCTCAGTAACTCGGCGGTTAGCAGTGCCGCCCCACCGGCCACTCCACTTTCCCGGGAGCCCCGTTTACCTTCCCCGGAACATTTAAATGGAGAGCTGAGCACTTGTCGGATGTTTTTAGTTCAGTGTGCCCTCATTTTCGAGCTTTAGCCCTCCTCCTTCCTCTCGGATTGCCCCAAGATAGCCTACCTCATCACACTGATGTCTGGGAGGGCTCTCACCTGGGCTACCGCTATATGGGAACAACAGACGGCCATGTGCGTGAGTCTGGAGGGGTTCGTGAGAGAGGTGAGGAAGGTTTTTGATGCCCCGTTTTCCCGGAAAGAAGCTGCCTGGAGGCTAATCCAGCTCCGGCAGGACGCTCGCAGAGTGGCCGACTATGCGGTGGATTTCCGCACATTGGCAGCGGAGTACGTGGAGCCAGGAAGTACTGTTCGACATGTTCCTGCACTGGCTTCCGAGCTGAACATCCTCACTTAGTCCCTGTCCATTCCCATGGATGTTAGAGTGCTGGACGGGCACTCTATAGGTCGGGTCACCCGTAACACCACTCCCATCAACCTATGTGTGTCAGGGAATCACAGCGAGACCGTTCAATTTCTGCTCATCAAGTCCCCCCAGATTCCTGTGGTTTTGGGATTCTCCTGGCTCCAGCGACACAATCCCCTCATAAACTGGTCTATGGGTGCTATCACAGGCCAGAGTCCGTTCTGCAATGTCCATTGTCTGAAGTCGGTGCAACCTGCCCTGAGCCATCTTCCTGGGGGCTCGGAAGTTGCTCCAGATCTCTCCGCCATTCCCGTGCAGTACCTGGACCTCCGGGAGGTGTTGAGCAAGTCCCGGGCCACTTCCCTTCTGCCGCACCATCCCTATGACTGCGGGATTGACCTTCTCCCTAGACAAATGCTATGGAGACCTACATTGGGGAGTCCCTAGCTGCAGGATTTATCTGTTCCTCTCTCGCTGGCACAGGTTTCTTCTTCGTGGTGAAAAAGGCCAAAGACCCTGAGCCCGTGCATTGACTACCGGTGACTCAATGACATTACTGTGAAGAACCGTTATCCATTACCACTCATTTCCTCAGCCTTCGAGCCACTCCAGGGGACCACTGTTTTCTCCAAGCTGGATCTACGAAACGGATCTACCACCTGGCGCAGATATGAGAGGGGGACGAGTGGAAGACCGCCTTCAACACGGCCAGTGGACACTATGAATATCTGGTCATGCCCTTTGGTCTCACCAACGCCCCTGACGTGTTCCAGTCTCTGGTGAATGATGTTCTCTACAACATGCTGAACCGGTTCGTCTTCATCTACATTGATGACAGCCTCATCTTCTCCCGCTACCCCCAAGAACACGTGCTCAATGTCCGACAGGTTCTCTTGCGCCTTCTGGAGAACCAGTTGTATGTTAAGCTGGCAAAAGTGCGAGTTCCATCGCTCCACCATTCTCTTTCTGGGCTACATCATCTCTGCTGGGAGTGTCCAGATGGATCCCGAGAAGGTGAGAGTGGTGGTGGATTGGCCTCAGCCTACGTCCAGGGTGCAGCTGCAATGCTTCCTGGGGTTCGCCAATTTTTATCACCACTTTATCCAGGATTACAGCACCCTGGCCTCCCCCTGTCTGCACTCACCTCTACCAAGTTTCCGTTCACGTGGTCCTCTGCCTCTGACTTGGATTTCTGGAACCTTAAACACCGCTTCACCACTGCTCCTATCCTGGTTCATCCTGACCCTTCCCGTCAGTTCATGGTGGAGGCATATGCTTCGGATGTCGGAGTGTGGGCTGTTCTGTCCCAACGTTCTGCCCTGGACCTTAAGCTGCAGCCCTACGCCGCCACCTCCCACCACCTCAACGCCACAGAGAGGAACTATGATGTGGGGAATCAGGAGCTTCTTGTGGTGAAGATGGCGTTGGAGGAATGGAGGCACTGGCTAGAAAGCGGCGGAACATCCATTCATTCTGTGGACCGACCACAAAAACCTGGAGTATCTCCGCACCACCAAGCGCCTCAACTCCATGCAAGCGAAATGGGCCCTGCTGTTTACCCGGTTCTACTTTTCCCTCTCTTACCAGCCAGGGTCCAAGAACATCAAGCTGGATGCCCTGTCTCGCCTCTATAACCCACGGTTACCATCCCAGAGCCCGAGACCATCCTTCCCACCTTGTGCCGGGCGACAGCACTCAGCTAGGGTATAGGGAAACAGGTCCGGGAGGCGCAGCGGTCCCATCCAAACCCTGGGTGGGGCGCCCAGATAACCGGACGTTTGTGCCTGACGCTGTCCACTCCACGGTCCTGGAGTGGGCCATTCCTCTAGGCTTGCTTGTCACCCGGGCTCTCGTCGGACCCTGGCTTCGTGCAACAACACCTTTGGTGGCCTACTATGGTTCCGGATGTTGTCGCATTTTTCGCCGCCTGCAGGGTCTGCGCACAGAATAAGACTCCTATGGTCGACTGGTTTTCCTAAGCCGCCCACTTTATTCCTCTCCCCAAAATACCCTCAGCCAAGGAGACGGCCCAGCTTATGGTGCAGCACAACTTTGGGATCCACGGACTCCCGGTGGATATGGTCTCTGACCGGGGTCCGCAGTTCTCATCCCGGTTCTGGAAGGCATTCTGCAGGCTCATTGGGTCGTCGGCCATCCAGGTCCTCCAGATCCCACCCCCAGTCCAACGGTCAGTCGGAGCGAGCCAACCAGGACTTAGAGAAGACTATTCACTGCCTAGTCTCTGCCAACCCTACCACCTGGAGTCAGCAACTGGTATGGGTTGAGTATGCTTGCAACACCCTTCCTTCTTCTGCCACGGGTCTCACCCTTTGATTGTTCCTTAGGATATCAGCCTCTGCTCTTCCCCGAGCAAGAGGAGGAAGTCAGCTATCCCTCTGCCCAGATTTTCATCCGCCGCTGTTGCTGTACCTGGAAGAGAGTCCGGGCCGCTCTGTTGAAGACCACTTCCAGGTATAGGCAACAAGAGGATCGCCACCGGACCCCTGCTCAATTCTATCGGCTCGGGCAGAGGGTATGGCTCTCCACCCAGGACCTGCCCCTCTGGGTGGAGTCCCATAAACTTCCCCCCATTTCATCGGCCCGTTCCCCAACTCTAGAGTCATTAGCCCCACTGCTGTTCATCTTTTGTTACCCCGTACCCTCCGTATTCACCCCACATTCCATGTGTCTAGGCTTAAGCCTGTGTCTCACAGCCCTTTGTCTTCTATTTCCAGGTCCACCCCTCCTCCCCATGTCAACGATGGCAATCCGGCATACATGGTGAGATGTTTCCTGAGTGTTCTACCATGGGGCAGGGGTTTCCAGTACCTGGTTGATTGGGAGGGTTATGGCCCGGAGGAGAGGTGCTGGGTCCCCGCTAGAGACATCCTGGACCCAGTCCTCATCACCGCCTTCCACTGCCGGCACCACGGTCAACCAGGTATGCGCCCAGGTAAGACGCCAGGTGGACTGTCACACCCTGATTTGTTTCACCTGTCCTTGATTATCTCCACCCCCCCCTCCAGGTGTTGCCCATCTTCCACATTATCCCCTGTGTATTTATACCTCTGTTCTCTGTTTGTCTGTTGCCAGTTAGTCTTGTTTGTCAAGTCAACCAGCGTTTTTCTGTCTCAGCTCCTGCTTTTCCAAGTCTCTATATTTCTCGCCCTCCTGGTTTTGAACTTTGCCTGTCCTGACTCTGAGCCCACATGCCTGACCACTCTGCCTGCCCCTGATCCTGAGCCTGCCTGCCGACGTGTACCTTTGCCCCACCTCTGGATTATTGACCTCTGCCTACCCTGAGCCTGCCTTCCGTCTGGTACCTTTGACCCACCTCTGGATTATTGACCTCTGCCTTTAATTGTTTTTTTTTATATTTCACCTTTATTTAACCAGGTGGGCCAGTTGAGAACAAGTTCTCATTTACAACCTGGCCAAGATAAAGCAAAGCAGTGCGACAAAAACAACAACACAGAGTTACACATGGGATAAACAAACGTACAGTCAATAACACAATAGAAAAATCGGAATACAGTGGGAGCAGATGATGTAAGGAGAAAAGGCAATAAATAGGCCAATAGTGGCAAATGATTTACAATTTAGCAATTTACATTGGAGTGATATATGTGCAGATGATAATGTGCAAGTAGAAATACTGGTGTGCTAAAGAGCAGAAAAACTAAAACAAATATGGGGATGAGGTAGGTCGTTGGTTGGATGGGCTGTGTACAGCTGCAGCGATCGGTAAGCTGCTCTGACAGCTGACACTTAAAGTTAGTGAGGGAGATATAAATCTCCAACTTCAGTGATTTTTTTTCAATTCGTTCCAGTCATTGGCAGCAGAGAACTGGAAGGAAAGGCGGCCAAAAGAGGTGTTGGCTTTGGGGATGACCAGTGAAATAGTGCTATGGGTGGGTGTTGCTATGGTAACCATTGCACTGAGATAAGGCGGAGCTATACCTAGCAAAAACTTATAGATGACCTGGAGCAAGTGGGTTTGGTGACGAATATGTAGCGAGGACCAGCCAACGAGAGCATACAGGTTGCAGTGGTGGGTGTATATGGGGCTTTGGTGACAAAACAGATGGCACTGTGATAAACTGCATCCAATTTGCTGAGTAGAGTGTTGGAGGCTATTTTGTAAATTACATCGCCGAAGTCAAGGATCGGTAGGATAGTCAGTTTTACGAGGGTATGTTTAGCAGCATGAGTGAAGGATGCTTTGTTGCGGGTGTGGGCAGCGATCGGTTGAAGAGCATGCATTTCGTTTTACTAGCATTTAAGACCAATTGGAGGCCACGGAAGGCGTGTTGTATGGAATTGAAGCTCGTTTGCAGGTTTATTAAAACTTCTTAAGGATATTCGTCCCGCTAGCGGGACAACTTCCGGTGAAACTGGAGGGGACGCAATTCAAATAAATAATCATAAAAAATCTGAATATGAAACATTTAGGAACAATCAAGTCATTTATATCGGTTAAAAGCTTAAATTATTGTTCATCTAACTGCACTGTCAGATTTACAATAGGCTTTACAGCGAAACCATGCCATGCGATTGTTTGAGGACGGCGCCCCACATCAATATATTTTTCACCGGCACAGGTTTCATAAATTCACAAATAGCGATTAAATATTCACTTCTTACGGAAATAAGTATTTTCAATAGGAAACCGATATTAGCAGGTGCATCTTGTCTTCATCCCGTGTCCAAACACAAATTTTCAAGACTGTGTCCTTGTAGTAAAACTCATAATTCTTACTGGTTTTGGAAGTTAGAAGCCTGAAACCTTGAACCTAGACTGCTGACATCCTGTGGAAGCCATATGAATTGCATCCTGTGAGCTAAAATTCATTATGCCCCTATACTTTCCATTGTAAGAGCATGGGCTCACAAAGAAAAAATTGTGGTTGGTTTTTCTTTGGATTTTCTCCTACCATATCTATTGTGTTATAGTCTCCTACATTAGTTTAACATTTCTACAAACTTTAACATGTTTTATTCCAATGGTACCAATTATATGCATATCCTGGCTTCACGGCCTGAGCAACAGGCAGTTTACTTTGGGCATGTCAGTCAGATGGACATTGAGGAAAAAAAGACCCTAGCCCTAAGAACTTGTTTAATAGGGGTGATTTTTTCCCCACAAATAGACAGGTATTTTCATCAAGGATAAGTTGTTTACAGAGTCCACAAACAGGAGGTGGAGTTCCAGAACTCAGAGGTGTCATAACGTCGCTATCATTAAATATGAAGACTGTTGTATTATCAAATCAATTCTCTACGTGTAATGATTCCTTATGTGATTAAACTAATCATGTAAACTTTAATTAACTAGGAAGTCGGGGCACAACAGGAAAATGTTTAAAGAGTCTCTATTTCCTGAATTAACTCTACAGTTAATATCATATGTTATCGATTACAGTCTTCTATTAATGTATTATTACCTCATCAGTCTTATTCCTGAATGTCACAAACCCTTGGATATCTGCAGGAACCCTAACATAAATCGTGAATCAGCAATATACAAATTGGCTTAATTATTTATTTACTAACTAATCAATCACAGAATTTCATAAACACACACGCAGTAGGTCATACATTGGTTACTAACATGACACAAAGAAAAGTCGCTAGTGGATGAAACCGATATGACGGCTTGGTAGAGCAAGGAAAGGGGTGGGGACAGCTCAAGAGCGCGAAACTCAGAGTGGACCCACGGACATACAGTTGACTACACTCGTGGAAAAGCTAATACTTTGAACATGCACAGCCGATCATTCGAAAATAAATTTCAATTTGCATATTTCCGAGTGTATGCCTTTGTTGTCTCTCTCTGTGGTCGCTGGTCCATCTGCTGGATATATTGTCGACAGAAAGTTTCTGATTTGTCCACCAGAGATCAAAGTGTTTCCTAGTTGTAGCTTGTTATAATGGTTATGTCAGAGTACCTTTCGGTCGTTCGAACAGATGCGTTTACCAGACTTAACTTCTTCGGGCTAGGGGGCAGTATTCGGAAGTTTGGATGAATGAGGTGCCTAAAGTAAACTGCCTGTTAATCAGGCCCAGAAGCTAGGATATGCATATAATTGGTAATTGGTAATTGGATAGAAAACACCCTAAAGTTTCCAAAACTGTTAAACTAATGTCTGTGAATATAACAGAACTGATATGGCAGGCGAAAACCCGAGGACAATCCATCCAGATTTTTTTTTTTATTCTGCTCACCCTTGATTACAATGGCTGTCAATGGGAATATATAAAGAAGCCCTCCCAGATTGCAGTTCCTAGATGTCAACAGTCTTTAGAAAGAGCTTCAGGCTTGATTTTTGAAAAATGAGCTAGAATTTGTAGTTTTAGTAAGTGGCTCCCATTTTGGCTGTAGTGTTTGTAGCCCTTTCCGGTGAGTGTGCATACTTCGTTATTTATCTCCGGTAATGGTCGCCGATATTCTCTGTATTAAATTGTATCATTTATTTACATATTAGGGTATATGAGGATTGATTAGGAACATTGTTTGATATGTTTGGAAGAAGTTTATTGGTAACTTACGGGATTCATTTGTATGCATTTTGAACGAGGGAAACCGGTGGATTACTGAGTCTAGCGCGCCAATGAAACAGACTTTTTTGGGATATAAAGGACTTTATCGAACAAAAGGACCATTTGTTATGTAGCTGGGACCCTTGTGATTGCACCCAGATGAAGATCTTCAAAGGTAAGTGATTTATTTTATCGCTATTTCTGTCTTTCGTGAGTCCTCTGCTTGGTTGGAAAATGTATGTAATGCTTTTGTGTGCTGGCGCTGTCCTCAGATAATCGCATGGTAAAGCCTTTTTGAAATCTGACAACGCGGCTGGATAAACAAAAAGTTAAGCTTTTAAATGATGTATGACACTTGTATTTTCATGAATGTTTAATATTACAATTTCTGTAATTTGAATTATGCGCTCTGTAATTTCACCGGATGTTGTCGAGGTGAGACGCTAGCATCCCAGTAATCCGTAAGAATTTGCTGCAGACTGAATAATTGGTCTTTTAGTTTGTAGATTTCTTATCCATTTCAGCATGGGGATGATAGTTTAAAACCATTTTGCAACATCTGGCTTACGGCTTAGTCTGCTAAGGGGACCCGTCCCTTCATTATCTTGACTAAATGTACATTTTGTCACAAGTCCTTTTATTAACTCTGTGGAAAGGGGCGTTCCATGACGTTTGAGTATAATGTCTGTGCTTTTGAGGTGTCAAAGCCCGTTATCTCAACAATGGCAGGAGAATCAAACAGGCTACCCCAACCAAATGCAGAGGGCTTTGAAGCTGCATCCCGCTGTTCAGAGGTAATTAAAATACAGTACCCTCTGTATGTAAAACATTACAAGGCAAGAGTACAAAATGAAGCTTCTTATCAAGAGACACTTTTACCTGACTGTTATAAAAATGGGAACACAAGCAACTTAATCTTCCACACAGACCATCCCCTGGCATGGCACAGTGCTATATTAACACACTACCCCCATGTTAAGGGGGGTGGGGGGGGTGGGGGGTATTAGCGATGGGTGGAAACTCAGGATATTAGACAATGAGGACTCTGAGTCAGCTAATATAAATCTCTAAAAGTCTGAACAGTATTCGTACAGGGCAACCCCAAACAGTTTCAGCTGGACCTAATCAAAGAATTATCTCAGAGGGAGAAGCTCTCCATTGAGAAAGATACCCCCACCCCGAGCGGGTCAAACCAGACTTCTTCATTATATAACCCAACAGAGGAGCAACCCCAATCGGAAAGTCATCCTCCCAGCACAGAGTACTAATTCCTCATTGAAATTAAGGATAAATTCACCCAGCTGGAGGTAAGGCAGGTGGATACACTCCAGTCAGCACAGACCCAGACAACAGTCCAACACAACAACACCTGGAGAGCTGGAGGTGTAGAGAGATATATCTGCAAAGAGATTGTGATACCTCACATCTCAAAATTGGCTTACTTAATGTTAGATCCCTCACTTCCAAGGCAGTTATAGTCAATGAACTAATCACTGATCATAATCTTGATGTGATTGGCCTGACTGAAACATGGCTTAAGCCTGATGAATTTACTGTGTTAAATGAGGCCTCACCCCCTGGTTACACTAGTGACCATACCCCCCGTGCATCCGGTAAAGGCCGAGGTGTTGCTAACATTTATGATAGCAAATTTCAATTTACAAAAAAAAAAACAATGACGTTTTCGTCTTTTGAGCTTCTAGTCATGAAATCTATGCAGCCTACTCAATCACTTTTTATAGCTACTGTTTACAGGCCTCCTGGGCCATATGCAGTGTTCCTCACTGAGTTCCCTGAATTCCTATCGGATCTTGTAGTCATAGCAGATAATATTCTAATTTTTGGTGACTTTAACATTAACATGGAAAAGTCCACAGACCCACTCCAAAAGGCTTTCGGAGCCATCATCGACTCAGTGGGTTTTGGCCAACATGTCTCTGGACTTACTCACTGCCACAGTCATACTCTGGACCTAGTTTTGTCCCATGGAATAAATGTTGTGGATCTTAATGTTTTTCCTCATAATCCTGGATTATCGGACCACCATTTTATTGCGTTTGCAATTGCAACAAATAATCTGCTCAGACCCCAACCAAGGAGCATTAAAAGTCGTGCTATAAATTCTCAGACAACCCAAGGATTCCTTGATGCCCTTCCAGACTCCCTCTGCCTACCCAAGGACGTCAGAGGGCAAAAATCAGTTAACCTGTTAGGGCTAGGGGGCAGTATTTACACGGTCGGATAAAAACGTACCCGATTTAATCTGGTTATTACTACTGCCCAGAAACTAGAATATGCATATAATTATTGGCTTTGGATAGAAAACACCCTAAAGTTTCTAAAACTGTTTGAATGGTGTATGTGAGTATAACAGAACTCATATGGCAGGCAAAAACCTGAGAAGATTCCTTACAGGAAGTGGCCTGTCTGACAAGTTCTTGTTCTTCTTGACTCTCTTTATTGAAAACTGAGGATCTTTGCTGTAACGTGACACTTCCTACGGCTCCCATAGGCTCTCAGAACCCGGGAAAAAGCTGAATGATTTAATTCCAGCCCCTGGCTGAAAAACATTAGCGCCTTTGGTAAGTGGTCTATCACAGGACAATCAGACTGAGGCGCGTGCACGAGGCGACACCATGTTTTTATTTTCTCTCTCTTTGAACGTAAACACGCTTTCCCGGTCGGAATATTATAGCTTTTTTACGAGAAAAATGGCATAAAAATTGATTTTAAACAGCGGTTGACATGCTTCAAAGTACGGTAATGGAATATTTAGAAAAAAAAATTCACGAAACGCGTCGTGCGCGTCACCCTTCTTTACACTTCGGATAGTGTCTTGAACGCACGAACAAAACAGAGGATATTTGAACATAACTATGGATTATTTTGAACCAAACCAACATTTGTTATTGAAGTAGAAGTACTGGGACTAGATTCTGACGAAGAACAGCAAAGGGAATAACATTTTTCTTATAGTAAATCTAACTTTGGTGAGGGCTAAACTTGGTGGGTGTCTAAATAGCTAGCCCTGTGATGCCGGGCTATCTACTTAGAATATTGCAAAATATGCTTTCACCGAAAAGCTATTTTAAAATCGGACATAGCGAGTGCATAGGGGAGTTCTGTATCTATAATTCTTAAAATAATTGTTATGTTTTTTGTGAACGTTTATCGTGAGTAATTTAGTAAATTCACCGGAAGTTTGCGGGGGGTATGCTAGTTCTGAACGTCACATGCTAATGTAAAAAGCTGGTTTTTGATATAAATATGAACTTGATTGAACAAAACATGCATGTATTGTAGAACATAATGTCCTAGGTGTGTCATCTGATGAAGATCATCAAAGGTTAGTGCTGCATTTAGCTGTGGTTTGGGTTTATGTGACATTATATGCTAGCTTGAAAAATGGGTGTCTGATTATTTCTGGCTGGGTACTCTGCTGACATAATCTAATGTTTTGCTTTCGTTGTAAAGCCTTTTTGAAATCGGACAGTGTGGTTAGATTAACCTGTTGGGTCTAGGGGGCAGCATATGCACGTCTGGATAAAAAAAATGTACCCGATTTAATCTGGTTACTAATCCTACCCAGTAACTAGAATATGCATATACTTATTATATATGGATAGAAAACACTCTAAAGTTTCCAAAACTGTTTGAATGGTGTCTGTGAGTATAACAGAACTCATTTGGCAGGCAAAACCCTGAGACATTTTCTGACAGGAAGTGGATACCTGATGTGTTGTATTGACTTTAAACCTATCCCATTGAAAAACACAGGGGTTTAGGAATATTTTGGCACTTCCTATTGCTTCCACTAGATGTCACCAGCCTTTACAAAGTGTTTTGAGTCTTCTGGAGGGAGATCTGACCGAACAAGAGCCATGGAACGATGATGTCCCATTAGACACCTGGCGCGCGAGTTCATGTTGGGTACCCTCGTTCCAATACGTTATAAAAGAGTATGCATTCGTCCACCTTGAATATTATTCATGTTCTGGTTAAAAAAGGCCCTAATGATTTATGCTATACAACGTTTGACATGTTTGAACGAACGGAAATATATTTCTTCCCCTCGTTCATGACGAGAAGTCCGGCTGGCTTACATCATGTGCTAACGAGACTGAGATTTTTGGACATAAATGATGAGCTTTTTTGAACAAAACTACATTCGTTATGGACCTGTGATACCTGGAAGTGACATCTGATGAAGAGAATCAAAGGTAATGGATTATTTACATAGTATTTTCGATTTTAGATCTCCCCAACATGACGTCTAGTCTGTATCGCAACGCGTATTTTTCTGGGCGCAGTGCTCAGATTATTGCAAAGTGTGATTTCCCAGTAAGGTTATTTTTTAAATCTGGCAAGTTGATTGCGTTCAAGAGATGTAAATCTATAATTCTTTAAATGACAATATAATATTTTACCAATGTTTTCTAATTTTAATTATTTAATTTGTTACGCTGACTTGACTGCCGGTTATTGGAGGGAAACGATTTCCTCAACATCAATGCCATAGTAAAACGCTGTTTTTGGATATAAATATGAACTTGATAGAACTAAAAATGCATGCATTGTCTAACATAATGTCCTAGGAGTGTCATCTGATGGAGATTGTAAAAGGTTAGTGCATCATTTTAGCTGGTTTTATGGTTTTGGTGACCCTGTCTTTGACTTGACAAAACATTACACACAACTCTTGTAAATGTACTGTCCTAACATACTCTAAATTTATGCTTTCGCCGTAAAACCTTTTTGAAATCGTAAAACGTGGTTAGATTAAGGAGATGTTTATCTTTCAAATGGTGTAAAATAGTTGTATTTTTGAAAAATTTGAATTTTGACATTTATTTGGATTCAAATTTGCCGCTCTTGAAATGCACCTGCTGTTGATGGAGTGCACCACGGGTGGCACGCTAGCGTCCCACCTAGCCCCAAGAGGTTAACGAGAGTCTTGTCTTTAAAATGGTGTAAAATAGTCATATGTTTGAAAAATTGAAGTAATAGCATTTCTAAGGTATTTGAATAACGAGCCACAGGATTCCACTGGCTGTTACGTAGGTGGGACGATTTCGTCCCACCGACCCTAGCGAGGTTAACCACCTAACCGAGGAACTAAATTTAACCTTGCGCAATACCCTAGATGCAGTTGCACCCCTAAAAACTAAAAACATCTGTCAAAAGAAACTAGCTCCCTGGTATACAGAAAATTCACGAGCTCTGAAGCAAGCTTCAAGAAAATTGGAACAGAAATGGCGCCACACCAAACTGGAAGTCTTCCGACTAGCTTGGAAAGACAGTACCGTGCAGTATCGAAGAGCCCTCACTGCTGCTCGATCATCCTATTTTTCCAACTTAATAGAAGAAAATAAGAACAATCCAAAATTTATTTTTGATACTGTCGCAAAGCTAACTAAAAAGCAGATTTCGCAAATGGAGGATGGCTTTCACTTCAGCAGAAATACATTTATGAACTTCTTTGAGGAAAAGATCATGATCATTAGAAAGCAAATGACGGACTCCTCTTTAAATCTGCGTATTCCTCCAAAGCTCCATTGTCCTGAGTCTGCACAACTCTGCCAGGAGCTAGGATCAAGGGAGATACTAAAGTGTTTTAGTACTATATCTCTTGACACAATGATGAAAATAATCATGGCCTCTAAACCCTCAAGCTGCATACTGGACCCTATTCCAACTAAACTACTGAAAGAGCTGCTTCCTGTGCTCGGCCCTCCTATTTTGAACATAATAAACGGCTCTCTATCCACCGGATGTGTACCAAGCTCAACAAAAGTGGCAGTAATAAAGCCTCTCTTGAAAAAGCCGAATCTTGACCCAGAAATTATAAAAGACTATCGGCCTATATCGAATCTTCCATTCCTCTCAAAAACTTTAGAAAAAGCTGTCGCGCAGCAACTCACTGCCTTCCTGAAGACAAACAATGTATACGAAACGCTTCAGTCTGGTTTTAGACCCCATCATAGCACTGAGACTGCACTTGTGAAGGTGGTAAATGACCTTTTAATGACGTCAGACCGAGGCTCTGCATCTGTCCTCGTGCTCCTAGATCTTAGTGCTGCTTTTGATACCATCGACCACCACATTCTTTTGGAGAGATTGGAAACCCAAATTGGTCTACATGGACAAGTTCTGGCCTGGTTTAGATCTTATCTGTCGGAAAGATATCAGTTTGTCTCTGTGAATGGTTTGTCCTCTGACAAATCAATTGTAAATTTCGGTGTTCCTCAAGGTTCCGTTTTAGGACCACTATTGTTTTCACTATATATTTTACCTCTTGGGGATGTCATTCGAAAACATAATGTTACATTTCACTGCTATGCGGACGACACACAGCTGTACATTTCAATGAAACATGGTGAAGCCCCAAAACTGCCCTCGCTAGAAGCCTGTGTTTCAGACATAAAGAAGTGGATGGCTGCAAACTTTCTACTTTTAACCTCTATGGGCTAGGTGGGACGCTAGCGTGCCACCCGTGGTGCACTCCATCAACAGCAGGTGCATTTCAAGAGCGGCAAATTTGAATCCAAATAAATGTCAAAATTCAAATTTTTCAAACATACAACTATTTTACACCCTTTGAAAGATAAACATCTCCTTAATCTAACCACGTTTTACGATTTCAAAAAGGTTTTACGGCGAAAGCATAAATTTAGAGTATGTTAGGACAGTACATTTACAAGAGTTGTGTGTAATGTTTTGTCAATTCAAAGACCGGGTCACCAAAACCATAAAACCAGCTAAAATGATGCACTAACCTTTTACAATCTCCATCAGATGACACTCCTAGGACATTATGTTAGACAATGCATGCATTTTTAGTTCTATCAAGTTCATATTTATATCCAAAAACAGCGTTTTACTATGGCATTGATGTTGAGGAAATCGTTTCCCTCCAATAACCGGCAGTCAAGTCAGCGTAACAAATTAAATAATTAAAATTAGAAAACATTGGTAAAATATTATATTGTCATTTAAAGAATTATAGATTTACATCTCTTGAACGCAATCAACTTGCCAGATTTAAAAATAACCTTACTGGGAAATCACACTTTGCAATAATCTGAGCACTGCGCCCAGAAAAATACGCGTTGCGATACAGACTAGACGTCATGTTGGGGAGATCTAAAATCGAAAATACTATGTAAATAATCCATTACCTTTGATTCTCTTCATCAGATGTCACTTCCAGGTATCACAGGTCCATAACGAATGTAGTTTTGTTCAAAAAAGCTCATCATTTATGTCCAAAAATCTCCGTCTTGTTAGCACATGATCTAAGCCAGCCGGACTTCTCGTCATGAACGAGGGGAAAAAATATATTTACGTTCGTTCAAACATGTCAAACGTTGTATAGCATAAATCATTAGGGCCTTTTTTAACCAGAACATGAATAATATTCAAGGTGGACGAATGCATACTCTTTCATAACGTATTGGAACGAGGGTACCCAACATGAACTCGCGCGCCAGGTGTCTAATGGGACATCATCGTTCCATGGCTCTTGTTCGGTCAGATCTCCCTCCAGAAGACTCAAAACACTTTGTAAAGGCTGGTGACATCTAGTGGAAGCAATAGGAAGTGCCAAAATATTCCTCAGCCCCTGTGTTTTTCAATGGGATAGGTTTAAAGTCAATACAACACATCAGGTATCCACTTCCTGTCAGAAAATGTCTCAGGGTTTTGCCTGCCAAATGAGTTCTGTTATACTCACAGACACCATTCAAACAGTTTTAGAAACTTTAGAGTGTTTTCTATCCATATATAACAAGTATATGCATATTCTAGTTACTGGGTAGGATTAGTAACCAGATTAAATCGGGTACATTTTTTTTATCCAGACGTGCAAATGCTGCCCCCTAGCCCTAACAGGTTAAACTCGGTCAAAACAGAGATGCTTGTTCTAGGTCCCAAGAAACAAAGAGATCTTCTGTTGAATCTGACAATTAATCTGGATGGTTGTACAGTCGTCTCAAATAAAACTGTGAAGGACCTCGGCGTTACTCTGGACCCTGATCTCTCTTTTGAAGAACATATCAAGACTGTTTCAAGGACAGCTTTTTTCCATCTACGTAACATTGCAAAAATCAGAAACTTTCTGTCCAAAAATGGTGCAGAAAAATGTATCCATGCTTTTGTTACTTCTAGGCTGGACTACTGCAATGCTCTACTTTCCGGCTACCCGGATAAAGCACTATACAAACTTCAGTTAGTGCTAAATACGGCTGCTAGAATCCTGACTGGAACCAAAAAATTTGATCATATTACTCCAGTGCTAGCCTCCCTACACTGGCTTCCTGTTAAGGCAAGGGCTGATTTCAAGGTTTTACTGCTAACCTACAAAGCATTACATGGGCTTGCTCCTACCTATCTTTCCGATTTGGTCCTGCCGTACATACCTACACGTACGCTACAGTCACAAGACGCAGGCCTCCTAATTGTCCCTAGAATTTCTAAGCAAGCGGCTGGAGGTAGGGCTTTCTCCTATAGAGCTCCATTTTTATGGAATGGTCTGCCTACCCATGTGAGAGACGCAGACTCAGTCTCAACCTTTAAGTCTTTACTGAAGACTTATCTATTCAGTAGGTCCTATGATTAAGTATAGTCTGGCCCAGGAGTGTGAAGGTGAATGGAAAGGCTGGAGCAACGAACCGCCCTTGCTGTCTCTGCCTTGCCGGTTCCTCTCTCTCCACTGGGATTCTCTGCCTCTAACCCTATTACAGGGGCTGAGTCACTGGCTTACTGGTGTTCTTCCATGCCGTCCATGGGAGGGGTGCGTCACTTGAGTGGGTTGAGTCACTGACGTGGTCTTCCTGTCTGGGTTGGCGCCCCCCCCTTGGGTTGTGCCGTGGCGGAGATCTTTGTGGGCTATACTCGGCCTTGTCTTAGGACGGTAAGTTGGTGGTTGGAGACATCCCTCTAGTGGTGTGGGGGCTGTGCTTTGGCAAAGTGGGTGTGGTTATATCCTGCCTGTTTGGCCCTGTCCGGGGGTATCATCGGATGGGGCCACAGTGTCTTCTGATCCCTCCTGTCTCAGCCTTCAGTATTTATGCTGCAGTAGTTTATGTGTCGGGGGGCTAGGGTCAGTCTGTTACATCTGGAGTATTTCTCTTGTCTTATCCGGTGTCCTGTGTGAATTTAAATATGCTCTCTCTAATTCTCTCTTTCTCTCTTTCTTTCTCTCGGAGGACCTGAGCCCTAGGACCATGCCTCAGGACTACCTGGCATGATGACTCCTTGCTGTCCCCAGTCCACCTGGCCATGCTGCCGCTCCAGTTTCAACTGTTCTGCCTGCGGCTATGGAACCCTGACCTGTTCACCGGACGTGCTTGCTGCACCCTCGACAACTACTATGATTATTATTATTTGACCATGCTGGTCATTTATGAACATTTTAACATCTTGACCATGTTCTGTTATAATATCCACCCGGCACAGCCAGAAGAGGACTGGCCACCCCTCATAACCTGGTTCCTCTCTAGGTTTCTTCCTAGGTTTTTGGCCTTTCTAGGGAGTTTTTCCTAGCCACCGTGCTTCTTTCACATGCATTGCTTGCTGTTTGGGGTTTTAGGCTGGGTTTCTGTACAGCACTTTGAGATATCAGCTGATGTACGAAGGGCTATATAAATACATTTGATTTGATTTGATTTGCACTCTGGACTGTAGTGAGACAACATAAACAGGAGAATGAGCAGCAGAACAGAGCACTGGAGGAGAGGGTGAGGGGGAGACACCACAGCAGAACAGTCCACCCCAGACACTGACCATAGCGTCGAAATCACAGTGGGACAGACAAATGAAGAACCCCAAGCCAAGGGGATTTCACCCTCTCTGAGTACCCCCCCTGTCAGCCCTCCTGACAGGAAAGGATGGCCACAGCACTCAAGGGAAAAATCAAAAAAGCTTATTTTACTTTCCCCAATGAACAAGTGGTTATCTCCACCCTGCTACCACGAAAAGACTCCACCCTGCTACCATACAGCCTATAAACGCAAGTATTTCCCATGACTGTGCCTCAAAACCAAATGTTTACTTGGCCCACCACTCCACCCTGGACTTGAACAGCCTTTACGACCAGGTCCACCTATACAAGGCAGCAGTGCTCATCTTTGCCCGGAACCTAAAGGACATCACTCTCAAACGCAGCCCCATCACTTCACACAGGAGCAACAGATCAATAGACACCCCGCCCAGACCAGTGAGACATTATCCCAGACCTGCAGGACCCCCCCCCCCCCCCCCCCGGACATACACGTAGAGGACTCACGCCGAGAGGACCTACATCCAGACCACAACACAACTAGCCACATCCACACCCCAACCAGTCAACACCCCCCCAAGTCAACCATACCCACACCCCATTTAGGCCCCCATAGATCAGACCTATGCCTCTCCTGCCCACCCCATGCCCCCCACTCCCGCAAAGAGGGCCTCAACATGGAAGTCACACATACCCCCAGGCCGGGAGCAGGCAATCAGGCCCACCCCCACTCTTACACTAGCCCAAGCCAATGTAATGTACCAGGGGATGTCCTGGTTGGTGTTTGCCGTTGCGGTCCCCCTCTGGTGGTTTACCCTGGTAGGCCTTCTGCAAATAGAGCAGGCCGCCACAAGGATGGGCAGCGGATGTCCGGATTGGGATCACCGTTCCGAACCTGTCGTCTGGTCGTCCAGGCTGGTGGATCTAGGCAATAACTTAGGCAGATGTTAACAATGCACACACTCACGAAATACTTAATTACATTTCTTCCCAAAAGAGCGGCATTGTAGCACTAAGTGATGGTTGTATGGGGAACTTGTTTATGGCTCTCACTTCCTAAGTGTCACAGGAAATGAAACGAAAAGGAATGAAAGCATAAACAAAAGATATTCAAAATATTGTTATCACACGTTAATCATCTATTTGGACTGTATTCTGTATACATCCAAGGTCTTGGCAAAATAACCTATCATGGCATTGTCTAATGTCATATCTCGGCATTCCTAATAAACGGTGTGTTGCTTAGGGCACTATCCTAAGTTGATAAAAACGTTATAATTCTACAGCTGTAAGGCAACAGTTTTGGGCAGTCTACAGGGATGACCTATGGACGTCTGTGGAGAAACTGGTGAGTGCTGTAGCTGTAGAGTCAAAGGCCTCAGTGTAAATGTTCAACTTTAGTAAGGCTGGTGCACATACCAAGTGCACATACCAAGGGAAAGAAACCAAGAATCTGGGTTGGCTGCAACCTGTTCAGAGTGAGTCTGACGTCATCAGATAATTTCAAGGTCACTGCCTGGAGGTCAGTAAGAATTGATGTCGACCTCAAGGCATCAAGGGGATCTGTAGTAGTTTTACTATACGTCAATGTGTCTTACACCATTGTAGTGGTGATAGGCATGAAGGAGTCTTTTTCATAGCTATGTTATCCACGCAGGAGCTAACCTCATGACGGAAGAACTCTCTAAGCACTGAACCAGTCGTATGCGGTGTGATCATGGTTCATGACTTCTAATAACTTTCCTCCTGAATGGAGGGTTATTTTTAATAGTGGCATGTGTGTTAACCATCAGAAGAGTGTTCTGGAGATTCCCTTACACTTGTTGCAATTTGAGGGACTACTAACTCCTCTATCAATAGCAATTTTACTTCTGAGGTCTCTAAACCTCTTACTGATTGTTTCTGGACTGACTGTGCTGGCATTGGTACTGGTACTCAAGTTGACCAGTTATCCTACCGATATATTCTGAAATGTTATCCTACCGGAAGACATGATTAGAGCATTGTAGTTGAAACTACACATGGCAAGGCATGATTATCTTTGACATTTGTTTTTGAGGTGGAACGTCCACTGAACTTCTTTTAAGACCAGTGTGGTATACCTCAGTAATATCTTAGATGTGTTCTAAGGTTATCCCCGTCGAGGGGCCTGTCCGATCCTCTCTTCTCATAGGAGAGTTTACAACTAGATTTGTTTTCTGCTCTGGCGGCCTCGTACAGTGTTATATGTAGTCTCAACCGATCATGAGTCTGGGGTACTGTTCCCCCCCTTTGTGTCTCAGGACACAATCCGAGGCACAAACGAAAAGGTCGGACCCTAAAGTATGTACAAGTTGTCAGCGGCCGCGTTATGAGAATGGCTGTAACCTTCCAACCAAATCTCCTGGTGTTTGTGCTTCAAAACACTCAGTGGCTGTCGAGGCCTGTCAGTCACCACAGCGTCCGCATGTGGTAACCTCTTCAGTACCTGCAAACTGAGACAAGGATGTCTGTCTGTGATATCACAAAGTGTTTCACAAGTGGGAGTCATCAGGTCAGTTGCTGGACTGACGCCATTAGTGTCATTGTAATGGGTGACAGTCCCCCACAAAGTGGAAGATAAATAATCGGAAGCAGAGTACACTCTACACGTCAATGTATTATTTCTGAGAAGGCTGCAGTGCTTGAGGAAGTGTCTGAAGGGCAAGAGAAGTTCATCTCAGCTACAGTATTGCACGACTTCAAGCAGGAAGGAAGTTGCTCATTCACAGAGACTGCTGGCTTGAAATCATGAAAAGAATAGTAAATCAGGTTTTCTGATGGAATGTGTCGAAATATCTTAATATCTCCTTGGTTCGGATTCTGCACCAAGAGGTTACAAAACATATTTTTCCCAAGGGGTGCTGTTGACAGATATCCCTCATGAATGACTACGTTGCAGCTAGCGTTAGGGGAAGACAGTGTAGTCAGTGGAGAAGGCACTGTGGCCTGTGACCATACATGGTTGGTTTTCCAATCCATCAGTGGGAGTAACCGATCCATCAAGTTTGCTCCGAGTAGCAGGGGTTCTGATTCGAGGCTGGTAACATACACAGGGTGAACAATCGATGTCCTGGAAGTGTAGATTAAGAATGAATCTCAATGTGAGAGGCGAGGTAGTCTGAGTGAAACCTCAAAGTGTAGTGTCGCATCGTTCCACTTTTATGCAACTTTTAGTTGGCTTCAAAGCACTTTTGAGATCATTGAACAATGTTTGAGAGATGAGCGATATCGTCACAACCGACTCAATTAGCGCATGACAAGTTAAGCAGTCCTCCAGGACTGTTTCCAGGTATGGCTGTTTAGAGTTGCGTTTAATTGACATATTCCCCACAAAGTGGAGTGGTCATTCGTAACGACGTGATGTGCCATTTCTGTTCAAGGTGAAAGCAGATCGACTTGTCGGAATATGAGTTGGCTTGGTTTTAGCGAAGCTTTTTACCTTTTTCTTCGCAAACTTTGTATCAGTCTATAGACAAAGCCTGTGGGCTTGTTCCTTGATCAAGCAGGCCCTGGACAGGGTCTCGAGTGAGAGCGGGAGAAATTAGATTTTTTATGTCCTTGCTAAGGGTGTTAATTCCTGCGGAGCTGGAATCCGGCAATTCCCCGTCTAGTCACTGTGACTTATCTTTTTCCCTTTTCTAAAATGTTCTCGCTTTAGTTCTTCACGTAGTGGAACTTCTAGAGAACATTGATCTAGATTTCAATCGTCCTTTAACCCTTTGTTACCCTTGTGCTCTGACACTTTGTGTGGGTTGGGTGCGGGAACGTAGTGATCAGGTCGAATGTAGCGATAGTCCTTTCGATGGCGACACACTTTACAGTTATTTCGACAGCAGTGGTTATTGGAGTCTTGGTTTTGTGGTAGACACCGTTGTTGTGTGTCATCTCTCAATGCTCCAATAACTGATAATGCACCCTCTAACAGGAATGAGTGCTCCTGGTCAAACTTCAAAACCGAGATGCCTCAAAGCTGTGCTTGCAAGCTCTCTGAGTTGTAAGATCGGCAACCCAACATGGGCTCGTAGGGCCCAAGTAGGTAATGACGGTGGGACACATGTTCGACAGAAACATTTGTTTGAATGGTTACAGCTCTTCCATTCCTGTTTCAGTGAGTAGGCCAAGGTAAGCTGAACGAAGCCTATGATAGTGCGTGTTCATTCCGAGCTAGTTTGACAGTGTTAGCCAGTGAGCTATCGTGTTTGCGAGTCGCAGAACCATTGAATTCTAATTTCAAAGCTGTGGCAAGTTTAGCGAAGTCATTTACCACGTTTTGCTGTTGTAGACGGATGAACCTCGTCACCTGACTATTTGACGTTCGATTCAACAAGTAAAGCCTGTCAGAACCCTTAAGGTTCTGTAATCCATGCTGAAGAAAGTTAACATGAAGCTGACTTTAAGTCAGGCAAGGAGGAACACATCGTTCAAGCTGCCCTGTGCACTGTAACCGAGATTGGGATGACACCTCTTGGTCCCCCGAGGGCTATGCCATGAGCATGAAGTGTGTTTTTGAGAGACAAGCACTGGTCAGAAACACAGGCAGCTGCAGTGCCAGGTCCTATGGTCATCCATGTGTGAGGTTTACACCACGCTACACTGGGAATTACCCTGTGTGTGTGGGTAAAGAGAGTGGGGGATAATGTCCTTAACCTGTTAGGGCTAGGGAGCAGTATTGACACGGCCGGATAAAAAACGTACCCGATTTAATCTGGTTACTACTCCTGCCCAGTAACTAGAATATGCATATAATTATTGGCTTTGGATAGAAAACACCCGAAAGTTTCTAAAACTGTTTGAATGGTGTCTGTGAGAATAACAGAACTCATATGGCAGGGAAAAACCTGAGAAGATTCCAAACAGGAAGAGCCCTCTCTGACAAGTTGTTGTTCATCTTGGCTCTTTTTATTGAAGACTGAGGATCTTTGCCGTAACATGACATTTCCTACGGCTCCCATAGTCTCTCAGAACCCGGGAAAAAGCTGAATGATATCGAGGCAGCCTCTGGCTGAAACACATTATCGCGTTTGGATAGTGGCTGGTCAGAGTACTCTGAGACTCACGCTCGTGCACGAGGGCACGAGATGTATTTATTTTCTCTCTCTTTGTACGTATACAGGCTTTCCCGGTCGGAATAGTATCGCTTTTTTACGAGAAAAATGGCATAAAAATTGATTTTAAACAGCGGTTGACATGCTTCGAAGTACGGTAATGGAATATTTAGAATTTTTTGGTCACGAAATGCGCCATGCTCGCCACCCTTATTTACCCTTTCGGATAGTGTCTTGAACGCACGAACAAAACGCCGCTGTTAGGATATAACAATGGATTATTTGGGACCAAACCAACATTTGTTATTGAAGTAGCAGTCCTGGGAGTGCATTCTGACGAAGAACACCAAAGGTAATCAAACTTTTCTAATAGTAAATCGGAGTTTGGTGAAGGCTAAACTTGCTGGGTGTCTAAATAGCTAGCCCTGTGATGCCGGGCTATCTACTGAGAATATTGCAAAATGTGCTTTCACCGAAAAGCTATTTTAAAATCGGACATATCGAGTGCATAGAGGAGTTCTGTATCTATAATTCTTAAAATAATTGTTATGTTTTTTTGTGAACGTTTATCGTGAGTAATTTAGTAAATTCACCGGAAGTTCTGGTTATGCTAGTTCTGAACGTCACATGCTAATGTAAAAAGCTGGTTTTTGATATAAATATGAACTTGATTGAACAAAACATGCATGTATTGTATAACATAATGTCCTAGGAGTGTCATCTGATGAAGATCATCAAAGGTTAGTGATGCATTTAGCTGTGGTTTGGGTTTATGTGACATATATGCTTGCTTGGAAAATGGCTGTGTGATTATTTGTGTCTATGTACTCTCCTAACATAATCTAATGTTTTGCTTTCGTTGTAAAGCCTTTTTGAAATCGGACAACATGGTTCGATTCAGGAGAAGTGTATCTATAAAATGGTGTAAAATAGTCCTATGTTTGAGAACTTTGAATTATGACATTTTGTGGTTTTAAATTTGGCGCTCTGATTTTTCACTGGCTGTTGAATAGTGTGGGACAATTTTGTCCCACGTCCCCTAGAGAGGTTAAGGAAGACATCCTCTTCTGCAAACCACTGGAAACCAGGACAACAGGAGAGGATATTTTGAAAGTACTGGACAGCTTTGTGACATCAAATGGACTTTGGTGGTCAAGATGTGTTGGTATCTGTACTGATGGTGCAAAATCCATGAGAGGGAGACATAGTGGAGTGGTAACGCGCGTGCAAGCAGTTACTCCAGACGCCATTTGGGTACACTGCAGCATCCACGAGAGGCTCTTGCTGCCAAAGGAATGCCTGTCAGCTTGAAAGAAGTTTTGGACACTACATGTTTAACTTTGTTAAAGCAAGGCCCTTGAACTCTTGTGTATTTTCTGCACTCTGCAGTGATATGGGCAGTGACCATGTAACGCTTTTACAACATACAGAAGTGCGCTGGTTAACAAGGGGCAAAGTATTGACACTTTTTTTTTTTAATTGAGAGACGAGCTTAAAGTTTTCTTTACTGACCATCATTTTCACTTGTCTGACTGCTTGCATGATGACGAGTTTCTCACACGACTGGCCTATCTCGGTGATGTTTTTTCTCACCTGAATGATCTGAATCTAGGATTACTCTCCGCAACTATATTCAATGTGTGGAACAAAATTGAAGCTATGACTAAGAAGTTGGAGCTCTTCTCTGTCTGCAGGACAACACACAGGTCTTTCCATCATTGTATGATTTTTTTGTGTGCAAAGGAACTCATGCTTACGGACAATGTCAAATGTGATATAGCAAAGCTCCTGAGTGAGTTGGGTGCGCAATTACGCAGGTACTTTCCCCGAAACGGATGACACAAACAATGGATTCATTATCCCTTTCATGCCGTGCCTCCAGTCCACTTATCGATATCTGAACAAGAGAGCCTCACAAGCGGTTCTGTGAAAATTGAATTTAATCAGAAGCCACTTCCAGATTTCTGTATTGGGCATCGCTCAGAGTAGCCTGCCTTGGCAAATTGCACTGTTAAGACACTGATGCCCTTTGCAACCACATACCTATGTGAGAATGGATTCTCGGCCCTCATTAGCATGACAACTAAATACAGGCACAGACTGTGTGTGGAAAATGATTTAAGACTGAGACTCTCTCCAATACAACCCAACATTGAGAGATGTTATGTGCATCTACTCAAGCACAACCTTCTTATTAATCTGTGGTGAGTTTTTCACAATTTCCGATGAACAAATAACATTTTATATGTAAGATGGCTAAATATAGAGCAATATTATTGATTATTAATATTATTTGCATCCTGGTCCTATAAGAGCTCTTTGTCACTTCCACGAGCCGGGTTGTGACAAACTCACTCATTCTTATGTTTAATAAATGTAGCGTATAGTGTGTGTGGCAGGCTTACAATGATGGCACAAAAAAAACATTTGAGAGTGTGCTGACCCTGGTGCTAGAGGGAGTACGTAGCTGGAGGTTGAAGGGGTACGGGACTATAAAAAGTTTGAAACCACTGAAAAGAAGAGCTCTCCAGTAGGTGTACCAAAACATTTAAGGGCCATTTTCTGAAACGTGGGGTTACAAGTTTATCAACTTTTAAAGCATAATTATTTTCCCATTATTCCTCAACTGTAGTGTATAATTTAAAATGTTCTAGCTCTGAGTCTCTACTTTTATCCTATATAAAAAGCAACATTTCAAATTTTGCTACAAAAGGTCGAATTGAGCCGTTAGGTCACATATAGCGCAAGTGAAAAGCAAACCTGATTTACAAAAACAAAGAAAAAATCTACTTCAGCAGCGATTACAGCTGTGAGTCTTTCTGGGTAAGTATCTAAGAGCTTTGCACATCTAGATTGTACAATATCTGCACATTATTATTTTGTTAAATTCTTTAGGTGCTGTCAAGATGGTTGTTGATCATTGCTAGACAGCCATTTCCAAGTCTTGCAATACATTTTCAAGTCGATTTAAGTCAAAACTGTAACTAGGCCACTCAGGAACATTCAATGTTGTCTTGGTAAGCAACTCCAATGTATATTTGGCATCATGTTTTTGATTATTGTCCTGCTAAAAGGTGAATTTGTCTCCCAGTGGATGTTGGAAAGCAGAATAAATCAGGTTTTCCTCAAGGATTTTTCCTTTGATTAGCTCTATTCTGTTTCTTTTTTTCCTAAAAAACTCCCCAGTCCTTGCCAATGACAAGCATACCCATAACATGATGCAGCCAACACTATACTAAATATGAAGAGTGGTACTCAGTGATGTGTTGAGTTTTCCCAAAACATAACGCTTCCTATTCAGGACATGAAGTTCATTTCTTTGCCACTTTTTTTGCAGTTTTACTTTAGTGCCTTATTGCAAACAGGATGCATGTTTTGGAATATTTTATTCTGAAAGTCTTCTTTTCACTCTATTAGTATTGTGGAGTAACTACAATGTTGTTAATCCATCCTCAGTTTTCTACTTTCACAGCCATTATAAACTCGGACTTTTTCGAAATCATCATTAGCCTCATGGTGAAATCCCTGAGCAGTTTCCTTCTATATCAGCAACTGAGTTAGGAAGGACACCTGTTATTTTGAGGTGACTGAGTGTATTGATACACCATCCAAAGTATAATTAACAACTTCACCATGCTCAACGGGATATTTAATGTCTGTTATTTTGTTCTCCCTTCTACCAATAGGTGTCCTTCTTTGCGAGACATTGGAAAACCTCCCTGGTCTTTGTGGTTGAATCGGTGTTTGAAATTCACTGCTTGACTGAGGGACCTTACAGATAATTGTATGTGTGGGGTACAGAGATGAGGTAGTTATTCAAAAATCATGTTAAAACTTCTTATGGGCAGGTGGGACGGTAGCGTCCTACCTGCCAACATCCGGTGAAATTGCAAAGCGCAAAATTCAAACTACAGAATTATAACTATTTAACTTTCATAGAACCGCAAGTGAAACTTCTTCTTAATCCAGCCACTGTGTCAGATTTCAAAAAGGCTTTACGGCGAAATCACACCATGCGATTATCTGAGGACTGCGCCCCGCATACAAAACCATGAAAAACATATTTCAACCAGGCAGGTGCGACACAATAGTCAGAAATAGCAATATAATAAGTGCCTTACCTTTGATGATCTACTTCTGTTGGCACTCCAAAAGGTCAATTGTTCGATAATGTCCTTCTTTATATCTGTAACTCAGTTTAGCTGGCGCGCTTCAGTCAATAATCCACCCAGTTTCCCTCCATCAAAATGCATACAAAATGAATCATAAACATTACTAATAAACTTTTTCAAACAAGTCAAACAACGTTTATAATCAAACGTTAGGTACCCTAATACGTAAATAAACTATAAAATTTAAGACGGAGAATCGTTATGGTCTTTACCGGAGAAAATTATTCACGCGCTTGGAAACACTACAGCCAAAATGGGAGCCACCAAGAAAAACGACAATTTCTGGCTCATTTTTCCAAAAACCAGCATGAAACTCTTTCTAAAGACTTTTGACATCTAGTGGAAGCCCTAGGAACTGCAATCTGGGAGGACTTGGCCTTATAACAAAAGTGACAGCCATTGAAAATAGTGGTAGGCAGAATTGTTCTTTTTTTGGAATGGTTTGTCCTCGGGGTTTCGCCTGCCATATCGGTTTTGTTATGCTCACAGACATAATTGTAACAGTTTTAGAAACCTTAGAGTGTTTTGTGTCCAGATCCACCAATTATATGCATATCCTAGCTTCTGGGCCTGAGTAACAGGCAGTTTACTTTGGGCATGCTTTTTATCCGGATGTGAAAATACTGCCCCCTACCCAAGAGAGGTTAAACACACAGTCCATGGAACTTATTAAGCCAGTTTTTACTCCTGAACTCATTTATGCTTGCCATAACAAAGGGGTTGAATACTTATTGAGTCAACCATTTCAACTTTCATCTTTTTATAATTTGTAAACATTTCTGAAAACATAATTCCACTTTGACATTATGGGGTATTGTGTGTAGGCCAGTGACACATCTACACTTCTCAGTTTAATCCATTTTAAATTCAGGCAGTAAAAACACAATGTGGGTAAAGTATAGGGGTGCGAATATTTTCGGAAGGCACTATAGTTCCCTATACACTTAGTGCACAAAACATTAAGTACATGTTTATGACAGACTGACTAGGTGAAAGCTGTGGTCCTTTATTGAGGTCACTCGTTAAATCCACTTCAATCAGTGTTGATGAAGGGGAGGAGACAGGTTAAAGAAGGATTTGTAAGCCTTGAGACAATTGAGATATGGATTTGTAAGTGTGCCATTCAGAGGGTGAATGGGCAAGACAAAAAATGTAAGTGCCTTTGAACGGGGTATAGTAGTAGGTGCCAGGTGCACCGGTTTGTGTCTAGAACTGCAATGCTGCTGGGTTTTTCCACACTCAACTGTTTCCCATGTTTATCAAGAATGGTTCACAACCCGAAGAACATCCAGCCAAATTGACACAACTGTTCGAAGCATTGGAGTCAACATGGGCCAGCATTCCTGTGGAACGCTTTCGACACCTTGCAGAGTCCATGCCCTGACAAGTTAAGGCTGTTCTAAGGGCAAAAGAGGGGAATGCAACTCAATATCAGGCACGTGTTCTGAATGTTTTGTACACTCAAGTCTTATGAACACATTTGTAGTGTATCTGTTGGTGATCAGGATTCTGAGAAGATTGTTGAATATTAGACCACACACAGTACCAACTAAAACACACCTGGAAGGTGTCTTTTCCACACATTTTTAAGAGGAAGAGGTTTATAAGAAGTTGGCAGTAAAAAAATGTATACATTTTGGAACTATATCTTTTTTTTCTCATATAATCTTATGCTGAGGATATAGCGTCACAGATAACTGCTAATGAACACCATGAGCCTTAATAAGGGCAGACCTAAATTGTAAATAAAATACAAATTATGTGCCAGGTAGATTAAAACTGTCTTTAAGATCTTGGAATGAACGAAGACCATCATCCCTGTAGATAGATTACCCTATCCTTCCATTGAGGAAAACGTATTGGTTGATGACCAAGTAAAAGACCCGAGTTGCTGAAATAGTGGAACCCAGATGACATTTACACAAGATATTACAGAATTGTTCTGCCGTGCGTCAGGTAGTAACCAGCTTTGTTACAATGGGACCAAAACGTAGCTTACGTTCTTTGATAGAAATATGCGAAAAATAGATATTTTAAAGCTGCAACAAACTTTCCTCCAAAGCACACAATAGAGAAAGAATCAAACCAAGTGACTAGAGAGCGTAAGCTAAAAGACCAGTAAGAAAATTAAACATTTAGAAGAGATAAACCTCCATCTAGTGTACCCCTTTTTTGTATTGTTGATCATTTTAAATGCATGCTTTTGCCCTTCCAAATGAACTTGGAGATAACTGAATGCAGTTTACTCCAGTATCCCACAGGGGGCGCTGTCGGGGATGATGAGTTAATACAGTTTTTCTCGATTGTTTACACACATTTTCTGAAAGCATGCCTCATATTCTCAGAACTCTACACACAAATCAAAAAACACACACACAATGGGCAAAACCCCTCAATTCTCCAGTAAAATGAAACTTTACATTCAAAACAATGTTATTTCTTATCAAAATTGTATTTTGTTTTCAAATGACACACAAACCATCATATGAATAGACATTTATAAGAACCAGTTGAACACTGATGTGCTCAATGTAAAACACTATGATGAATGGAAAACACTTCTCCATTCATCATAATGACTTTGGCCTTTTTTTGGTTCAGTGTTACCATTACTACAGACAGTACATACATAAGTGTGTTGTAAAATATTTGAGAATATTGTTTTTATACTCAGAACACACAAATACACGGTAACAAATATATTTTATTTTTCCCACAAAAACAATGTACACAGTGTACATCCCATTCCCAACCAACACAAAGTTGCACATACAGTGGTCTACATACAAAACAGAAAAAATGAATGAATACAGTTAAAATAAAACAATCTTAAAAAAATTTTTTTTAACTATGCTGCATCCTCTCTTCTGTTGCGGTCTGGCCACAGCACCTCATCCACATCACAAGCAATGTTTTCCCTGGCCAAGCAGCGGGGGAAATATCGCCTAGCATGGCGATTCCAGCCATGAAAAGCATCAGCTGCTATATCTCCACATGCGTCTTCCATAGCTTGGAGAAGAGGTATACGCATTTGTGAATTTCGGTCATACACTTTCCATCTCCAGGCAGAAAAAAAATCCTCAATAGGATTGAGGAATGGAGAATATGGAGGGAGATAAACAACTAAAAAGCATGGGTGGGCAGTGAACCAGTTACGAACCAGAGCAGCCCTGTGGAAACTTACCTTGTCCCAAATGACAACGTACCTGAGCTGCTCTGGGCCATCTACCTGATCTGGTGGAATGAGTGTGTTGTGTAGGGTGTCCAGGAATGTGATCAGAGGGGCCAAGGGTAGCATGGTGATGGATGACGCCGTGGTGGGTAATCGCTGCACACATTGTGATGTTCCCTCTGCGCTGGCCAGGGACTTGAACAATGGCACGCTGGCCGATAATATTCCTTCCCCTCTTTCGTCTTTTTGTGAGGTTGAATCCAACCTCATCAATGAAGATGAACTGGTGCTCCACTGCAGCCACCTCTAGCTCAAGGACTCTCTGAAACACACATGACAATATCAGAAATAGACATGGAGTGGTCACTATTGTGAAGCACAGTCATTATGATTACAATACTGAAATATGTATAATTTATAGTGTTGAGAGTATGCATCAATTGTGGGATTGTATAGGACTCACTTGCATATAGTTATATCACAATTCTTTGACTCTTTCTGAATTGCGTTCAAATGGCACCCTGTAGACCTGCTTCATCCTGAGATTATTTCTGCGCAAGACACGGTCCAGTGTTGATAAGCTTACCCTATCAATGTTTTGAAATATCTCATTGTTTTCTATTATTTTTCTTTGTATTTGCCGTAATGTTATGGCGTTATTTTCTAGGACCATGTTCATGATTTCAGTTTCCTGTTCAGGAGACAGAACACGTTCCCGACCACCTTGTGTTGGTAATCTTTCAGTTCTGCCAAACAAATAGTAAAATACTGTAAATACAAAGTAGGAATACATTTCCCAAATACTTGAAACATACTTTATTTTTACAGTCCTACAGAACAGTCCACAGGCAATACTGTACTACTGTACTCATTGAGTACTGTATTGATATGCACTACTGCAATTTTGTAGTGAGAGTAGATTTCTTACCTATTCTCATTTCGGAATGTCCGGATGATGGATGCTACAGTGTACCTGCTCAAATTTGGCTGTACTCTTTGCCCAGCCTCCCTCATGGTTAGACCATGGTTGACCACATGATCAACCAAAGTGGCTCGGATCTCATCAGAGATTACGGTCCTTGGCCTTCCTCGTCCTCGTCCTTGTCCTCCCCGTCCTCCTCCTCTTACTCTCACTCCTCTGGCTCTGCCTCTGTTTCCAATGTTGGCATCCATTGATCCAAAACAGAAGAGCTCACCTGTTGCCCTTTTATGCTAAAGCTCTGATTGCTAATTGTAAAACTGTGTGACAGGTGTTTGCCCATGTGATGAGTGAGTGTGCGTATTTGAATGGCAGTGTGTTCATTGTGAAAACAAGAGATTTTTTGCATGAAAATTGTGCAAAATGCAAAGAATTGTGTGTAGTGTTTTGAAAAAAGTGTGTTTTAGAACTGCAATTTGAGTGTAAAGCAGGAATTGTGGTTGTAGTTTAGCAGAATTGGTTCAGGGGGTTGGTGCATGAGTTACATGTTGTGGTCATTGTGTCTCAAGTACCAGTATTTGTGTGTAAACAATTGAAAACAACTGTAATAGCAATGCAAGCTCGTGGGGAATTTGTCAAGCTAGACCATCTGTCTAGATCACTAGTAAGCTTATTGATAGTGTCTGTAGTTGCTCTTACGCAATAACATATAAGGAGGGGAAGATTTCAATACCAATATTTGAAATGCTGAACTACTGGGATGAAGCAGGAAGACTGGCAGACTTTACAGCCTCATTGAGTGGCAATAGAGTGGATTTCACCCAATTGATCTTTAACTACCAAAATAATATTGATAACAGATAGAGAGATATGAGGATGAGTATTGTGAATTGTTATCGGCCAGACAAGGGTAGACTGTCTGAGCTAAAGGTTCAAGAGTGAGGGTGAAAAGCAGAGGGGAGAGTGGTCATCCCTGGTGATTTCCTTTAGAGACAGGAAATAGAGGAGAGCAATTTTTTCCTGTCGAAACCATTGCTGTTGGATTGGCATAGAGCACCTTTATCATTAAAATGAATCCGGTACCAAAGCCCATAGCCACAAAAACAGACTATAGTTATGTCCATTCAAGATGGTCAAACACCTTCATTGTATCCAGTGAAATATAACAACAGTTTAAAAGTATTCCCATTAAGGATGTATTTTGCAGGTGGGGTGTCTCTAATTTTAATAACAAGTAGTGAGTAGGCAGGGTGGTCTCTCCCCATGAGCATCTCGTTTTCCTATTATTAACCTGTTAGGGCTAGGGGGCAGTATTGACACAGCCGGATAAAAAACGTACCCGATATAATCTGGTTACTACTCCTGCCCAGTAACTAGAATATGCATATAATTATTGGCTTTGGATAGAAAACACCCTAAAGTTTCTAAAACTGTTTGAATGGTGTCTGTGAGTATAACAGAACTCATATGGCAGGCCAAAACCTGAGAAGATTTCATGCAGGAAGTGCCCTCTGACCATTTATTGGCCTTCTACACTCTCTTTATTGAAAACTGAGGATCTCTGCTGTAACGTGACACTTCCTATGGCTCCCATAGGCTCTCAGAGGGCGCCAGAACGTTGAATGATGACTTTGGCAGGCCATGGCTGAAAAAAAGTAGCGCATTTGGTAAGTGGTCGATCAGAGAACAATGAGACGGGGGTGCGCGTGCACTTGAAGAGTCCATTTTAGATTTTTAGTCTTTGAACGAAAACAGGGTTTCCCGGTCGGAATATTATCGCTTTTTTACGAGATAAATCGCATAAAAATTGATTTTAACCTCTCTGGGCTAGGCGGGACGAATTCGTCCCACCTACCCAACAGCCAGTCTAATCCAGTGGCGCGATTTTCAAATACCTTAAAAATCCTATTACTTCAATTTCTCAAACATATGACTATTTTACAGCTATTTAAAGACAAGACTCTCGTTAATCTAACCACACTGTCTGATTTCAAAAAGGCTTTACAACGAAAACAAAACATTAGATTATGTCAGCAGAGTACCAAGCCAGAAATAATATCCGGCCGTGCAAATACTGCCCCCTACCCTAGAGAGGTTAACTCTGAATTATATTGATTTGGGGACAGGTCGAAAAGCATTAATCATTCATGGTAATTTAGCTAGCTAGCTTGCTGTTGCTTGCTAATTTGTCCTGAGATATAAATATTGGGTTGTTATTTTACCTGAAATGCACAAGGTCCTCTACTCTGACAATTAATCCACAGATAAAACGGTAAACGGAATTCGTTTCTCGTCATCGTTCCTCCTTCCTTCAGGCATATTTTCCTTTCTTAGACTTTATATGGCGGTTGTTGGTTGCGGTTGAGGAGATGGCACGTGGGTATATGCTCCTAAAAACCAGACACTCACGAGCAGTGTGGGTGCAATGATTGAATAACATGTATGTGTACATTTATTTTGCAACGCGAGCAGTGTGGTCAGCATGTCAGTGTCACTTTTGACAGCATCGATCAGCACATTATTTTGGAGAGATTGGAAACCCTAATTGTTCTGCACGGACAAGTTCTTGCCTGGTTTAGATCTTATCTGTCAAAAGATATCAGTTCTTCTCTGTGGATGGTTTGTCATTTGACAGATCAACTGTACGTTTCGGTGTTCATCAAGGTTCCATTTTTGGACCACTATTTCTTTCACTATATATTCTACCTCTTGGTAGATGTCATTCGGAAACACAATGTCAACTTTCACTAATATGCAGTTGTACATTTTGATGAAACATGGTGAAGCCCCAAAATTGCCTGCCCTGGAAGAATGTGTTTCAGACATAATGAGTTAGTTGGCGGAAAATGCTTAACTTTTAAACTCGGACAAAAGAGATGCTAGTTCTAGGTCCCAAGAAACAAAGACATTTGCTTTTGGATCTGACAATCTAGATGGTTGTACATTTGTCTCAAATTAAATTGCAAAGGACCGCGGCGTTACTCTGGACCGTGATCTCTCTTTTGACGAACATATCAAGAATATTTAAAGGGCAGCTTTTTTCCATCTTCATAAAATCTAACTTTTTGTCAAAACATCATGCAGAATTGCTGATCCATGCCTTTTCCACTTCTTGATTAGACTCCTGCAATGCTCTACTCTCCGGCTACCCAGATAAAGCACTAAATAAACTTGAGTTAGTGCTAAACACGGCTGCTAGAATCTTGACTAGAACACCCACATTGTATCATATTTCTTCAGTGCTAGCCTCTCTACACTGGCCTCCTGTTATGGCTAGGGCTGATTTCAAGGTTTCACTGCTAACATATAAAGCATTACATGGGCTTGCTCCTACCTATCTCTCCAATTTGGCCCTGCCATACATACCTACAAGTACTCTACGGTCACAAGATGCAGGCCTCCTTATTGTGCCTAGAATTTCAAAGCAAACAGCTGGAGGCAGGGCTTTCTCCTATAGAGCTACATTTTTATAGTATGGTCTGCCTATCCATGTGAGAGACACAAACTCGTTCTCGAACTTTAAGTCTTTACTGAAGACTCATCTCTTCAGTAGGTCATACGATTGAGTGTAGTCTGGCCCAGGGGTGCAAAAGTGCCTGACTGGCTCCCCGCTCTCCACTGGGATTCACTGCCTCTGACCCTGTTACGGGGGCTGAGTCACTGGCTTACTACTGCTCTTCCATGCCGTCCCTAGGAGGAGTGCGTCACTTCAGTGGGATGAGTCACTGACGTGATCTTCCTGTCCGGTTTTGCGCCCCCTCGGGCTCGTGCAGTGGAGGAGATCTTTGTTGGCTATATTCAGCCTTGTCTCAGGGTAGTAAGTTGGTGGTCTGTTGAGATCTCTCAAGTAGTGTGAGGGCTGTGCTTTGGCAACGTGGATGGAGTTACATCTGGGGGTATCGTCGGACAGGGCCACAGTGTCCCCTGATCCCCCGTCTCAGCCTACAGTATCTATGCTGCAATAGTCTGTGTCGGGGGGCTGGGGTCAGTCTGTTATATATGTTGTCATTATCCTTTCTTATCTGGTGTCTTGTGTGAATTTAAGTATGCTCCATCCCATTCCTTCTCTCTCCCTCTCTTCCTCCCCTCCCGGAGGACCTGAGCCGTAGGACCATGCCTCAGGACTACCTGGCCTGATGACTCCTGCCTGTCCCCAGTCCACCTGGTTGTGCTGACCTGTTCACCGGAAGTGCTACCTTGTCCCGGAAGTGCTGTGTTCAACTCTCTCTCTCTCGCTGTCTCTCGCTCTACTGCACATGCTGTCTTTTGAATCTCTAATTACAATTCACAAGGTGACAGATAGGCTAATTGGTGACCCTCCTGAAAAGCCCCGTAATGGCTGTAGAAACTCATTACATGCAACTGGACATGTTTTGAAAAGGGGTTCCTGATCTCTGTAATACTACGAGCCATTTAGCAGTTTTACGAAGTAATCTTTTGGCTTGCCCAGATTGGGAATCTCTCTCCCAACCTCATAACTAGCTACCAAGAAGCCATTTCAAGCTATAGATCAAATTAGAGTAGCTAGCTTATCTAATTATCTTAGCTGGCATGCCTGCTGGCATGGCCGTGGAAGATGTTTTTGGGTGGAGTATTTTCTCTGCTCATACAGAACTAATAAAGGCTTAGTTCACAAATTTTGTGATTTTTTTATAAAATAAAAAATATATGCAGTACCAGTCAAAAGTTTGACACACCTACTCATTACAGGCTGAAAGCTTAAATTCTTGTTAATCTAACTGCACTGTCCGATTTACAGTAGCTATTACAGCGAAAACATGCCATACGATTGTTTAACCTCTATGGGCTAGGTGGGACGCTTGCGTCCCACCTACGTAACAGCCACTGCCAGCCTGTGGCGCGATTTTCAAAACCTTAAAAATCCTATTACTTCAATTTCTCAAACATATGACTATTTTACAGCCATTTAAAGACAAGACTCTCGTTAATCTAACCACACTGTCCGATTTCAAAAAGGCTTTACAACGAAAGCAAAACATTAGATTATGTCAGCAGAGTACCAAGCCAGAAATAATCAGACACCCATTTTTCAAGCCAGCATATAATGTCACCAAAACCCAGAAGACAGCTAAATGCAGCACTCACCTTTGATGATCTTCATCAGATGACAACCCTAGGACATTATGTTATACAATACATGCATGTTTTGTTCAATCAAGTTCATATTTATATCAAAAACCAGCTTTTTACATTAGCATGTGACGTTCAGAACTAGCATACCCCCCGCAAACTTCCGGGGAATTCGCTAACATTTTACTAAATTACTCACGATAAACGTTCACAAAAAGCATAACAATTATTTTAAGAATTATAGATACAGACCTCCTCTATGCACTCGATATGTCCGATTTTAAAATAGCTTTTTGGTGAAAGCACATTTTGCAATATTCTAAGTACATAGCCCAGGCATCACGGGCTCGCTATTTAGACACCCGGCAAGTTTAGCACTCACCATAATCATATTTACTATTATAAAAGTTTGATTACCTTTTGTTGTCTTCGTCAGAATGCACTCCCCGGACTGCTACTTCAATAACAAATGTTGGTTTGGTCCAAAATAATCCATTGTTATATCCGAATAGCGGCGTTTTGTTCGTGCGTTCCAGACACTATCCGAAATAGTAAAGAAGTGTCACGCGCATGGAGCAATTCGTGACAATAAAATTCTAAAAATTCCATTACCGTACTTCGAAGCATGTCAACCGCTGTTTAAAATCAATTTTTACGACATTTTTCTCGTAGAAAAGCGATAATATTCCGACAGGGAATCTCCTTTTCGGCAAACAGAGGAAAAAATCCCAAAGGCGGGGGCGGTCGGGGTCACGCGCATAAGCCCGTGTCCCTTGATCGGCCACTTGAGAAAGGCGATAATGTGTTTCAGCCTGGGGTTTAATGACGACATTCTGTTTTTTCCCGGGCTCTGAGCGCCTATGGACGACGTGGGAAGTGTCACGTTAGAGCAGAGATCCTTAGTAAATGATAGAGATGGAAAAGAATTTCAAGAAATGGTCAGACAGGCCACTTCCTGTAAAGGAATCTCTCAGGTTTTGACCTGCCATTTGAGTTCTGTTATACTCACAGACACCATTCAAACAGTTTTAGAAAATTTAGGGTGTTTTCTATCCATATGTAATAAGTATATGCATATTCTAGTTACTGGGTAGGAGTGGTAACCAGATTAAATCGGGTATGTTTTTTATCCAGCCGTGTCAATACTGCCCCCTAGCCCTAACAGGTTAAGGAGAGTGCCCCACATCAAAATATTTTTCCACCGGCACAGGTTTCATAAATTCACATATAATGACTAAATATTCACTTACTTTTTGAAAATATTCCTCTGATTTGTCATCCAAAGGGTCCCAGCTATAACATGTAGTGTCGTTTTGTTAGATAAAATCCTTCTTTATTTCACAAAAAGTCTGTTTAGTTGGCGCCATCAATTTGAGTAATCCACCCGTTCAACTTGCAGAGAAAGGAATCCGAAAATCTACCACTAAACTTTGTTTCAACAAGTCAAAATACATTTCTATTCACTCCTCAGATACCCTAAAATGTAATCAAACTATAATATTTTTTACAGAAAGAATTATGTTCAATAGGAAACCGATTTTTTCAGGTGCGTAATGTCTTCATCACGCGCGTATACACGAATTTCCAAGACTGTGTCCTTCTGCTAAAACTGATATTACTTATTCGTTTTTGAAGTTACAAGCCTGAAACCTTGAACATAGACTTTTGACATCCTGTGGAAGCCATAGGAATTGCATCCTGGGAGCTATATATGACCTTACTCTTCAATATGACCTTACTCTTGCATTTCTAAGAAGATGGTCTCTCTGAAAAAAGAATTCTGGTTGGATTGTCTTCTACCATGTTTATTGTGTTATATTTGCCTACATTATTTTAACATTTCTACAAACTTCAAAGTGTTTTCTTTCCAATGGTACCAATTTTATGCATATCCTGGCTTCAGGGCCTGAGCTACAGGCAGTTTACTTCAGGCACATCATTCAGACAGGAAGTGGAGAAAAAAGGGGCCTAGCCCTAAGAAGTCAATGTGCTTGAGCCAATCAGTTGTGTTGTGACAAGGTAGAGGTGGTATATAGAAGATAGCCCTATTTGGTAAAAGACCAAGTCCATATTATAGCAAGAACAGCACAAATAAGCAAAGAGAAACAACAGTCCATCATTACTTTAAGAAATGAAGGTCAGTCAATGTGGAAAATATCAAGAACTTTGAAAGTTTCTTCAAGTGCAGTCGTAAAACCCTTCAAGCACTATGATGAAACTGGCTCTCATGAGGACCGCCACAGGAAAGGAAGACCCAGAGTTACCTCTGCTGTAGAGGATAAGTTCATTAGAGTTCACTGCGCCTCACATTGCAGCCCAAATAAATGCTTCAGAGTTCAAGTAACAGACACATCAACTGTTCAGAGGAGACTGCGTGAATCAGGCCTTCATGGTCGAATCGCTGCAAAGAAACAACTACTAATGGACACCAATAAAAAGAACAGACTTGCTTTGGCCAAGAAACACGAGCGATGGACATTAGACCAGTGGAAATCTGTCCTTTGGTCTGATGAGTTTTGCTTCCAACCGCTGTGTCTTTGTAAGACAGATGAGTAGGTGAACGGATGAAGGAAAAGCAGCCAACAAATGCTCAGCATATGTGAGAACTTCTTCAAGACTGTTGGAAAAGCATTCCTCATTAAGCTGGTTGAGAGAATGCAAAGCTTTCATCACGGCAAAGGGTGGCTACTTTGAAGAATATAAAATGTATTTGGATTTGTTTAACACTTCCTTGGTTACTACATGATTCCGTTTGTGTTATTTCATAGTTTTGATGTCTTCACTATTATTCTACGATGTAGAAAATAGTACAAATAAAGAAAAAACCTTTGAATGAGTAGGTGTGTCCAAACCTTTGACTGGTACTGTAAATATTCTTCAGTGGGTGCTGCCGCACCCTCAGCACCCCTTTTTCCCACGGCTATGCCTGCTGGCAATGTTGGTAGACTTTAGAAAAGCAAGCAATAACTGAAAGTACTGAATAAGACTCAAAATTCTTTCAATCTTTTAGCAGAGATGCAGAGAAGCATATTTTGTTTCTTTAAGAAAAGAACCAGCAGTCAGGATGATACAAATAGCTGAAGAGGTATGCTTAGACATGCAGAATTACCTATTTAGACATGTAATTAAGCATAATGATTGTGGCTGTAGATGGCAGGAAAAGGCTATTTCAGGTGTTTGAAAAAGGCTAAATTCTCTAACTTTAAGATAGGGGGCTACCTTAAGTACCACCCCCAGTCATCATCAGGTACTTTGTGAATCTCAAATTTTTGGGGTGCATGATGCCCTGGGATAACTCATCAGATATTGGGGATATAAAGAAAATTGCTAGATTTTAATGTTAAGGGATTATGAAGTGAGATGTAAAAGCAGAATATCAGGAACTGTGTTCGAATATTCATACTAACAACACTAGCTGTACTATTTGCGTCGTGAATTGAGTATATAGTGTGGTTATTGGTCAAAGTATGGATATACAGTGTGGAGAACAAGTATTTGATACACTGCCGATTTTGCAGGTTTTCCTACTTACAAAGTATGTAGAGGTCTGTAATTTTTATCATAGGTACACTTCAACTGTGAGAGACGGAATCTAAAACAAAAATCCAGAAAATCACATTGTATGATTTTTAAGTAATTATTTTGCATTTTATTGCATGACATAAGTATTTGATACATCAGAAAAGCAGAACTTAATATTTGGTACAGAAACCTTTGTTTGCAATTACAGAGATCATACGTTTCCTGTAGTTCTTGACCAGGTTTGCACACACTGCAGCAGGGATTTTGGCCCACTCCTCCATACAGACCTTCTCCAGATCCTTCAGGTTTCGGGGCTGTCGCTGGGCAATACGGATTTTCAGCTCCCTCCAAAGATTTTCTATTGGGTTCAGGTCTGGAGACTGGCTAGGCCACTCCAGGACCTTGAGATGCTTCTTACGGAGCCACTCCTTAGTTGCCCTGGCTGTGTGTTTCGGGTTGTTGTCATGCTGGAAGACCCAGCCACGACCCATCTTCAATGCTCTTACTGAGGGAAGGAGGTTGTTGGCCAAGATCTCGCGATACATGGCCCCATCCATCCTCCCCTCAATACGATGCAGTCGTCCTGTCCCCTTTGCAGAAAATCATCCCCAAAGAATGATGTTTCCACCTCCATGCTTCACGGTTGGGATCGTGTTCTTGGGGTTGTACTCATCCTTCTTCTTCCTCCAAACACGGCGAGTGGAGTTTAGACCAAAAAGCTCTATTTTTGTCTCATCAGACCACATGACCTTCTCCCATTCCTCCTCTGGATCATCCAGATGGACATTGGCAAACTTCAGATGGGCCTGGACATGCGCTGGCTTGAGCAGGGGGACCTTGCGTGCACTGCAGAATTTTAATCCATGACGGCGTAGTGTGTTGCTAATGGTTGACCAGGTCCTGACCAGGTCCTGCCGTGTAGTTCTGGGCAGATCCCTCCCTTCCTCATGATTATTGATGCCCCATGAGGTGAGATCTTGCACGGAGCCCCAGACCGAGGGTGATTGACCGTCATCTTGAACTTCTTCGATTTTCTAATAATTGCGCCAACAGTTGTTGCCTTCTCACCAAGCTGCTTGCCTATTGTCCTGTTGCCCATCCCAGCCCTGTGCAGGTCTACAATTTTATCCCTGATGTCCTTACACAACTCTCTGGTCTTGGCCATTGTGGAGAGGTTGGAGTCTGTTTGATTGAGTGTGTGGACAGGTGTCTTTTATGCAGGTAACGAGTTCAAACAGGTGCAGTTAATACAGGTAATGAGTGGAGAACAGGAGGGCTTCTTAAAGAAAAACTAACAGGTCTGTGAGAGCCGGAATTCTTACTGGTTGGTAGGTGATCAAATACTTATGTCATGCAATAAAATGCAAAATAATTTCTTAAAAATCATACAATGTGATTTTCTGGATTGTTGTTTTAGATTCCGTCTCTCACAGTTGAAGTGTACCTATGATAAATATTACAGACCTCTACATGCTTTGTAAGTAGGAAAACCTGCAAAATCGGCAGTGTATCAAATACTTGTTCTCCCCACTGTAGTTAGTATGCCAAAAGTGCCCAGATGTCGTACTAAATTCGCCAAACACTGTTTTAGGGCCCATAATGCAATTCTTCAGAAAATGGGTGTGGCGTCACATCATTTTCAGATTTGATTTAATTATAGGCTATCTAACTACCCGATGTTTATTGACTTGATTATTCCCATCATTCTTATCTTAGCTAAATGGTATAGTTGTTGTGCGTTATCAATGGACATTCGGGTGCTTTCGTAAATTCGCTTTGACTATTTCATCCGATTTCTGATCACTCTCGTCTGAGTGTACCAGAGCTCAGAATAATGAATTTTCAAGAGCTCAACACCCATTGAATATTGCCGGTGTGAGTAAACGTCGGCAAAAAAGCGTAATTAAATTGTTGCCAGCAGCACAGTTACAGTCAGCAATGCTCTTGATAACATAAAAACTGCCTAACCAGCTATGCTAGGAAGAGTAACATTTTCAGAGTGGTCTCATTGGTGTCTGGAAGTAGCTAGCAAGCTAGCCAACATTACCTTGGGTGCTTGACTGCCATTGTTAGGTCAGAACGCTCAAATCAACCCTACTCCTCAGCCCGAGCGTCCAGTGTTGGCTCCGAGAGTGAAACGCTCTGAATTTACAAATGGACAATTTGACAATGTTCTGAATTTATAGTGCAATCTGGCACTCCAGATTGAATTTAAGAACACACCCGAAGTCGTAAAACTTCTAACTAGTAATTTGTTACACTAACTAGCTAGCAAGAGGTTGCATAGCAACAGCATCAACTTCCGGTGGACAGCTGAAGAGCTAGTACACTCAACTGAAAGGATACCGTTCGTTTACAGTATACTAAAATGAACTAATAGTATGTAGAATATATTCATTAAGTATGTAGTATACTGTGTGTTAGTATGGGTATTCGAACACAGCTCTGGTCATTTTTCAGGGCTTATGTTTTGGTCCAAATAGATTTTGAAGGTAGATTTTGCTATCACAGTTTTTAGTTTAGGTATACCCTTCTACCGTGGTGGAGGTAGATGCTCCTGTCTTAGAGTGATGAGGTTTGTTTGTGGTACACCAGTGAATTTTGAACAGAGGTACATTATCAAATCAAAATCAAATCAAATTTATTTATATAGCCCTTCGTACATCAGCTGATATCTCAAAGTGCTGTACAGAAACCCAGCCTAAAACCCCAAACAGCAAGCAATGCATGTGAAAGAAGCACGGTGGCTAGGAAAAACTCCCTAGGAAAAACTCCCTAGAAAGGCCAAAAACCTAGGAAGAAACCTAGAGAGGAACCAGGCTATGAGGGGTGGCCAGTCCTCTTCTGGGTTGTGCCGGGTGGATATTATAACAGAACATGGTCAAGATGTTAAAATGTTCATAAATGACCAGCATGGTCAAATAATAATAATCATAGTAGTTGTCGAGGGTGCAACAAGCACGTCCGGTGAACAGGTCAGGGTTCCATAGCCGCAGGCAGAACAGTTGAAACTGGAGCAGCAGCACGGCCAGGTGGACTGGGGACAGCAAGGAGTCATCATACCAGGTAGTCCTGAGGCATGGTCCTAGGGCTCAGGTCCTCCGAGAGAAAGACAGAAAGAGAGAATTAGAGAGAGCATATTTAAATTCACACAGGACACCGGATAAGACAAGATAAATACTCCAGACAGCCCCCACACCACTAGAGCGATGTCTCCAACCACCAACTTACCGTCCTAAGACAAGGCCGAGTATAGCCCACAACGATCTCCGCCATGGCACAACCCAAAGGGGGGCGCCAACCCAGACAGGAAGACCACGTCAGTGACTCAACCCACTCAAGTGACGCACCCCTCCCATGGACGGCATGGAAGAACACCAGTAAGCCAGTGACTCAGCCCCTGTAAAAGGGTTAGAGGCAGAGAATCCCAGTGGAAAGAGGGGAACTGGCAAGGCAGAGACAGCAAGGGCGGTTCGTTGCTCCAGCCTTTCCGTTCACCTTCACACTCCTGGGCCAGACTATACTTAATCATAGGACCTACTGAAGAGATAAGTCTTCAGTAAAGACTTAAAGGTTGAGACTGAGTCTGCGTATCTCACATTGGTAGGCAGACCATTCCATAAAAATGGAGCTCTATAGGAGAAAGCCCTACCTCCAGCCGTTTGCTTAGAAATTCTAGGGACAATTAGGAGGCCTGCGTCTTGTGACCGTAGCGTACGTGTAGGTATGTACGGCAGGACCAAATCGGAAAGATAGGTAGGAGCAAGCCCATGTAATGCTTTGTAGGTTAGCAGTAAAACCTTGAAATCAGCCCTTGCCTTAACAGGAAGCCAGTGTAGGGAGGCTAGCACTGGAGTAATATGATCAAATTTTTTGGTTCCAGTCAGGATTCTAGCAGCCGTATTTAGCACTAACTGAAGTTTGTATAGTGCTTTATCCGGGTAGCCGGAAAGTAGAGCATTGCAGTAGTCCAGCCTAGAAGTAACAAAAGCATGGATACATTTTTCTGCACCATTTTTGGACAGAAAGTTTCTGATTTTTGCAATGTTACGTAGATGGAAAAAAGCTGTCCTTGAAACAGTCTTGATATGTTCTTCAAAAGAGAGATCAGGGTCCAGAGTAACGCCGAGGTCCTTCACAGTTTTATTTGAGACGACTGTACAACCATCCAGATTAATTGTCAGATTCAACAGAAGATCTCTTTGTTTCTTGGGACCTAGAACAAGCATCTCTGTTTTGACCGAGTTTAAAAGTAGAAAGTTTGCAGCCATCCACTTCTTTATGTCTGAAACACAGGCTTCTAGCGAGGGCAGTTTTGGGGCTTCACCATGTTTCATTGAAATGTACAGCTGTGTGTCGTCCGCATAGCAGTGAAATGTAACATTATGTTTTCGAATGACATCCCCAAGAGGTAAAACATATAGTGAAAACAATAGTGGTCCTAAAACGGAACCTTGAGGAACACCGAAATTTACAATTGATTTGTCAGAGGACAAACCATTCACAGAGACAAACTGATATCTTTCCGACAGATAAGATCTAAACCAGGCCAGAACTTGTCCATGTAGACCAATTTGGGTTTCCAATCTCTCCAAAAGAATGTGGTGGTCGATGGTATCAAAAGCAGCACTAAGATCTAGGAGCACGAGGACAGATGCAGAGCCTCGGTCTGACGTCATTAAAAGGTCATTTACCACCTTCACAAGTGCAGTCTCAGTGCTATGATGGGGTCTAAAACCAGACTGAAGCGTTTCGTATACATTGTTTGTCTTCAGGAAGGCAGTGAGTTGCTGCGCAACAGCTTTTTCTAAAGTTTTTGAGAGGAATGGAAGATTCGATATAGGCCGATAGTCTTTTATAATTTCTGGGTCAAGATTCGGCATTTTCAAGAGAGGCTTTATTACTGCCACTTTTAGTGAGCTTGGTACACATCCGGTGGATAGAGAGCCGTTTATTATGTTCAAAATAGGAGGGCCGAGCACAGGAAGCAGCTCTTTCAGTAGTTTAGTTGGAATAGGGTCCAGTATGCAGCTTGAGGGTTTAGAGGCCATGATTATTATCATCATTGTGTCAAGAGATATAGTACTAAAACACTTTAGTATCTCCCTTGATCCTAGGTCCTGGCAGAGTTGTGTAGACTTGGAGGAATACCCAGATTTAAAGAGGAGTCTGTAATTTGCTTTCTAATGATCATGACCTTTTCCTCAAAGAAGTTCATAAATGTATTACTGCTGAAGTGAAAGCCATCCTCCATTTGCGAAGGCTGCTTTTTAGTTAGCTTTGCGACGTGATCAAAAAGAAATTTCGGATTGTTCTTATTTTCCTCAATTAAGTTGGAAAAATAGGATGATCGAGCAGCAGTGAGGGCTCTTCGATACTGCACGGTACTGTCTTTCCAAGCTAGTCGGAAGACTTCCAGTTTGGTGTGGCGCCATTTCCGTTCCAATTTTCCGGAAGCTTGCTTCAGAGCTCGTGTATTTTCTGTATACCAGGGAGCTAGTTTCTTATGACAGATGTTTTTAGTTTTTAGGGGTGCAACTGCATCTAGGGTATTGCGCATTTTATAACGTATTGGAACGAGGGTACCCAACATGAACTCGCGCGCCAGGTGTCTAATGGGACATCATCGTTCCATGGCTCTTGTTCGGTCAGATCTCCCTCCAGAAGACTCAAAACACTTTGTAAAGGCTGGTGACATCTAGTGGAAGCAATAGGAAGTGCCAAAATATTCCTCAGCCCCTGTGTTTTTCAATGGGATAGGTTTAAAGTCAATACAACACATCAGGTATCCACTTCCTGTCAGAAAATGTCTCAGGGTTTTGCCTGCCAAATGAGTTCTGTTATACTGACAGACACCATTCAAACAGTTTTAGAAACTTTAGAGTGTTTTCTATCCATATATAATAAGTATATGCATATTCTAGTTACTGGGTAGGATTAGTAACCAGATTAAATCGGGTACATTTTTTTATCCAGACGTGCAAATGCTGCCCCCTAGCCCTAACAGGTTAAATTGAGTTCCTCGGTTAGGTGGTTAACCTCTATGGGCTACGTAACAGCCACTTGCAGCCTGTGGCGCGATTTTCAAAACCTTAAAAATCCTATTACTTCAATTTCTCAAACATATGACTATTTTACAGCTATTTAAAGACAAGACTCTCGTTAATCTAACCACACTGTCCGATTTCAAAAAGGCTTTACAACGAAAGCAAAACATTAGATTATGTCAGCAGAGTACCAAGCCAGAAATAATCAGACACCCATTTTTCAAGCCAGCATATAATGTCACCAAAACCCAGAAGACAGCTAAATGCAGCACTCACCTTTGATGATCTTCATCAGATGACAACCCTAGGACATTATGTTATACCATACATGCATGTTTTGTTCATATTTATATCAAAAACCAGCTTTTTACATTAGCATGTGACGTTCAGAACTAGCATACCCCCCGCAAACTTCCGGGGAATTCGCTAACATTTTACTAAATTACTCACGATAAACGTTCACAAAAAGCATAACAATTATTTTAAGAATTATAGATACAGACCTCCTCTATGCACTCGATATGTCCGATTTTAAAATAGCTTTTTGGTGAAAGCACATTTTGCAATATTCTAAGTACATAGCCCAGGCATCACGGGCTCGCTATTTAGACACCCGGCAAGTTTAGCACTCACCATAATCATATTTACTATTATAAAAGTTTGATTACCTTTTGTTGTCTTCGTCAGAATGCACTCCCAGGACTGCTACTTCAATAACAAATGTTGGTTTGGTCCAAAATAATCCATCGTTATATCCGCATAGCGGCGTTTTGTTCGTGCGTTCCAGACTCTATCCGAAATGGTAAAGAAGTGTCGCGCGCATGGCGCAATTCATGACAATAAAATTCTAAATATTCCATTACCGTACTTCGAAGCATGTCAACCGCTGTTTAAAATCAATTTTTACGCAATTTTTCTCGTAGAAAAGCGATAATATTCCGACACGGAATCTCCTTTTCGGCAAACAGAGGAAAAAATCACAAAGGCGGGGGCGGTCGGGTCACGCGCATAAGCCCAGAGTCCCTTGATCGGCCACTTGAGAAAGGCGATAATGTGTTTCAGCCTGGGGCTGGAATGACGACATTCTGTTTTTTCCCGGGCTCTGAGAGCCTATGGAAGACATGGGAAGTGTCACGTTAGAGCAGAGATCCTTAGTAAAAGATAGAGATGGAAAAGAAGTTCAAGAAATGGTCAGACAGGCCACTTCCTGTAAAGGAATCTCTCAGGTTTTGACCTGCCATTTGAGTTCTGTTATACTCACAGACACCATTCAAACAGTTTTAGAAACTTTAGGGTGTTTTCTATCCATATGTAATAAGTATATGCATATTCTAGTTACTGGGTAGGAGTGGTAACCAGATTAAATCGGGTATGTTTTTTATCCAGCCGTGTCAATACTGCCCCCTAGCCCTAACAGGTTAACTGATTTTTGTCCTCTGACGTCCTTGGGTAGGCAGAGGGAGTCTGGAAGGGCATCAAGGAATCTTTGGGTTGTCTGAGAATTTATAGCACGACTTTTAATGCTCCTTGGTTGGGGTCTGAGCAGATTATTTGTTGCGATTGCAAACGTAATAAAATGGTGGTCCGATAGTCCAGGATTATGAGGAAAAACATTAAGATCCACAACATTTATTCCATGGGACAAAACTAGGTCCAGAGTATGACTGTGGCAGTGAGTAGGTCCAGAGACATGTTGGCCAAAACCCACTGAGTCGATGATGGCTCCGAAAGCCTTTTGGAGTGGGTCTGTGGACTTTTCCATGTGAATGTTAAAGTCACCAAAAATTTGAATATTATCTGCTATGACTACAAGATCCGATAGGAATTCAGGGAACTCAGTGAGGAACACTGCATATAGCCCAGGAGGCCTGTAAACAGTAGCTATAAAAAGTGAGTGAGTAGGCTGCATAGATTTCATGACTAGAAGCTCAAAAGACGAACACTTCATTGTTTTTTTTTTTGTAAATTGAAATTTGCTATTGTAAATGTTAGCAACACCGCCTTTGCCGGATGCACGGGGGGTATGGTCACTAGTGTAACCAGGGGGTGAGGCCTCATTTAACACAGTAAATTCATCAGGCTTAAGCCATGTTTCAGTCAGGCCAATCACATCAAGATTATGATCAGTGATTAGTTCATTGACTATAACTGCCTTGGAAGTGAGGGATCTAACATTATGTAACCCAATTTTGAGATGTGAGGTATCACAATCTTTTTCAATAATGTCAGGAATGGAGGAGGTCTTTATACTAGTGAGATTCCTAAAGCGAACACCGCCATTTTGAATTTTGCCCAACCTAGATCGAGGCACAGACACGGTCTCAATGGGGAAAGCTGAGCTGACTACGCTGACTGTGCTAGTGGCAGACTCCACTAAGCTGGCAGGCTGGCTAACAGCCTGCTGCCTGGCCTGCACCCTATTTCATTGTGGAGCTAGAGGAGTTAGAGCCCTGTCTATGTTCGTAGATAAGATGAGAGCACCCCTCCAGCTAGGATGGAGTCCGTCACTCCTCAACAGGCCAGGCTTGGTCCTGTTTGTGGGTGAGTCCCAGAAAGAGGGCCAATTATCTACAAATTCTATCTTTTGGGAGGGGCAGAAAACAGTTTTCAACCAGCGATTGAGTTGTGAGACTCTGCTGTAGAGCTCATCACTCCCCCTAACTGGGAGGGGGCCAGAGACAATTAATCGATGCCGACACATCTTTCTAGCTGATTTACACGCTGAAGCTATGTTGCGCTTGGTGACCTCTGACTGTTTCATCCTAACATCGTTGGTGCCGACGTGGATAACAATATCTCTATACTCTCTACACTCGCCAGTTTTAGCCTTAGCCAGCACCGTCTTTAGATTAGCCTTAACTTCGGTAGCCCTGCCCCCTGGTAAACAGTGTATGATCGCTGGATGATTAGTTTTAAGTCTAATACTGCGGGTAATGGAGTCGCCAATGACTAGGGTTTTCAATTTGTCAGAGCTAATGGTGGGAGCCGTCGGCGTCTCAGACCCCACAACGGGAGGAGTAGAGACCAGAGAAGTCTCGGCCTCCGACTCCGACTCGCTTAATGGGGAGAACCGGTTGAAAGTTTCTGTCGGCTGAATAAGTGACAGGTATGATATCACAGTATCATACCTGTGTATTTTTTAACTGGACAACATCGACATCAAACAAGTATAATGGAAGATTTCAGAGAACGCTGGCGAAGGACGAGGCATCTGCTCTTTTTACAGAAGTCAAGGCGTCGAAACAAATCAGACATTTTTGAAGCATGAAGCAATTATACATCCATAAACACACTGACGTCGTGGTAAAACATGTAATTATCTGATGTATGGTTGCATATACAGAAATTAAGTTTGAAGGGCATTTTCTACTCCATGCACCTTTCATGTTTCCTGTGAGCTAATGAATTCTCCATTCACTTTGATATAATGAGGACAAAAGGTCCCTTTTTACTTTAATCATAGTGTCGCCATTAAAATCATTAAATAAAATGAAGCAATGGATGGTGGTAAGACAGAGAGAGAGAGTGTGTTTGGGTGGGCGGATAATAGTATTCATAAAATTGTTACTACAGTCACTCAGAGCTCTTTTATGGAAAATAGCTTTTACTTAGTAGGTGAAACAGACATCCTTGTTTAAGCAGGTCTCTGTACCGGTCGTTCTTTGTGTACAGTCTACCTAAAGTGTCAACTGCCTATGCAGGTAAACTAATGTACTAAATCAGGGCCCACCCCAGGTACACGTTTTGGTTTTTGGCTTAGCACTACACAGCTGATTCAAATAAACAAAGCTTGATGATGAGTTAGTTATTTTAATCAGCTGTGTAGTGCTAGGGCACAAACCAAAACATTCATCCGGGGGTCAGGACCAAGTTTGGGAAACCCTGTACTAAATACACAGGTAATACCCTCTACCAATAAACACTCATACTTTCTCCAAACAGATACATGAAGCTGCATAAGCTTGAGTCCCCTCCACACTTTCTCTTGTGCACACTCTCACGCGCTCTTATATCGCTGAGAAAAAGACATTACTGTTGTGTGTTTGTGATGATTAAGCATGTCAGCTGGCAGAATTCACAATGGCGCTTGTTAACCGTGATTTCGACATGAACTTTGACAAAACGAGTCAGTTTGCAATTTCAAATGAGTCATTCATGGGGTTCGGTTTTGAACAATATTAAATCCCTTGAGAATGGATCTCACATGTTTATTTAGAGCTTGTTCAAGGATGTTGGTTGCATTGCAAAGTGCTTCTGAGAGATGCCAGCCTCGAGGCAAAGTTAAGTATGCCCCTGTACCTTGACTGCAACCCAAGTGGCACCATATTCCCTTTATAGTGCAATACATTTGACCAGAGCCCATTGGGGCTCTCATCAAAAGTATTGTACTTTATAGGTGAAATTTGTTCAACAATCCAATTTGGGTTTGATTTCTGGTAAGGTAATATATGAACCTCTCTGGGGTATGTGGGACGCTAGCCTCCCACCTGCGGGACACACTCGCCAACAGCCAGTGAAATAGCAGGGCGCCAAATTCAAAACAACAAAAATCTCATAATTCAAATTTCTCAAACATACAACTATTATATCCCATTTTAAAGATACACTTCTCGTTAATCCAACCACAGTGTCCGATTTCAAAAAGGCTTTACAGCGAAAGCATTAGATTATGTTAGGACAGCGCCTAGACAAGAAAAACCACACAGCCATTTTCCAAGCAGGGAGAGGCGTCACAAAAAACAGAAATACAGCTAAAATTAATCACTAACCTTTGATGATCTTCATCAGATAGCACTCATAGGACTTCATGTTACACAATACATGTATGTTTTGCTCGATAAAGTTCATATTTATATCCAAAACCACCATTTTACATTGGCATGTAATGTTCAGAAATGTTTTGCCTCCCAAAACCTCCAGTGAATGAGCACATAAATTTACAGAAATACTCATCATAAACATTGATTAACCTCTATGGGCTAGGCGGGACGAATTCGTCCCACCTACGTAACAGCCACTTGAAGCCTGTGGCGCGATTTTCAAAACCTTAAAAATCCTATTACTTCAATTTCTCAAACATATGACTATTTTACAGCTATTTAAAGACAAGACTCTCGTTAATCTAACCACACTGTCCGATTTCAAAAAGGCTTTACAACGAAAGCAAAACATTAGATTATGTCAGCAGAGTACCAAGCCAGAAATAATCAGACACCCATTTTTCAAGCTACCATATAATGTCACCAAAACCCAGAAGACAGCTAAATGCAGCACTCACCTTTGATGATCTTCATCAGATGACAACCCTAGGACATTATGTTATACAATACATGCATGTTTTGTTCAATCAAGTTCATATTTATATCAAAAAACAGCTTTTTACATTAGCATGTGGCGTTCAGAACTAGCATACCCCCCGCAAACTTCCGGGGAATTCGCTAACATTTTACTAAATTACTCACGATAAACGTTCACAAAAAGCATAACAATTATTTTAAGAATTATAGATACAGACCTCCTCTATGCACTCGATATGTCCGGTTTTAAAATAGCTTTTTGGTGAAAGCACATTTTGCAATATTCTAAGTACATAGCCCAGGCATCACGGGCTAGCTATTTAGACACCCGGCAAGTTTAGCACTCACCATAATCATATTTACTATTATAAAAGTTTGATTACCTTTTGTTGTCTTCGTCAGAATGCACTCCCAGGACTGCTACTTCAATAACAAATGTTGGTTTGGTCCAAAATAATCCATCGTTATATCCGAATAACGGCGTTTTGTTCGTGCGTTCCAGACACTATCCGAAATGGCAAAGAAGGGTCGTGCGCATGGCGCAATTCGTGACAAAAAAATTCTAAATATTCCATTACCGTACTTCGAAGCATGTCAACCGCTGTTTGAAATCTATTTTTACGCCATTTTTCTCGTAGAAAAGCGATAATATTCCGACAGGGAATCTCCTTTTCGGCAAACAGAGGAAAAAATCACAAAGGCGGGGGCAGTCGGGTCACGCGCCTAAGCCCAGAGTCCCTTGATCGGCCACTTGAGAAAGGCGATAATGTGTTTCAGCCTGGGGCTGGAATGACGACATTCTGTTTTTTCCCGGGCTCTGAGAGCCTATGGAAGACGTGGGAAGTGTCACGTTAGAGCAGAGATCCTTAGTAAAAGATAGAGATGGAAAAGAAGTTCAAGAAATGGTCAGACAGGCCACTTCCTGTAAAGGAATCTCTCAGGTTTTGACCTGCCATTTGAGTTCTGTTATACTCACAGACACCATTCAAACAGTTTTTGAAACTTTAGGGTGTTTTCTATCCATATGTAATAAGTATATGCATATTCTAGTTACTGGGTAGGAGTGGTAACCAGATTAAATCGGGTATGTTTTTTATCCAGCCGTGTCAATACTGCCCCCTAGCCCTAACAGGTTAAATATACAACTGTTATTCAAAGAATTATAGATACACTTCTCCTTAATGCAACCGCTGTGTCAGATTTCAAAAAAGCTTTACGGCGAAAGCAAACTTTGCAATAATCTGAGTACAGCGCTCAGACATCAAAACAAGCCATACAGATAGATACCCGCCATTTTGGAGTCAACAGAAGTCAGAAATAACATTATAAATATTCACTTACCTTTGATGATCTTCATTGGAATGCACTCCCAGGAATCCCAGTTCCACAATAAATGTTCGTTTTGTTCGATAAAGTTCATCTTTATGTCCAAATACCTCCATTTTGTTCGCGCGTTCAGTGGAGTAATCCAAATGCACTGTGCTTGCGCAGTAAGTTCAGACGAAAAGTCAAAAAAGTTATATTACAGTTCGTAGAAACATGTCAAACGATGTATAGAATCAATCTTTAGGATGTTTTTAACATAAATCTTCCATAATATTGCAACCGGACGATTCCTTTGTCTTCAGAAATGAAAAGGAAGACACCTAACTCTCACGGGAGTGCGCGTGATTGAGCTCATGTCATTTTCTCAGTCATCTGATTCCAAGCGCTCTTATTCTCTCCCCATTCACAGTAGGAGCATGAAACAACGTTCTAAAGACTGTTGACATCTAGTGGAAGCCTTAGGAAGTGCAAAATGACCCCAAAGACACTGTATATTAGATAGGCAATCACTTGAAAAACTACAAACCTCAGATTTCCACACTTCCTGGTTGGATTTTTTTCTCTGGCTTTTGCCTGCCATATGAGTTCTGTTATACTCACAGACATCATTCAAACAGTTTTAGAAACTTCAGAGTGTTTTCTATACAAATATACTAATAATATGCATATCCTACCTTCTGGGCCTGAGTAGCAGGCAGTTTACTACGGGCATGCTTTTCATCCAGACGTCAAAATACTGCCCCCTACCCAAGAGAGGTTTTAAGCAACCACAGCTCAGAGCAACATTTTCATGAGGTTTCTACTATAAATACCGCTGGGATGGGTGGGCCTGCCAAGAACAGCACAGGAGACTAAAGTAGGACGCATGATTCCCAGTCGAAACAGTTCGGTTGGGTTCATATATTATGATGACATTTAGTGATGTTTTTGTTTGTTTTTGGAATTCGGTGAGGGTTTTTTCGACTGTTAGAGCAAGCCGATATTTGGAACCAAAGTATACGGCCCCTACGTCGGTGATTGGTCTAAGAAGTCTTCTGTAAAGTCTTTGTTGTCATTCAACGAGAGACGACTAGTTTTCATGCACATTTTTTCATTCAAAAGTACTGCTGCAATCATTTTAACCTGTTTGGGATAGGGGGCAGTATTTTCACGTCCGGATAAAAAACGTACCCGATTTAATCTGGTTACCACTCCTACCCAGTAACTAGAATATGCATATACTTATTACATATGGATAGAAAACACCCTAAAGTTTCTAAAACTGTTTGAATGGTGTCTGTGAGTATAACAGAACTCATTTGGCAGGCAAAAACCTGAGAAGGTTTCATCCAGGAAGTGGCCTGTCTGACAAGGTGTTGTTGTTCTTGCTTCTGTTTATTGAAGAGTCAGGATCTTAGCTGTAACGTGACATTTCCTAGGGCTCCAATAGGCTCTCAGAGCCCGGGAAAAACCTGAAAGATGACGAGGCAGCCTCAGGCTGAAACACATAATCGCCTTTGCCAAGTGGCCCATCAGAGGACAATGGAATTAGGCGCGTGCCCGATTCGACCCAGTGATATATTTTCCTTCGGCTGTTTATCTAATTGCAGATTCCCGGTCGGAATATTATCGCTTTTTTACGAGAAAAATTGCATAAAAAATGATTTTAAACAGCGGTTGACATGCTTCGAAGTACGGTAATGAAATATTTAGAAATCTTTTGTCACGAAATGCGCCGTGCGCACGACCGTTATTTACCATTGGGATAGTGTCTGGGACGCACGAACAAAACGTCGCTGTTGGAACATAACTATGGATTATTTTGGACTAAACCTACATTTGTTATTGAAGTAGAAGTCCTGGGAGTGCATTCTGACGAAGAACAGGAAAGGTAAGACCATTTTTCTTATAGTAAATCTGATATTGGTGAGTGCTAAACCTGCTGGGTGTCTAAATAGCTAGCCCTGTGATGCCGGGCTATGTACTTAGAATATTGCAAAATGTGCTTTCACCGAAAAGGTATTTTAAAATCGGACATATCGAGTGCATAGAGGAGTAATGTATCTATAATTCTTAAAATAATTGTTATGCTTTTTTTAACGTTTATCGTGAGTAATTTAGTAAATTGTTAGTAAATTCGCCGGAAGTTTGCGGGGGGTATGCTAGTTCTGAACGTCACATGCTAATGTAAAAAGCTGTTTTTTGATATAAATATGAACTTGATTGAACAAAACAGGCATGTATTGAATAACATAATGTCCTAGGTGTGTCATCTGATGAAGATCATCAAAGGTTAGTGCTGCATTTAGCAGTCTTCTGGGTTTTTGTGACATTATATGCTAGCTTGAAAAATGGGTGTCTGATTATTTCTGGCTTGGTACTCTGCTGACATAATCTAATGTTTTGCTTTCGTTGTAAAGCCTTTTTGAAATCGGACAGTGTGGTTAGATTAACGAGAGTCTTGTCTTTAAATAGCTGTAAAATAGTGATATGTTTGAGAAATTGAAGTAATAGGATTTTTAAGGTATTTGAAAATCGCGCCACAGGCTTCAACTGGCTGTTACGTAGGTGGGACACAGGTTGTTGGTGGCACATTAATTAATTGGGGAGAATGGGCTTGGGGTCATGACTGGAGCGGAATCAGTGGAATGATATCAAATACGTCAAATACGTCAAACACATGGTTTCCAGGTGTTTCATGCCATTCCATTTGCTCCATTACAACCATTATTATGAACCATTCTCCCCTCAGCAGCTTCCACTGATCTGTAAGGTTCCTCAGTCGAGCAGTGAATTTCAAACACAGATTCAACCACAAAGACCATGGAGGTTTTCAAATGCCTCGCAAAGAAGGGCACCTATTGGTAGATGGGTGAAATTAAAAAATGGAATATCAAGCGTCCCACCTACTCAACAGCCAGTTGAATCCTGTGGCGCGTTATTCAAATCCTTAGATATGCTATTACTTCAATTTTTCAAAAATATGACTATTTTACACCATTTTAAAGATAAGACTCTCGTTAATCTAACCACACTGTCCGATTTCAAAAAGGCTTTACAACGAAAGCAAAACATTAGATTATGTCAGCAGAGTACCGAGCCAGAAATAATCAGACACCCATTTTTCAAGCTAGCATATAATGTCACATAAACCCAAACCACAGCTAAATGTAGCACTAACCTTTGATGATCTTCATCAGATGACAACCCTAGGACATTATGTTATACAATACATGCATGTTTTGTTCAATCAAGTTCATATTTATATCAAAAAACAGCTTTTTACATTAGCATGTGACTAGCATGTGACTAGCATTCCCACCGAACACTGCCGGTGAATTTACTAAATTACTCACGATAAACGTTCACAAAAAGCATAACAATTATTTTAAGAATTATAGATACAGAACTCCTCTATGCACTCGATATGTCCGATTTTAAAATAGCTTTTCGGTGAAAGCACATTTTGCAATATTCTCAGTAGATAGCCCGGCATCACAGGGCTAGCTATTTAGACACCCAGCAGGTTTAGCACTCATCAAAGTCAGATTTACTATAAGAAAAATGTTCTTACCTTTGTTGTCTTCGTCAGAATGCACTCCCAGGACTTCTACTTCAATAACAAATGTTGGTTTGGTCCAAAATAATCCATCGTTATATCCAAACAGCGGCGTTTTGTTCGTGCGTTCTAGACACTATCCTAAAGGCTAAATAAGGGTGACGAGCATGGCGCAATTCGTGACAAAAGAATTCTAAATATTCCATTACCGTACTTCGAAGCATGTCAACCGCTGTTTAAAATCAATTTTTATGCCATTTTTTCTCATAAAAAAGCGATAATATTCCGACAGGGAATCTGCGTTTAGATAAACAGACAAAGGAAAACAAAGCATTCGGTCGAAACGGGCACGCGCCTAAGCCCATAGTACTCTGAGTGGCCACTTGCCAAACGCGATAAAGTGTTTCAGCCAGAGCCTGCCTCGATATCGTTCAACGTTTTCCCGGGCTCTGAGACCCTATGGAAGACGTAGGAAGTGTCACGTTATTGCACAGATCCTGAGTCTTCAATAAAAAGAGCCAAGATGAAACATTACTTCTCAGACAGGCCACTTCCTGCTTGAAATCTTCTCAGGTTTTGGCCTGCCATAGGAGTTCTGTTATACTCACAGACACCATTCAAACAGTTTTAGAAACTTTAGGGTGTTTTCTATCCAAAGCCAATAATTATATGCATATTCTAGTTACTGGGCAGGAGTAGTAACCAGATTCAATCGGGTACGTTTTTTATCCAGCCGTGTCAATACTGCCCCCTATCCCCAACAGGTTAAATGTAGATGTAAAATTGCGCGACAAAGATCTCTTCGAGCAAAACCTGTAAAAATTAAAGGCAGACTATTTTGAGGAAGTGTTTACTGGCAACGGCGTCTCAAAATGGACAAACTACTCTTGATGCTTTTTTCTCGTTTCTCAAGCGAATGTCTTTTAAGTGCGTATGCGAGTACACTTGTTCGGTTCGGCTATCCGAGTTCGGCAAGGCACCAGCCGAACTGAAAAATGTTGATGTCTTAATAGTCTCAATGGGATAGGAATCAGGATGAAGAAAAAACTCAGCTCAGGCACCTTGAAGCTCACAGATAACAGTAGGGGACCATTTATCTGTTGAGTGACTGGGGTCTGGGCTGGGAGAGAGAGATCATCTGTGCCCTGTTTTTGTTTAGGACCAGAGCACCACTCCAGCTGGGATTTTAGCAAGCAGCAGAAGGCTGGAGAGTATGTCGGTGTCTCTGACACAAGGTAAACAGTGAACTGTTGTGTGGGGGGTGGAGATTTTGGCGAAGCGTGCTGGCTTATTACAGGATGTTTATTTAATTGTATATTAGAAGCAAGCATGGGCCAGTCGGATGTTTTAAGAGGAATCTTGTCCTTACGGACGGGGAGAAAATCTGATTGAGGGGGGTTGTGAGTTGGGGCAGCAGGGTGCACAATGCTGTTTGTCAGGGGAGTTTCACTCACATCGAGGGCAAACGTTTTAGTGGCAGCATGATCACATATTTGATGGAGAGTATTTATGTGGTATTCAAGTTCCCTAATTTTGTGTCAAACTGAGACAGGTAGCACAAGCAGGTAGAGGAGAGGGGAGAGTAGGAAGCCATTTTACTGTGAGCTAATGGGGCTGTAGTCAGTTGAATGTGATTTTGTTTGTTAAGCTCAAGGACTACGACTGGGTACAAGGCCATGGAGACAGAATTACAAAAATATATAGTTTATTACACAGTTAAGATGTTATTACAAGTTCCAATGAAACAAGGGGATTAGCATGATAGGCTGTGTTCGCAAATATATTCTACACTGAACAAAAATGTAAATGCAACATGCAATAATTTCAAAGATTTTACTGAGTTACAGTTCATATCGAAATCAGTCAATTGAAATAAGTTCTTTAGGCCCTAATCTATGGATGACTGGGAATACAGATATGCATCTGTTGGTCACGGATAACATTTTTTTAAAGTTACGGGGATCAGAAAACCAGTAAGTATCTGGTGTGACCACCCTTTGCCGTGCAGCGTGACACATATGCTTTGCATAGAGTTGATCAGGCTGTTGTTTGTGGCCTATGGACTATTGTCTCACTCCTCTTCAATGGCTGTGCGAAGTTGCTGGATATTGGCGGGAACTAGAAGACGCTGCAGTACACGTTGCTCCAGAGCATCCCAAACGTTCTCAATGGGTGACATGTCTGGTGAGTATGCAGGCCATGGAAGAACTGGGACATTTTAAGCTTCCAGGTATTGTGTACAGATCTTTGCGACATGGGGATGTACACTATCATGCTGAAACATGACAATGGGCCTCAGGTTCTCGTCATGGTATCTCTGTGCATTCAAATTGGCATCGATAAAATGCAATTGTGTTTGTTGTCCATAGCTTATGTCTGCCCATACCATAACCCCACAATAGGGAACTCTGTTCACAACGTTGACATCTGCAAACCACTCGCCCACAAGACGCCATACACGCTGTCTGCCATGTGCCCGGTACAGATGAAACCGGGATTCATTCGTGAAGAGTACACTTCTCCAGCGTGCCAGTGGCCAACGAAGGTGAGCAAGTCAGTTATGACACCGAACTGCAGTCAGGTCAAGACCCTGGCGAGGATGACGAGCATGCAGATGAGCTTCCCTTAGTCGGTTTCTGACAGTTTGTGCAGAAATTCTTCGGTTTTGTATTTGTATCTTTTATGGATTCCCATTAGCTTTGTAGATAATGTTGCTGTTACCGTGTCTTAGGACCGCAAATAACTTCTGGACATCAGAACAGCAATTACTCATCTTGAACTGGACAAATATTTCTTATAGTCCGATGCGAGGGATATACGGCTTTTTCTGGAACGGGCCCAAATCTCCGTCATTTGCGTGAAGAAAAGATGGAGAAAAGTGCGGAGATCAGGGTGCCTTCTGAGATTTCGTAGGCGAGTGAGTAAACCTCCACAACAATCCATTGTATTCGCCAATGTGCAATCATTGGAAAATAAAATGTATGATATACAAGCAAGACTATCCTACCAACAGAAAATTAAAACCTGTAATATCTTATGTTGTTTCACAGAGTTGTGGCTGAATGACGACATGGATAATATAGAGCTGGCCTGATTTCCCATGCATCGGCATGACAGAGTAGCTACGTCTGGTAAGACGAGGGGCGGGGGTGCGTGTATATTTGTCAATAACAGCTGGTGCGCGATGTCTAATATGAAAGAAGTCTCGAGCTATTGCTTGCCTGAGAAAGAGTACCTTATGATAAGCTGTAGACCACACCATCTACCAGGAGAGTTCTCATCTATATTATTCGTAGCCGTCTACTTACCACTACAAACCGATGCTGGCACAAAGACCGCACGCAACCATTTGTATAAGGCCATAAGAAAACAAGAAAATGCTCATACAGAAGCGGCACTCCTAGTGGCCGGGGACTTTAATGCAGGCACACTTAAATCCATTTTACCTAATTTCTACCAGCATGTCACATGTGCAACCAGAGGAAAAAAACTCCATACCACCTTTACTCCAGACACAGAGACCCATAAAAAGCTCTCCCTCGTCCTCCATTTGGCAAATCTGACAATAATTATATCCTCTTGATGCCTGCTTACAAGCAAAAACTAAAGCAGGTAGTACCAGTGACTTGCTCAATACGGAAGTGGTCAGGTGACGCTACAGGACTGTTTTGCTAGCACAGACTAGAAAATGTTCCGGGATTCATCCAATGGCATTGAGGAGTATACCACCTTAGTCATCGGCTTCATCAATAAGTGCATCAACGACAACGTCCCCACTGTGACCGTATGTACATATCCCAACCAAAAGCCATGGATTACAGGCAACATCCGCATCGAGGTAAAGAGCTGCCGCTTTCAAGGAGTGGGACACTAATCCGGACGCTTATAAGAAATCCTGCTACGCCCTCAGACGAACCATCAAACAGGCAAAGCGCCAATATAGGATAAAGATTGAATCCTACCACACTGGCTCTGATGCTCGTCGGATGTGGCAGGGCTTGAAAACTGTTACGGACTACAAAGGGAAACCCAGGCGTGAGCTGCCCATTGACGAGAGCCTACAAGACGAGCAAAATGCCTTTTATGCTCGCTTTGAGGCAAGCGACACTGAAGCATGCATGAGAGCACCAGTTGTTACGGACGACTGTGTGTTAACGCTTTCGGTAGCCGATGTGGGCAAGACCTTTAAGCAGGTCAACATTCACAAAGCCGCGGGGCCTGATGGATTACCAGGACACGTACTCAAAGCATGCGCAGACCAACTGGCAAATGTTTTCACTGACATTTTCAACCTCTGTTGAGGAAGCAATGTTTCAAGCATGGTCCCTGCGCCCAAGAACATTAAGGTAACCTGCCATGACAACCGACCCGTAGCACTCACATCTGTAGCCATGAAGTGCTTTGAAAGGCTGGTCATGGCCCACAACAACACCATTATCCCAGAAACCCTAGACCCCCTCCAATTTGCATACCGCCCCAACAGATCCACAGATGATGGAATCTCTATTGCAATCAACATTGCCCTTTCCCACCTGGACAAAAGAAACACCTATGTGAGAATACTATTAATTGACTACAGCTCAGCATTCAACATCATAGTGCCCTCAAAGTTCATCACTAAGCTAAGGACCCTGGGACTAAACATCTTGGACTTCCTGACAGGCTGATCCTCAACACGGGGGCCCCTCAGGGGTGTGTGCTCAGTCCCTTCCTGTACTCTTTGTTCACCCATGACTGCGTGGCCAAACACAACTCCAACACCATCATTAAGTTTGCTGACGACACAATAGTGGTAGGGCTGATCACAGACAACGATGAGACAGCCTACAGGGAGGAGGTCAGAGAGCTGGCATTGTTGTGCCAGGACAACAACCTGTCCCTCGATGTGAGCAAGACAAAGGAGCTGATCGTGGACTATAAGAAAAGGCGAGCAGAACAGGCCCACATTAACCTGTTGAGGACAGACTTTCCGCTAGCGGAACCCCGTTCTGCCTGCGGAACCGCTAGCCAACAGCCAATGGCATCGCACGGCGCGAAATACAAAACCAACTAAAATACCACAATTCAATTTTCTCAAACATTTTAGACGATTTTAAAGACAAGACTCTCGTTAACAGCTTCTACCCCCAACCCATAAAACTGCTGAACAATTAATCAAATCGCCACCCAGACTATTTACATTTTGTTTTTACACTGCTGCTAGTCGCTATTAATTATCTATACATAGTCACTTTACCCCTACCTAAATGTACGTATTAACTCAACTAACTTGTACCCCCGCACATTGACACGGTACCGGCACCCCTTGTTTATAACCTTGTTATTGTTATTTTATTGTGTTACTTGTAGTATTTTTTACTTTAGTTTATCTGGTAAATATTTTCTTAACTCTTGAACTGCATTGTTGGTTAACTAAGTAAGCATTTCACGGTAAAGTCTACACTTGTGTGGCGCAGATACATTTTGATTTCATCTGACAAGCGTCAGAGCCATTGTGTAGTAGGATTCTATCTTAGTCATGTATTGAAGCTTTGCCTTTTTGATGGTTCATTGGAGGGCGTAGCGGGATTTCTTATAAGCGTCCGGGTTAGTGTCTCCTTGAAAGCTGCACTCTTGCCTTTAGCTCAGTGCGGATGTTGCCTGTAATGCTCCTTGCAGCCAGATTAGCAGTCAGTGCCTTATAGACTAATGCATATGATCCAGAGTGGGTGAGCTATATTCCTGGCAGGCTGGAATATAGATTCAATAAGCAGACTCAGAGGCTGATATTAGTCAGGATGCCTTGTAGGCTTTCTGCACTCTCTCTCTATAAGGCGCTGACAGCTAATCTTCCTGCAAGGAGCTTGACCTATGAAACAGCCTACAAGGCACCATCCTGACATCAGCCTCTGAGGCTGCTATTGAATCTGATCAGCCTGCCAGAAATAGAGCTCACCCACTCTGGATAATTTGTATCAGCCTATAATGCACTGACTGTTAATATGCCTGCATGGAACTTTACCTACTGAATCTTATCAAGGTCTGAGACTGAAATAGAATCTGATCAAGCTGTTAGAAATGAAGCTCACCCACTCTGTAATTTTAAATATTATCGTAAAAACATGAAGTGCCCCAACATACAGTTGAAGTTGGAAGTTACAGTACACCTTAGCCAAATACATTTAAACTCAGTTTTTCACTATTCCTAACATTTAATTCTAATAACAATACCCTGTCTTAGGTCAGTTAGAATCACCACTTTCTTTGAGGAATGTGAAATGTCAGAATAATAGTAGAGAGAATTATTTATTTCAGCTTTTATTTCTTTCATCACATTCGCAGAGGGTCAGAAGTTTACATACACTCAATTAGGATTTGGTAGCATTGCCTTTAAATTGTTTAACTTGGGTCAAACATTTCGGGTAGCCTTCCACAAGTTTCCCACAATAAGTTGGGTGAATTTTGTCCCCTTCCTCCTGACAGAAATGGTGTAACTGAGTCAGGTTTGTAGGCCTCCTTGCTCGCACACGCTTTTTCAGTTCTGCCCACAAACTTTCTATAGGATTAAGGTCAGGGCTTTGTGATGGCCACTCCAATACCTTGACTTTGATGTCCTTAAGTCATTTTGCAACAACTCTGAAAATATGCTCGGGGTCATTGTCCATTTGGAAGACCCATTTGCGACCAGCTTTAACTTCCAGACTGATGTCTTGAGATGTTGCTTCAATATATCCACATAATTTTCCATCCTCATGATGCCATATATTTTGTGAAGTGCACCAGTCCCTCTTGCAGCAAAGCACCCCCACAACATGATGCTGCCACCCCCGTGCTTCACGGTTAGGATCGTGTTCTTCGGCTTGCAGGCCTCCCCCTTTTCACTCCAAACATAACGATGGCCATTATGGCCAAACAGTTCTATTTTTGTTTCATCAGACCAGAGGATATTTCTCGAAAAAGTACGATCTTCGTCCACATGTGCAGTTGTAAAACGTAGCCTGGCTTTTTTATGGCGGTTTGGAGCACTGGCTTCTTCCTTGCTGAGCGGCCTTTCAGGTTATGTTGATATAGGAGTCATTTTACTGTGGATATAGATACTTTTGTACCTGTTTCCTCCAGCATCTTCACAAGGTCCTTTGCTGTTGTTCTGGGATTGATTTGCACTTTTCACACCGAAGTACATTCATCTCTTGGAGACAGAACGCGTCTCCTTCCTGAGCGGTATGACGGCTGCGTGGTCCCATGGTGTTTATACTTGCGTATTGTTGTTTGTACAGATGATAGTGGTACCTTCAGGCGTTTGAAAATTGCTCCCAAGGATGAATCGGACTTGTGGAGGTCTACAATTCCTTTTCTGAGGTCTTGGCTGATTTCTTTAGATTTTCCCATGATGTCAAGCAAAGAGGCACTGAGTTTGAAGGTAGGCCTTGAAATACATCCACAGGTACACCTCCAATTGACTCAAATTATGTCAATTAGCCTATCAGAAGCTTCTAAAGCTATGACATCATTTTCTGGAATTTTCCAAGCTGTTTAAAGGCTCAGTCAACTTAGTGTTTGTAAACTTCTGACCCACTGGAATTGTGATACAGTGAATTATAAGTGAAATAATATGTCTGTAAACAATTGCTGGAAAAATTACTTGTGTCATGCACAAAGTAGATATCCTAACCGACTTGACAAAAGTATAGTTTGTTAACAAGAAATTTGTGGAGTGGTTGAAAAACGAGTTTTAATGACTCCAACCTAAGTGTATGTAAACTTCCGAGCTAACAACCAGCATAGGTAACGTGCTAGCTTGCTAGCTAGCTAACGAGACTAGCTAGCTAACTCACAAGACTTGTCAAGTTAGCTGTGTTGTTCCTTGCATGCGATCAGCTGAGGTTTTGGAGACGGTATGCGGCCTGGGAGACAGTGTTGTCTGTCAGGCGTCGTTCAAATCTTAAATGTCCCCACAAACGATAAATCAGCTCATTAACATGAACGTAACCGGACAAATGTAATCAAACCCAGAGCACATTAAACACCAGTAAAATACTGAATATCAACCCTGTTACACTAGTTAGTATTTAAGTCTTCATGGTGAGTGTCCATACTTGCGTGTACTGTATGGGTATATGCGTGTGTGCAGTGTACGTGTCCATTCATGTGTGTGTGAAGGTGTGTTAGGCAGATTGCAATGTTGTACTGGAAGTAGAAAAGAGATAGAAAGTGTGTGTGTGCTTGCGTCTTTGTGTTGTGGTTGGTTAGTCTTTGGGTTGATGAATAAGTGATGCTAATGCCTAGAGGTGTGAGAGTGAGTGGAGCACACCAACCTGATAGGAATATGACTTCCTCTCTCTGACTTCAACAGGAAGTCAATAGGAAGCAGGTTACGCTCAGTGTTTCATGATGTGCCAGGAGTGTGCTGTGGGCAATACAATGGGAGACCAGTCACTGTGAATGCACACCAGTCCCACCCAGCTGGTTTTGTGTGCATGTGTGTGTGTTCAGAGTCATGCAGCTGCTTTATCCTGTGCCTCCTTCTATGACATGTCAACGTTCTTAGCTCTGTTCAGCAGCAATTCTGTGACAGTGGACGAAGACTGGTGGTCCTATTCAAATCTATTTTATTGTGATTATGGCTTGGGGGGAAAACTTGGTTGTGCTCATCTTATTTCCTCTTAAGTTGTCTGGTTCAAAACATTGGCAATAATCAGCACTGTTCTAGTGTGATCGGACCTAGTATTTTTATTTATATTCAAATGTTTGTGTTGGAAGTCATGGTCAGTATTCAAAGTGTAAGAATTTCAGAATAGCAATATCAATTATCAAAAGGAATATGCCCTCTAACTCTATAACACAAACCTACAAACACAAAACCCTCACTTGCAAATTAACGTTGCCAACTATGGTAGATACAGTGCATACGGAAAGTATTCAGACCCATCACTTTTTCCACATTTTGTTAAGTTACAGCCTTATTCTAAAATGGATTAAATAAAAACATTTCCTCATCAGTCTTCACACAATAACCGATAATGACAAAGTGAAAACAGGATTTTAGACATTTTTGATAATTTATTTAAAAATAAAAAACAGATGCCTTACAGCATATTCAGAAAGTATTCAGACCTCTTGAGTTTTTCCACATTTTGTTACATTACAGACTTCTTCAAAAATGGACAAAAAAATAGAAAAACTCAGCAATCTACACAGAATAGCCCATAATAAGAAAGTGAAAACAGGTTATTTGACATTTTTGCAAATTTATACAAAATGTATACAAAATAAATACATGTATTCAGACCCTTTGCTATGAGACTCGACATTGAGTTCAGGTGCATCCTTTTTCCATTGATCATCCTTGAGATGTTTCTACAACTAGATTGGAGTCCACCTGTGGTAAATTAAATTGATTAAAATTGAGCACACACCTATCTATAGTTCCAGTCAAAAGAATGGACACACCTACAATTTCAAGGGTTTTTCTTACTATTTTCTACATTGTATAATAATAGTGAAGTCATCAGAACTATGAAACAACACATATGAAATCATGTAGTAACCAAAAAAGTGTTAACCTCTTCACTATAGGGGGCAGTATTTTCACGGCCGGATGAAAAACGTACCCAAATTAAACTGCCTCCAACTCAGACTCAGAAGGTAGGATATACATATTATTAGTAGATTTTGATAGAAAACACTCTGACGTTTCTAAAACTGTTTTAATGATGTCTGTGAGTATAACAGAACTCATATGGCAGGCAAAATCCTGAGAAAAATCCAACCAGGAAGTTTGACCTCACATGGTTGTAGTCATTTCAAATTATGTTCTATCTAAACTACAGTGTCTGTGATGTCATATTGCACTTCCTAATGCTTCCACCAGATGGCAACAGTCAATAGAACCTTGTTTGAGGCTTCTACAATGCAATTTGATTGAATAATACCCGGAACAGTAAGTGGTCGACCTGGTGTTATTGACTTACCTTGTGTGCGCTCACATAGGGCTAGCCATTTTTATTTTTCTTCTGTAATGAATCTGCTATTGTCCGGTTGGAATATTATCGAAATTCTATGTTAAAAACACCCTAAAGATTGATTGTGAACATGGTTTGACATGTTTCTACAAACGCTGAGGGAATTTAATAACTTTTCGTCGACGGTGGATAGTTGCATTTTGGAATGGTGTTCTGGACGCGCCATCAAAACGGATTTTGTTCGACATAAATTATGGACTTTATCGAACAAATTAACATTTCTTGTGGAAGTGGGAGACCTTCTGAGTGCATTCAGCCGAAGGTCAGCAAAGGTAAGATAATATTTTTAACATACTTCAGCGTTTTGTGGATGCCGTGGCTGGACGGCTAACTGAATAGCTTGGGGCTCATTACTCAGAATATTGAACAATGTGCTTTCTCCGTTATTTTGAAATCTGACAAAGCGGTTGCATAAAGGAATAGTTCATCTATACTTCTTTAATTAATTGTTATATATTTTGTCAACATTTATGATGAGTATTTCTGTAAATTATGGTGCCCATTCACTGGAAATTTTGGGGTGAATACATTTTCTGAACGTCACGTGCCAATGTAAAATGGGTTTTTTGGATATAAATATGAACTTGATGTTCAAAAAATGCATGTATTGTCTAACAATGTCCTAGGAGTGTCATCTGATGAAGATCGTCAAAGGTTAGTGCATAATTTTAGCTGGTTTTGTGCTTTTGGACGGCTACCCTTGCTTGGAAAATGGCTGTCCTTGCTAGGAAAATGGCTGTGTTGTTGTTTTTTTGCTGTGGCGGTATCCTAACATAATCTAATGTTTTGCTTTCGCTGTAAAGCCTTTTTGAAATCGGACAACGTGGTTGGATTCAGGAGAGTTTTATCTTTCAAATGGTGTAAAATAGTCGTATGTTTGAGAAAATTGAATTGTGGTATTTTAGTTGTTTTTGTATTTCGCGCCATGCGATCCCATTGGCAGTTGGCTAGGAACGCCTAGATGTAAGAAGCTAAACAAATCAAAATATATTTTATATTTGAGATTCTTCAAAGTAACCACTCTTCATTTGTTTTTCAACAGGACAATGACCCAACACACCTCCAGGCTGTGTAAGGGCTATTCGACCAAGGAGAGTGATGGAGTGCTGCATCAGATGACCTGGCCTCAATTGAGATGCTTTGGGATAAGTTGGACTGCAGAGTGAAGGACAATCAGCCAACAAGTGCTCAGCACATGTGGGAACTCCTTCAAGATATTTGGAAAAGTATTACAGGTGAATCTGATTGAGAGAATGCCAATAGTGTGCAAAACTGTCATTAAGGCAAAGGGTAGCTACTTTGAAGAATCTGAAATAAGAAATATATTTGTTTAACCCTTTTTTGGTTACTACACGATTCCATAGTTTTGATGTCTTCACTATTATTCAATAATGTAGAAAATAGTAAAAAATTAAGAAAAACTCTTGAATGAGTACGTGTGTCCAAACTTTTGACTGGTACTGTATATAAGGTCCCACAGTTGACAGTGCATGTTAGAGCAAAAACCAAGCCATGAGGTCGAAGGAATTGTCCGTAGCGCTCCGAGACAGGATTGTGTCGAGGCACAGATCTGGGGATGTGGGTACCAAAACAATTCTGCAGCATCGAAGGACCCCAAGAACACAGTAGACTCCATCATTCTTAAATGGAAGAAGTTTGGAACCACCAAGACTCTTCCTAGAGCTGGCTGCCCGGCCAAACATGGCAATCGTGGAGAAGGGCCTTGGTCAAGAAGGTGACCAAGAACCTGCTGGTTACTCTGACAGAGCTCCAGAGCTCCTCTATGGAGATGGGAGAACCTTCTGCAGCACTCCACCAATCAGGCCTTTATTGTAGTGGCCAGATGGAAGCCACCCCTCAGTAAAGCACAATGACCCTAAGCACACAGCCAAGACAATGCAGGAGTGGTTTGGGGACAATTCTCTGAATGTCCTTGAGTGGCACAGCCAGAGCGTAGACTTGAACCCGATCGAACATCTCTGGAGAGATCTGAATATAGCTGTGCAGCAACGCTCCCCAAACAGCCTGACCGAGCTTGAGAGGATCTGCAGAGAGAAATGGGAGAAACTCCCCAAATACAGGTGTGCCAAGCTTGTATCCTCATACCCACGAAGACTCAATGCTGTAATCGCTGTGAAAGGTGCTTCAACAATGTACTGAGTGTGATATTTCATTTTTTATTTTAATTTGCAAAAATGTCTAAAAACCTATTTTTGATTTGTCATATGGAGTATTGTGTGTAGATTGAAGACGAAAAAAAAATGATTTAATAATTTTTCGAATAAGGCTGTAGCGTAACAAAATGTGGAAAAAGTGAAAGGGTCTGAAAATTTTCAGAAAGAAATGTATCCATCTAAGTCGTATTATTCAGCTCTAGTTGGTGTATTTGCATATTCCACTATCATCTGAAACCCCCATACAATTTAGCACCTGGAGGTGGCATTTGGAACATAGTGTTTTCTTTTTATGTGAGTGGCTTGGCGGCGCCAACAGCACTTTCTTCCATTGACCTCCTACATCATTCTGAGCCCCCGGGCGACTAGCCACATTACTATGCACAGGCAAGACACTTTCAAAATGTGTTAGTCTTAGCAAATTGCATGGAAGTAGTCTACATGGCGATAATCATATAATCAAGAGACCTGCCCCCCATCTCCTTCCTCCCTCTAACCCTCGTTCCATCCCCCTGCTGTTGACTGTAATCGTCTCCTCCTCTTCCTTCCTCTCTCTCTTCAACCAACTTATTTTATCAACCTGTTGGTTCAGACAGGAAACGCTACGTGTTCGTTTAACCATTTATTAGAAAAGATTACAATACATGCAATACGTTAGTCTTGCCGTTACGCTCTGCTCCTTCACTGCCAGAGCATTCATTTTGTTAAGATAATAATAATTACAGGCAGAGAGCAAAGAATACTATACCAATCCCCCTGCAGGAAGGAAACGCAGAACCAAACAGGTGAAGGCTGGGGTGTGCGGCGGGAAAGCAGAAAACAAACATGCATGCGAGTAACACCACCGCATACATCTAGCTTGCACACGGCAGCCATCAGTGTGTGCTGAAACTGGTGGACTAAATAGACCACCATACTAACATAGAGTGATGATGCAACACCCAGGTTTCCTGTCTGTACTCTGTAATTGATTTCAGACAAGAAACGCCACGTGTCCGTTAAACCATTTATTAGAAAAGATTACTATAGATACATGCATAATGTTAAGATAATAATTACAGGTAAAATGCAAGGTAAGCTATACCAATCCCCTAAAAAGCAGAACTACCAGACAACCAACTATGTGTATGGCAGATGAGTGCCATTAAGATTTAAAGGACCAATCAGCAGTTGCTACATATATTCTTCAAGTCCAAAAATGTAACTTATGCCTCATGAGCTTAGTTCAACTGTCATTCCCCATCAGAACCCTAAATAAACTCAGCAAAAAAAGAGACCTCCCTTTTTCAGGACCCTGTGTTTCAAAGATAATTTGTTAAAATCCAAATAACTTCACAGATCTTCATTGTAAAGGGTTTAAACACTGTTTCCCATGTTGTTCAATGAACCATAAACAATTAATGAACATGCACCTGTGGAACGGTCGTTAAGACACTAACAGCTTACAGACGGTAGGCAATTAACCTGTTGAGGACAGACATTCCGCTAGCGGAACACCTTGCCTAATATCCAATGGTAGAGCGTGACGCGAAATACAAAAACCTTAAAAATGCTATAACTTCAATTTCTCAAACATATTACTATTTTACACCATTTGAAAGATAAGACTCTCGTTAATCCAACCACTTTGTCCGATTTCAAAAAGGCTTTACAGTGAAAGCAAAACATTAGATTATGTCAGGAGAGTACCCAGGCAAAAATAGTCACATAGCCATTTTCAAAGCAAGCATATATGTCACAAAACCCAAACCACAGCTAAATGCAGCCCTAACCTTTGATGATCTTCATCAGATGACACTCCAAGGACATTATGTTATACAAGACATGCATGTTTTGTTCAATCAAGTTCATATTTATATCAAAAACCAGCTTTTTACATTAGCATGTGATGTTCAGAACTAGCATACCCACCGAAAACTTCCGGTGAATTTACTAAATTTCTCATGATAAACGTTGACAAAATACATAACAATTATTTAAAGAATTATATATATCGAACTCCTTTATGCAATCGCTATGTCCGATTTTAAATTAGCTTTTCGGCGAAAGCTTTTTTTTGCAATATTCTTAGTACATAGCTCGGCCATCAAGGCTAGCTATTCAGACCCGCCAACGTCGGGGCAGCCTAAACTCAGAATTACTGTTAGAAAAATTGGATTACCTTTGCTGTTCTTCGTCAGAATGCACTCCCAGGACTTCTACTTCAACAACAAATGTTGTTTTGGTTCCAAATACCTCCGTTTTGTTCGTGCGTTCAGGTCACTATCCAAAGTGTAACGCGCGAGCGGATTTCGTGACAAAAAAATTCAAAATATTCCATTACCGTACTTAGAAGCATGTCAAACGCTGTTTAAAATCAATTTTTATGCTATTTTTCTCGTAAAATAGCAATAATATTCCAACCGGGCAACGTTGTATTCATTCAAAGAGTGAAAGAAAAAAAATGATGAGGTCTCGTGAACACGCATCTCCAGTCTCACTGTCCCCAGGCAGTCAACTTACAAACTCTGCTGCTGTACTTTGCACAGAGACAGGAGACGCGTCATTCTGCTTTCTAAATGCTTTAGAGAGCCAATGGAAGCCTTAGAAAGTGTCACGTAACAGCACAGATGCTGTAATTTTGATAGAGATGCAACAGAAGGACTACAAATTGTCAGACAGGCCACTTCCTGCCTGGAATCTTCTAAGGTTTTTGCCTGCCATATGAGTTCTGTTATACTCACAGACACCATTCAAACCGTTTTAGAAACTTTAGAGTGTTTTCTATCCAAATCTACTAATTATATGCATATTCTAGTTTCTGGGCAAGAGTAGTAACCAGATTAAATCGGGTACGTTTTTTATCCAGCCGTGAAAATACTGCCCCCTATCCACAACAGGTCACAGTTATGAAAATAGTCTGGGTAGCCATTTGATTACATGTTCAAGAGTCTTATGGCTTGGGTGTAAAAGCCACCCCAGCTGGGGTCTTTGACAATTTCTTGGGCCTTCTCTGACACCGCCTGGTGTAGAGGTCCTGGATGGCAGGAAGCTTAGCCCCAGTGATGTACTGTGCCGCACAAGACAGTCGTGAAGAGGGGACGACAAAGCCTATTTCCCCTCAGGAAACTAAAAAGATTTGGTATGGGTCCTCAGATCCTCAAAAGGTTCTACAGCTGCAACATCGAGAGCATCCTGACTGGTTGCATCACTGCCTGGTACGGCAATTGCTCGGCCTCCGACCGCAAGGCGCTACAGAGGGTAGTGCGTACGGCCCATTACATCACTGGGGCTAAGCTGTCTGCCATCCAGGACCTCTACACCAGGCGGTGTCAGAGGAAAGCCCTAAAAATTGTCAAAGACCCCAGCCACCCCAGTCATGGACTGTTCTCTCTACTATCGCATGGCAAGCGGTACCGGAGTGCCAAGTCCAGGACAAAAAGGCTTCTCAACAGTTTTTACCCCCAAGCCATAAGACTCCTGAACAGGTAACCAAATGGTTACCCGGACTATTTGCATTGTGCCCCCCCCCACTCTCTGTTTATCTTATTCACAGTGTCTCAGAGTAGGAGTACTGATCTAGGATCAGTTTTGCCATTTAAATATTATAAATAAGATTATATGGACATGGGCAACCTGATCTGCACTCCCACTCTGAGACACATGAGGGTGCTCTCTCTGTATGTGTTTCGTTCATTTCAAGTTTTTTACCGGACTCACTTTAAGGGATGTTTTTCGAGTCTTTTTCCCCTTAGACTTGCTTTATCACGGGTTTAAAACAATGCCTCTTTGTGAAGCATTCTAAAACAAATAGCTTCATAAAAGATGAGAAAGAAAAATGTAATTCAATTCGGGTCAACTTTAGCTAATCTTCGGTTCCATTAAAACTGCATGAACCCCAGTTGCCTGATGTCATTCCAGTTGCCTGATGTCAATGTTAAAGTCTATCATTGATTTCAGGATCATTATTACTTATGTGGGGAAGAAAGACACTATCAATATTGAACATGCCTTGTAATAATATTCTCATATAGATTACATTATATTAGATATATTTGAGGATATTATTCTCATATCTGAGACCCTATATAGGTTCAATCATTCGTCAGCCTATGGGGGAAAACCCAAAAATATTTGATTGAGATATAATCACATTCATAATCGCATTTATCAATAGATAATCTGCAATCATCATTGCTGGTTTAGGTTTGTTGTGATGAGCTGAAATGGATTTCCACATGTCCCTTCACTCCTGCAGATAAGTGGGTTTCAGCTAGTTTCTTTGATAACTGTCGCTTTATACCTTGGGTCAAAACTTGTCAAAATGAGCAGGGGAGGAGATGAATACTTCATAGCTGGCCCCTTAGCCCTGTCCGTGTGTGCTCAAGCCTTTGAACTGCCGTGAGGAAGCCAATGGAGGACTGTAATCCTTCTGGTGATAATTTTGGTTCAACATTTGCTTTCTTCGTTTCTTACTATGCTTTGCTCTGGGGGTCAGTGCTGCTCAGAGAGTAATGGCTTGAACAGTGGATTAGTAGACTTATTTCTTGTGGGATGTGACCTTGCATTTACGGCAGTTTCTCAGATAGGTTAACATCAGCTATCAGTACCGAGACCCCAGCAATAATCGCTTTTCATTTATCTAACTTTCATTAATCTGCATGTCCAGCCCTTATATTTAGACTGACAATGAAGTGCTTTACCATTTTCTTTTCAGGACAACCAGGGCTACAAGTAGATTGGACATAAACAGTTGCATTCATGAGTTTCATTGACAAATGTCAATAAAAAAAAGGTCAGCCAAAGCAACAACAAAAAATGTATATGAATGAAATGGTTTGCTCATCGGGAAATGCATATCCAACTAGTCAGTGACAACTATGTGAAGTTTTGAGTTTGTGTAGCCTACCCCGCAGAAGTCTGTAGCTCAAACACACGGTGGGGTTAGAAGTCCAAAACGTGCCAGCGTTATGCTGGGACTCAATGGGTTAAGGAAAGTTGATCCTCCGCTTATTGCTACAAAGTTACAGAAATCTAAACCAACAACCACACAAACCATACATAAACCAAGAGTTGTAAGACTCGAAGATTACAATGTGGCTGTGAGTGATAGCTACCACCTGCTGAGGTAGTCCCCGATACACATTGCACCACATTACACATTACGATTATGGATTCATTTTAAAAATTGTATTCGATTTTTTTCCTCCAATTTTTATAAATGATGGACTTATTTTTTTTAAAGACGTTTTATTCATGCAGTATGGAACCGTGGACTATATGGACTTAAAATAATGTTGGACTTATGGGAAGGCGAAATGGGTATGATTTTTTTTACTTAGGCAATATGGAACTTTGGACTATGTGGACTTAAAATCAGGTTTGGATCTAGGGGAAGGCAAAGATGGGATATAATAAGAACTACATGAAATATGTTAGGCAGCGTGCTTGTAATGGACATAAAGAACTGGTCTTGTGATATTTATAGAAGGTATTTTTACTTCATTTTTACTATGCAGTTTAACGTCAGAATCCCACAGCAACACTGAAATGTGTGATAAAGCAGTAGTACTGAAAGAGAAAAGGGCATGCGAACAATAAAGGCCCCCACTTCACTTGTTCAACTCGCCTGGAAGTGTGTTAAATTTTGTTAAACACCCTGGGAGGTTGGCAGGTAGCTTTCTCGTAATAAAATGTTCGAATTTGAGCTAGCTCAGGCTCCCAGCAGGCCTCGGTGAATGTGGTGTCTGCTTCCTGCTGAGTTTGAGGAATGGAGGTTTATGCGTCTGGCCTCGCGGCAGGGGCTTTATTGGACTTTGAATCCTAAGGGCCACAGAGAGAGGGAGAGACAGATAGATGGGTTGCTAGAGGTTGGTAAATGGGAGTTGTGGTTGAGGGATAGTGGGAGCCAGAGGTAATGTGTCAATATGTTTTTAGCTATCCCTATTCATAAACCATACATGAAAATGATATGAAACCTTTATGGAAATATGAACAGTGAATTTAGTGAAGTGCGAGTATGAGATGATTACACATGCATATTACATCAATTGTTTTTCCAGTTGATTACCCACTGAGCACAGACGTCAATTCCACGTTGGTTCAACATAATTTAATTGAAATGACGTGGAAACAATGTTCAATCAGTGTGTGCCCAATGGGAAGGCACATTCATAATTACTAAAAATGACAACTGAATTCATATAAATTAAATCTGAATCTTTTGGATGATCATTCTTTGATGTTGAGTTGTTGTGAGAAGATTTGGAGAACGCTCTCATGTCACTGTGGCTAACCTGCATGTCGACCAATGTTTACATGGTGAAATGTCTGTCCTACATAGGGAAAACATGCAGAAGTGCAAAGACACGGATCAGTGAGCACCGCAGCAATATACGGACAGGTGAGCCAAAAACCAGTGTTGAAGATCATTTTGCACAAGCTGGACATCCTATTAGCTGTCTGATATACATTGGAATAGAAATGGTCAAGATGTCACGCAGGAGAGGGGACATTGAGAGGAAACTTTTCAAATGGAATCTTTCTAGATCCACAGGCTCAACACACTGTCTCCTCTTGGCCTTAATGAGGAGTGTGCAGTGTTTTTTTTATTTTTTATTTTTTATGAGTTCACCTATAACTCCAGCACCTACAAAAAAGTACCTGGATGTGCATATGTACTTCAGCTTTTGTATTGAGGCAGCCCAAACATTGTTCGTGCTCTAATATTTCCTATTAGAGATTACAACTGCAAACACATTTCAAGACTAAACGTCACAGCTCAGTGGTAGAGTGCATGCCTATAGCTTGAGGCCATGCACTGTATAACGATAAATAACTTCATACGTGACAGATAGCCTATTCTTTCCCTTTGTGTGTTAGTATTCTGTGGGGGTTTTGGAGTGGGGGTTTGGTGCATCTTATATCAGTGTAGTGTAGGTAACCTGTATGGCAGGAAACCAAGTCTCCACGGAGGAAATACTGGCAGCTAAAACCAAATATTGATTCTGTAATTTACATCAGGAAGTTTCTTGTCATCCTCCATTGCACTAGGAACACCCATAAATAAGTAAAGATGTCAACAAACAAACACGTAATCACCAAATCATGCAGATTGATTAGGAAAAAAACATTTTTGGGAGATCCCTTGGGGATCATCTTCGTGGCAGTGATATGGCTGAATACTGCTGTGTGTGTGTGAGCTTTATTTCCTACTCTTGTTCGAAATCTTCCGTCTAATAATTTGTCTGTTGGTGCTGAAAAGTAAGCTGTTTAGTCTACAATTGTATGACACTTGGTTTGAAATAGTTGATCTCCACTGAAAGATGTTAGTGTAATTGGAAACTGTAGGGCAGATCGCAGATGGAAAAGATGAGTTGATTGGCATACAACGGATGAATAGTGACTATTGAATCGATGCATTACTCACTGTTCCTTGCCAATCATGATAAGAGCTACAGTGTAACACCTCTCCAATTTACCATGTGTGGTGGTGATACAGTATATCTGCAAACCATGTTCAGAGGTTTAATGTAAAGTGTCAAGCACTAGAGATATCCCGACCACACCAGGGATGATTTGACTATCACCTTCATGGAGTGTTCTTCACTTAATGAAGGGTATCTAGCCTCTAGCCTCAGGTTCAGTGTTTACACTCGCATACTACTAAGAATTAAGTAATGTATTGGTCATGCGTTCTAAGTAGTATGCTGTATGGACATTGGCACATAGCCTATGTTGACTTGAATATGATTGTGACTGGCAATCTTGGATTCAGAGGTAAATCATGTTTGACAGAGTCACTCTGTAATTCACACATTTTCATTAGCTACTATTGTGATAATGAAGTGAGTACATACATATTGTGTCAGAAGCAGTATCTGAAATCGTTCTTGCCTACTGCTTACTTAAAGAACAGTATGCACTTATTCTATTTAGAACATACTGTTTAGTACAAATGTATGCAGTAAGCGTCAAATATCAACATACTGGCTCGTCCATACTGAGAATGGGGCCTGTAATGCGCAATTGGGTTGTTCCCCGAATTCGTTCATTTTATCCCCTTATGTTCCACATAGGTATGAAGAGGACTAAGTAAGTAAGTTCCCATATCTAATTATTATCTGTTGTCCAAACACACGTGGGTCTGAAAATATTATTAGTTTAGTAGATGAAAAGCAGGAATGAGTATGATATCCTGGCATTTAAAGCATACTCAATATTCCAATTTTCACATACTGTAAAACATTCTATTTTAGCATACACCCAAAGCCTTCTATTTGGGATGCAAGTACAAGTATTCAGACACCGCCAGAGAGAATTCAGTTTAGCTGTTCAAATGACGTATAGCACTACCTTCCCAGTCTGACATTTTTAAGTGGCCTTTACAAAGAGATCCTGATCTACTTGCAGTCAAGTTACTGAATCTAAAAATGTTTTTGTTTTAACCATTCCAAACTGATCACATGGGGTTGGGTTCATACCCTTGTCTGGAGTCAGTGTCTTCCCTCTAACACAAAAATCACACACTTGTAGCATCTGTATATTTATAAAACGACACAACCATTGTGACTCCCATTGACCCAGTTTGTGATATCCTTGTTCATGAGTTATTTACTGACAGTGTTTAAGTGTCAACTTCTTGAGGAGAAAGTTGGCGCTCCCATCCATCAGTGGCCCAGGCCATTCCCTGCCTTCCTTCCTTTTACTGCTGCGAGAATAGACACTGCATTTATTTATTCATGTGTCATTACTTATTTATTTATCATTTCTGATGCTGTGTACATGCCAATTTTAGACAGCAAATTATGACAATATTTCAAGGACATCCTGATCCTTCTTTAGTCCTCAGATGATCTTAAGCACTCAAGTGGGGACCAGAGTGGAACGTTGGCATGAAAGGGGACGTTATGTTCTGGTGGGCTGGTCCGTTCGGAGGATCAAGGCTGGAAAACATAAACAAACACAAAATGTCTTTAAAATACTAGCTAGCTACATTAGGAAAACGACAAAGTTGCTCACTCATTTACTTAGGTTAATAGGCTAACAGTTAAAGGAAAGCGATAGGGGGATACCTAGTCAGTTGTACAACTGAATGCATTCAACTGAAATGTGTCTTCCGCATTTAACCCAACCCCTCTAAATCAGAGAGGTGCGGGGGGCTGCCATAATCGATATCCACACCCGGGGAACAGTGGGTTAACTGCCTTGCTCACGGGCAGAATGACATATTTTTACCTTGTCAGCTCGGGGATTTGACCCAGCAAACTTTAACCAGGATAACATTAGCTAACTTGGTAGCTTCAAGGACAATTTACCAAGAGATGACAACGACATCGTGCAGCTCTGTTCCTCATGTCACTACTAGCCAGCTAGCTAGTTAAGTTAGCGTCACAGTACCTTTACACAAGAATAAACATAAACGTTGTTAAAATATATATATATATACTGGGGCGCCTCACAGATGCATACTAAGCAAGATTTGGTTGGGGGACCCCGCACCTCGCGGCAAAACATTTATGTCCTGATGCTGGAGAGAAACATTTAAGTTTTAAATGTAATTTCCTACAATTCTACACATTTAGCCATAGGGCAAAGTTAAAACTTTTAAACTTTATAACAAATATCCTGCAATTCAAAAAATGTTGCCATTCAGAAGAGAGAACATTTACAGCCAATCTCCATCAATTCTACCCATTTTGCCATGGGGTGGAGAGACGTTAATATGTTAACATGATATCTGTGTGGGCCCCCTGGAGGGGGGGGGGCACATTGTGGGCAAACATGTGCCCTGTTTGCCCAGTCGGTATTTGGCCATGATTACAAGTTTAGATAGTTGTCTAGACTAATTACCAATCAAAAAAGGGTTAGCTGACATGGCTAATTGAGTGACTATCAGTGACTGACATAATAAAAAACAAAAACTGCTGATACACAACCAATTTTCAAAATTGCACCTAATGTTGTCTACTATTATTACTCTCAATAGTAAGTTGGGACGCCGACTAGTCGGGGGCCCCCTAGGGTCCGGGGGCCCTGTGCGGCCGCTTATGTCTCTTATACCTGGAATTGGCTCTGCATATTGAGAGAATTAACCAAGCTATGTGTCATCCTCACATGTTATGAGAGCAATGACCAACTAACAGTTAGCTAGCTGTGACCGTGTCGGCTCCGTATTAACCTTATCAAATAGTCATCTCATTAACATAAAGAGTATGTTTACCTATTTTCTTGTTTGTATTCCTCCGACTGTGCTGGCTGGCTCACTCCAGGCTTTTAGTTGTCACTTCACTTCTCAGAGTGTGGGCCACAGTTAGGGTGTATTGTATGGTTTTCAGCTTTTTACAGATTAATTCCGGGAATACACATAAATTGTGTTCAACAACACATCTTTTCTAAGAGTGAATAAAATCCCAATATAAACCCCTATCAAGAATCAATTTTGTTGTTCTACACTCATACACAATATTCATGACATAAAGCATAAGATTACAGACATTTACAACTTTTTGAAATACAATTCCCTCAATATGTTTTGCTTAATTACAGTAGCCTGTAGTAGCTTATAATGAAGTAATCACACATTATTGATATTCATCTATTTTGTGGCCTCAGGGGTATTATGTGTGACCTTTCCTGACCAATTTTAGACAGAAAATTATGCAGTGCATTCCGTGGCCAAGAGGTCCACACTAATTTTCTATTCAGGGTTAGCGAATGCTGATTACACTCTGTATTTATTCAGAGCTCGCCACCCTATGGGCCTGTGAATCAGTATTCAAATGAGGGGTGGAGGATTGTGAGTGTTGTTTGGGGTGCCCGCAAAATATTAAAATTGCAGAAGCGTGAAGGCGTAATCAGTCCTTAAATTGCAGTAGGGGGAGTAAATTGCACAGCGAATTCAGAAATCACTGGCGCATGGTAGTTCTGTGCAATCCACAAAATCAGATTTATTTATTTTGTATCCCATTCACATTCTAATGAAATTGGAATAAGAATTGCTTTCACCATGCCAAATTGAAGTAATTAACGCTTCGTTTGTGGGTTTATTTTGTACTGATTTGTCTTGTGACAGGGGTTATGAAACAACACAAAATAAGCAAAAAAATGTTATTCCAAACTGTTGATCAATCATAGGCCATTTAAAAGTATTGAATCTAGCCACAGGTTAAAGGCTTTTTGATGGGATGTAGAAATATTCTTATGCCTCCTAGAAAGAAAAAACTCATCTATATTTAAAAAAAAAAAGATTATTCTATGAGACGATATTAAGATTGATTTTGTTACTTTACCTCTGGAGTATAATGCAATCTATTACAGCATCGCTTTACATGGTAGACTACAACACAATAGTGCAATTCTGAGAACAAAAGATAGATGGCTTCCATAGATAAAAAAATTCAATTATACGGTCATAGGATCCGAAAATGTAGGGCGTTCCTGCATGTGGGCATTCCTGCATCTGCGTTCACCTTCGTTAACAGCACTGTTCTCAGTGCCCGACAGGCGGGTGTGAAGGACACTGGGCGGAAGGCTGGGACAACACCGTGTGCTAGCTAACTAGCTAGCTTGCTAGTTAGGGACCCATGTACTAGCTTGCTAGTTATCTATCTAGCACATGGTGTCGCCTCCCACCTGCTATGCCAGTTAGCTAGACCGTGTACTAACTTGCTAGCTTGCTGTCGTTAACAGAACTGCGGGAAACAGTGCCTCAGGCGTGTAATCCAAGAAAGAACATCCGTAGGCAGCCAGTACATTGCAATACATTTTTGTGAACTATTAACAGAAAATATTTACAAAAGAATACATGTACAAGAAAGCTCATTATGGTGTAATTCCAATTCATTCTCAGGTTTGAAATGCAGGTTATCTTTACAATAGAACACAATATGCATGCCTTAAAGAGGCAATCTGCGATTGGTACATCCATTTTCTTTACTTTTAAATTAATGATATAGAGTGCATTCAGAAAATATTCAGACCCATTGACTTTTTCCATATTTTGTTACATTACAGCCTTCTAAAATGGGTGAAATAAATGTTTTCCCTCATCAATCTACACACAAAGTGAAAAGTAAATTTTTTATGTTTGAAAATGTAAAAAAAATCTAAACAGAAATACCTTATTTACATAACTACCCTTTGCTATGAGACTTTAAAAAAAAATGGAATTTGCAAAAAAAATCTAAACCTGTTTTTGCTTTGTCATTATAGGGTATTGTGTGCAGATTGATGAGGGAAAACAAATGTAATTAATTTTTGAAAAACGCTGTAATGTAACAAGATGTAGAAAAAAATCAAGGGGTCTGAATACTTTCTCAGTGTGCACTGTATTCCCAGTGATTCTTGAAAAATATAATTTCTTAGGAAACAATATCTCAGGAGATTAGTTCTACTGTTGTACCCCATCAGAACCCAAAATATAAGCTTATTTTACTCCATCATAATTGTAACAAATGGCAAAAAATCCATGGAATGAGTAGGTGTGTCCAAACTTTTGACTGGTACTGTATATATTTATATATGTGTAAACATACATACATACATACATACATACATACATACATACATACATACATACATACATACATACATACATACATTTGCTCACATTTGCTCACTCTTGACATTCTCTTAACCATCTTCATGAGTTAGTCACCTGGAATGCATTTCAATTAACAGTTGTGCCTTGTTAAAGTTAATTTGTGGAATTTCTTTCCTTTCCTGTGTTTGAGCCAATCAATTGTGTTGTGACAAGGTAGGGATGGTATACAGAAGATAGACTTATTTTGTAAAATACCAAGTCCATATTATGGCAAGAGCAGCTAAAATAAGAAAAGAGAAACAACAGTCCATCAATACTTTAATACATGAAGGTCAGTCAATGCGGAACATTTCATGAACTTTGAAAGTTTCTTCAAGTGCAGTCGGAAAAATCATCAAGCGCTCTGATGAAACTGGCTCTCATGAGGACCGCCACAGGAAAGGAGGACCCAGATTTACCTCTGCTCCAGAGGATAACTTCATTACAGTTACCAGCCTCAGAAATTGCAGCCCAAATAAATGCTTCACAGAGTTCAAGTAACAGACACATCTCAACATCAACTGTTCAGAGGAGACTGAGTGAAATTGCATGGTCAAATTGCTGCAAAGAAACAACTGCTAAAGGACACCAATAGGAAGAAGAGACTTGCTTGGCCCAAGAAAAACTAACAATGGACATTAGACCGGTGGAAATCTGTCCTTTGGTCTGATGAGTCCAAAGTTGAGATTTTTGGTTCCAACCGCCATGTCTTTGTGAGATGCAGAGTAGGTGAATGGATGATCTCCGCATGTGTGGTTCCCACTGTGAAGCATGGAGGAGAAGGTGTGATGGTGTGGGGGTGCTTTGCTTGTGACACTGTTGGTGATTTGTTTAGGATTCAAGGCACACTTAACCAGCATGGCTACCACAGCATTCTGCAGTGATACACAATCCCATCTGGTTTGCGCTTAGTGGTACTATCATTTGTTTTTCAAAAGTGCAATGGCCCAAAACACACATCCAGCCGGATCTAATCAGGTAAGGGCTATTTGACCAAGAAGGAGAGTGACGGTGCTGCATCAGATGACCTGGCCTCCACAATCACCCAACCTCATCCCAATTAAGATGGTTTGGGATGAGTTGGACTGCAGAGTGAAGGAAAAGCAGCCAACAAGTGCTCAGCATATGTGGGAACTCCTTCAAGATTGTTGGAAAAGCATTCCTCATGAAGCTGGTTGAGAGAAAGCCAAGAGTGTGCAAAGCTGTCATCAAGGCAAAGGGAGGATACTTTGAAGAATTACAAATCTCAAATATATTTGGATTTGTTTAACACTTTGGTTACTACATGATTCCATATGTGTTATTTCATAGTTTTGATGTCTTCACTATTGTTCGACAATGTAGAAAATTGTGAAAATAAAGAAAAACCCTTAAATTAGTAGGTGTGTCCAAACTTTTGACTGGTACTGTTTGTGTATTTCACAATATGTTGAGGTAAAAATCATGTAATGCTTTTATGGATGTCAACTCCAATATATGTTCACTTCATCTTTGCCAATCAACTGCATTACAGTTAAAAACAACCTTGACTACCACCACCAATTTCTGTATGCTAGCTATGCTACCAGCTCATACAAACTTTAGTTAGCATTTAGCAGTCACTTCTAAACCTGAAAAAAACTATGCAGCAAAAACAGCCAAATATATCCAAATCAGAATTTAGTAACCACATTGTGGGCCTGTTACAATACATAAATCATTACGCCCACGCCACAGCCTAATATATTGACATGTATTTCAAATACATGTGCTAATATTTGAATTAATATAATTTTTTAATTTAACCGTTATTTAACTAGGCAAATTCTTATTTACAATGATGGAACAGTGCCTTGATCGAGGGCAGAACGACAGATTTGTCAGCTCGGGGATTCGATCCAGCAACCTTTTGGTTACTGGCCCAATGCTCTAACCACTAGGCTATCTGCCACCCCATATCTAAATACATCTATTACTATTACTCATATATGTCACAAATATTCAACTTTGTCTGTTTTATGAATGTTTTAATATTTCTTACATACACAGTATGTGGTAGTATTCCTTTTACATATATGTGCCATTCATAGTTTTAGATGTATTTGTTTGCAATACATTTAACATAATACATATATTTTTGTATATGAGTATATGAGTAATACATATTTCATAATATATGGTGAGATATGTGCCAGACATGTTTTAAATGCATATTAAATGCATACAAAAAAGGCACAAAATACAAACAATTAATACTAAAAAAAATAAAAAAATCCTTTTGTGATCTCAGAAAGTCACTGGAAGGTCGCATCTGAAAAACAAAATATAATCTACAAATGACCTCTGTGCACTTGTCATTCGTATTTGAAAATAAGTTATATAAACAAGTTGACAGTTACCCTGAGGATAATGCGACAGAGACAGTGAATGAAAATCCACACAAGATGAAGAATTAGGGGTTAATGTGTGACTACCCAATGAGGTCGGGCTACCTGATTTGGTCAGGCTCCACTGTTAGCAACGGTTCCGTCGGCCCTAGTGGCAGGTTAGGTGAATTACAGGTTAGGATAACTAAATAGCCAGGTTGTGATAAGTAACATATCAAGTTAGGTGAATTATCGTGCCAGGTTAGGTGAATTCATGTGGCTGTATTGCTGTTATGATTTCAGTTGTCCTTGATGTCCTTTGTTTTAAATGTATTATTTTGTTGTATTTTTTTGCATTGTTGTTTGTTGTTTTCTTCTCTTTTCCTTTTTTCTCTTTAGTTCATTCTCTTGGTTGTTGGTGCATTGGGGGGTTCTTGGGGGTGGGGAATGGAATGGATTTTTTATTTATTTTTTATTCCCGGGGGGGACTGTGGGAGGTGTCTCGAATGGTTGAGGGACAGCTATTGGGGAACTGTGGGGGGGGATCTTGGAGGGTTCGGGTTTCACAAGATTGTGATCATGAAAAAGGAAACTATGACATATTTTATATCACTATCATGCACACGCACCCTCACACATAAGGATGGCTCTGTTGCGGAAAGACTGATATATGTTTGATAGTGTCTTGATGCTGTATTGTTTGTCCTTCATGTTGTAATATTTTTATGTTACCCCTTCCTTGTGTTTTCTGTAATAAATAATTAAAAAAATGTTTAAAAACTTATAGTCTTGTGCCTCTGTAACATTATCACTCCTCATTATTCATGATTCATTCATGATTTTTATGATCATGGCAGCATCCAAATGAATATACAGGTAAATTATCTTAATTTGATCAGTTTATTACAGCAGGGAAATAATCCTGCAACAAGAGGACATTTGAATTATGATGTGGATTATAATAATGGCCATTTTTGTAGGGGTTGATACATTTTCCGTTAGGGCAAATCAAGTCTGACATTTTATAGTGAAAATTAGAAACCTTGAATACACTACAATTTGCATTTGCTAAATTCTCTGCAACAACAATGTGATCAAATTAAGATAGCACATCTGTAAGAGTGTTGAGAAACATCTATTTCCAAAGAATGACTCCAAAATGACACCCAACATCATTCACCATTCAATTACTATTGGGCAAGACATGACCCAAAACAGAACCAAAATAAACGGCAAATGCACCCAACGAGTTTGTAGAGCTGTATGCAAGGGAAATGAGAATATATACTAACATTTTGACTAGTTTATTAAACTATAAGTGAATGTCAAAATATTTATGTTCTTCAAAGGGGGGACTAGAGACATAAAGTGCTTTTATGACTAAATAGTAAAAAAGATACCCTCAAATAAAAGGTGACATTCTGTATTGTCGCGTCATATTAAAAATTTGATCTGAAATCCAAAATGCTTGAGTGAAGGGCCACAATTAAATATTAGTTACACTGTCTAAATACATAGGACTGTATTCCACTTTTCACACTTTCATCTCAACTACTCTAGGATAGATGTCAAAACCCAACATTCTAATTCAGGTCATCATCTCTGGCCTCCTGAGGCCCGGGGTGACAAGACTGTGTAGACAGGTGGTTCTGCAGGTGCTGCCATTGATGGGAGTTGACAGATGGCCTCAGACTCTGCTTTAACCTCTTAGGGCTAGGGGGCAGTATTTACACGGCCGGATAAAAAACGTACCCGATTTAATCTGGTTACTACTCCTATCCAGTAACTAGAATATGCATATACTTATAGAAAACACCCTAAAGTTTCTAAAACTGTTTGAATGGTGTCTGTGGGTATAACAGAACTCATATGGCAGGCCAAAACCTGAGAGATTCCTTTACAGGAAGTGGCCTGTCTGACCATTTATTGGCTTTCTTTGACATCTCTTTCCAAAACAAAGGATCTCTGCGGTAACGTGACACTTCCCACGGCTCCCATAGGCTCTCAGAGCCCGGGAAAAAGCTGAATGTCGTCATTCCAGCCCCAGGCTGAAACACATTATCGCCTTTGTCAAGTGGCCAATCAGGGGACAGTGGGCTTAGGCGCATGCACTGGTCTCCCCCGTCTTTCTTTTTTTTCCTCTATTTACCGAAACGCAGATTCCCGGTCGGAATATTATCGCTTTTTTACGAGATAAATTGCATAAAAATTGATTTTAAACAGCGGTTGACATGCTTCGAAGTACGGTAATGGAATATTTAGATTTGTTTTTGTCACGAAATGTGCCATGCTCGTAACCCTGATTTACCATTTCGGATAGTTTCTTGAACGCACGAACAAAACGCCGCTGTTTGGATATAACGATGGATTATTTGGGACCAAACCAACATTTGTTATTGAAGTAGAAGTCCTGGGAGTGCATTCTGACGAAGAACATCAAAGGTAATCAAACTTTTGTAATAGTAAATCTGATTTTGGTGAAGGCTAAACTTGCTGGGTGTCTAAATAGCTAGCCCGTGATGGCTGGGCTATGTACTTAGAATATTGCAAAATGTGCTTTCACCAAAAAGCTATTTTAAAATCGGACATAGCGAGTGCATAGAGGAGTTCTGTATCTATAATTCTTAAAATAATTGTTATGCTTTTTGTGAACGTTTATCGTGAGTAATTTAGTAAATTGTTAGTAAATTCCCCGGAAGTTTGCGGGGGGTATGCTAGTTCTGAACGTCACATGCTAATGTAAAAAGCTGGTTTTTGATATAAATATGAACTTGATTGAACAAAACATGCATGTATTGTATAACATAATGTCCTAGGGTTGTCATCTGATGAAGATCATCAAAGGTTAGTGTTACATTTAGCTGTGGTTTGGGTTTATGTGACATTATATTCTAGCTTGAAAAATGGGTGTCTGATTATTTCTGGCTGGGTACTCTGCTGACATAATCTAATGTTTTGCTTTTGTTGTAAAGCCTTTTTGAAATCGGACAGTGTGGTTAGATAAAGGAGAGTCTTGTCTTTAAAATGGTGTAAAATATGTTTGAGAAATTGAAGTAATAGCATTTCTAAGGTATTTGAATATCGCGTCACGGGATTAGACTGGCTGTTGCGTAGGTGGGACGATTTGGTGCCACCTACCCTAGAGAGGTTATGGTGACAGCATCTTGGCTTGTCACAAAGGCCAGGTGCTGCAGGGCAGAAGGTGGACAGTGAAAACCTGTGGCTAGACATCTGCAGAGGCAGTCGCACACACACACAATTTACTTACAGCGCACGTGCACATGCCACACATAGGTACAAACTAACACATACATACAGGAGCATGCATGAAAACATTCACACACACACATGCACACACCATCCTGCTGTGACACGCCAGTGGGCGATGTCCAGGTACCTGACAGATGTGCAAGCTGCGAAAGCCCCAAAGCTGGAAAGTATAGGGCCATCTGCACCTGGTTATATATTTCATATTGGGAGGTAATGCAGTGGTAAATAATGATGAATATATCCACAACCGCCTTACATGTCAAAGTGCTTGTCACGTTTGTCGTAATGATTGGACCAAGGCGCAGCATGAGTAGCGTCCACATCTTTATTATAACGTGAAATTTCAGCAAAATACAAAAACAATACATGATCAAACGAACCGTGAAGACAGTGAAGTGCAAACAGGCACATACACAAAAACAAGATCCCACAAAACACAGTGGGGAAATGGCTGCTTAAATATGATCCCCAATCAGAGACAACGCTAAACAGCTGCCTCTGATTGGGAACCATACCAAGCACACCAACATAGAAATTAACAACATAGAACACCCCCAGTCATGCCCTGACCTACTATACCATAGAGAACCAAGGGCTCTCTATGGTCAGGGCGTGACAATGCTAAATTTCTCAATGCCAGATATCATCTGGTCCTATCATTCTACTGGCCTCACACTATTTAGCATATGTTAGGTTATGGCATATTATTCTTCGTATTAAGAATAGTTTTATGCATTCGTTCTCAAATGAAAATCTTGTCGCTCAACCTTCTATTGTACCTTGCTGTAATTGCAACTTCCATTCATAAAACTATGGTTAACAATAAGTAATAAAACAATATCTCACCATCTCTTGTGTGTTGCTGTATTGCAATTCAAGTGTTGGTGAGCTAGAGGTGGAGCATCATTTACGATTATGAGTCAACTTGTGACAGCTTGAATTTTAGCTCTGTGCACAGTGTCTTTCCCTGATGTGCAATGATCTTTGAATATGTGACTTACCAACGAGCCCCCATTCTGTGTTGCACAGTGGAGTATTGAAGGACAGCCTAGTTTCTCTGTCTCTTTCTCCCTCAGGTATCACTAACATAAGAGTCACTCCATATTTCATGTTAGACCATGCATGACAGACTAGATGACAGGTCAGGGAACTGTATTATCAGAGCTTTTGGTTGATGTGCACTGCCGAGAACCTTGGCAGGGACATGTCACAAGGCTACAATTTAACTTCAAGTAGTAGATACTTCTAACTTATGGCAAGACAGCCACTTTGTCATTTGCATCTGATGACATAGTCTACCATTGCTGTCAGTTCAACTGAGATTGCAGCTAACATGAGCCTTACCAGAGAGGATGAAATACCGAGAGGTTTTTCTCGTGGAAACTTACAGTAAACTTCCAGTCTTGAAACCTGACTGATTTGGATCAAGAAGGTCATTCTGAGAGAGATAGCAAGAGAGCTGGCCAAGGACAGCACGCTCACGAGTCTCTTGCCTTTTGAGTGTTCCCTAGGTTATCAGCCCCCGCTCTTCCCGGAGCAAGAGGCAGAGGTCAGCACACCTTCTGCCCAGGTGTTCGTCCGTCGCTGTCGCTGCACCTGGAAAAGAGCCTTGGCCGCTCTTCTCAAGCCAACCTCCAGGTACCGACGACAGGCGGACCGCCACCAGACCCCTGCTCCCCGCTACTGTCTTGGGCAGAGGGTATGGCTGTCCACCCGGGATCTTCCCCTCCGGGTGGAGTCCCGTAAAATCCCCCCCAATTTATTGGTCCTTTCCCCAGTTCTAAAGTCCTTAGCCCCTCTGGTGTTTGTCTTCTGTTGCCCCGTATCCTCCGTATACATCCCACTTTTCATGTGTCCAGAATTAAATTAAATGTCTCACAGCCCTTTGTCTCCTGTTTCCAGACCCTGAGCCTTCCTGTCGTCCTGTATCTGCCTGACTCTGACCTGATCATGAACCCTTGCCTGTCCTCGACCTGCCCCTTGCTTGCCCCGTGTATACAGTAAATAATCTGAGAACTGTACTATCCGCCTACTGTGTCTGCATCTGGGTCATATCCTGAGTCATGATAGGGAGTAATGGCTGATAAGTTGAAATCGTCTTGTTACGGTACACCCTGTTATGGTAAACCTTGTAGGAGTCACTTTTGTAGTAATTTTTCTGAATGAAACCTCTTGAGATGGGAAAACATGTTTGTTGTAAAGTTGAACATGTGCTCTTTATGACATAATAAGAAAGTTAGGTCAAATACGGAGTTATTTTGATAAAATTAGACTACCCAAAAGGCAATAGTGTCCCCAACACAAAGGTGGTGAAGTAGAGCTGAACAAGCTGGAAGGAGGTGAATGTTTGAGTACTGTCTAACTTTGGGACTAAAGGTTGTTTGGGTCTGAACATGAGTGGTACTGGCTCCACAATCTTCAATTACCCAGGCCCACCCATGCCTACGCCCCTGCCTCCCAGTGGAAAAGTAATTTGAAATATTGCACAAACAGGACACAGTTAAGATATACATACTGTCCAAAACACAAAAACTCATATCACAACTATAACAAAAACGACATTACTGAAATGTAAAGGCAAAATAATAGCCTATACTATGCAAACAGTGGGACACAGGTCACCTACATTTAGAGACAAAGTAACAATGGCCATGAGAATGGTCTCACAGAATATATCCACATTTTACCAGCAAACTAATGTGAAATATATACAAAATGTAACTACTTTGGAATGATAGACAGGATATAGGCTACACAGGACAGGACACCGCTATATTGTCAGTATAAAACAAAAAGATGCAGACCACAACTATTTAAAAAAAATGCATAGTAAAAAAAAGCTATAGAAAGTTATAGTAATATTTTTACTAACAGATCTAAAATGGAATCCAATCCTTCGAGAAAATATTTTTCTCCACTGGACTCATCTTGGTCCAGGTCACCGCCAGCATCTGTATCTGACTCACTAAGAATGTCCTCCAAAGCCTCTTTCCTGGTATACCTGACTTTTGCCATCTTTTTACCCCCCCTGTTGGGTAGTTTGCTTGTTTTTTTTCTTTCTTTTTAACATCCCTGATAAGCCATTTTTATGCCAAAGCGCTGAATGAATCCGTTCAAAATGCTGTGATGTGCTCTGTGCGTTCTGAGTACATCGTTTTGCAATGCTGGTAGCAGTGGGCCGCATTACCTAAAAGAACTACTGAAGTCCTAGTAGTCCCACCCAAGTCATCTGTATGATTGTAAAGCATATCTTATTGGCTACATGACTGTACATCTTTCATTTTACCCACTCCTCAGTCTAATGCTATACCACAGGTCGAAGATAAAAACACCACACTTTTTGTGCACAAATATGTAGTCAAAGGGTGGACATTTGATGTTCTAATTCAGCCATACAATATTGGAGAACATTGACAATAGGCTACTTTTGTTCATACATTGCCCATGTAGCTCTAGCTCAAACACAGACCAAATCGAAGCTTACCTTGTAAGACGTTTCTTGTTTAGTGAAAACGAAATATAAAATTAACTTCTTGACTCTCTGGGATGTGAATCGATAATGGTAGGACCGCAGGTCGACAAATAAAATATTGTTAGCATCTGTGGAGATTTTCAACACATATCAATGTGTGACCTGCCCTTTTATGGCTGTATGCCCACATATGGTACTAAGTTGCACCAAAGATTGTATGGTACGACTGGAAAGATCCCCAGCTTTCAGGACACACCCTGTATTCACGGATAGGGGATACCGTTCTAATTTTAGATGACATTGAATGAAAAATGGATAGAAGGTCCACTATTTAGGGGACCCTACATTTAAGTGGTTAACCTGTTGAGGACAGACGTTCCGCTAGTGGAACCCCTAGCCAACAGCCAATGGCATCGCACGGCGTGAAATACAAAACCAACTAAAATACCACAATTCAATTTTCTCAAACAATCAACTATTTTACACCATAGATTAAGACGCTCGTTAATCTAACCACATTGTCCGATTTCAAAAAGGCTTTACAGTGGAAAGCAAAACATTAGATTATGTTAGGAGAGTACATAGACACAAATAATCACACAGCCATTTTCCAAGCAAGCATATATGTCACATAAACCCAAACCACAGCTAAATGCAGCACTAACCTTTGATGATCTTCATCAGATGACACTCCTAGGACATTATGTTATACAATACATGCATGTTTTGTTCAATCAAGTTCATATTTATATCAAAAACCAGCTTTTTACATTAGCATGTAAAAAGCTAGCTGAGTTCTATTATACTCACAGACACCATTCAAACAGTTTTAGAAACTTCAGAGGTGTTTTCTATCCAAATCTACTAATAATATGCATATATATTCTAGTTTCTGGGCCAGAGTAGTAACCTGTTTAAATTGGGTACATTTTTCATCCGGCCGTGAAAATACTGCCCCCTAGCCCAGACAGGTTAATATTGCCTGCTAACATGAAATTGTTTGGGCCGCCTGGCTCGTTGCGAACTAATTTGCCAGAATTTTACGTAATTATGACATAACATTGAAGGTTGTGCAATGTAACAGGAATATTTAGACTTAGGGATGCCACCCGTTAGATAAAATACGGAACGGTTCCGTATTTCACTGAAAGAAAGAACTTTTGTTTTCGAGATGATAGTTTCCGGATTCGACCATATTAATGACCTAAGGCTCGTATTTCTGTGTGTTATTATGTTATAATTAAGTCTATGATTTGATATTTGATAGAGCAGTCTGACTGAGTGGTGGTAGGCACCAGCAGGCTCGTAAGCATTCATTCAAACAGCACTTTCATGCATTTTGCCAGCAGCTCTTCGCTGTGCTTCAAGCTGTTTATGACTTCAAGCTGGGTGGGTATAATTTGTGGAACGTTCCAACAGGAATCTATTCCAAAAACTTCATAAATAACAAGGTTGCCAAAAAACAACACATACAAAGTTGTATAGCGGCAGATTTAGATACCGGGTAAGGAGTGGTCTACTTCATTGTGTTTTTCACTCATCACGTTTATTCCAAAAAATGTCTGTCCTCACTCTGGTTGCCTATGGACAAAAATTAAGAATAAGCTACGTGGTGAGTTGATGCCTTTTCGGCAGCTAGTTAGCTAGGTTTGTATGCGTTGTTGGTTGGCAACCTTTTACTTTACGTTTTTTTGGAACAGATTCCTGTTGGAACGTTCCACAAATTATATCCACCCCTTCAAGCCTATCAACTCCCAAGATTAGGCTGGGGTAACCGATGTGAAATGGCTAGCTAGTTAGCGTGTCAGCGCTAATAGCGTTTCAAATGTCACTCGCTCTGAGACTTGGAGTAATTTTTCCTCTTGCTCTGCATGGGTAACGCTGCTTCGAGGGTGGCTGTTGTCGATGTGTTCCTGGTTCGAGCCCAGGTTGGAGCGAGGAGAGGGACGGAAGCTATACTGTTACACTGGCAATACTAAAGTGCCTATAAGAACATCCACTGCGACCTGTATGTTCTTGTTGGCTGGCCCTCGCTTAATATTCATCGCCAAACCCACTGGCTCCTGGTCATCTATAAGTCTTTGCTAGGTAAAGCTCCGCCTTATCTCAGCTCACTGGTCACCATAGCAGCACCAACCCGTAGCACGCACTCCAGCAGATATATTTCACTGGTCCCCCCAAAGCCAATTCCTCCTTTGGCAGCCTTTCCTTCCAGTTCTCTGCTGCCAATGATTCAAACAAATTGCAAAAATCATCTCCCTCACTAACTTTAAGCACCAGCTGTCAGAGCAGCTCACAGATCACTGTACCTGTACACAGCCCGTCTGTAAATAGCCCATCCATCTACCTCATCCCCATACTGTTTTTTTTCTCCTTTGCACCCCAGGATCTCTACTTGCACATCTTCTGCACATCTATCACTCCAGTGTTTAATTGCTAAATTGCATTTATTTCACCACTATGGCCTTTTTATTGCCTTACCTCCCTTATCTTACCTCATTTGCACACTGTATATATACTTTTTTTCTCTATTGTGTTATTGACTGTATGTTTGTTTATTCCATGTGTAACTCTGTGTTGTTGTTTGTGTCGCACTGCTTTGCTTAATCTTGGCCAGGTCGCAGTTGTAAATGAGAACATGTTCTCAACTAGTCTATCTGGTTAAATAAAGGTGAAATAAAAATAAATAAATTGAAAGAAATTGGCAAACCCCAGGAAAATCTGCAGCTGCACTCTGGACGTGGGTTGAGGCCAATTCCACCACCGCACTCTCCTTGTCAGGGTCATTCTGAACACTCGCTGCAGCAATGATGTATCCTAGGAAGGAGATGGTGGTGTGATGGAACTCACACGTCTCCGCCTACACAAACTATTTGTTCTCCAGGAGACGTTGGAGGACCTGTCAGACATGGAGGACGTGCTCTTGAGCTGAACAGGAATAGATGAGGATGTCGTCGAGGTAGACAAACACAAATCAGTTTAACATGTCTCGGAGCACATCATTGACCAGGGCCTGGAACACTTGAGGAGAGTTGGTCAGTCCGAACGGTATTGCCAGGTACTTGTAGTACCCACTAGCCGTGTTAAAGGCAGTCTTCCACTCATCCCCTGACCGTATCCAAACCAGATGATAGGCATTCGTAGGTCCAACTTGGAGAAGATGGTTGCTCCCTGGAGAGGCTCAAAAGCTGAGGAGATGAGTGGTAGAGGGTAACATTTTTTAACCGTAATGTCATTGAGGCATCCATAAGCTCTCGTTGGCCCCAGAGACAATATGCACCCAAAGATATTTGGACTGGTCACCCCAGAATAGGGCATGGAGAGGGGTATAAGCAATGGAGAATGGGAAACTCCTAGTACGACTCACCAGCGAACTCGTACTTATATGATTGAGCCTGGGTTTTTAATGGGCAGGTAGCTAAGAAATGTCTGTAGCTCCACAATATACAGTTATCTCTGGGACCCTCAGGATGACAAATCAGAGCAAGATTACAGAATGTAAGGACATTATTTACCTTCAGAGGTGAATGTATCAAACCAAGGGCCGTGATAAAAGTTTTGTTGTTGTTCACTCTCGTCAAACAATAGCATGGTATTTTTTCACTGTATAATAGCTACTGTAAATTGGACAATGCAGTTAGATTAACAAAAAGTTAAGCTTTCTGCACATATAAGACATGTCTATGTCCTGGAAAGTTGGTTAATACTTAAGTCATTCTAGTCACATTAGCACGATAGCAACAACTGTCCCGCTATAGGGACACCGATCCCATAGAGGTTAAATGTAGATATTTGGTTGGGTTGTCAACCAAACACAAAAACTAAAGTTATCTTACAAACGAATGTAACATTCAACCTTAAAATGCCTTATTATGTAATCATATAAAACATGCCTGTTCAAAATAGCATGCATAGGTTGTCACAGGTCTGGTGAGATCTTCACAAATGCTGTAATAATCTGTGCAGAATCTCGAATGGCATTGATCGCTCTTGCACCATGTACTCTTAATGTAATCTCAACTGCAATGAAAGTCATTTGGTTCTGCTATTAGATAAAGTACAGTGATAACCCATTAATCTGTTGTTTAAATAAACAAAATCTGACATTGTCTTCCCATTTGAACTTTGCTGTGCTTTTAAATGGTTGAAAGTGCAGTCAGGTGGCAACTAAACCAAAATTGTTTTTCCATTGGAATTTGGTTGAGGTTTTTGATGGTTAAAAGCTTTATGATAACACATTGGATATTGAACTTACTTTTGGCCTTCTTTTTGAGTCGTAATCTCATTGATCAAATATTACCCAATTATCCACATTGAAATTATGTGGAGTGCCCAGTGGATAATTGGGTAAATATGTCACAAAATGGATAGACATTATTTTATTACATATGGACTATAGTTTTATAAATCAAATGTCTATTCCCTCAGCCTCTCCGGTCTCCTCTGAGATGTATCACAATCCAAATGCCTGTAAATGGACTGATTCAAAATATCCAAGTTCTGTCACATCGGGATCCATTTGTCACTGTCCATTTTCATTGTGAACTACGGTATTCTCCATTTCGCCATTAAGGTCCACACAAACTCGTTCAACCTTCACACCTCAGTGTCAGTCCCTGTACTCAGGATGAGCCAACCAGCAGTCAAAAGTGCTAGGGGGAGTCTGCTCTCCGCTAAGCACCCCCTTCCTCCACCCCCTATTCATCCACCCCCTATTCCCCCCACCATTGCCCTTTGGACTACTGCCCCCAAAGAGGAGCTTTTACGGACACTATCGGCGGCCCGCTCACTGTGAAAGTGCAGAACCCATGGTGAGCGAAGGGCTGGTGGACCGTGGCGGCTTCATTAGGACTGGTACATTAACCGTAAATCCTCCCCGGTCTGCTACTGGGAGCCTGTGGGTAGTAGCTGGGGGGTCAATCTGCAATAAAAGGCATCCGTTTTTACGGCCCGGGTGACGGTGGAGACCTCCCACTCCACTCTGAGCCATTAACTCCTCTTTATGGCAAGCAGGGGCCAGTCACCGAGCTCCCATAATACCTCACTTCACCTTCACCTGACCTGACGCCCAGGGTGGGAGCGTTGATGAGTTCATAAGGTACAGGTGCCGGAAAGGCAGCTGTTGACTGTCATTTAAAGCAAGAGAGATAAACACAGGAAAACTCCTTCGATAAAGGCATCTCTTGGTCTCACAAAACCATAGACAAACTACTTGTAGTGGTTCAACTGTAAATAATTCCTCAATGTTAACCTAAATCTTTTTTTGTGATGATTGTGTTTAATTGTCCAGATTTCACCTTGGCAATATCCTTGTAATGACCTTGTGATAACCTTGCAAGCACAGCTATAGCTCTTTCCTGTTGCAACAATATAAAAGCCAAAGTATATCATTTTTTGGACCCCTGAGGGTATAAAATGGACTGAAGGTTTAAAAGTGCAGTCTTTGGGGAAGGAGGCTAGCCGGTCTTCGAAAATAACATGGAATAAGGAATCCTGTGGGACAGATCCAGAGAGTCCCATAGTGCCACAGTGCACTTTCAGTTCCAGTTGCACCGCTCACCTCATGTTAGCACAGACAAATGGATGTGCATTAGCTGGGAGGAGGAAAAGGCTACGTCAGCAGTAGGGCCAAACGGAGCCATGCCACCTCTCTAAAGAACCTCTATCCAAAAACTAAAAATCCAACAATATTGCTTCCACTTCTCTGATCAAACCAAAATGTGTACGTAAAACATGTATAATCTTGGTTTTGGGACAAAACAAGTTGATTGGCTCTGATTTTCAGAGCTTATGAATGTGTTATTTCGTATATAATACATACATACAGTGCATTCGCAAAGTTTTCAGACCCCTTCACCTTGTCCACATTTTATGTCACAAATTTATTCGAAAATGTATTAAATCTCTCATCAATCTACACACAATGCCTCATAATGACAAAAAAAAAAGTGTTTTTATAAGTTTTTGCTAATTTATAAAAAAATGAAATATCAAATTTACTTAAGTATTCAGACCCTTTACACAGTACTTTGTTGAAGCACCTTTGGCAGCGATTACAGCCTTGAGTCTTCTTGTGTATGACGCGAGAAGCTTGGCACAACCGTTTTTGGGGAGTTTCTCCCATTCTTCAATGCAGATCCTCTCAAGCTCTGTCAGGTTGGATGGGGAGCGTCGCTGCAAAGCGTCTGAATAAAGTATTTTATTCATTTTATTTTATTTGTTTTTTATTTGTAATAAATTAGCAAAAATGTCTAAAAAACAGTTTTTTTTTCGCTTTGTCATTATGGGATATTGTGTGTAGATTGATGAGGATGTTTTACTTTTTATATCCATTTTAGAATAAGTCTAACTTTCCGAATTCTCGGTACATTCCCTAGAGACTTCCGTTGGTGTGTTTAAAAAAAAGCCCTGCAATAAGTATTGCTTTTAAGACTGCATGTCCTATTTGGTAAAAAGACTTGTTCGCCTTGTTCGCCTATTATCTTGAATCTTATTAGAACTGATTTTTGTCCTGCAAGCAAAGCCTGTATCCATTATACAAATCCTCATCTCTCCTTACACGCCCTGTCAATCACTTCTCAAACCCTGATAAAATCTTTCAGATCTCTGCTTGGGCTTATGCCAAGCCCCCCACAGTGCAAGTTTGGAACGATACTGACACAGACGATTTTTCATGATCTTCAGGTTGTTCTGGAAAAACGGGATCCCAGTGTGGCAGGGTCAACGACATCTCAGTGTAGCAGGGTCAACAAAATCTGATTCATTGCATTTGCGAGCACCGGAAAACACCAAATCGTCATAACCAAAAGACAAACATGTCAGAATTTTTCCATGGTGTGAGAACAACGCTACGGGGGAGATTCCACACAATCGTTGTCTGTGGCCAATAGAAACATGGCATGCTGGCATGTGCTTTAGAAAAGATGAAGCAATTGGTTTAATCTTTTTACAGCACAACAACATTATCCTACATTTAGGCTGTCGTGTGTGTGTATTTCATACTATTTTGTGAAAATAGCCAAATAGAGTGCCTTCAGAAAGTATTCAGACCACTTGACTTTTTCCACATTTCGTTACAGCCTTCTTCTAAAATGTATTAAATAAATAAAAATCCTCAACAATCTACACACAATACCCCAAAATGAAAACAGATTTTCAGAAATGTTTGCAAAAAACAGAAATATATTATTTACATAAGCATTCAGACCCTTTGCTATGAGACACGAAATTGAGCTCAGGTGCATCCTGTTTCCATTGATCATCCTTGAGATATTTCTTCAACTTGATTGGAATCCACCTGTGGTAAATTAAATTGATTGGACATGATTTGGAAAGGCACACACCTGTCTATATAAGGTCCCACAGTTCACAGTGCATGTCGAAGGAATTGTCCGTAGAGCTCCGAGACAGGATTGTGTCGAGGCACAGATCTGGGGAAGGGTGCCAAAAAAGTCTGAATCATTGAAGTTCCCCAAAAACACAGTGGCCTCCATCATTCTTAAATGGAATAAATTTGGAACCACCAAGACTAAAACTGAGCAATCGGGGGAGAAGGGCCTTGGTCAGGGAGGTGACCAAGAACCCGATGGTCACTCTGACAGAGCTCCAGAGTTTGTCTGTGTAGATGGGAGAACCTTCCAGAAGGATAACCATCTTTGCGGCACTCTTTATGGTAGAGTGGCCAGACGGAAGCCACTCCTCAGTAAAAGGCACATGACAGCTCGCTTGGTGTTTGCCAAAAGGCACCTAAAGACTCTCAGAACATGAGAAAAAAGATTCTCTGGTCTGATGAAACCAAGATTGAACTCTTTGGACTAAATGCCAAGCGTTAAGTCTGGAGTAAATCTGGCACCAGATCCTTGATGAAAACCTGCTCCAGAGCGCTCAGGACCTCAGACTGAGGCAAAGGTTCACCTTCTAACAGGACAATGACCCTAAGCACACAGCCAAGACAACGCAGGAGTTGCTTCGGGACAAGTCTCTGAATGTCCTGGAGTGGCCCAGCCAGAGCCCGGACTTGAACCCGATCGAACATCTCTGGAGAGACCTGAAAATAGCTATGCAGCTACGCTCCCCATCCAACCTGACAGAGCTTGAGAGGATCTGCAGAGAAGAATGGGAGAAACTCCCCAAATACAGGTGTGCCACACTTGTAGCATCATACCCAATTAGACTTGAGGCTGTAATCACTGCCAAAGGTGCTTCAACAAAGTACAGAGTAAAGGGGCTGAATACTTATGTAAATGTAATATCATTTTTTTTTTAAACATGTTTTTGCTTTGTCATATGGGGTTGTGTGTGTAGATTTATGAAGGGGAAAAAACTATTTAATACAAAATCTAGAGAAAGTCAAGGGGTCTGCATACTTTCCAAAGGCACTATACAGTATATCCAGTTTTATTAACACATTGTATGCCAACTAGAACACATAAAATATGACAGATTTGACAAATAAGCACTTTGCTTTTGAGCAAATCCGATAGCAAATACTCAGGATTTATCAGCTATTTTGTACAGTGGAGCATATCTAAAGACATTTGGATTTTTTTTAAATGCACTGTGGGAGAGAGCCTTTAGTTGCCATACTGTTGTTCCCTGTTTGAAGAAAAGGTATTCATTTTGGTTTGGAAGTTCAAAGAATCCATATCCACTCTCAATATGAAGATGGAGAATGTGGACGTTGTCTAATAATATGGGCTTGCAATGTGTTGTTTTGATTTTGCTGAGTATCAAGGATTCATGAACACCAACAACAACTAGATTACAATGTATTATTACAGTAAGTAGCATTTGATGAAACTAGACAAAAGACATGCTGTTGATTCATTGCAGGACTGCATCTGACTCCCTTGTCAAGAGCAGGGGAGGAATCCCTCCACCTCCGCCAATATCTCTCCACCTCCTCCATACTCCACTCTTGCAAATGTTATCTATCCATCTACACCGAACAAAAACATAAACAACATACAACAATTTCAAAGATTTTACTGAGTTACAGTTCATATAAGGAAATAGTAAATTCATTAGGCCGTAATCTATGGATTTCATATGACTGGGAATGCAGATATGCATCTGTTGGTCATAGATATCTTTATAAAAAGGTAGGGCAGTTGATCATGGAAAACCAGTCAGTATCTGGTGTGACCACCATGCGCCCCATGCAACGCAACACATCTCCTTCGCATAGAGTTGAGCAGGTTGTTGATTGTGGCCTGTGGAGTGTTGTCCCACTCCTCTTCAATGGCTGTGCAAAGTTTCTGGATATTGGCGCGTACTGGAACACGCTCGAACCAAAACATCCCAAACATGCTTAATGGGTGACATGTCTGGTGAGTATGCAGGCCATGGAAGAACTGGGACATTTTTTGCTTCCAGGAATTGTGTACAAATCTTTGCAACATGGGGCCATGTACTATCATGCGGAAACATGAGGCGATGGCAGTGGATGAATGGCAAGACAATGGGCCTCAGGATAGCGTCACGGTACCTCTGTGCATTCAAATTGCCATCGATAAAATGCAATTTTGTATTTTACATTTTAAAGTCGCTTTTTATTGCCCCCAGCACAAGGTGAAAGTGTAATGATCATGCTTTATAATCAGCTTCTTGATATGCCACACCTGTCAGGTGGATGGATTATCTTGGCAAAGGTGAAATGCTCACTAACAAGGATGATAACAAATTTGTGCACAAAATGTTTCAGAAATAAGGAACATGTGTGGGATCTTTTATTTCAACTCATGAAACATGGGACTGTCACGACTTCCGCCGAAGTCAGTCCCTCTCCTTGTTCGGGCGGCGTTCGGCGGTCAAAGTCACCGGTCTTCTAGCCATCGCCGCTCCACCTTTCATTTTCCATTTGTTTTGTCTTGTTTTCCCGCACACCTGGTTCACATTCCCTCATCAGACTAAATGTATATTACCCTCTGTTTCCCCCATGCCTGTGTGTGGAATTGTTCTTTGTGTAGGGTGTTACGCTACAGGCGGCCCTGGGCCCGGGTTTCACCTAGGTTTGTTTCAAACCTAGGGTTTGTTTCAAACCTAGGTTTGTTTGTTTCAAACCTAGGTTTGTTTGTTTTGTTTAACCTGTTAGGGCTAGGGGGCAGTATTTAAACGGCCGGATAAAAAACGTACCCGATTTAATCTGGTTATTACTACTGCCCAGAAACTAGAATATGCATATAATTATTGGCTTTGGATAGAAAACACCCTAAAGTTTCTAAAACTGTTTTGAATGGTGTCTGTGAGTATAACAGAACTCATATGGCAGGCAAAAACCTGAGAAGATTCTGTACAGGAAGTACCCTCTCTGACCATTCCTTGGGCTTCTTGGCTCTGTTTATTGAAAACTAACGTGACACTTCCTACGGCTCCCATAGGCTCTCAGAACCCGGGAAAAAGCTGAATGATGTAATTCCAGCCCCAGGCTGAAAAACATTAGCGCCTTTGGTAAGTGCTCTATCAGAGGACCATCAGACTGAGGCGCGTGCACGGGGCGACACCATGTTTTTATTTTCTCTCTCTTTGTACTAAAACCCGATTTCCCGGTCGGAATATTATCGCTTTTTTTACAAGAAAAATGGCATAAAAATTGATTTTAAACAGCGGTTGACATGCTTCGAAGTACGGTAATGGAATATTTGTGTGCGTCACCCTTCTTTACCCTTTCGGATAGTGTCTTGAACGCACGAACAAAACGCCGCTATTGGGATATAACTATGGATTATTTTGAACCAAACCAACATTTGTTATTGAAGTAGAAGTCCTGGGAGTGCACTCTGACGAAGAACAGCAAAGGTAATAACATTTTTCTTATAGTAAATCTGACTTTGGTGAGGGCTAAACTTGTTGGGTGTCTAAATAGCTAGCCCTGTGATGCCGGGCTCTCTACTTAGAATATTGCAAAATGTGCTTTCACCGAAAAGCTATTTTAAAATCGGACATAGCGAGTGCATAGAGGAGTTCTGTATCTATAATTCTTAAAATAATTGTTATGTTTTTTGTGAACGTTTATCGTGAGTAATTTAGTAAATTCACCGGAAGTTTGCGGGGGTATGCTAGTTCTGAACGTCACATGCTAATGTAAAAAGCTGGTTTTTGATATAAATATGAACTTGATTGAACAAAACATGCATGTATTGTATAACATAATGTCCTAAGATTGTCATCTGATGAAGATCATCAAAGGTTAGTGCTGCATTTAGCTGTCATTTGGGTTTATGTGACATTATATGCTAGCTTGAAAAATGGGTGTCTGATTATTTCTGGCTGGGTACTCTGCTGACATAATCTAATGTTTTGCTTTCGTTGTAAAGCCTTTTTGAAATCGGACAGTGTGGTTAGATTAACGAGAGTCTTGTCTTTAAAATGGTGTAAAATAGTCATATGTTTGAGAAATTGAAGTAATAGCATTTCTAAGGTATTTGAATAACGCGCCACGGGATTACACTGGATTACACTGGCTGTTGACCACCTAGCCCATAGAGGTGATCTGACTTTGTGTCACCAGCAAAGCACCATCACACCTCCTCCTCCATGCTTCACGGTGGGAACCACACATGCTGAGATCATCCGTTCACCTACTCTGCGTCTCACAAAGACACGGCGGTTGGAACGAAAAATCTCACATTTGGACTCATCAGACCAAAGGACAGATTTCCACTGGTCTAAATGTCCATTGCTAGTGTTTCTTGACCCAAGCAAGTCTCATCTTATTACTGGTGTCCTTTAGCAGTGGTTTCTATGCAGAAATGTGACCATAAAGGCCTGATTCAGGCAGTCACCTCTGAACAGCGGATGTTGAGATGTGTTACTTGAACTCTGTGAAACATTCATTTGGGTTGCAATTTCTGAGGCTAATAACTCTAATGAACGTATCCTCTGCAATAGAGGTAACTCTGGGTCTTCCTTCCCTGTCCTCATGAAAGCCAGATTCATCACATATTTTAATGGTTTTTGCGACTGCACTTGAAGAAACTTTAAAAGTTCTTGACATTTTGCAGATGTACTGACCTTCATGTCTTAAAGTAATGATGGACTGTAGTTTCTCTTTGCTTATTTGAGCTTTATTGCCATAATATGGACTTGGTCTTTTACCAAATAGGGCTATCTTCTGTATACCACCCCTACCTTAACACAACTGATTGGCTGAAACGCATTAAGAAAGAAAAAATTCCACAAATACATTTTTACAAGGCACACCTGGTAATTGAAAAGCATTCCAGGTGACTACCTCAAGAAGCTGGTTGAGAGAATGCCAAGAGTGTGCAAAGCTGTCATCAAGGCAAAGGGTGGCTATTTGAGGAATGTACTTTTATTTGTTTAACATTTTTTTGGTTACTACATTATTCCATAGTATTGATGTCTTCACTATTATTCTTAAATGTAGAAAATAGTAAAAATAAAGAAAAACCTTTGAATGAGTAGGTGTCCACTACCTTTCAAAAGTTGTGGGTCACTTTGAAATGTCCTTGTTTTCCATGAAAACATACATGAAATTCGTTGCAAATGAATAGGAAATATAGTAAATATGTTGACAAGGTCATAAATAAAAATTGTGTCCTTCAAACTATGCTTTCGTCAAAGAATCCTCCATTGCAGCAATTACAGCCTTGCAGACTTTTGGCATTCTAATTGTCAATTTGTTGAGGTAATCTGAAGAGATTTCTCCCCATGCTTCCTGAAGCACCTCCCACAAGATGGATTGGCTTGATGGGCACTTCTTACGGACCATACGGTCAAGCTGCTCCCACAACAGCTCAATAGGGTGACTGTGCTGGCCACTCCATTATAGACAGAATACCAGCTGACTGCTTCTTCCCTAAATAGTTATTGCATAGTTTGTAGCTGTGCTTTGGGTCCTTGTCCTGTTGTAGGGGGAAATTGGCTCCAATTAAGTGCCGTCCACAGGGCATGGCATGGCGTTGCAAAATGGAGTGATAGCCTTCCTTCTTCAAGATCCCTTTTACCCTTTTACCCTGTACAAATCTCCCACTTTACCACCACCAAAGCACCCCCAGACCATCACATTGCCTCCACCATGCTTGACAGATGGCGTCAAGCACTCCTCCAGCATCTTCATTTCTTAGGTCAGTCTGTTCATAACACTTTTTACCAATCTTCCTCTGTCCAGTGTCTGTGTACTTTTACCCATCTTAATCTTTTCTTTTTATTGGCCAGTATGAGATATGCCTTTTTCTTTGCAACTCTGCCTAGAAGGCCAGCATCCTGGAGTCACCTCTTCACTGTTGACGTTGAAACTGGTGTTTTTCGGGTACTATTGAATGAAGCTGCCAGTTGAGGACTTGTGAGGTGTCTGTTTCTCAAACTAGACACTCTAATGTTCTTGTCCTCTTGCTCAGTTGTGCACCGGGGCCTCCACTCCTCTTTCTATTCTGGTTAGAGCCAGTTTGCGCTGTTCTGTGAAGGGAGTCGTGCAAAGTGTTGTATGAGATCCTCAGATTCTTCACAATTTCTCGCCTGGAATAGCCTTCATTTTTCTGAACAAGAAGACTGACGCGTTTCAGAAGAAAGGTCTTTGTTTCTGGCCATTTCAAGCCCGTAATCAATCCCACAAATGCTGATGCTCCAGATACTGAACTAGTCTAAAAGAGGCCAGTTGTATTACTTCTTTAAATCACCACAACAGTTTTCAGCTGTGCTAACATAATTACAAAAGGGTTTTATAATGATCAATTATTCTTTTAAAATTATAAACTTGGATTAGCTAACACAACGTGCCATTGGAAAACAGGAGTGATGGTTGCTGATAATGGGCCTCTGTATGCCTATGTAGATATTCCATAATAGTCATTTACAACATTAACAATGTCTACACCTTATTTCTGATCAATTTGATGTTTTAATGGACAATTATTTGGGGCTTTTCTAAGTGACCACAAACTTTTGAAAGGTATATATATATATCTGTCAGTCCATCTATCTGTTTGTCTGTCAATCAACTGTAAGGTCTCTGACATTTTACACATGCACAATATCAGTATTTTCCCCCCATTCCATGTTATATGATAAATATACTTTTAATGTAGCCCTATGCAGTGTTATAAGATAAATTCATCAAGTCTAATGGTATATTCGACTACTAGTGCCCTTGCACCATCATTGTTCCATCAACGTCAGCGAGTCATGGGCTTATCAAATGGAAAACCAGTCTTTTCTTATTTGAGAAGACTCCCTTGTCAAAAGCAATGGCAACAATTGAAAAGTACCACGGCTCCCTCTGCAGGTATGCAACAGACATGCCACTCACACAGAGTTTTGGAGAGGAGAGAGAGACAGAGACATGGGGAGAATCTCAATTGCATTTCCTTGATTCCTCACTTCCTCTCTCCTTGCCTCCTTCTCAAAACAATGGGTAACCCCCCGTCTGTGCCATATAGTTTAGTGTGTGCACCGCTACATTCGCAAGACAAAAAAATACAGGAAAGACAGTCGTTTAATGTGAGAGGCTCAGCGATGTTAGGATTTTTAAAGTTGTGTAATGTACTTCACTTGGTCGTGAGGATTCTCGATACCACGCTGTCTCATGAAAACAATGAGTGTGTTTACATGCCAACTAATTTCATATGTATCAAATATCAAACTGATTATGGCAGTAGGCGGAGTATGGCATTAGTACTCCAAATTGTGGTGGTCGGTATGGACAAGGAATGGGTGATGAGCTCCCTCTAACCAGTGGCGCCACTCTTTGATAGCCAGCTTAATGGTGAGGAGCTCTCGGTTCCCGACATCATAGTTCCTCTCAGCGGGTGACAGTTTCTTGGAAAAGAAGCCACATGGGTGTAATTTGGGAGGTGTCCCTACCCGCTGAGAGAGAACCGCTCCTACGCCGACCTCAGATGCATCAACCTCTAGAACAAAAGGAAGGGTAGGATCTGGCTGCCTAAGGATGGGTGCAGACGTGAAGAGGCGTTTCAAGGTTTCAAATGCAGTAAGGGCGGTGTCGGTCCATTAGAGGGTACGGGATTTTTGACTGGTGAGAGCTGAGAGATGAGCGGTTGTGCTGCTACAGTTTCAGATGAACCAGCGGTAGTATTTGGAAAATCCTAGGAAACGTTGTAGTTCCTTTACGGTGGTAGGTTTGGGCCAGTTAAGCACAGCCGTGACTTTGCCTTCGTCCATGTTGACCCCCTCCCGGTGTCAACACGAAACCTAGGAAGGTTACCGTAGTAACGTGAAAGACGCTCTTTTCAGCCTTGACATAAAGATGGTGGTCCTGTAGCCGTTGGAGGACCTGTTGCACATGTTGTACGTGTTCTGCAATGGAGTGAGAGTAGGTCAAGATATCGTCAATGTACACAATGAGGAACTGGTGGATCATGTCCTGGAAAACCCTATTCATGAAGGACTGGAAGACTGCAGGAGCATTGGTGAGACTGTAGGACATAACCAGGTATTCGTAGTGATCCCTAGCGGTGATGAACGCCATCTTCCACTCATCCCTACTTCAGATAGGGACCAGATTGTAAGCACTACGTAGGTCCAGTTTGGAGTAGATGGTAGCCTGTCCAACTTGTTCTAGTGCGGCCGGAATCAGAGGAAGAGGGAAGCAATTCTTGATGGTAAGGTCATTGTGGGGTCGGTAATCTATGCAGGGACGGAGACCACCATCCTTTTTTTCACAAAGAATAAACTGGATGCAGCCGGAGACGTGGATGGACGGATGAATCCCATGTCGAGGGCCTCTTCTATATAGGTGTTCATAGCCTCATTCTCTGGGATGAACAAGGGGTAGATCCGACCCTTAGGGGGCGATGCCCCAGGAAGGAGGTTGATCGCGCCGTCCTCCGGGCAATGATGCGGCAGACTGGACACCTTTTTCTTGAAGACACTCTTGAACTGGGCATATACAGGTGGGATGTGGGTTGGATTGGTAGACTCCGATCCTTCTATATAGTTGGCTCAACAGGGTAGATTGAAGCAGTTCTTAAAATAGGCGGGAGACCATGACAGCAGTTCCCCTTTCTGCCAGGAGATGGCATGGTCGTGAAGGCTTAGCCAGGGGTGACCGAGGGTGAGGGGTTCTTTAGGCGAAGACAACACCATTAACTGAATGACCTCAGAATGAAGGAGGCCAATCTGATGGGTGATAATTTCGGTCATGCGTGTCACAAGACCAGTTCCGAGAGGTTGTCCGTCCAGCGCATTAATCCTAAAGGGAGGATTAACTGGGATTAGTTTTACCCTTAACTTCTATAGGCAAGGTGGGACGTTTGCGTCCCACCCTAGTCAACAGCCAGTGGAATCGCGTGGCGTGAAATACAAATACCTCAAAAATGCTATAACTTCAATTTCTCAAATATATGACCATTTTACACCATTTTAAAGACAAGACTATCGTTAATCTAACCACATTGTCCGATTTCAAAAAGGCTTTACAGCGAAAGCAAAACATTAGATTATGTCAGGAGAGTACCCTGGCAAAAATAAAACACAGCCATTATCAAAGCAAGCATATATGTCACAAAAACCAAAACCACAGCTAAATGCAGCACTAACCTTTGATGATCTTCATCAGATGACACTCCTAGGACATTATGTTATACAATACATGCATGTTTTGTTCAATCAAGTTCATATTTATATAAAAAAACAGCTTTTTACATTAGCATGTGATGTTCAGAACTAGCATACCCACCGCAAACTTCCGGTGAATTTACTAAATTACTCACGATAAACGTTCACGAAAAACATAATTATTTTAAGAATTATAGATACAGAACTCCTTTATGCAAACGCTATGTCAGATTTTAAAATAGCTTTTCGGCGAAAGCACATTTTGCAATATTCTGAGTCCATAGCTCGGCCATCACAGGCTAGCTAATTTGACACCCACCAAGTTTGGGGCTCACTAAACTCAGAATTACTATTAGAAAAATTGGATTACCTTTGCTGTTCTTCGTCAGAATGCACTCCCAGGACTTCTACTTCAACAACAAATGTTGTTTTGGTTCCAAATAATCCATAGTTATATCCAAATACCGCCGTTTTGTTCATGCGTTCAGGTCACTATCCGAAGGGAGTGCATTTCATGACAAAAAAATTCAAATTATTCCATTACCGTACTTCGAAGCATGTCAAGCGCTGTTTAAAATCATTTTTTATGCTATTTTTCTCGTAAAATAGCGATAATATTCCAACCGGGCAACGTTGTATTCATTCAAAGACTGAAAGAAAAACATTTTTAGAAGTCTCGTGACCGCGCATCTCAGTCTCACTGTCCCCAGGCTGACCACTCACAAACAGAGCTGCTGTACTTTGCCCAGAGACAGCAGACACCCCATTCCACTTTCTGGCGGCTTTAGAGAGCCAATAGATGCCTTAGAAAGTGTCACGTTACAGCACAGATGCTGTATTTTCGATAGAGATGCAACAGAAGGACAAGAAATTGTCAGACAGGGCACTTCCTGTATGGAATCTTCTCAGGTTTTGGCCTGCCATATGAGTTCTGTTATACTCACAGACACCATTCAAACAGTTTTAGAAACTTTAGAGTGTTTTCTATCCAAATCTACTAATTATATGCATATTCTCATGTCTGGGCAAGAGTAGTAACCAGTTTAAATCGGGTACGTTTTTTATCCGGCCGTGAAAATACTGCCCCCTAGCCCCAACAGGTTAACTGTTGTGCCAATTGTTCGTCAATGAAATTACCTGCGGCCCCCGAGTCCACTAGTCCCTCCACAAACTGAGTGACCCCATTAGTAGAAAGAAGAGCCGGGATACCAAACTGCCTTTTGGTAATATAATTTTTTTTAGAGGTGCTTACCCATGCGGAAGTGGAGGGTGGTCACCCCTTCGTGGGGGGCAAATCCGACAGCTATTGAGTAGGTGGTTACTCTCTCCACAATAGAGGCACATGTTTCAACGTAACCTCCGATGTCGGCAGGCGTGAGAGGGGCGCGGCCGAGTTGCATGGGTTTGGGGCTATTAGACCGTAGTAGACAAGAGAAGGGCATGGAAGACTCTCAGGCCATGGGCGACTGTATAGGTCTGCGGTCCACCAGTAGGTTGCCAATGGATATGGACATCCGGATGTATTGATTTAGGTCCGTTAAATCTCTTCTGCAGGCCAGTTCAGTCTGTAACTCCCGATTAAGACCCCTCCAGTAGACTGTAAGGAGAGCTGGTCATTCCATCCACTGCCGGCAGCCATGGTGCAGAACTCAAGGGCATACTCAGTGGTGGAGCGACGGCCCTGTTGCAGCTCACATCACAGGTCCCCGGTGTGTTGACCTGAAACTGAATGGTCGAACACCTCCTTGAAGAGGGTGTGGAAACGTGATTCAGTGGACAGATCAGAACTTTGAGCGGCCCACATCGCTGTGACCCAATCCAGAGCTTTGCCTGTGAGTATGGAGATGACGAAGTCAACCCTGTCTTTGTCAGAGGTGAAGTCAGCGGGGTGATGGTCTATGTACAGGTTACATTGCATGAGAAATCCTTGACATTTCCCTGGGGAGCCGTTATATTTATTAGGCATGGATATGTGGGGCGATGTACAAGAGGAGGCTGTGACAACTGATATCGGTGATTCAGGAATGGACTGGCGAAGGAGGTCGCAGAGTTCATCGATTTGTTCCTCCTGTCGGGCTAGACGTAGCTGCAGCTCTGCTGAATCCATCTGTCATTTTGTGGTGAGGTATTCTGTAATGAACACGATGGGGGACAGAGAGCTGGTTTCAAACGCAGGCTGCAGCAGGTGTTTATTTGTAAAGGACCACAGGAGGAGGCAGGTAGCTGGGTCCAGGGGCAGGCAGAAGGTCAAACACAGGGCATCCAAAAAAGCAAAAGTACAGGTAGGGAAAAGGCTAGTAACGTCATGCGGGAGATAAACAATAGTACAGGCAGGGAATAGACAAAAGGCGTCATTAGTGAGGCAGGCAAAAACTATCATACACGGGAGGATTAACCTCTCTGGACTAGGTGGGACGTTTGCGTCCCACCCTACTCAACAGCCAGTGGAATCCCGTGGCGCGATATTCAAATACCTTAGAAATGCTATTACTTCAATTTCTCAAACATATGACTATTTTACACCATTTTAACCTCTATGGGCTAGGTGGGACGCTTGCGTCCCACCTACTCAACAGCCAGTTGAATCCTGTGGCGAGTTATTCAAATACCTTAGATATGCTATTACTTCAATTTTTCAAAAATATGACTATTTTACACCATTTTAAAGATAAGACTCTCGTTAATCTAACCACACTGTCCGATTTCAAAAAGGCTTTACAACGAAAGCAAAACATTAGATTATGTCAGCAGAGTACCCAGCCAGAAATAATCAGACACCCATTTTTCAAGCTAGCATATAATGTCACATAAACCCAAACCACAGCTAAATGTAGCACTAACCTTTGATGATCTTCATCAGATGACAACCCTAGGACATTATTTATACAATACATGCATGTTTTGTTCAATGAAGTTCATATTTATATCAAAAACCAGCTTTTTACATTAGCATGTGACTAGCATGTGACTAGCATTCCCACCGAACACTGCCGGTGAATTTACTAAATTACTCACGATAAACGTTCACAAAAAGCATAACAATTATTTTAAGAATTATAGATGCAGAACTCCTCTATGCACTCGATATGTCCGATTTTAAAATAGCTTTTCGGTGAAAGCACATTTTGCAATATTCTCAGTAGATAGCCCGGCATCACAGGGCTAGCTATTTAGACACCCAGCAAGTTTAGCACTCATCAAAGTCAGATTTACTATAAGAAAAATGTTATTACCTTTGTTGTCTTCGTCAGAATGCACTCCCAGGACTTCTACTTCAATAACAAATGTTGGTTTGGTCCAAAATAATCCATCGTTATATCCAAACAGCGGCGTTTTGTTCGTGCGTTCTAGACACTATCCTAAAGGGTAAATAAGGGTGGCGAGCATGGCGCAATTCGTGACAAAAAAATTCTAAATATTCCATTACCGTACTTCGAAGCATGTCAACCGCTGTTTAAAATCAATTTTTATGCCATTTTTTTCATAAAAAAGCGATAATATTCCGACCGGGAATCTGCTTTTACGTAAACAGACAAAGGAAAAGAAAGCATTCGGTCGAAGCGGGCACGCGCCTATGCCCATAGTACTCTGAGTGGCCACTTGCCAAAAGCGATAAAGTGTTTCAGCCAGAGCCTGCCTCGATATCGTTCAGCTTTTTCCCGGGCTCTGAGACCCTATGGAAGCCATAGGAAGTGTCACGTTATTGCACAGATCCTGAGTCTTCAATAAAAAGAGCCAAGATGAAACACTACTTCTCAGACAGGCCACTTCCTGCTTGAAATCTTCTCAGGTTTTGGCCTGCCATATGAGTTCTGTTATACTCACAGACACCATTCAAACAGTTTTAGAAACTTTAGGGTGTTTCCTATCCAAAGCCAATAATTATATGCATATTCTAGTTACTGGGCAGGAGTAGTAACCAGATTAAATCGGGTACGTTTTTTATCCAGCCGTGTCAATACTGCCCCCTATCCCCAACAGGTTAAATTACAGTAATAACAGCGCTTCTAATGGAAGCATGTAACAAAACAAACAATACCTCACAATGATAGGGTGCAAAGAACTGAACTACTAGTGTGTGATAATGACATACAGGTGTGTGAACAGGTGATCAGAATTCAGGTGATTGGGATCTGGAGCGTGAGCTGCATTCAGGGGACCAAATGTGTTTGAGAGTGTGAGCTGGAAAGTGGGTTGGAAAGTGAGCTGCGTTCAGGGGATCTATGTTTGAGAGTGTGAGTTGGTAGCAGACGTTACAACTAGTCTTAGTCATCATTCCTGCTAGAGTCTACACATTCTGGGTGATGCAAAACAACCTCAACATCTCACTGGCTTCTTCTTTGGCAATGTTTCATTGGATATTGCTGATCATCATTCTCAAAACTTGTTTTTGCACATCTCACATTAGAAGAGCATTGCAGGTCGTTTTTTTATGTAAAAAAATATTGGGACGCTCAAAGACGGGATCGGTAGCCCTCAGATTGCATCTCTGACCAGCTCACATTAAATGAGCTTTGGTGACGGCCATCCGGCTGGAGTAGGTAAGGACATAGGGATTTTGTCTTCGATTTAAAAAATGCATGCCTGGCTTAACCCTGGTTTTGGTCCCAACCCTTCAATGTTCGCAGAATTGTATGGTGGAAGCAATATGACTCCTCCACTACACTGGTTATACCTATCGAACCCTTCAGATCTGCATACACTGAAGGGTTAGGGCTAAGGGGATCGATTTAGGTTAGGGAGCGATTTGGGACCAGCTGAGAGAGTTAGCATTAGACATTAGATAGCATAAGCAGGATACCATTACAGTCAGTGATGTGGCAAAAATTAGATAGGTAAACTCTTGATCGCCAGTCGTAAAAAAAAGTAAGCTCCTTATACTTTCAATGCATTTTTCCACAAAATGTGTTTACTTGCATTTACCCTCTACTACTGCACTGAGTACAGTGTTTTTGCTACATTCCTGCTATTAGGAAAATGGCACCGACAGATAGGGCTAATGTGCTTCTAGCTCTCAGGAAACGTTGCGGTATTTAGTTTTTTTCTGTGTTATCTCTTACATTATTAGCCCAGAAAAATGTTTGTGTTATTACATACCGCCAGGAAGAACTTTTGGATATCAGAGCGGTGGTAACTCACCAGCATTACCAGCATTACGACCAGGAATGTGACTTTCCCGAATCGGATCCTTTGTTTGTACCCCCCAGTGAAATTGAACTGATTCCAGAGGCTGACCCAAAACACCGCCATAGGAGGAGAAGTACTCGGAATTGACTCCTAGTCCGACAAACTTATACAGATGCACAATTGAGAGTATCCTGTCGGGCTGTATCACCACCTGGTACGACAACTGCACCGCCCACAACCGCAGGGCTCTCCAGGGTGGTGCGGTCTGCCCAACTCATCACCGGGGGCAAACTACCTGCCATCCAGGACACCTACAGCACCCGATGTCACAGGAAGGACAAAAAGATCATGAAGGACAACAACCACCCGAGCCACTGCCTGTTCACCCCGCTATCATCCAGAAGGCGAGGTCAGTACAGGTGCATCATAGCTGGGACCGAGAGACTGAAAAGCAGCTTCTATCTCAAGGCCATCAGACTGTTAAATAGCCATCACTAGCACTTTAGAGGCTGCTGCCCTATGTACATAGACTTGAAATCACTGGCCACTAATGAACACACCATGTAAACATTCACAGTGTAGGGTGGAAAAAGTATGTGAACACTTGGATTTAATAACTGGTTGACTCTCCTTTGGCAGCAATAAACTCAACCAACCGTGTTCTGTAGTTGTGGACAATGGTCAGGAGGATTTTTGGACATTCCTCTTTACAAAACTGTTTCATTTCAGCAATATTCTTAGGATGTCTGGTGTGAACCGCTCTCGAGGTCATGCCATAGCATTTTAAATCGGGTTGAGGTCAGGACTCTGACTGGGCCAATCCAGCAGGTGTATTTTCTTCTGTTGAAGCCATTCTGTTGTTGATTTTCTTCTGTGTTTTGGGTTGTTGTCTTGTTGCATCACCCAACGTATGTTGAGCTTCAATTGGCGGACAGATAGCCTTACATTCTCCTGCAAAATGTCTTGATAAACTTGGGAATTAATTTTCCCATGGATGATAGCAACTGTCCAGGCCCTGAGGCAGCAAAGCAATCCCAACCATGATGTTCCCTCCACCATACTTTACAGTTGGGATGAGATTATGATGTTGGTGAGCTGTGCCTTTTTTTTCTCCACACATAGTGTTGTGAGTTCCTTCCAAACAACTCAACTTTAGTTTAATCTGTCCACAGAATACTTTGCCAGAAGCGCTGTGTTCATGGGAGGACACCACAGAAGAAGCCACTACTGTCCCAAAAAAACATTGCTGCACATCTGAAATTAACCTCATTGAGCATTCTGCAATATGCTCTTGCAGTCATCTTTGCAGGATGGCCACTCCTAGGGAGGGTAGCAACAGTGCTGAACTTTCTCCATTTATAGACAGTTTGTCTTACCGTGGACTGATGAACATCAAGGCTTTTAGAAATACTTTTGTAACCCTTTCCAGCTTTATGCAAGTCAACAATTCTTAATCATAGGTCATCTGAGATCTCATTTGTTTGAGGCATGGTTCACATTAGGCAATGCTTCTTGTGAATAGCAAACTCAAATTTTGTGAGGTTTTTTACAGGGCAGGGCAACTCTAACCAACATCTCCAATCTCGTCTCATTGATTGGACTCCAGGTTAGCTGACTCCTGACTCCAATTAGCTTTTGGAAAAGTAATTAGCCTAGGGGTTCACATACTTTTTCCAACCTACACTGTGAATGTTTAAATGATGTATTCAATATACATAGATAAGAAAAATACAATAATTTGTGTGTTATTAGTTTAAAAACACTGTTTGTCTATTGTTTTGACTAAGATTATCAGATCAAATTTTATGACTAATTTATGCAGAAATCCAGGTAATTCCAAAGGGTTAACATACTTATTCTTGCCACTAAATGTATATACTGTATTCTGTCCTACTCTACTGTATCTTAGTCTATGCCTTTCTGACATTGCTCGCCCAAATACTTATATATTATGTGGTAGGAATTCTATAGGAAGAGAGAAACTGCAGATTCTTTTAAACAACACTTTATTATAAGATTTGCAAAAATTTAGAATCAACCACTCACTCAACAGTGCATAGTTGAAAAACTCAACGGTTCTCAGCTTTTATAGAGAAGCACATCCTTTTTGTGTACTTGGCCATCAGCTGATAGTGTGTAAAAGGCAATTAGTTGTCTGTGCAGATTTAAGATAGCACGAGGTTGATAGCCCGAGTGCTCAACCATCTAACTGCATTCACAACAGCAAAACACTATAATGGGCTCCTTTCTGCAAGTTTCCATACATGTGACTTTCTGTAGATAGTAAACACACGGGATATCACATGCTGCGGTCGCACCCAAGCGGACCTTAGCTATACGCCCAGTCTTATCACTAAGTCCCGCAAAGACAAGTTTGTATCAGGTTAGAAAAAACACTAGCATATAACGAGACAATTCTTTAAACAGTAAAACATGCGATCGCATGACTAATTATGTAATTTTCCACGTGCATTGTTGTGAAATTGTTAGATATTACTTGTTAGATATTACTGCACTGTTGGAGCTAGAAACACAAGCATTTCTGTCACGACCTGACCCTGAGCCTTCCTGCCATTCTGTACTTTGGCCTCTACTTTGCATTATCGACCCTGCCTGCCTTGACCTGTCGTTTTCCTGCCCCTGTTGTTACAATAAACATTGTTACTTCACACAGTCTGCACTTGGGTCTTACCTTGATTCCTGATAGTAGGAACTGGCCCTGACTGACCGAGCAGACTTGGACCAGCTCCACAACGCCAAGTCCTCCCAAGGAGCCACCATTGGTAGGCATGAGGAGTTGCTTCTGATGGAAGGGTTCCAGGCCGTGTCCGAACGTCACGACCTAGCCTTGGATGCATTGCAGGAGCAATTCCGTGGGTTGCCTACTAGGCAGCCTACCATGACGGTAACCTCCCAGCCCCTCTGTAACCCGACTGGTAGCAGCACCGTCATCCCGGTTTCGCGGGAACCCCACTTACCGCCCCCGGAGCGCTACGATGGAGATTCCAAGTGCTCCCTCGTTTTTGAGCTGCAGCCTTCTTTGTTCCCCTCTGACCGTTCGAAGATAGCGTACATTATTACGCTGATGTCCGGGAGGGCACTCGCCTGGGCCATGGCAATGTGGGAGCAACAATCCATGGTCTGCCTCAGTCTAGAGGTATTCGCATCGGAGGTGAGAAAAGTTTGAGGCTCCAGTGTCCGGGAGAGAGGCTGCCCGGAAGTTACTCCAGCTTCGACAGGACACCCTCAGTTTGGCAGACTATGCGGTGGAGTTCCGCACACTAGCAGCGAAGGGTACCTGGAACCCGGAAGTGCTGTTCGACACGTTCCTGCACGGATTATCGGAGGAGGCAAAGGATGAGCTGGCAGCCCAAGGACTACCGACGGATCTCGACTCACTCATCACTTTAACCAGCCGGATCTATGGTTGGCTGGAACGTAGGAGCGGGAAGAGGTCCGATTGCGGTCCCAATCGCTCACTCAGGGATCCCACCTTGCAGCTGATGAACTCCGGAAGTCCCCGGCATCTACGTCCCCGAGAGGATCCGAGCTTACCCGAGTCCCTCCAAGAGCCTCAAGAGACTTCCCGAGCCGATGCAGCTCGGCAGGGCTAGGATGTCTCCAGCTGAACGCGTACGCAGACTTGAGACTAGGAGTTGTCTGTATTGCGGTACTGCCGGTCATTTTGTGTCTACCTGTCCCTTCAAGAGACCTGCTCATTCGTTGGAGTGAGTATGCTGGTGGGTGTTAAAGATAATTGTTCTTCTCCCCTTATTCACCCCCCTCTTCCTGCCACCCTGCTGTGGAGCGACCAGTCCAAGTCTCTCGAGGTACTCATCGACTCAGGGGCCAATGTGAGTCTCATGGACGTTACCTTGGTGTCCGAGCTGGGCATCCCTATTCAACCTTCCTCCATTCCTATGGGAGGAGTTATTCTTTAGCATGAAACTCCTCTTACACTCTTTAAGAAAGACATTCAGTTCAAACTTTAAAATGTGGTCTGGATTAAGTTGCTGCTGCACAACTTTTTGATTACATTTATACGATTTTTTATTAAACCTTTTGTCCTTTAAAAAAAACTCATCCAGGTCTAATTTTGAAATCATGACTTCCAACATTTTATTCACTACTTTGACCACTTTTCCAACAAGTTAAACAATAATCTATGAAATATTAGTATACTTCTCAAATCTAAAATCAGAACAGAAATATCTTCTACTAATCAAAAGTTACAGCTGTTTTAGTAACCGCATCAAATTAATTTAACATTTTAACATACATTTGTACCACTTTCCCAGCACTTCAAACAAACAATTAGAGGGTATGACATCTTGATCTACATCTCTGCTATTTAAATCTGAAATCAGAACAGAAATATATTCTACCAATCAAATGTTAGTTGTTTTAGTTAAATAAATTGCATAATTATTATTTTCTATAATTTCAGCACAGACTGCAATTTTTGACCTACCACAACAATGTTGTCAGCTAACTCGAACAAACAGTAACGTTAGCTTCAGAGAGGAAGAGGTGATAGTTTTTGTAGATTGTCAAACTTCAGCCCTCGCTCCTCTGGCTGTTTGCAGTTTGCAAGAGCGTGAGTGAGTGAGCAGGAGCGTGAGTGAGCAAGAGCGTGAGTGAGCAGAGCGAGGTGGATGGAGAGGACTGGACGGACAGAGTGGTGAAAACAAAACTAGTCAGCGTGAACATCGTCATGATTCTAGCTTGGCTGGCGGTTGTGCGCTAGTAAGATTTTACAGGGCCACTACGACATGTATGATGTAGAGATGGAATCTAGTGTTATCAACACACATTAGAAAATAAGACACGTGCCCACTAATCGAGTAGTGAACAAACAATTCAATAACAGATTAACAAATAAGAAGGAACAGATTATTGATTACTATTCAGTTCAATAGCATGTGTTAAAAGAGGTTAAGATATGGAACCAATAATGAATTAATAATAGTGAAGAACAATTAGGAGTAATAAATTAATCTTGACCAAAACATTTTTGTATGACAGTTCATTGCTTGCATTAGTTCAAAGTCCTCTTCATGTTAACCTGTTGGGTCTAGGGGGCAGCATTTGCACGTCTGGATAAAAAAAAATGTACCCGATTTAATCTGGTTACTAATCCTACCCAGTAACTAGAATATGCATATACTTATTATATATGGATAGAAAACACTCTAAAGTTTCTAAAACTGTTTGAATGGTGTCTGTGAGTATAACAGAACTCATTTGGCAGGCAAAACCCTGAGACATTTTCTGACAGGAAGTGGATACCTGATGTGTTGTATTGACTTTAAACCTATCCCATTGAAAAACACAGGGGCTTAGGAATATTTTGGCACTTCCTATTGCTTCCACTAGATGTCACCAGCCTTTACAAAGTGTTTTGAGTCTTCTGGAGGGAGATCTGACCGAACAAGAGCCATGGAACGATGATGTCCCATTAGACACCTGGCGCGCGAGTTCATGTTGGGTACCCTCGTTCCAATACGTTATAAAAGAGTATGCATTCGTCCACCTTGAATATTATTCATGTTCTGGTTAAAAAAGGCCCTAATGATTTATGCTATACAACGTTTGACATGTTTGAACGAACGGAAATATATTTTTTCCCCTCGTTCATGACGAGAAGTCCGGCTGGCTTACATCATGTGCTAACGAGACGGAGATTTTTGGACATAAATGATGAGCTTTTTTGAACAAAACTACATTCGTTATGGACCTGTGATACCTGGAAGTGACATCTGATGAAGAGAATCAAAGGTAATGGATTATTTACATAGTATTTTCGATTTTAGATCTCCCCAACATGACGTCTAGTCTGTATCGCAACGCGTATTTTTCTGGGCGCAGTGCTCAGATTATTGCAAAGTGTGATTTCCCAGTAAGGTTATTTTTAAATCTGGCAAGTTGATTGCGTTCAAGAGATGTAAATCTATAATTCTTTAAATGACAATATAATATTTTACCAATGTTTTCTAATTTTAATTATTTAATTTGTGACGCTGACTTGACTGCCGGTTATTGGAGGGAAACGATTTCCTCAACATCAATGCCATAGTAAAACGCTGTTTTTGGATATAAATATGAACTTGATAGAACTAAAAATGCATGCATTGTCTAACATAATGTCCTAGGAGTGTCATCTGATGGAGATTGTAAAAGGTTAGTGCATCATTTTAGCTGGTTTTATGGTTTTGGTGACCCTGTCTTTGACTTGACAAAACATTACACACAACTCTTGTAAATGTACTGTCCTAACATACTCTAAATTTATGCTTTCGCCGTAAAACCTTTTTGAAATCGTAAAACGTGGTTAGATTAAGGAGATGTTTATCTTTCAAATGGTGTAAAATAGTTGTATTTTTGAAAAATTTGAATTTTGACATTTATTTGGATTCAAATTTGCCGCTCTTGAAATGCACCTGCTGTTGATGGAGTGCACCACGGGTGGCACGCTAGCGTCCCACCTAGCCCCAAGAGGTTAATGTAAAAAAGAAAAAAGATGTTGGGAAAGCAGAATGTTGCAGAATGAAATTTTAACAATCTACACAAAACAACAAAAACAACAATTGCATTTCAAATAAAGAAACTCAGATGTATGTTATGCTCTGCTGACTTGTGTGTCCCCCTGGGGGCAGAGGTGCTCTGAGGGAAGCAGTTCCCCCTTTCCAGACAGTGGGCCCCTCTTCCCACTAATCCCCCTCCAGCCCAGAAAGGACTTTGTGAACATCCTGCTGTCATCCAAACTGTTGTGGAAAAAAAGCTAATTTATTTAAGGCCAGGCACCACAGGCTGAAATTACATTTCTACCTACACATTTTGAGATTTGTTGGTATATATTTTTTTAAGTTTAGTTTATCCTAATTTTAATACATTTTTACCACTTTAAAATGGACATACTTCAATCATTTCAAAGCTCACTACAATAACATAAAAATAATTTAATAGTCAATTTCATAGTGAATGTTACATACGGGACTATATTAAGTAACTTCCTTTGAAGAGATGTTGATTGGGTCTAAATACGTGTTTGGCTTTAGGTAGTCTAAATTCCTACACGCCAACCCTTTTTTTCTCAGCTACAGAAACATCTGCATTCACCCATCGTTAAAATTGTTTTATTTATTTAACCTTTATTTAACGAGACAAGTCAGCTAAGACCAAATTCTTATTTACAATGACGGCCTACCCGCCATTGCACTGTTAGATACAGTGCCTTCAGAAAGTATTCACATTTCTTTTTCCACAATTTGTTGTGTTACAGCCTGCATTTAAAATGGATTCAATTAAGATTTTGTGTCACTGATTTACACACCCTATAACGTCAAAGTGGAATTTTGAATGTGGAAAATGTTAGAAATGAAAACAAAATAAAAATCTTAAATGTCTCGAGTCAATAAGAATTCAACTCCTTTGTTGAGTAAGCCTAAATAAATACAAATAAGGATGTGCTTAACATCACATAATAAGTAGCATGGACTAATTCTATGTTCAATAATAGTGGATAACATGATTTTTGAATGACTACCCCATAAGTTATTAATTAGGCTTTGGATGGTGTATCAATACACCCAGTTACTGCAAAGATACAGGCGTCCTTCCTAACTCAGTTGCCGGAGAGGAAGGAAACCGCTCAGGGATTTCACGAGGCAAATGGTGATTTTAAAACAGTTACAGAGTTTAATGGTTGTGATATAATAAAACTGAAGATGGATCTACAACATTGTAATTACTCCACAATAATAACCTAATTGACAGAGTGAAAAGAATGAAGCCTGTACAGAATAAAAATATTCTAACCATGCGTCCTGTTTGCAACAAGGCACTGAAGTAATACTGAAAAGAATGTGGCAGAGAAATTAACTTTTTGTTCTGAATACAAAGCGTTATGTTTGGGGCAAATCCAACAGAACACATCACTGAGTACCGCTCTTCAAATTTTCAACCAAGGTGGTGGCTGCATTATGTTATGGGTATGCTTGTCATTGGCAAGGACTAGGGTTTTTTCTTTTTTTACTGCCTTTTTCTCCCCAATTTCGTGGTATCCAATTGGCAGTTAGTCTTGTCTCATCGCTGCAACTCTCATACGGACTCGGGAGAGGCGAAGGTCGAGAGCCGTGCATCCTCCAAAACACAACCCAACCAAGCCGCACAGCTCCTTGACACAATGCCCACTTAACCCGGAAGCCAGCCGCACCAATGTGTCGGAGGAAACACTGTACACCTGGCAACCATGTCAGGATGCACTGCGCCCGGCCCGCCACAGGAGTCGCTAGTGTGCGATGGGACAAGGACATCCCTAACGGCCAATCCCTCCCCTAACCCAGACTACGCTGGGCCAATTGTGCACCGCCCCATGGGTCTCCCGGGCGCGACCGGCTGCGACAGAGCCTGGACTCGAACCCAGAATCTCTAGTGGCACAGCTAGCAGTGCCTTAGACCACTGCGCCACTTGGGAGGCCCTATGGAGTTTTTCAAGATAAAAATAAAATGGAATACTGTCACGTCCTGACCAGTAAAAGGGTTATTTGTAATTAGAGTTTGGTCAGGACGTGTATGGGTTTGAGTGTGTGTTTATGTAGAGGGGCGTTTGATTTATGTTTCCGGGGTTTTTGGTTTAGTTCTATGTTGTATAGTTCTATGTCTGTTTCTAGGGTGTTTATTTCTATGTTTAGTCATTGGGATTGGGGCCTTCAATTGGAGGCAGCTGGTTATCGTTGCCTCAGATTGAAGGTCGTATAATTAGGAGTATGTTTGTTTTGGGAATTGTGGGAGGTTGTTTTGCACTGCTAGGGTTAGCCTGTAAACTGTTATGTTGTCGTCCGTTTTCTTGTTTTTGTGAAGTGTTCGTGGTTATTTAAAATAAACGTCAAAATGAGCATTCAACCCGTTGCACCTTGGTCCAATTCATACGACGGCCGTTACAGAACCTCCCACCAACAACGGACCAAGCTGCGGGCCCAGGAGGAGCAAGGATCCTGGGCCAGGGAAAGAAGGGAGCAGCACCTGGAGTGGAGAAAGCAGCGCGCTTGGGAGGTGATGGCATCCTGGCCGCTGGAGATATTAGAGACAAGGATAGACTGGACGTGGGAACAACTACTGGACCATTGTGACAGCCTGCCTGGGAAGCAGGTAGAGGTGGAGAGCACCCTCAATATTTTTTTGGGGGGGGGCACACGGGTAGTTTGGCTGGGCCAGGGTTAAGCCCCAAGCCAACTCCCCGTGCTTATTGGAGGCAGCCTATTACTGGTCAGGTCCTGTGCTTTGGAGTGATGCGCACGGCGTCGAGGTCAAGTATTCACAGGCCGGTGTGCGTGGTGCCAGCGCCCCGCATTTGCCAGGGGGAAGCGGGCATCCAGCCAGTAAGGGTGGAGCCAGTACTGCGCTCAAGACCACCAGTGCGTCTTCATGGCCCAGTGTATCCTGTTCCCGCTCCTCGTACTAGCCATGAGGTGCGTGTCTCCAGTCTGATACCTCCAGTACCAGCCCCACGCACTAGGCTTCCAGTGCATCAGCCGAGTCCAGTACGTCCTGTTCCTGTTCCTCGCACTAGCCCTGTGGTGCGTGTGCTTAGTCTGGCACGCCCTAAGCCAGCACCACGCCCCAGGCCTCCAGCGCGTCAGCCCAGTCGTGAGCTTCCGACGACAGTGCCTCGTCCAGAGTGTCCGGTAACAGTGCCTCGTCCAGAACTTCTGGCGACAGTGCCTCGTCCAGAGTGTCCGGCGACAGTGCCTCGTCCAGAACTTCTGGCGACAGTGCCTCGTCCAGGGTGTCCGGCGACAGTGCCTCGTCCAGGGTGTCCGGCGACAGTGCCTCGTCCAGGTTGTCCGGCGACAGTGCCTCGTCCAGGGTGTCCGGCGACAGTGCCTCGTCCAGGGTGTCCGGCGACAGTGCCTCGTCCAGGGTGTCCGGCGACAGTGCCTCGTCCAGGGTGTCCGGCGACAGTGCCTCGTCCAGGGTGTCCGGCGACAGTGCCTCGTCCAGAGTGTCCGGCGACAGTGCCTCGTCTAGAGTGTCCGGCGACAGTGCCTCGTCTAGAGTGTCCGGCGACAGTGCCTCGTCCAGAGTGTCCGGCGACAGTGCCTCGTCCAGAGTGTCCGGCGACAGTGCCTCGTCCAGAGTGTCCGGCGACAGTGCCTCGTCCAGAGTGTCCGGCGACAGTGCCTCGTCCAGAGTGTCCGGCGACAGTGCCTCGTCCAGAGTGTCCGGCGACAGTGCCTCGTCCAGAGTGTCCGGCGACAGTGCCTCGTCCAGAGTGTCCGGCGACAGTGCCCCGTAGAGAGACGGCCCAGTGTCCGGAACCAAGAGAGACGTCCTACAGTCCGGAGCTCCCAGAGACGTCCTACAGTCCGGAGCTCCCAGAGACGTCCTACAGTCCGGAGCTCCCAGAGTCGTCCTACAGTCCGGAGCTCCCAGAGTCGTCCTACAGTCCGGAGCTCCCAGAGTCGTCCAACAGTCCGGAGCTCCCAGAGTCGTCCTACAGTCCGGAGCTCCCAGAGTCGTCCTACAGTCCGGAGCTCCCAGAGTCGTCCTACAGTCCGGAGCTCCCAGAGTCGCCCTACAGTCCGGAGCTCCCAGAGTCCAGTCCAGGGTCTACAGTGACAGGCTTCAGGCCGAGGTATTCAGTGGGGGTGGACTGGTCAGGTAGGGGACTAAGGCCTGAGCCTAAGCCACCTTCACTGTAGGAGGTTTGGGGAGGGGGGGTGTAAGCACGGGAGCCGTCGGTGACGGCAGCCACCCTCCCTTCCCTCCCTTTAGTAAGGGGTTTATTATTGTAGATTGTTTGTTGTTGTCAGGTGCATCCGGGGTAGGCACCTTTGGGGGGGGGGGGGGGGTACTGTCACGTCCTGACCATTAAAGGGGTTATTTGTAATTAGAGTTTGGTCAGGACGAGGCAGGGGGTATTTCTTTTATATGGTTTTGAGTGTGTGTTTATGTAGAGGGGTGTTTGATTTATGTTTCCGGGGTTTTTGGTTTAGTTCTATGTTGTATAGTTCTATGTCTGTTTTTAGGGTGTTTATTTCTATGTTTAGTAATTGGGATTGGGGCCTTCAATTGGAGGCAGCTGGTTATCGTTGCCTCTGATTGAAGGTCGTATAATTAGGAGTATGTTTGTTTTGGGAATTGTGGGAGGTTGTTTTGCACTGCTAGGGTTAGCCTGCAAACTGTTATGTTGTCGTCCGTTTTCTTGTTTTTGTGAGGTGTTCGTGGTTATTTAAAATAAACGTCAAAATGAGCACTAACCCCGCTGCGCCTTGGTCCAATTCATACGACGGCCATTACAAATACAACTAAGCCCAGGCAAAATTCTAGAGGAGAACATAGTTCAGTCTTCTTTGCAACTGACACTGCTACACCAGCAATAGCATCTGCTAAATATGTGTAAGTGACCAAGTAAATCTGATTTGATTTGACGTAACAATATTTGTAATAGTTGCACAGTTGAACAATAGTTATTCTATCACTTTCGGGTGTGATGCATTGGTGCTCTGTCCCAGGAACAGAAGAGGTTGGTTTTCATTATGTTTCTTGACCCAGCTTTGAAATCCTGATGCTCTGGACAAATTTACATCCAGGACATTATTCAATCATCATTCCTAACATATGACCCCTTACGAGATTATATAAACATACACCACTTCTCTGTATGTCCAAGTATGGTGAATGATCTGGTGTGAAATGGTAACCATAATACCTTTGGTTGGTGAAACAGTGGAGGAGGTATCGACTCGCAACGTTGAGTGTATTGGTCTTCATACCCACCATTCATTGACTGAATATTGATTGAACATGTTTTCTCAACTATGTAGTGATGAGTACCCAATAATGCCTATAAGTGTGTTTTTTTACAACTGCTGAAATTGTACGATCCTGTTAGGGACAGACGTTCCGCTAGCGGAACGCCTCACCAATATCCAATGGTATAGAGTGGCGCAAATTACAAATACCTCAAAAATGCAAAATCTTTAATTTTTCAAACATATGACTATTTTACACCATTTTAAATACAAGACTCTCCTTTATCTAACCACATTGTCCGATTTCAAAAAGGCTTTACAACGAAAGCAAAACCTTAGATTATGTCAGGAGAGTACCCAGCCAGAAATAATCACACACCCATTTTTCAAGCTAGCATATATGTCACAAAAACCAAAACCACAGCTAAATGCAGCACTAACCTTTGATGATCTTCATCAGATGACACTCCTAGGACATTATGTTATACAATACGTGCATGTTTTGTTCAATCAAGTTCATATTTATATCAAAAACCAGCTTTATACATTAGCATGTTTTGTTCAGAACGAGCATACCCACCGAAAACTTCCGGTGAATTTACTAATTTACTCACGATAAACATTGACAAAAAACATAACAATTATTTTAAGAATTATAGATACAGAACTCCTTTATGCAATCGCGGTGTCCGATTTTAAAATAGCTTTTCGGTGAAAGCACATTTTGCAATATTCTGAGTAGATAGCCCGGCCATCACGGCTAGCTATTTTGACACCCACCAAGTTTGGCACTCACCAAACTCAGATTTACTATAAGAAAAATTGGATTACCTTTGCTGTTCTTCGTCAGAATGCACTCCCAGGACTTCTACTTCAATAACCAATGTTGTTTTGGTTCCAAATAATCCATAGTTATATCCAAATAGCTCCGTTTTGTTCGTGCGTTCAAGTCACTATCCAAAGGCTGACGCGCCGTCTCGTTTCGTGACAAAAAATGTCAATAAATTCCATTACCGTACTTCGAAGCATGTCAAACGCTGTTTAAAATTAATTTTTATGCGATTTTTCTCGTAAAAGAGAGATAATATTCCAACCGGGTATCCGTTCAAACACTGAAAGAATAAAATGGTGTCATCACATGCACGCGTGCGCCAGTGTCATTGTTCTCAGAAGTACCACTCTCCAAAACCCCTGCTGTTTTTCACCCAGAGACTGCAGAGTTATCATTCAACATTCTGGCGCCTTCTGAGAGCCAATGAAGGCCTTAGAAAATGTCACGTTACAGCAGAGATCCTGTATTTTTGATAAATAGGCTACAGAAGGCCAAGAAATGGTCAGACAGGGCACTTCCCATATGCCATATGAGTTCTGTTATACTCACAGACACCATTCAAACAGTTTTAGAAACTTTAGGGTGTTTTCTATCCAAATCTACTAATTATATGCATATTCTAGTTTCTGGGCAGGAGTAATAACCAGATTAAATCGGGTACGTTTTTTATCCGGCCGTGAAAATACTGCCCCCTATCCCAAACAGGTTAAAATTGGCAATCCACTGACCATTAACAAATGAGTTACCAACATTTATAACTGCTGAAAAGATAGGTTTAACCTCTATGGGCTAGGTGGGACGCTAGCGTGCCACCCGTGGTGCACTCCATCAACAGCAGGTGCATTTCAAGAGCGGCAAATTTGAATCCAAATAAATGTCAAAATTCAAATTTTTCAAAAATACAACTATTTTACACCATTTGAAAGATAAACATCTCCTTAATCTAACCACGTTTTACGATTTCAAAAAGGTTTTACGGCGAAAGCATAAATTTAGAGTATGTTAGGACAGTACATTTACAAGAGTTGTGTGTAATGTTTTGTCAAGTCAAAGACAGGGTCACCAAAACCATAAAACCAGCTAAAATGATGCACTAACCTTTTACAATCTCCATCAGATGACACTCCTAGGACATTCTGTTAGACAATGCATGCATTTTTAGTTCTATCAAGTTCATATTTATATCCAAAAACAGCGTTTTACTATGGCATTGATGTTGAGGAAATCGTTTCCCTCCAATAACCGGCAGTCAAGTCAGCGTCACAAATTAAATAATTAAAATTAGAAAACATTGGTAAAATATTATATTGTCATTTAAAGAATTATAGATTTACATCTCTTGAACGCAATCAACTTGCCAGATTTAAAAATAACCTTACTGGGAAATCACACTTTGCAATAATCTGAGCACTGCGCCCAGAAAAATACGCGTTGCAATACAGACTAGACGTCATGTTGGGGAGATCTAAAATCGAAAATACTATGTAAATAATCCATTACCTTTGATTCTCTTCATCAGATGTCACTTCCAGGTATCACAGGTCCATAACGAATGTAGTTTTGTTCAAAAAAGCTCATCATTTATGTCCAAAAATCTCCGTCTTGTTAGCACATGATCTAAGCCAGCCGGACTTCTCGTCATGAACGAGGGGAAAAAATATATTTACGTTCGTTCAAACATGTCAAACGTTGTATAGCATAAATCATTAGGGCCTTTTTTAACCAGAACATGAATAATATTCAAGGTGGACGAATGCATACTCTTTTATAACGTATTGGAACGAGGGTACCCAACATGAACTCGCACGCCAGGTGTCTAATGGGACATCATCGTTCCATGGCTCTTGTTCGGTCAGATCTCCCTCCAGAAGACTCAAAACACTTTGTAAAGGCTGGTGACATCTAGTGGAAGCAATAGGAAGTGCCAAAATATTCCTCAGCCCCTGTGTTTTTCAATGGGATAGGTTTAAAGTCAATACAACACATCAGGTATCCACTTCCTGTCAGAAAATGTCTCAGGGTTTTGCCTGCCAAATGAGTTCTGTTATACTCACAGACACCATTCAAACAGTTTTAGAAACTTTAGAGTGTTTTCTATCCATATATAATAAGTATATGCATATTCTAGTTACTGGGTAGGATTAGTAACCAGATTAAATCGGGTACATTTTTTTTATCCAGACGTGCAAATGCTGCCCCCTAGCCCTAACAGGTTAAAGAAAATGGAAACCTAACATTTCATGGTCCCATTGTGTGTCTTCATCTGTTTCATCTGTTTCTTTTCCCATCGTGGAGTCTAAGTCATGGGAATCTGTGGGAGAGAAGAGTAATTTATGAAAATTTAGCATGGGCACTTAAGCTACACATAACTCTATCGTTTCTATCATGATTTCTACCATTTAGCTATTTGTTATCCTCGGCTAGCTAATAACAATAAGAAGAATAATGATAATAGCTTGCTATGCTAGTTTTCAACATTTCTTGCTTACACTAATAGCTAGCTACCACAGATTAAAGAGGTTAGCTAGTTATCAAAATGTATTTAGCTAGATAGAAATGTAGTCTTAAAATTGGAGCCACTACTGTGCTGACAAACGATGCTAGCTAGCTAACTTACCAGCTACCTAAATGGAGACAGTACCTGAGTTCAAAGGACATATAAGCTAGCTAGCATGCTAATTTAAAAAAGCTAGCTAAACAAATTACATGGAAATTCTGTCATGATGATGGTAGCTAGGAAGTTGTCAGCTAACGTTTGCTAGCTAGTGAAGCTAACTAGTCAGATAACATGATCTACTTAGCTAGTTAATTATATCATGCCAAAGATTATATCGTGCCAAATTGTCTAGCAGAATTTCTATATTCAAATACATGTTTTAGGTTTCACCTAATGCTATGTTACCTAGCTTTTGGGGGGGTTGTATCATTTGATTTGCACAACATGCCAACCACTTTGAAGATGCAAAATATTTTTTTGAATATAATAAGAAATAAGCCAAAAAACTGAAAACTTGAGCTTAAACAAGTTATTTTTTTCATTTCACTTCCCCAGTTTTGTGTAAATCCATTACATGAAATCCAAATAAAAATCAATTTAAATTACAGATTGTAATGCAACAAAATAGGAAAAAGCAAAGGGGAATGAATACTTTTGCAAGGCAACGTAGCTACCTACTTAGCTAGCTGAGCAGCACGTTCCAGGTGGTCTTTATTTCAAGCACATTTAACAGATGAGCAGATGTCACAAAGTCGGGAAATTTCTCTGAAACCAGCGAACCACACCAATAATATGGCTTGAGATCTTCAGATGAGGTGTCACGACTTCCACCAAAGTTGGCACCTCTCCCTGTTCGGGCGGTGCTTGGCGGTCATCGTCGCCGGCCTACTAGCTGCCACCGATCCCCTTTTCCTTTTCATTTAGTTATGTCTGGTTTTACACACCTGTGTCTTGTTTCTTTTGATTTCGGTGGGTTATTTCCCCGCAGCAGGTTAGGCTGTGTGCGGGATTATTTTGCTGTAGGCAACATGTAAGGGGTGCGTGCCTGCACCACGGGCATTGTTTGTTGTTTGTACGGTATGTGTTTACCGTGGACATTTTGCTTGTGGCATAACGGAGTTGAGATTTCTCCCCTGTATGTGTCGTTGTGCTTTTTCGGATCTGCCAAAATAAACAGTGGATTTTCCTGGAACCCTTCTGCTCTCCTGCTCCTGATTCCACACACCCCCCTCCATCGAGAGGCTCTGTTACATGAGGCTTTCATTCCCGGAATAAATAAGTGTACCAATCCATCATCAGGGTTTCAAATGTGGGGCAAGACACATTATGGGAGTTGACCATTGGTCTGAAAACCAACCATTTCTGTTCCTGGGACAGAGCAACAATGCACCACACACAAAAGTGAGAAAACTATTGTTTAACTGTGCAACCATTGAAAATATGGTTGCATGATGATAGATAAGCGTTCAATATTATATGCATTTGTATGTCCATTTATAAATGGTTAATAGCTGGAGGTGAACAGTGGCTTACTATTTAGCAAGGACTGACTGGCTATCGCAATATTTTTACCAATTTGTTATAAACCATTTATTAATGGTTTAGAATGCATTTACAAATGATTAAATAACCATTAACCCTTTGACACTTAGGATCACATATTTGTGATCGTAGTTGAGTGGTCCCTGCATTGTACCATCGCAAATATGAGATTGGAACAGTAGCCACAGAACGTATGATGCAACAATCGCGTCTAAACACCATTGTTGTCTGAAAAGCATCGAAACAATGTTTTGTACTAATGGGAAATAAAAGGTCTTCACAACTTTTTTCCTCAATTTCACCTTTTATTGTAAAAGACACACATAAACAAAGTCAAAGATGGCTGTGCCCATTGCCTGATAAATATGAACTTAGTTTGCTCACTTTTCAGAATATTACAAATCTTCAATGTACTTGTTACAGTGTATACAAGAACCGGAGCAAACGACTTGAGAAGTAGTTTACCATTTTTGACAAATCACAATGTTTTCACCTCATAGATCATCACAACAAATACAAGCCTACTGCCTAGCCTAACTGTAGCACAAAAGCTAAACAGGGATGAAACCATTTTAGTGGCACTTGTGGGGGTGTTCATTTAAATCCACGAGGGGTAGAAATGGGGGAATGTATCGTGGGCGGATATGATGCAGGAAATATTACTATGATGGGGGATTTATCAATAAATGGGGGCAAACACAGGAAAAGTTTATACGCTAAATAAAAATGAAACTCCTCGAAAGGGGGGTCTGAGCTGGCAACCCTGAGGTACCATACTTAAAATCTGATCCCCCCCCGTTCAAAACAACTGGGAATTGGGAACACAGAAATCTCCAACCAATGACTTCAGTGCATTCAAGACAACTGGGAACTCATTCTGTGAAAAATAGTTTTGAGCGGTCATCCAACTCGGAATTCCAACTCTGGAACTCGGGCCTCTTTCTAGAGCTCTGACTTTCCAACCTGAAGATCACTGGCGTCATGATTTGACCTCATATTTTTCAGCATTCCCAGTTGTCGTGAAAGCACCATAAGTCAGTTGACCTGTTTTTTTAACATCTTTGATCTGACAGACGCTTACGTGACAACCAGAATGCATTGTATGATGTCAACAAACATGGCGCCACACATAGCTGGCAAATAGCTTAGCATTTACTCATCTTAATCAGTACCACCTTCAAAAAAGTATTTTACACACATCATATTTGTCCATTACAAAGTTATTATTTGTAAGGAAAACAACAATGAAGGCACCAGCCAGAAAATATGCCAGGGGGAAAACGTTTGTGCA